>NC_090265.1:502985274-503631107 GCF_040414725.1 Anabrus simplex | reverse complement strand
CTCGTCTATATGTCCTTCCTGGCCGTCTGGGTGGCGGCTTCGCTGGTAAACGGCTTCCATCGGTAGGCGTCGAAGATCCCTAGTGCGTCGTCTCTCCCTGGTAGCCGGATGACCTGGTATATCTGGGAGATATCCGTCGCGATATTGTCCAGGCGGTCCTGGCTGTGGTCCCTGATGATTAAACTTCCGGGGAGGAAGCTCGCGATGTGCTGCGTAAGGGAGATCCTGTTTCCCTTGGTCGGGTTGGCGCACCATGTGCAGGACCATGTCCCACTTAGCGGCTGCGTCTTTCCCCAGCCTGTAGTACACGAGGAGGGCCTGGTTCACCGGGGTTCCGCAGCTCTCTCGGAACACGAATTCGTTAGGGGGTCACACCAGTCCCTGTAGGCATCCCATTCCATCTCGTTCTCCACCGCTGTCATTGTGGTCCTCCTGAAATAAAAACCTGAAAAAGAGCTAGCACTGAGAAGTGCTTCCTGACAAAGCTCGTACTGCGTACTTGAAAGTACACACAGTAGACAATGCCCTATTGTACGTAGTACTATCAAGTATACTTGCCTGGCTAGTACTTGGGAAGTACAGATCGCCTGGCGAAGACAGGGAATCAGCGGGAAGCACGTACGTCCTCTCGCTGTGACTGCCAAGCATAAGCTCTTCCTCTGAGAGTGTGTTTTCTTCTTTTCGGAGGGGGGGGGGGCCCCGCGTGGCAATCGACTCAATCTAAATTGCCTCCGACATGGTATTATTTTTAAGAAGGAAGATATAGCAGGGAAGAGTGGGAAGTGATACAAGGAGTATCTGCCGGTTTACTCATTAGACTCGCTACCACGGCCAGAGTTTGTGTTGGTAAGGTGGTATTAAGGTGTGGTATTGAGGGTCAGGGGAAAACCACATAGGCAGAAGAGAAAGAGCCTACATGTAAAACTTGACAAATTTTGATAGCACATGCAAAAATGTGGTTTCTGGATAGGTCCAGGTGTTTGTGTTAGTTGAGAAGGGGTATCATGCACCAGTCATGAACCGTAGTTTCGCCATTCCATTCGTCAGGGTATCAGTCCGTCTGGGCACTGCCGTGACTAGCGCGGGCCTTGCCGGTTGCGGAAACATGAGTCAAGTTACACAAGGGCCCGCCGCACAGCGCCACCTCCTTGGGGTCCCTCGTACCCAGTCATCGATCCCAGAGAATGAGGCCAAGACCGCTGGGAAGGGGCCTCCTGGATCGGGGTGGGTCATGACGCCGGGCCTCTTTCCTCTCTGCCCACGTCATGGCCCGGTAGACAGGGCAACTGCGATGGGAGGCCGGGTGCTCTCCGCGCAGTTGGCGCACACCAGCGACTCTTTACGTGCTGCGCAGGCCGTGTAGAGGTGATCAACCCCACAACGGTTGCACCTCACTAAAAGCCCACACCTTTCCTGCCGCGGCCCTACCTCAGGCAGCGGAAACACTGCAAGAGCTGCCGAGGGGACGTTTCGGTCTCACCTAAATGCCGCTTCAAGCTGAGGTCCTCTCCTAATTGGCTCCGCGGTCGGCTGCTATCCTGGAAGCAGTCCAGGGTTGCGGCTGGGAGACCCTCTCCTTGTGGGCCGACGTCGTCTTCTTCCTCTTTGTCCGGGAGTGCCGTCTTCTTCCCGGGGGTTAGGGTCTGTTCCCAGCAGGGTAAGAGGACTTGTCCTGGTGGCCCTCCTCCGGCCTGGTGACCCAGGGGTTACTGGTGATCCCGCCGTAGAGACGGCGTCTTCCTCCTCCTGGCTGGCGGCGATGGCGTCAGTATGTGCCGACACTCGACTGCGTTCCTTGTCCTGAGGGGCGCACATCGATGTCTGCACCTCGACTGATACGCTGACTGGCTGGGCCTGGATAGCAGCCTCCAAACGCCAGAGGCGTCCTTCTCCACTGCCGTGCTGCCGTCCGCAGTTCGGGGCGCCATCCTGGATTGCGCCCGGGTGATTGGCCCTTCCTGGTAGTCCTTGGTCTGAGTCCACTTCGACCACATCACCGCTGGCGGGCTCGGGACCTCCGTCTGCGTCCACCTAGCAGAACTGAACTGCTCGGCCTGGGTCTCACAGTCGTGGCTCCGCGGTGCGGCGCGCACCACCTCGGTGGTGGCGTCGTTGGTCTCCGGCTGTGTGGCTTGGACTAGGTCGGTGTTGACCGCCCTATGCCTTAGCCTCTTCGGCGTCTGTTTGGTGACCTCCGTGGTCTCCGTCTCGGCCCTCCTCCTGAGGGTGCCGGCATTCATCCCTGGCACGCCGTCCCACCCTGGTAGACGGATGACCTGGAACAGAGTAGACAGCTCCTTCTCTGCGTCGCGCATCCGCTCCTGATCGTGGTGCCTGATGATGAGGCCTCCTGGTAGGAAGCTCTCCACGGACATGGTCGTCGAGATGATCCTGCCTCCGTGGCGAGGGCGCCGCATTCTGTCCAGGTCTAGGCCCCTTTCGGAAGATACAGGGCGCCCCGGCCTGTAGTATACAAGCAGCGCCTCGTACTCCGGGTCCGTGTAGCCCTCGGAGAAGAAGAAGCCGTTAGGGGGGGGGGTCACACCCGTTCCTGTACGGCTTCGTCTCCACCTCGAGCTCCGGCGCCTACTGCTCCAGCTCCGGCTGTGGTGCCAGCGTCTCCGGCTCCGTGTTGAACTCCAGCGCTGATGGCACTCGGCTGAAGAGTTTTCGGACCATGAGACCGAACTCCGCGGCATATTCTTCGGGCGTCTTCGGTTCCATCTGGCTGCCCTCTCGGTTGTCCATCGTGGTCCTCCTGAAATAAATCTCCTGAAAAGGAAGGTGAGCACTGAGAAGTGCTTCAGCTCAGATAAAGCTCTTTCGAAGGTGTACCAACAAGTACAGCTGCCTGACTAGTACTGGGAAAGTACAGATCGCCTGGCGGGGAGAGATGAGTCAGCGGAAAGCACATACGTCCTCTCGCTGTGACTGCCAAGCTCGTCCTCCTGAGAGTGGTTCCTAAACTTGGTCTTCTATATTCTACCATTTCTGTCTGACGTAAGCCCCCCGGCTGTCTCGTGGGAATTCTGGAAAGTATGTGTCACAGCCAGTTAGTGGGACTTCCCGCGCTGTTATGTAATTAGAGGTTCGCCCTGCGTGTTCATATTGTAGTCTGTGTGTCTTCATCTATGTATGATAGGCATCCAATAATTGCTGTTTTTATATCCTTCTTCTAAGTTCTTATTGTCCGGGTGTTTCTTGATTTCGATAGCCTCACAGATTTTCCAAGGGATAGCTGCTAGGATCATGGTCCTGTCAAATGATATTCCGTGTCTTTGTTCATAGGAATGCTTGGCTACAGCTGAAATATCTGTGGTTCTTGGTGTGACGGATGTCTTCTTTTAGGCGGGTAGAGGTCAGACGTTTCGTTTCACAGGCATAGCACGTTCCGCAGCTACCCTCGGTGTGGTATACTCCAGGAGCCTGTACTTCTATTGTGTCTTTTACTAGTGGTAGATAACCGGCTAGCTTCCGGTATAGTTTATATATGTTTTCATGTCGTATTTATCCAGTGCCGGCCCCGTGGTGTAGGGGGCAGCATGCGTGCATCTTACCCGGAGGCCCCGGGTTCGATTCCCGGCCAGGTCAGGGATTTGTACCTGGACCTGAGGGCTGGTTCGAGGTCCACTCAGCCTACGTGATTAGAATTGAGGAGCTATCTGACGATGAGATAGGGGCCCCGGTCTAGAAAGCCAAGAATAACGGCCGAGAGGATTCGTCGTGCTCACCACACGACACCTCGTAATCTGCAGGCCTTCGGGCTGAGCAGCGGTCGCTTGGTAGGTCTATGCCCTTCAAGGGCTGTAGTGCCACGGGGTTTGGTTTATTTATCCAGTATGTTGCCGATGCTGTTTGTATTGTTTCTAATGTGTGGGAGTACCGCTGTTTACGAGCGGGTCAGTTTTTCTTTCCCGTTCTTTCCTTCTAAGGCGGCCTGTTCTTTGTTTTCTGATTTTCTAAAGACTCGTCGGATGTTATTGTGCGTGTAGCCATTTCTCCTGAGGGTTCTCGTGAGGTGTTCTTTCTCTTCTTTGAGGTGTTCTGCTTCTGATATCGCTATGGCCGTGTTGACCAGTGATGTTAGAACAGCCTGCTTTTCTGATGCGTGGTGATGAGAAGACGCGTGCAGGTATCTGTCTGCGTGTGTGGGTTTCCTGCATACTGCGTGACTTAGAGTGCCATTGATGTTGCATTTTACTAGAACATCCAGGAACGGTAGTTTTCCGTGTACCTCGATTTCAATGGTGAACTGAATATTTACTTGAATAGAGTTGAGATGGTCGAGAAATATCTGCTTCCATGAGGGCAGATCACGAACGTGTCATCCACATAATGGAGAAAACATTTCGGTTTCAGGGTAGATGTGGCTAAGGCTTCCTGTTGGAAGTGTTCCATATACATGCTTGCTATTATTAGAGAGAGCGGCGACCGAGGTACGAGTAATGTTAGTAATGCTATTCCTTATGCAGCCAGTCCCTGCTATGAGTGGTATGAAAATGTTTCTCATAGAGTCGGTTGATGCATGCATTTCAGTGGGCTTGGCAGACTGAGATGTAATAGCAACTTCTGGCTCGGTGAAGAAAGCAACGGGAAACTACCTCACACTTCATTTTCCTAGTACGCCTCTTCAGTGAAGCCTAGGTCATGTATGACCAAGGCCCTACACCGCTGGCTGCGCAGTAGCGTGTGACTGGGGAAGAGCTGTCCATGCGCGTATCGTCATGTTGCGGGCACTCCACAGCTCGCCGAGGAGACCGTAGTGCGGAATTCATTCACCTGTCGATAGGTTATTTTTATTCCTGCGATACAGGATAACACGGTAAGAATAGATGTTCATCAGATACATCCAAAATGAAATGTTAAAAAGGCGCCGCATTAGAAAGCAGAAGATCCGTACCGAAATTCCCGTCAGTTCACAAACCAAAACTACTGCACTAATTTTAAATAAAAAGCCTCGCAGAAGTTATACTGATCAATAATCCTGAGGTCTGAATAGTACCAGTGGACCGTGAAGTGTGAAAGTCTGTGTGTTCCTTATTCTGCCTCATAATTCTAAATGTCTCTAACAATGAAAAGAATACCTATCTTAGTTTGAGGTTTAGTTAGTTAGGTTTAAGAGAGGGAAAATATATAATTTAGGATGCTAAATTCCCTCTCATAATATTCTCACCTTAAATACCAATATTAGGACTACTGATTTTATAAACTCGAACTGAAAGGAGATTTTCTGAGCACAAATCAAAATTGAAAATATATTCTAAGTTTTCTATTACAGGAGCATTACGATTCATATACGGAAGAAGATAAAGGAGCTTTAATATCAAGCATAGATGAATATAAGTTAAACAGGCAGTTTGATTAGTGTTTTGTAGTGCAAAGTAGGAGTCAGTCTAGTCAAACTTCTTTGGAACAGCATATTTAACAATTATATTATTATAAAGGGGACGTGAAAATACGGATAATGGTATTAATAAATCATTTTTCTCATAATTGTTAATAATATGAAGCCATATTTTGACCTAAAAATAGATGGCTTTATCAAGCTTTATCAATCATATTTTCCTGAGTCTAGGGTGGCTACATGTGAATAAGATGTGTAGTGGCAGTGCGTCTTATATCCATCTGTTAAGAAGAACTGCACTTCGTTTGTGGTTTCCAGAGGGTATTTGTGATTTTATTTTAAGTGCTGAGTTTATGCTAGTGTTATCTAGGGAGTCCACGTTCATTTAATAGTGTTTTAGGGTCATATTTATTCTCAGTTTTGTGCCCTAAATATCTGCCATCTTGTTCACTGCTACAATAGTTCCACAGATATCACTACTTAGATGGAAACTCGCTATATCTCTTTTAAACATTTTGCCCTAACTGGCACCCATCTTGTCTCGTCTGCCATCACTACCATGGAGACCACAAAGAAGATGTGCACTCTACTCTCTTTTCACGCGGTTGCCTAGGACACAGAGCCTGCCCATTTTGTCAGCCATCTTAAGAAGGGCAAATTTTGATACGACGTGTAGCGTCTGATCCAGAGTGGGCGGCTACACCCAGCGTCTGATCTCCATGTTAGGAGCGGCTGTATTCATACAGGATAAGGCAACGGGTTTGATAGCAGGTAGAGACCCTCCTTGGAGGCAGCTCTACCCAGGGAATGGCGCCCCTGCCTATGCGAGTCCCAGAGCACGCTGACCCGGTGTGTAGTATCTGGTAAGGGTCCCAGCTCAGGGTTACGAGTGAAGACCTCAACGACATCAACGGCGGAGAGGGTGACCTTCGGTACGGCGGAGATGTTGGAAGAGGCAGCCCTGTACTTGGGGATTAATACGAGTACAATACACAAAGGGCACGACGGTTCCACATGTTAGTGGCGGTACCCCGACAGCGTCTGTTCCCCATGTTAGGGGCGGCTGAATCACAACTCACCAACACGTCTGGCAAGCGTGGTGTTTTATTGCCGAACACCTTCCATAAACTCCTATGACTTCGAATTTTCAAACGAAACTACCCCAGGTGAGTAGAGTGAAAGACTCAGAATCTCACACTGACAATACGTCAGTCTGCCTCAAGGATTCTGGGGGAGGCAAAAATTCGAAAAGAACGACTAAAAAAGTAAGAATAGCCACATACAACATAAGAACTATGAGACTAGCTGAAGACCTGGAAAGGCTAGAACAAGAACTGCATGACATAAAATGGGATATTCTGGGTATTTGTGAGACTCGCCTTCAAGGAGAAAAAGCTGAGACCCTTCCATCAGGTCATGTCATCTTACGTAATAACGGGGATGCTTCTACACATGGGGTTGCTATTCTTGTCAATAAAAATATCAAAGAATTCATACACAAGATGATTTGTGTATCTTTCAGAGTGATATATATCGTCCTCAAATTGAATAGTAAATTCTCCATACAAGTCATACATGTCTATGCTCCAACGAGTACTTCTGACGAAGAGGCAGTGGAACAGCTGTATGAAGATATCACCAAAGCGAAAAATTCAGAAAAGACACAACTCTGTATCATCATTGGAGACTTCAATGCAAAAGTGGATCAAAAGGAAATCGGAGACCCAGAGAACATTGGTATATATGGACTAGGCGATCGAAACGAAAGAGGAGAAAGATTGCTAGAATATCTCACAGCCGAAAATCTCTATTGCATGAATACTTTCTTTAAAAAGCCCATCCAACGAAAATGGACATGGAAGAGCCCCGATGGACAAACCAAGAATGAGATAGATTTTATCCTGACCAACAAGAAGAAATATTGTACAGATGTTACTGTTCTCAATAGATTTGATACAGGAAGCGACCATAGGCTAGTTCGAGCAACCTTTACATTTGACCTCAAACTTGAACGGTCCAAAATGACAAGGGGGTACACTTTTCCAAGAGTAGAGGACTTAGAAACACATCAATCATCATTTCAACAAGCTCTTACCAAAAAACTTAACCCAACAGAAGATTTGAAATACTTGGACGTGAACGAACTTAATGAGAAAATTACAGTCAGTATTCAAAATGCAGCAAAGGAGATCCCATTGAAGAAAACTAATAAGAAGAGCCGACTTTCACTCAATACCATGCAGCTCATTAAAGACAGGAAGACAATGGACAGGGATACAGCAGAATACAAAAATCTTAACAAGACCATTCGCAAGGAAATAAGAAAAGATCTAAGGAAATTTAATAATAACATGATCATACAGACAATTGAAGAAAATAAAAACATGAAGATTTTAAAGAACAGCATGTCTACAGGAAGACCAAAAATTACAAAACTTAAGAACCAAAATGGAGAAATAGTCACAGATAGGCAAAAGATTACTGAAGTTATTAGAGATTTCTACTACAAGCTGTATACATCAACCATTAATAAATCATCCAGTGATGAACAACTAGCCCAGAATTATACACATGAAGTAACACCGGAAGTAACCACTGCTGAGATTGAAAGTGCTCTTAAACAACTAAGGAATAAAAAATCCCCTGGGGAGGATAAAATAACGAATGAAATGCTGAAATTAGGTGGAAGAGATCTGCTAGAAGCCGTGAGAATACTCATGAACAAGTGTATTAACTCTGGAAGAATACCAGAAAATTGGAAAAATGCTGAAGTGATACTTCTCTTCAAGAAAGGTGATAAGGAAAATTTAGAGAACTATCGTCCTGTGAGTTTGTTATCACACCTTTATAAGCTCCTGACTAAAATTGTAACCAACCGCCTCACAAGAGAACTGGATTTTTATCAACCTGCCGAGCAAGCGGGATTTCGTAAAGGCTTCTCAACTGTTGAACACATCCAGACTATTCGTCTTCTTCTGGAGAAAACCACTGAGTACAACATCAAGATTCATCTGGCCTTCATTGATTATAAAAAAGCTTTTGACTCAGTGGAGATCTGGGCAATCATGAAGGCACTTCAAAATGCCATGATAAACTCAAGGTATATAAAGCTTCTGGAAAACATTTATGATCAAGCAACAATGGTAGTCAGAGTGGACGAAGACCTCATCACCAATAAAATCCCAGTTGGCAAAGGAGTTCGACAAGGTGACACAATCTCTCCAAAGCTGTTTACCCTTGCCTTGGAAGATGTATTCAAAACCCTTCATTGGGATAATAAAGGAATAAAAATGAACGGGGTATATTTGAACCACCTGCGTTTTGCCGATGACATTGTGCTCATAAGTGAAAATCTAGATGAGCTAGAAAGCATGATCCAAGAATTAAAAACTGCTTCTGCTAAGATTGGTTTGGAAATGAACATTAATAAAACGAAAATACTAAGCCCAGAGAGTCGACCACTTAAAATGGGAAACCAATATATAGAAGCTGTCGATGAGTACATCTATCTTGGACACAAGATAAAACTTGGAAAAGACAACCAACGTGCAGAAATTCCTCGCAGAATAGGTATGAGTTGGACTGCATTCCGAAAACTAAGATTCATCCTCACTAACAAGGATGTTCCAATTAACCTGAAGACCAAGGTTTATAATACGTGCGTGCTGCCAGTTACAACTTACGGTCTGGAAACGATGACTCTGACGAAGGAAAGTGCTCGCAAGCTTCAGCGAACACAACGAGCCATGGAGCGACAGATGCTAGGGATCAGCCTTAGGGATAAGATCCGTTCAGAGGACATCAGGAGAAGAACTAATGTAACAGACATCCTAGAGATAGTAGCAAAACTAAAATGGCAATGGGTAGGACACGTAGCTCGACAAGACTACAACAGGTGGACCTCTAGGATTGTTCACTGGAGACCATGGGGACACAAGAGAGGCATTGGAAGACCCCTGAAGAGATGGCTCGACGACATAAAGCTGTTGGCTGGAACACGCTGGTTCCAAGTGGCTCAAGACCGAAGACGATGGAAGCACATGGAAGAGGCCTATATCCAGCAGTGGATTGAAATAGGCTAGAAAAGAAGAAGAAGAAGAAGAGGCCCGTGTTTATCGTAATTTTAATACGGGTACACAGTCTGTAAGAGCAAAATGTGCGCTTTTTCAGAATAGCTGTTTAGTTCTTAAGAACTGTCCTTAATGAAATGAAAAAGCCAAAAAAAGAAGCAGTCTAAACATTGAGAATGCCACGTTCGTACATCCCTGCATTCCCCACTCTATAGCCCATTCTCGATTATGGCAATTTTATAACATTTCAATTTCTACTCATTTGTGAAAATAAATACCAGATCCTTTCTGATAGCGATTTGTACCATTGAAAGCTGCACACGAGTTCACCATCGTGAATAGTTCTCCACTCCACACGTAGGCGTACGGCTTAACTTAGGCCTACTGTCCTATAATATCGCCGATCAATGTAAGCTCGCACTTATCACTAAAAATAGTCACCAGTACTATAAATTATCACATAACACAACCACAGCTCCGCTAGCCGATAGGAATCACCATTAGAAACACACAAGGAACTGTAAACATCACCACGTATTAACCATGCATTCGAAATTGAAGTGCCCGCAACATGGCGATGCGCGAAGATATTCTTCTCCGCATAGCACCAGCGCGCTCTGTGAGTCTAGATAAGTAATATTAAGTCTTTCTGTATGACAGCTGATGGCGGAGCTGTTGAGAATCCAACCAGCCTTAGGGATGAGGACATACAATGTGTAAAGGAAAATTAGCCTTACTGTACCATACTGTAGGAATGTATGTTTGCATTACATATTTACCCGCTCCTAGAGTATGACGTTTTTAAGGTTCATTTTCCTTTACGCACGCGCGTAGGAAAATTTACTCAATGAAATTGATCTGATGGACTGTATATCAATATGTGGCTGGGAGGTGTGACCAGTCTTAAGTGAGTGACGATATATCTTGTCAAGAAATAATATCCTTCGGTCTGTAATTCTCTTTATTGTTCTGTGTAACTCATGTTATTTCACTAAGAAAGAGTTATTTTACACAAGAAATAAAAACAAAGCAAAACGAGAAAAAAGACAAACACACACAAATAAAAACAATAATGCACTCTACTCTACTATGTTTTTCTCTAGTATTGTTTTTCGTTTCCATTCGGATTTCTATGACTTCCTGCGTGAAAAAGTAAACAAGAACAAAACGCACTGGCCACCTAAAACACTTTCCAAAATTTGTACAAGTTCTTGCCAAACACTGATTTAAGTGAGCGCTGTTTCACTACTTTCCGCCTTTCATTGCAGATAAGCTTTCAAATATTTGCAAAGGTTTGTCCCTGTATGTTATTACCACAAATGTTAAAGTAGATGCTCCAGCTGTGAGCTACAGAATAGAATTGAGTTTCTCTGTTGATACTTGCTTGATTTCAAAATATTGGAGCTTCTTGCTACCACATTGTCTACCCTATCATTACTAATCCTACTGATTGCATTGAACGTCCTCTTCACTGCTTCATTGCCACACGAGATTATTCGATGCCCCAGATTATCCATTTGACGACATGATTAGCAGGCATCATCCATACTCTGGGCCTGTCTTTTCGACTGTAGGCACAATCTCATTTAGGCACTCGTGCATGTCGTGTGCCATTCAGTTGGATGCGATCTCTTTCGAAG
Organism: Anabrus simplex; assembly: GCF_040414725.1. Taxonomy (NCBI): domain Eukaryota; kingdom Metazoa; phylum Arthropoda; class Insecta; order Orthoptera; family Tettigoniidae; genus Anabrus; species Anabrus simplex. The sequence continues at coordinate 503,620,053 of NC_090265.1, read as the reverse complement.
GGTCTTCCTTCGGTCCCACTCTCCCGACTTTAAAGCTTGGCTCTATAGCCGTAACGGACCCACACTCCCGATTTCAAAGCTTGGCTCTATAGCCGTAGCGCGGCCACTCCGTTCGGTAGTAACAGCACAATAATGATTCAAATTAGAGTTGTTCAAAACGATGTGTAGACTCGCTCAAACTCATTTTCAAGAAATGGCCCCCCTCAGTATGGCCTTTAGTGCCGGGAGTGTCCGAGAACAAGTTCGGCTCGCCAGATGCAGGCCTTTTGATTTGACACCCGTAGGCGACATGGGTGTTTTGAGGGAGAAAACACGAAATGGCCCTCAACTTCGGTGAGCACATTAATCGACGGGACTGTCCATCGTGTCTGATCACAATGAGCAGAAGTGAGTCTGGACAGATCAAGAAGCTCGAAATCTCGGAAGTTCAAGTGACTCACTCATTGGTCCATTACTGCAACTTTCATTGGTATACTGAACACCTTTCTTGAACAGCCACTGCATATAACATTCGTAACGCAGACACGTGAATCAGAAACAAGGCAATAACTCACAGTTCGATCACCTACTGAGTGACTGAACGATTGAGTAATCTGTCACATCGTGCCTGATATTGAGTTTCAAGTTTAGGTTAATTCACACTGCTCATTCTTCGAATAGCGCTTATTTCGACTGAGCAGCAATGAGTCTGGTTCAAGTCTGTGCAGGCTCCTTCATTTATGAGTTTGACTCTGTTCGTTCAAGCAGTAGGCTCGTTCTCTGACTGAACGAGCTGGGTAGTCGAAGCAGAGACGGAAAGAGCCTAGACCCGCTCACTGCACGGCTATAATGAAAATATTAGTGCATCCATTTGGGATATACAGCGAATATAATCTACTGGTCAATTTGTTACGAATAGGAATTCTGCAGAATCACCAAGAAAGGATCTTAGAGGGGAAGATATAACAGTTTCTGAATAGTTTGCACGTCAGATAAGCCATCAAAGTGAAGTCACGGAGTAGAGATAAGATTATTCCTTAGGAACGCACTCATGCATCAAGAATTTAGAGGAGATATTATAAATGTGTTTCTCTTGTTTTAGTTATGAGACCGAAAATGGCGTCAGAGCTGAGGATCGAGGCTCTTTAACCACCATCGGAGTACCAGGCATGGACACCATCATTCCCAATGGATCTTACTCCTGCATCGGTGAAGATAGTATACTCGTTCAACCGAAATACGAGAATGGATTCCACTCTTTCGGTAATTACTTTCCAACATCATTAGCACCGGGATATTCAGGGGCACTACGAACTCTAGGAGGACAAGTAGGACCAGGATATTTAGAAATACCAGGAGCAGCAAGATATCCAGGAGTACGAGGAGGGGCAGGATACCTAGGAGGACCAGGAGCACAAAGACAGACAGGATATACAGGAGAGGCAGTATATCCAGTAGGAACAGGAACGCCAGGATATCCAGAAATACGAGGACAGCCAGTATATCCAGGAGGACGAGGAGCACTAGGATATCCAGTACAAGGAACATCAGGACAGACAGAATATATATTGGGACCAGGGGGACCAGGAGGACCAGGAGCAGCAGGATATCCAGGAAGACTAGGAGATGCAGGATATCAAGTAGGTCAGCCAGGAGCACCTGTAAAGCTAGGAGCACCAGTCCAACAAGGATTTCCAGTAGGGCCAGGACAGCCAATGTTTCCAGGAGGACAAGGGCAGCCAGGAGCGCCAGGACTGCCAAGAGCATCAGGACAGCCAGGATATCCAGGAGGGGTAGGATATCCAGTAGGACAAGGAGCACCAGGACAGCCAGGATATCCAAGAGGACAAGGAGTGGTAGGTTATCCAGGAGGACCAGGAGCACCAGGACAGCCAGTAATACTAGGACAGCCAGCGGCACCTGGATATCCAACAGGACCAGGAGCACCAGGACAGCCAGCAGCACCAGGACATCCAGGGACGCCTGGATATCCAATAGGAACAGGAGCAACAGGACAGCCAGGACAACCAGGAACGTTAGGCTCACCTGGATATCCAGTAGGACCAAGACAGCCAGGAGCGCGAGAATTTGCAAGAAGACGAGGAAAGTCAGGAGGGCCACGCTATTCAAGAGGAGCAAGAGCATGAGCAGATGATACGTATCAAAAACAAAATATAGAGTAAATGATATTAATATGAACAAATATTAGCAAAACCAGAAGCAACAACAACTTTAAGTCCTCCAGCATCACCAGTGTCTTCCGGACTACGTCGATCGTTTCGATAGATGGGTAGAATATAGCGAAGGTGATGTGTAAGATGACACCTTTCTTCGCTCTTCCAAGTAATTATAATAAATTTCTTAGTGCTTTCATGATATTTGTTCTGTATGAAGTGTCAGTCACCCTGACAAAATATCATACGGAACAAGCATGTTCATTACCACAAAGATGATTTGACGTTTGTAATAATATAAGGGTATTGATTCTACAAAAAAAATCTGCTTTCCAATAAGGAGAAGGATTTTTCTTCGAGACATTTAATTCATTGACTAAATTTTGTACACAGTCATACAACAAAATAAACATAAACTCTGATGATAGTCATGTTTTGAAACTTAGTGGAATTTATCTTGGTACAGCATAAATTGCAAAGGTCAATCCAAAATGAAGACGTTAACAACATTTAAACATTTAGTTTCCGTGCTGCAATTCAGGAAATATTTTAATAATACGCTAAGATATCGCTCTGGGAGTGTGAACAAACTGTAATCAAAGATACCTTTATAAGAACTATTTTATAACGAACAGTAAAGGATTCTAAAACTAGCGACGTAAGGGAATACACTACATTGGGGCACTGACCGACGAAGAAGGCATTAGATAGTTTAAAGATGCACTCATTAAGGCTACGAAATTGTAGGAAATGTTACCGTCAGACGTTAGGTTGAATTTTCCGGTTTCGTCTGCTGTTCGCACTGTAGGAAAATTACAGACCCGTTCACGTTGCAAGATATACCAAAATCAACTTCAACAACTGTAATTATTATATTATTATAAAATTACTTTAATATTATATAACCAATGAGCAGTCGAGTAATCATTTTACATTGAGAACCTAACGTTACTGTTAAGACCATGGCATGTATCGATAAACGAATGACTACAAACAGTCAGAAAACGAAAGTGTATTGGGTTGAATGGTTAGCAGTGGATGTTGATTCGACATCTTAACTGACGACGCAGATGTACGTTTTATGCTTATTTAGCCCAGATTGGGACATGTTTTAGGTATTTTGCAGATTTTCGGAGATTTGGACGCAGGCGAGAATGAATTCATCCATTCAACTCACGAAAAATTCAACATCCCACAATCTGTTCAGCGAAATTATGATGCGATGATCCAAAGCAATTTGTGCAATCCACAATACCACAAAGTCAGTCTGAGTCCATAACGTCAAAGTCAAACCACAAAGTCAAACTGAATCCTGTTCAGTCTGATACAGTATTCATTATGATTGCCTCATTTCTGAAAAATAGACTACAGAAATTTTATTGCAGCCCTGTTATTATGATGATGATGATTTTTATTATTATTATTATTATTATTGATACATGAATATCGTGGGTTGCGGAGGTCTAAGAAGGTGTTGGGGTGAATGAATGGACAGAGGAAAGATCAAAGTGTAATTTAAAATACTAAAATTTGACATTTTATTTCTTTCCTTTTTTCTGACTTTAACCTGATAAACAACAACAACAATTCAGGAGCTCGTCAGCTCGGTTAACAGGAATGATCAGAATTAATTTGCAGAATGAGCTTGTAGCTCCAAATTTACACTATTATAAAGAGCACATTTGCTTCACTCAATTTACATTTTTTTTTTTTACAATTTGTTTTACGTCACACCGACACACATATAGGTCTTATGGGAAAGTGCTAGAAGTGGGAAGGAAGCGGCCGTAGCCTTAATTAAGGTACAGCCCCAACATTTGCCTGGTGTGAAAATGGGAAACCACGGAAAACCATCTTCAGGGCTGCCGACAGTAGGGTTCGAACCCACTATCTCCCGAATACTGGATACTGGCCGCACTTAAGCGACTGCAGCTATCGAGCTCGTTCACTCAATTTACACTCTAGGAGACTGCGCTTCGAAACTTACTACACTCTAGTCTCTCCAGGGCACAATTTTCTTATCCACACACTGGACAAATCTAGAAATCAGAGTTCCCTATCTTTTCTGCTCGACAGTAAGTAGAAATTAAACAGAGGCAATAAGTGCCCATTCTCAATGGCCTTAGTGGTCAAAAAACGAAGGTTTAAGAAATTGGCCATAAACAAAATACTAGGAGGTGAAACATTTGCACTCCTTCTGAAATACACTTGCAAACACCTAAGGTCCTATCTGGGCTTATGGCCCGAAGTTACAGAAGCTAAGCCTATATTACAGAGAGTGATAGATTGTGAAAATATTTTCCAAAATAAGGTTAAATTTAAAGTTTTAGAAAATCATAATCACCCCCATACCAAGTTGAATGGGATTTAAAAGAGGGAGAAGATTCCCTAAGTTACCTCTTTCCCAGCAGGGATTTGAATGACGTCGTTTGACTTGCTTGGAAATTTACATTTAAAAGATGATATTCAACTTTAGAAACTTACATTAAGAGTGAAATTTGAAACCTTCCCCTCAAGTCAGCTATCTGGAGCTATCACATATTTTAAAAGATGTCGGCCATTACCTTGAGATGGTGAGTCTTCCGAGAGCTTGCAAGACTTTCCTCTGCCTCCACCACGTATGCACTCTAGACTGGAGCGATGAAGAAGACAACATGTCCCAAAACCTCCCAGCTTTTATAGTGCGGAGGGGGATCCAGAGCTCTCTAGGCCGATGGCCTGTACACACCCTCAATTTTGATTGGTCAACCGAATAAATATCAACATTTCTGATTGGCTAATACGATCATGAATAATGAGACTATGTAGTGCTGACAACTTCAGCACATAAAGAAACAATTTTACAAACACTTCAGTTTATTCGACTTAGAATATACAAATTCCTTTGAAAATTAATTGTCCGTCCTCCCACCAGAGGGGGAACATAAGTCGACAGTAGAGGCATCTGAAGATTAAAGTTCAAAACTTCTTCCAATAGACGGTTCAGGGTTTACATCGCAGATGGCCTTCTAAAAGGCGCTCAGTTCAAATGCACGGGAAATGTGTACCTGCGGTGCAGAGGTCCACCGCCTAAGTTTTTACTACAGTTGTACAGTTTTGAAATTTGGCATTTAAGAAATATTGAAATTTTAGTAATAATAATGTTATTTGTTTTACGTCCTACTAACTACTTTTTAAGATCTTCGGAGACGCCGAGGTGCCGGAATTTAGTCCCGCAGGAGTTCTTTTACGTGCCAGTAAATCTACCGACACGCGGCTGTCGTATTTGAGCACCTTCAAATGCCACCGGACTGAGCCAGGATCGAACCTGCCAAGTTGGGGTTAGAAGACCAGCGCCTTAACCGTCTGAGCCACTCAGCCCGGCTATTGAAATTATGAAAGTTGAAATCAAGGTTAGCAAATTTCTTCATGGAGAGTTAATTCACAAGGTATTTAGAAGAAAATACGAGTAATTCTTGGAGTATTTATAAAGTCTTAGAAGTCCGGTCAGTTATACCCAAGGTTGACGGCAAGAGTGGCCACCACTGCGGATGCCAGGGTGGGGTCCTCCGGACCCCCAAGTACCATCCGATACCTCTCTCTCACTACCGTGAGGGGGGTAGCCATGGTGATGGTCACTGAGGACCAAGTATTATAGTTCTGCCCAATGATGAAGTGGGCCGAGAACAGGGTGGCCGAGAACTATGAGACGGTGGAGGAGGTTCCCCAGCGACTCGAAGAGTGTCGGCATATCTAACTCCCGCCGCGGACACTGCCATACCCTCGAGTTCTGAAAATAATTGCGATCGAGAAGCAAAACACAAATAAGACCTGTAAGATGGAGGTATCCCTTCAACAATGGTCTGTACAATTTGCCCTTCAGAGTAGCGGAGGGCATACACCCTTGTATAAAATCTGATGTCCTCGATAAAATCTGCTAGATTCTCGCCTAGTCTTTGGACTCGGAAGTAGTACTTTCGCACTAATGATGACATAGCTCTTGCAGGGATGAAATTAGCTAAGAGATGAGCATGAAAGGTTTGTATAGAACTTCTATTCGCTTTGGCCTTTACAATCTTGTCGGTGAGGACACCAACAGAGTATGAGAAAATAATCTGCAAAATTTGGGAATGCGAGAGGGCAAACACTAATACATGATCCTGAAACTCCACAAGAAATCTTAGAAAAGTAATTACGTCGTTAGTAGAACTGACTGAGAATTTCGAAATGCCCCTAAGCAACATGGCTAAGGGGTGAGGCAAACTACTGGAACCCGGTGATATTACCGGAGAGGGCGCTCGAGGTTGAGGAGGTTTGAAGGCTGCGTTACCGATTAAGAAGGGTGGAAGTTGTGGTAGATGACTAACGACCTGTTCAGATGGGGCTGAAGCTTGTTGTGGGTCAACAGATTCCCTACTCTCAGAAGACTTATTAGGGTCCTCGTCAGTTTGTACATTTAATGGGGTAAGATAGTCACTCTGCACTAGCGGCTCCGGACAACAAATTGATTAAGCTTATTGAACAACTCAGAAATCAGTTCAACCAGAGTGTTAGTCATACTAGAATGATCCTCATTAAGTTTCAGAGACAATAGATCCCTCGCTCTATTATAGAAATGGAATAACCTAGCTTGAACACGCTTGATTTCATGAGGGTTCACCTCCTTCAAAAAAAAAAAAAAAAAAAAGCTGAGAACAGAGGCAAGATCAGTAATATTGGCAGTGATGGTGGATAGAGTATCACAAATTTCTTTCTCCCTATACACCGGAATGCTGATGGGAAACTCTAAAGAATCTTCGAGTCTAGCTGCGTCTGTTGCAACCGTGCCACCAGACTGGACGGTTTCTTATTAATAGCTCGTAAATTAGTTCTGCCTTGCGCAGATACCACGGTGCAAGGACTTCTCTAGGACCAGACGTAATGAAAGGCAATTTCGACAAAACAGGAAAAATCCGGAGAAACATTTTTAGAGTTCGATTCCCAATTCTATGAAAGCTGTCGAAAGGGGGTTTGTCCAGACCCATTCAACCACGCTCTGCTATCACGTGATACGGGAATATCGTGGATAGCAGAGGTATTTTTTTTGCTAGGGGGCTTTACGTCGCACCGACACAGATAGGTCTTATGGCGACGATGGGATAGGAAAGGCCTAGGAGTTGGAAGGAAGCGGCCGGCCGTGGCCTTAATTATGGTACAGCCCCAGCATTTGCCTGGTGTGAAAATGGGAAACCACGGAAAACCATTTTCAGGGCTGCCGATAGTGGGATTCGAACCTACTATCTCCCGGATGCAAACTCACAGCCGCGCGCCTCTACGCGCACGGCCAACTCGCCCGGTTGCAGAGGTTTAAGAAGATTCCAGGGTGAATGGGTGGACAGAGAAAAGATCAAAGTATAATTTAAAACACCGAAATTTGACATTTCATTTCTTTCCTCCTTTCTGACTTAACAACAATTCAGAAGCTCGTTGGCTCTGATAACAGGAATGATCAAACTTAATTTGCAAAATGAGTTTGTAACTCCAAAGTTACACTATTCTAAAAAGCAACTTTGCTCCACTCAATTTACACTCTAGGAGATTGCGTTCCAAAACCTACTGCAATCCGTCCTCTCCAAGGCACAATTTTCTTATCCACACACTGGACAAACCTAGAAAACAGGGTTCCCTGTCTTTTCTGCTCTACAGTCCAGTCTGATCCACAATAGACTATGAGTAAGTAGAAATTAAACAGAGGCAAATGGCCTTAGTGGTCAAAAGAAAAGATTTAAGAAATCGGCCATAAACAAAACAATAGGAGGCGAAACATTTACACTCCTTCTGAAATACACTTGAAAACACTTAAGGTTCTATCTGGGCTTATGGCCCGAAGTTATAGAGGCTAAGCCTATCCTACAGAGGGTGACTAGATGGTGAAAATAAGTTCCAATAAGGTTAAATTTAAAGTTTTAGAAAATCATAATCACCCCCATACCAAGTTGAATGGGATTTAAAAGAGGGAGAAGATTCCCTAAGTTACCTCTTTCCCAGCAGGGATTTGAATGACGTCGTTTGACTTGCTTGGAAATTTACATTTAAAAGATGATATTCAACTTCAGAAATTTACATTAAGAGTGAATTTTGAAACCTTCCCCTCAAGTCAGCTATCTGGAGCTATAACATATTTAAAAGGTGTCTGCCATTACCTTGAGATGGTGAGCCTTCCGAGAGCTTGCAAGACTTTCCCCTGCCTCCACTACGTATGCAATCTAGATTGGAGCGATGAAGAAGGCAACATGTCCTAAAAGCTCCTAACTTTTATAGCGGGGAGGGGGGTAGTTCCAGAACTCTCTAGGTTGTTGGCCTGTACACACCCCGAATTTTGATTGGCTAACCGATTAAATATCAAAACTTCTGATTGGCTAATACTATCATGAAGAAGGAGACTATGTAGTGCTGACAACTTCAGCACATAAAAAACAATTTTACAAACACTTCAGGTTATCGACTTAGAAAAATACAAATTTCTTTGAAAATTAATTGATCATCCTCCCACCAGAGGGGCACATCAGTCGACAGTAGAGACATCTGAAGATTAAAGTTCAAAACTTCTCCCAATACACAGTTCAGGGTTTTCATCACAGATGGCCTTCTAAAAAGCGCTCAGTTCAAATGCACGGAAAAGTTGTACCTCCGATACAATTATTATTATTATCATCATCATTATTTTAACTGTAAAGAAGTGTTACTGTAAAATAGGAATTTACGACTGGGAAAGTAGAATTGGCAGCAGATATAAATCAACTTTCAAAATCACAACCAGAAATAGAACAAGTACTTTTACACTTAAAATCGAAGGTAAGGTCATCTGGAAGGGGCTAGTAATATGGAATGAGCTGAGATCAGCCTGTCAAAGCCACTTTAAATTCAGTAGTAGAACAGGAGATTAATTTCAACTTCAGTGAAAATTATAGAACAGTACGACAATCTCCATGTGGACCACGGCATATCCCATTTTAAATTACAAATTATATTATACAAAAGAGAGTTTGGGCATAATAATAATAATAATAATAATAATAATAATAATAATAATAATAATAATAATAATAATAATAATAATAATAATAATAATAATAACAATAATAATAATATTGAGAATAAAAACAGCCTGTGTATTAGTCTAATTTATTTCAGGATGGCCCAATTAATACATACACACACACACACACACAATTCTATTGTCATGAATGCCACACTAATTGCTGTCTATTTACAAGTCTCTGTTCTATTCACATGGCAGACTGTGGTTGATATTACATAGGGACGCTTGTAGTCCTACTCACAGGTCCCCTTACTTTCACTTCTCAAAGTCCAGTCCTTTCACACAGCAGCAGCGTGCAGACAGCTAGGTTTGAAAACAGGCTACTAACCACACAGCACCCGATGACTGTTCCTTGGTTTTACAACCAGTCACATGCAATGAACAACTAAACAGCAACAGTTAAGCAGCGCTGAACGGCAGGACAGCACTCTATTAACGCAGTTCCAATGACATTTACGATAGCTGCTTCCATCGCTGACTCACGGTGATCCTCGGTCCACAGAAGTGTAAATACACAGTATTCTAAGTCAGACCACAGTCTTCTGCCCAGCTACTCACTCGACACCCCGAGGTAACAACAATCACAACTCCTCTTTCAGACCTCGGTGGGAGACTACTGACAGCCCACACCGTTGTCGACCTCAGCCCAGCCACCGAACCCGAACATATTGAGTCCCACAGTGCCTCGAACGCTGACTTCGAGTCCAACACTGATTGACTGTCCGTGACTAGACCCCTTTTTATGGCTTGGGCGATGTGCACCAGAGTATTCGTGAGGTGGCTAGAGACAGAATATTCTCGTTGCATCCCCCAGAAGCTCACAGGTAAACCAGCGGACGGAAATAACACACGGAAAGGCCCGCCCCACCCTACAGCCCAGCTGCGAGATCCCCGATCGTCACAGATAGGGGCTGACACAGGGCTGGCACGTAACGATAATAAGTAGTATATTTGTGAGAGTTGCGGCTCCTTCTCACTCCTCACAGGGGTAACCAATTTTTCCCCAAGTTCTCTAAGTTTTCAAATTTTTAGGTTTTCCGATTTTTCATTTTTTGGAATTATTTTATTCTAACCTAACACCTCACTTTCCACTGACTGCCCTTCCGTAATCTAACCTAACTCATCAGTTCTTACAGGCTGCCCTTCCCGAGGATGTATGGCCTGGAGCTGGTCCAGGGTTGTCCGGCCCGTGGTGTAGGAGACAACGCGCCCGCCTGTCACACGGCGGCCCCGGCCTCGATTTCCGCCTGGGCCAGGGGTTTTTAATTGTAAATGATTAATATCCCTGTCCGACTCGTTGGCTGAACGGTCAGCGTACTTACTGGCCTTCGGTTCAGAGGGTCCCGGGTTCGATTCCCGGCCGGGTCGGGGATTTTAACCTTAATTGGTTAATTCCAATGTCTTCATCATCATTTCATCCTCATCATGACGCGCAGGTCGCCTACGGGAGTCAAATAGAAAGACCTGCACCTGGCGAGTCGAACCCGTCCTGGGATATCCCGGCACTAAAAGCCATACGAAATTTCATTTCATTTCATTAATATCCCTGACCTGGGGTCTCAGTGTTTGTGTCGTCCTTAACATTCCTTTCCTCACATTCAACACTCTACACTTCCTCCATTCCACTTACGCAGGTTCATATCACATGGTGCAAGTAGGGGCAAAAGATCTCTATAGGTCAACGCCCAGAACAAATAGCAATTTTTTAAAAATGGTCCAGGGAATAATGCAAAAGATGGCGGTCACGCGCAACCTAACCTAATTTTTAAATTCATTTATTCCACTTTTTAAGATGGCGGTTTCTCCTCCAGGTTTATTGCTGAATGTCAGTGATCTTTCTACTATGGATTGGTAGCCCTGTCGAGCGCATCATCTAGTGGTTCGCTATTAGACGATGTAACCAACCAAACATGTTCACAAGACTCAATTTGCAAACTTGCACAGCGAATACGATCGACCCGGCCGGAGTGGTTAAAAACACACAGAAAGACGTCAAGATGTTGAAATGATGGCTAAACCAGATCAGATGTATTAACCAAAGAACTTAAAGTAGAACTTAAGACTAAACCATTCGAAATAAATTTTATTGGCACGTTTATGTATAACGTTTTCTACGAGGTGGTTCTTGGGATATTGCTTTTTTTAAAAAAAAAAGTTCCTCCACGTAGAATCCTCCCTCGATGGACTAAGTGACTGGGTTGGTGAATTTAACTTTTCTAATGTGAAAAATTTCCGTTCTCCAGTTTGGTGTGTATCCTTTAGCGAAGATAAATTAACATTTACTGTTGCGAACATTATCACCTGCATGAAATCGATGACGTCGCGGTTCAACTGTTTATGAGGTTAAATATACTATTCTACCGTGAAATATTTTTCGTTATTGATTGTGGTTTCGTTCCAATGATTCTATGTTGTGTGTTCTATATTCGGTATCGTTGTAATGCGTCACTAAAATTTGCAGTAAATGATAGGATTCCCTGTCCGTAAATTCCTGCCTCATGCTCATTTTTAAAGTTCAATTGAAACGTTCCACAACACTAGCTATATGCGGAATAATGACGAACACCTAGGAATTGTACATAGCCGGAAAAATCCTTGATTAATAACTCTTTATCTTGATCCGATTGTAGAAGTTTAGATTGACGATTAGATCTCTGAATGATGCATTTGAGTGTGGCTGTACCGGTTCAGCGAAAGCCATTTTGGACTAGGTATGGATCACGGCGAGTATATACCTAGATCCATCACTACTCCTGGCATTGGGCATCATTTCAACAACCGCACTGGGTAGCTCAGGCAGTAAAGCGCTGGTCTTCTCAAGTTGGCGGGTTCGATCCCGGTTCAGGTGGGTGGTTCAGCCTTGTGTCAGTAGATTTACCAGCACGTTAAAGAACTCCCGAGGGATAAAATTCCGGCACCTCTGCTTCTCCGAAAGCCTTAAAAAGTAGTTATTTACAGGAAAAGGATACAAAAACATCAATGGGGGAGAAGAGAGGAGGATACTGAAAATATCAACTGAAGAACGGCAGAGGAGAGAAAGGATGAAGAGGTTATGGGAGAAGAAGAAAATACAAACCATGACAAAACAACCCGTGATCCTACAGATGCAGTAAAGAAAGAAGAAGTGAGACGTAAAACCAATAACCTTATCCTTCATTTCAACGCGATCGGCTTGCCAGAGATCGTCAACTCCATCTGAAATTACCTTACGACGGGAGGTTACGGCGAGCTAGTTCGTACAACTCGTGAGCAGCTGCCGTTTTGATAAGCGAAAGCTTGGCCTACAATGCTAGCTTGGCTGGATTTTGACCAGTATTACTGGTGGGCTGTGATGCCTTTAAGAGCCGTAGACGTTTAAAAATTTATTGGAATTATTATAGTAAGGAAGGTCGACAAGGGGTTTTAATGTCTTAAACGAGACGCCAAAGGCTGAATTTGTATGTTTAATACTCTACGAGGTGGGGAATAACATTGCAATGTTGAACACTCTTAAATGCATTGAACGTCTCCGAAAGACTGTAATTACGGCGATAGGCATTTCGTGTTTTTAATAATATGAAGGTAAGGTAAGGGTTATTCTGCCCGAAGGCAGGTCCGAACCTCCGCAGAGGTGTTCCTGAGCCGGAGTTTACGTGCGGTAGGGTGGCCAGTTCCTTTCCGCTCCTCCATTCCCTTACCCTCCACCAACAGCGCGTGGTAACCCATCCAAGTCCTGACCACGCCCAATGTTGCTTAACTTCGGAGATCTCACGGGATCCGGTGTTTCAACACGGCTACGGCCGTTGGCTTAATAATATGAAAATTATCTATTATTTATACCAATTCGTAATTATTTACGCAATAAATTTATTTATTAAAACATGTAAGCTATTTAGGCCTTAGTTTATTATCACAGTTTCTCAGTAATTACGTGAAATCTCTTTAAATGTGTACGAACATATTGTTTTTAATTTTACAAACAATATAAAATCAACGTAAGAACGTTCGATAACAAATATTATTAGATTATACCGGGTGTATCAAAATTTCTATAAAAACATTTTAGGGCGTATAGAGGGAGGGGGGGGGGGCGAGTATATAACATTCTGAGTAGGGACCCATATCCGGAAACGCACCTTTTCCCCGCTACAAGCAAAACACCACCACGCGTTTAAGTGAACGCAGTGGCGTACATACGTTGTTATTACAGTGCTTCTACGTCCACTTATAAGAATTTTCGGATTTAAGAGACTCCTGGTGGAGTCAGAGGAAGATCTGCTTGCGTAAGTTATGGCAGCGGCGGATGTCCGACTACGTGAACGAATTCACTGGATCATGCTACGCTAAAACAACGTTTCTACCGAAGTAGGTGGTCACCACTTCAAGACATTCTTGTATACGCAAAGTGGATAAGTAAAAGGAATTAGATTCAGAAAAAATAAAATGGGGGGCATTTCAGTTAATAACATTTAATTATGTTAGGAGATTCATCAACGTTAGAAACAGCGTTGAAAAGGATAGGGCCATTGTCGATGGTAAGTCAATACTCACTTTTGACCCATGCAGGACAAGAAGAAGATAATTTCCAATATATTTATTTAAAATACATTACTTTCTTTTCATGGGCACAGGAATATATTCAAAAATAAGTAGGCATACAATAGTATTCATGGTATTAAAAGTGTGGGATTTTCATGTTTTCAGCCACCTTCAACCATAGCCCTGGAAATTTTAATTAAAATATCCCATTATGGGATAGATTACGATCACTACGTAAATTTAGATCAAGTAAAGGTAGGAAAGTACTGTAGAGACATCATAACTTTGGTAAACAATCAATGTGTAAAATTAAAACGCAAAGTAATTGATATAAACTAAAGTATGTCATTTCTGCTTGTAGACGATTCCGCTATGTATTTCAACGCTTTCAGGATGTAGTCTGGTGTTGGTGGAGGTGTAGGCAAGTGAGCTCCTTCCGGATGGAAACCATTTTCGTCGGCAGTGTAGGTTAAGCTGATCTGAACTCCGTCATCTCCGACGTAGGAAAAGGAACCTTGCACGTTGACGACCTTTTCATTAGAGTCTGGAAGCTTCTTGAAGTAGCTCAACTCCTGGCCGACTATCCCGTTACCTGTCTCGTAGCTATATAAAAGAAAGAAGATACGAATTACTTCAACCAGTTCAGACAGTAAATATTTAATTCTAGTGAAACTATAGAAACCCATGAAAGGCTGGATTGAGTAGCTCAGAAGGTAGAGCGCTGGCCTTTTGAACTCAAGTTCGGGATTCGTTCTCGGCTGAGTCCGATTATATTTGGAGGGGCTCAGATACGTCAGCCGTGTGTCGAAAGATTTACCAGAACGTAAAAGAATTCATGCGGAACAAAATTCCAGCACCTCGGTGTCTCCAGAAGTCGTAAAATATTAAGTGGGACGTATAACCAATAACATTAATAACATTATGAGACTTTTACTACCATATAAACCAAGTACACGCTAAGTAATGAGATAATTTATTATTTTATACATGAATAATATCTTGCGGCCGGTGCGATTTGAATGCGCAGTAGTATATTTACTTCTTCTTCTCTTCTTCTTCCTCTTCTTCTTCTACTACTGCTACTACGAATAATAATAATAATAAGAAGAAGAAGAATAAGAAGAAGAAATAGTCCGTATGATTATTACACCCTGGTCCAGCAGCCCTTGTTAGATATGGTACATGGATTTGCAATTCGCCATGTGTATATGTATGTGGAATAGGGTTGCTGAGACTCGCGAGAACGCTACCCATGGGCTGGCATTTTTGACGTCACTTGCCTGCTACAACAGCTGACATCTAGTGAAGTTAGATATGCGAACGAAGTGCATGGATATGTTAAAAGCAGTCGTTTATCCGATGCAACCGGAAAACTGTGAAATAGGCTACAGGATGGACGAGAAGTGTACGTCCCGGGAAACCGGAATGCTGCCCTTCAATCTGTGTCAATCCTGGTTTTCCTGGGCGTATGACAACCTTATTTATAACTGATAAGTGATAACTGTCCGGCTCCATGTATAAATTGTTAGCATGCTGGCCTTTAGTCACAAGCGTCCCGGGTTCGATTCCCGGCAGGGTCGGAAACTTTAACCATCATTGGTTAATTTCGCTGGCACGGAGGCTGGGTGTATGTGTCGTCTTCATCATCATTTCACCCTCATCACGACGCGCAGGTCGCCTACGGGAGTCAAATCAAAAGACCTGCATCTGGCGAGCCGAACTTGTCCTCGGACACTCCCGGTACTAAAAGCCATACGCCATTTCATTTATTGTTTTTATTATAGTGATAACTACACCACTAGTCTAAGTTGTGAAAATCGTGTTTCAGTGCCGCAAAGATCAGATGATAATGAATGTCGTAAGCATAATACGCACGTCGCTCACACCACTTTGACATTCAGTAAGGAGAAGCAGTTTAGCGCGAATATACTTTTAAATACTTATACTTTCGTGTTTCTATTGTGTTCAATTCTGATTAGAAGTTGCTTAGGTGTTAACAAAGAGAGTAAATGAAGATATAATAGCATGGCCTTCGGAGAAGCCTGGTGCAGGTCCTTCGAACTGACGCCTACAGGTGACCTGAACGTCTGTGATAATGAATACTAATGTTGAAGATGGCACGCTAACCCAGTCCCCGAATTAGAATAATTAACCAATAAGGTTGAAATCCCCTAATCGACTAGGAATAGAACCCGGGACACTTTGCATTAAAGGACAGCATGCTAACCATTTAGCTACCCACGACCCCACCAGGGTGTATGGAAAAAGTGGTGAAAGCAGGAGTTAATAGTTTGTAAAATGTTTGCAAAGGTGAACCTGCCCTGTTTCGTTCTACAAGAACATTCTCTGAATCTGTCTATCAAATCACTTAAATCATGCGTATATATGTACGGTACTGTTTACGTTGCGTAAACTTATCAATGGTAGAGAGTTAGGTGATAATATGAACAAATATTAACAAATGATCATGATTTTATAAGTACTCAACCATCACCGTATTAACATAAAGAAAACAATTATGTACTTACCTGGATTGCCGAGGCTCAGTCCGTTGTCTCCAAAGACTCCAAAAAAATCATCATTATTTCATACTTGTTCATACCTCATAACTCTCTAGCATTGACAGAATAGATTTGATACAATCTGAGAATGTTCTTGTAGAACGAAACATGTCATTCTTTATATAATAGTGTGTATTTTTACATGTATGTTTATAGTGTTATAATTTATATTGAAATTTTCTGCGTCTGACAGACTAGAAAGTAAAAACTTCCTTCTTAACAAAGTAATCGTTGTTGCGTTAGATAATTGATATTGTTTACTGTTTTCTAATTTTGACAGTGTTAAACAATCAAATGAAATGAATAATCAAAACTCTTCAAATATTTAAACATAATTATGCTGTGTAAATCGCGAAGTATATTACACAATGTTATTGTTTTAGCTAATTTCCTGTTGCCCTCATACTCGGAAAATAAATCAAATAAATGTTACTAATATAAATAAAGTTAATATAGAACCTGTCTTTAAATCCTTATTAAGTAACACAAATAGTACGGTGACTTTCTTTTAACGTGATGCGCAGTATGTCACTAAGTACTTTTCCATATTTTCCATTGTGAAGTTTTGACGCTTATCCGATAAAATTCTCCTGTAGGCTGAGAAAGACCGTTCAACATCGCAGGAAGTCAGATGAAATTTGCCAATTAGTTTACTACAGTCTGAAAATTAAACAGGCTGACAAAATTTTTAATAATAATAATAATAATAATAATAATAATAATAATAATAATAATAATAATAATAATAATAATGTTATTTACTTTACGTCCCACTAACTACCTTCACGGTTTTCGGAGACGCCGAGTCCCGCACGAATTCTTTCATGTTCCAGTAAATCTACCGACACAAGGCTGACGTATTTGAGCACCTTCAAATACCACCGGACTGAGCCAGGATCAAACCGGCCAAGTTCTGGTCAGAAGGCCAGCGCCTCAGCTGCGTGAGCCACTCAGCCTGGCTACAATTTTTAATTAAAAAAATAATTACCTATATATGCACAAAAATGTTACATTCTTCATATAATATTACTATGAATATGTAAAATGAAACACAGGTATAACAGGTATAACCATATCAGAAGCACGGGACATGGGCTGTATTTTATTTTGAAAACAATTGGATTGGGGGGAGGGGGAGATATAAAAATATCTATACTAATATATGAGGTAAAGTTTGTTTGTATGTAATGGCTAATCTCAGGAACAACTGCACCGATTCTAAAAATTATTTTATTAATGTAAATATTAATTACCCTGAGGGACATGGTCTGTAATTTATTTTGAAAACAATTCGATGGAGTGGCACGGGGGGAGATATTAAATTACTAGGCTAATTTAGGCGAAATACCGAATTTGTCGTACAAGGACGAAACAAAGCTCAATTTAAGCCCTTTGACGCAAAGACCAAAACTCGTTAAGCCCTACGGGCCCGAAAACTATGTTTTAAGGCCCTAAAACCAACCGTTATAGGGATATTGGCACCACACCACCCCTGCTCTAGGAAGCGGATAAAGAAATAAACTGCCGTAACCATGGCAACATCAGCTCCAGGATTCTACAGCAGCGAAATTATCTACAATATATCACAAAAATCTAACATGTTACAGACATGAAAACTGGCATTTAGAATCCCCTTTAAAAATAAAAGAAAACACATTTTTGTTTTCAGAAACTCCATTTAAGGGAGAGGGGGTGGGGGGAAGGGGGAGGTGTATGAAAAGAAATGAGGAAGGAGTTGAATTCTTTATATGAGGATACATATATCTCAGAAACTGAAGATGTTACAGACGTTAAAATTGGTACTTGAAATCTCCTTTAAGAATAAATGAACACACTCATTGTGGAAAATCCTTTTAAGGGGGTGAAAAGAATTAAAAAGCGGGTGAATTTTTAAAATGAGTAACTTCTTCTTCTACCGCTTTTTCCCACATCTGTCGGGTCGCGGGTGCGAACTGTGTCACACATATGTGGATTTGACCCTGTTTTAGGCTGGATGCCCTTCCTGACGCCAACTCTATGTGTAGGGATGTAATTACCATTGCGTGTTCCTGTTGTGCTTGGTAATGTGGTGTGTTGGATGAATATAAAGAGGAGAGTGTTGGGACAAACACAAACAACCTCCTCCCGAGCCAGAATAATTAATCACAGGCGATTAAAACCGCCGACTCAGTACGTAATCGAACCCGGAACCCTGTGAACCGAAGGCCTCAACGCTGACCACTTAGCCAAGGAGTGGGGTAGTTTGTAAAATGAGTATATCTACAGTTTATCTCATAAACTTAACATGTTAAGACGTGAAAACTGGTATTTGTAATCTCCTTTAAAACTAAAGAAACACATTTTTTGTTATGGAAAATAAACTTAAGCTGGAGATCGAAAATAAGAAGGAGTTAAATTCTCTTTATGAGGATATTAATATCTAAAAAACTAAGATGTTACTGACGTGAAAATTGGTATTTGGTATCTCCTTTAGAAACCCCTTTTTTTTTTTGGACTTAAAACACTCGTTTCTCACGTGTAGAGTCCCATGTCGCTTGTTCCAGATTTAGCTCTGCCAGTAGCCTGGTCATCTTAGCCCCGAAAGGCAATGCTACAAACGTGGTTTACAAAGAGGCCCTGGAGTAAATGAAATGAAATTTTTCGGTGAGCTATTATACTTTAGGGATTTTCAGATAATGTCTTAGTGCAGTACCGAGGAACAATGAATTTTGATCAAATTACGAAATCCTCGCGAGCGAAGCCTGGGTAACAGCTAGTACTCTATATGCTCATTCTAGGTCAAGGTAGGCCAGAAAATGGTGGCTTTTATTTGTCCTTTTTTGCCTTCCCCGGCGTTTCTTGGCTTATAGGTTCTTTTTACCCTTTTTAGGTCTTAACGGCTTTTTTCTTGCAACTTCACCATCTTTCGAATACAGTTTTACTGCACATTCTCAATTCGAATCATCATTAGTTCATCCATCACCTCTTAAACATATTTTCTTTAGTAAGAAGGAAAATGGAATGAAATGAAGAAATGAAACTAATGCTTGAAAAAACAGGGGTATCAAGTTACACTGAATTCATTCTAAGTGATAAAAAGAAACCATTCCGGTCTAAATTTGGCAAGTCCTTTTTTATAACAAAAACGGAATTTCTTTTTCAAATTATGTTCATATAAAAATATATAATGTCTGAAAGAAGTATTTCACACATGTACTTTTGATTTGTATTGTTGCATACCACCAGAATTTTGCATTTTCAAATATTATATTCCTTCATAAAATAGGCCTAAGTAATTAAAACTAAAATTATGAATAAATATAGATCGCATTTTTACGTCCTATTTTTGATAATTTCAGGTCGTTTACAGGTATTTTTAGGCAATTTATAGGGCTTCAACTTCCCAGCACTAGTCTAGTGTGTGTGGATGTTGTGTAGAGTCAGTCGTATCTGGCCCAGTGAGGAAAATTACCTCACTCCTCATCTTGCCTAGTACGGCTCATTATGGCACTACAGTAGTTTTCTTTTGCAGTTTCTTTATAAGTGCTGTTTTAGGATCCAACCAGCCTCCGGGTTGATCACTTGGCAGGCATGTATCAGTCACTAAGAAATACTTTACGTCATTCATATGAATTTAAGGATTGGGGTGGGGGTGTGTTTAGCTCAGTTGCTTAGTTGATGGCTTCCCACCCGAAAGACTAAGGTTTGAATCCCGGTCGATCCTGGGTTTAGATCTTCATTTCAAGATTCACGTGGCGCCAGGAAGGGCATCCAGTCTTAAAGCCTCGGCTAACACCAAACTGAGCTTGGGTGGCTCCAGCAACCTCAGAAATAACTGAGATAAACTGAAGAAAATGTATATGATTTTAAGGATGATACATTGTACATTGTGCCCCTAATCTCCCATAGTACCTTGAGCTGTGGTTATTGGCTGTCGTGTCAGACTGGTCTATACGGCGAAAAAATCGCGTAGTGTTAAGAAAACTCCTCCAGATCAGCCATTCCGTCTGAAGCAGGTATTGAAATGTGCTGAAATATTTGTCAAAAACCTTCATTTGTTGACTTGCTTCAATGCTTTACACGTATAATTGCTAACAGCAGAACATAAACTACAGAACCATTACATAAAATTACATCTTTTAGTAGTTTAAACCTATTGAAAAAGTTAAAGAATAACATGACGTGGCATTATTCGATTTGTAAGGGAAAATAATTTACATATTTAATTGTTTTATGTTTGTTTGTGTTATTTTATTTTGCGAACCATGGGATTTCAAATCAGAATCTCCTTATATTTCAACTTCGTGCTTATGATCTCTTTGGTACAATACAATCGAGTCAGAAGCACTACTATAATATAAAGTTATATTTTTTGCAGGTATGTTTATAGTGTTATAATTTTTATTGAAATGTTGTGTGTTTGACAGACTGGAAAGTTTGTTATGTCCTATAAAGGTTATTCTAAATTAAAATATTATAAATATGTACAGTTGACAGATGTAATCCAACCAGCGAGGTGAACGTACGTGCAGTTCTGAGTAAGTGACAGGAGTACGAACGTATAGGAATTGAAGTGTCAGTCGAGCAATACCGGTGCAAACGTAAGCAACGAGAAGTGGATAAAGTAATTTAAGAGATTGCTAGGCGGTCAGAATAAATGGAAAGTTATAAAAGTGACACTGGCATGCTTAGACATATGGAGAACACTCTGCCCGTGTTAGATTGTCCAATAACTATGGAAGAAGTACTAGAGTTATTGAAAAAAAGGAAAGGGGGAGAGAGAGAAGGAATAAGGTGCCGTTAGTGGAATTACTTACGAATTTCGGAAAGAGTTAAGCAAAAATAATTGTATGCTAGGAAGAATAACAGGAATATATTTTTTTTAAGTTGATGGTAGGAAAATCCCAAGATGTTGGCAAGAAGGAATAATATGTGCCGTATACGAAAGGAAGGGAGAGAGATCCAATACAAATAATTACAGGGGCATTGCTCTGTTGGATACCCTTAGTAAGATTTACTCTAGGGTATTAGCTGAAAGATTCATAAAATGGGTGGAGGATTACTCTACAGTATACTCTCATTGTACCAGCCCGGTTTCACGAAAGGAATGAGAACCTCAGATAATATATTTGTCATTAAAACATTAATGGATGAATACTTAAAGAGATCAGGTGGTAAATTATATGTTATAGCTATAGATCTACAGAAAGCTTTTGATACTGTCAGCTGACGGCAGGTCGCTGCGAACCTGGTTAGAATGGGAGTGTCAAATAAAATTATTCAAGCCGTAGAAGAACTGTATTCAAAGGTTAAATGCACGATTAAAGTAAAGGAAGACTTAATAGTAAGCGAGATTCATTCAAATAATGGGCTAAAGCAGGGGTGAAAGCTATCGCCAATATTGTTCATTATGTTTACTAATGATGTTTCGGGCAATGAAAGGAAGGAAAATATGACAAGCACATGTGTTAACAATAAAGAAATTCCTGGCCTGGTTTTCGCAGACGGCATCCGTCTGCTCTCTCTAACATCAGTTGGTATGTAAAGCAGTATCACAAGGATGGCTGAATATTGCAGAAAATGGAGTGTACAAATTAATTCAAGTTAACATTAAAAAACAAAAGTAGTCAAAAGGTATGTAAAAAAGAGAGAAAGAAAAGGTGGTGGTTAGATGGTGTAGATTTAGAATTAGTCAATAGAATATTAGGAATTATAGTAGCATCTAACAGTAGGCTAAGTGGCTGGTAGCTCTATTCAGCACAAGATGTTTGGAGAGAAAGATGCCAAATACGGAATATAAGCTGGGAAGAAAAACCTATTTTAAATTCGCTTGTAAAACCCAGAGCACAGTATGGGGATATAAGTATGGGGCATTAAAGAAGGCATTAAAAATGAGATGTAATATGTAATACATTATTCGAAATAATAATGGGTCTACCAGAATACAGCTAATAGTGTAGTTAGGATCTCATGTGAAGATAGCATAAAATCAGATATAGCTAGAAAGATTATAAAATATTGATTAAGATTAAGAAGGGGAAATGAGAGGGAAATATTGACTTCAGCTTACCAACATCGCATGAAGCATTTAAAATATTACTAATGGCTAAGCAAAGTAAAAAAGAATTCTAGACAGGATAGAAGACTGTTGGGATGAAGAAATTCAGAATGAACATAAGAAGATGAGTAAGAAAGTAACTATTAGGGTGAGAGATTTTGAGAAGCGGATGATCATGGCACATTAGAAGAGCAAAAGAACATTGTTAGAATTCTGCGAAATTGTCCATAATTGTTCGAAAGAAAGAAAGAAAGAAAGAAAGAAAGAAAGAAAGAAAGAAGAGGTATGGTGTGGTGGTTAATAGATACAT
The DNA here is from genome assembly GCF_040414725.1 of Anabrus simplex. Taxonomy (NCBI): domain Eukaryota; kingdom Metazoa; phylum Arthropoda; class Insecta; order Orthoptera; family Tettigoniidae; genus Anabrus; species Anabrus simplex. The sequence goes on along the minus strand of NC_090265.1, from coordinate 503,597,414 downwards.
ATAAGAATAAGGGTCTGCGGGGATTCAATAGAAGTGGCTCATCTATTGTGAGTGTGTAGTGAGACTGATTCATTTAGGGTTAAATATCTTGGTAAAGAATGTAAAGTAAAAATAGATAGAAAGAAAGAAAGAAAGAAAGAAAGAAAGAAATCGATATAATTGTAAAGTCAATAAAGAGTGGATTGCACCGGAAATAACAGCAAAATTTTTCTGAATTCTAAAAGGTATGTGGAAAAAAGAAGGGTATGGAAAACTGACCTACCGCTTAATCAATGAAGGGTAGAATACATACTTCTCCTATAATATATTGTTTAACATCTAGGGCAAAAAGAAAACAAGAAATAAATAGTAGAAGAGAGAATAAACACTATTAGGTTTGAGTATAATTTAATGTAGTAGTAATAAATTAAATTTAAAAATTTGTATCAAGAAAAATCAAATGCAAGCACATAAAATGGATTGCAAAAGTTCTCTCCCCAATTACAGTTGATCCGGAACTAGGGGATGGGAGTTTTCTGCTCTATTCTACTCTACTCTACTCTACTTTATATACGTTTCGCAATCCTTCTATTTGGTTGCCTTTGACTCCTTGTGGATAGGAGTGAGATGTACGGCAGAACGCCATCTCCTACCTGTCATTAGAAGTGACCAAACTGAAGGTACCCGCGGGCTCTCAACTTTGGAGCGTGGGTGCGTGACCACGTGGCACTGAGTCTGGTATTGCTTCTAGTTACTTGCGCCCGGCTCTTTAATTTAATTCCCTCCCCACCATCCCCTGGTTAACTCTTGTTTTCTTCCGACCCTGATGTTATAAGGTAGTCTTTCATATTCACGTTCTTCATGGCTCACACCATCATTCTTCAAAGGGTCGGACCTCATTCATTTCATCCTGTTGTTAGCGCTGAGAGGGCGGTAGTTCCACTTACTCTTAAAACCACCACCATTACCACCTTTAGCCCAACTGGTCGTCATGATCGCTAAGGCGTCAAGTATCTATGGTATGGTACCGTGGATAGCCTGTTTGAATCCCATTGGCGGGAAAAATGTCACCATCAGAATTTTGGCCGACATGGTAGGAGAGGCGATGGTAACTTTTAATCACAAGATAGCTTGCTAATAGCCTGGATTCAATTCCAGAATCTCTCTGCATCGTTATATGGAGTGAAAGCATATGGCGCTCTTGATGGTGATCCGTCCGTCAGACGGAGGCGTTAAAAACCTTGAGCAGACCCTTTGGAGTTATTCGACAGGAGTAAGTTATGTGCCGACACCGGGTTTCACCCTCTCCCTACACCCATCACCATCATCGTCATCTCACAACCAGACGTGCAGGTCCCCCATGGGAGCCAAATAGAAAGACCTGCACCAGGTGAGCCTCGGAGATTCCCGGCGCTAAAAAGCAATATATACGATAAATAAATAATTAATGAATTAATTAAATTAACCATCACCTTTGATTACCTTTGTGTAATAATGAGTGTTTAAAAAAAATCGAGATGATGGAGTGTGAGATTCAAATGAAGGGCTACAAATACAGGTTTTTTCTCCATGAATATGGTCACAAGGCTAGCACAAACATAGGCTACTAAGCTATCGTGGCCGTTAGAATATTACATCTCATTCCACTGAAACAAGAGAAATTACCTTCCTGACATACTAATCTGTATCTTCCTACCTCCTGACCTGCTTACATACCTCCATTGATAGGATCCATCAGGAAATGATTCATATTCTTGATGACGTATCGGTGCATCCATTGGATTAGGATAAAACAGAAACCTTGTTTGAGGCTCGACGCTCTGCAGGATAGGGCTCGCTGACGACACAGCCAGCAGCGAACACACGATTATCTGTAAGAATAGCAATCAGTTATAATAATAATAATAATAATAATAATAATAATAATAATAATAATAATAATAATAAAATAACCTACGACGCGAACACTTAAAGTCCATGGACTGCTCAACAGCCATCGCGAAACACTTTCCAACATTTTCCCTTCATTCAGTTCATGTTTCCTTTCCATTCACAAATGTCCTATCAGTCTCAAAACTTCCTTTGAAAATCCTCTTTCATTTACACTTCTGCACTACCTTGCCGGCCAGACAAAAACATTTTCTGATACTAACAAATGTGTTGAAAGGCAAGATGTGGCAATCACTGAAGTGAAAAATGAAGTGAACACATTCATAGATAAGTTAAATTGCAGAAAGTCAGAAAAGTTCCTTACCATTGCTGTGGGAAATCAGTTACAAGAACTCGAAAGTGAAGCACACATAACAACTGAAAAGCTTCAAAGATATGCAATAGATTTATATGATAATTGCATTTAATATTTTCAAGAGTTGTGTTCGCCATTTCTCAAAATTCTTCAGGCTCTTAATTGCATCAAGTTGAAGGGGCTCTCTAATGTGGAAAACATACAACAACAACAACAACAACAACAACAACAACAACAACAACAACAACTCTACATATTCATTAAAAATGGTGTCACAAAATTTCAGTCTGAACGAAGAGAACTTGTTCGATGAGTTTGTATGTGTGAAAAAAAATGTGAAAACAAGTTTCAAGTGTAGAGTGAACTGAAAGATCAAAGTGCTAATTTTAATACACAGGATATAAATGCTTACAGTCTGAAATACCTGATATGATTCTGTTCGTCTCTGCCATGATCCATTGCAACCATCAAACGTGCTTTTTCATTAATAAATGCGTTGTGAACAGGTGGGGAAAAGAGACTTACGAATGAAACAGTAACACCCTTAATCATTGTAATGACTTATTTTAAGGACTCCCAAATATCAAAAGAAAAGAAACTTACTGATCAGGTTCATAAATATGATAAATATTCTAACGTACCTTAAACATGGACTTTAATCAGGCATATTCTGAAATTCTGTTTTTCTATTCGTTGTACGTGCGACCGTGATTTATAATACAGATATTTGCATAGTGAATTTAATTCTATTTTGCTCATTTCTTACGTGTTCCGCTGTTTTAATTGCCGCACTTTTCAAGTAAAACTCAATAAATTTTCTTCAGAAATAAATTATGGGATCTCTACTTTTGATACAATCTGGCATTATTCTTGTTGCTTCTCGTCGAGACGGATAGTGGTTCGATAGTAATAATAGATGAAGTCAACTTCCCCTCACACTATTGCTCAGGCAGCATGGTGCAAAGTTCGTAGTTATGATTTCCACTGAAGATGAATTTGTCTCCACTTCTTCTTTTTTCTGGCATTTTCCATATCATCTCAAATCAACATTAATGTGGATTAAGCCTACTTTCGCGTCTGGATGCCCTTCCATGCTGCCAACTGGATCTATTCACTACTGCATGTTTCTTTCGAGGTTGTTCTGTTGTGTGTCGTATGAAGGTGTGTATTAAAACGAACACAGAATCCTAGTCTCCGAGCCAGAGTAATCAATTACAGGCAGTTAAAATCCTCAGCCCGCCCGGAAATAGAACGCGGAGTCCTCTGAACAGTACGTTGACCATTCGGCCAAAGAGCCGGACTGAATCTGTCCTCACTATCCGTAACGAAGTGAGCATTACATTTCTTACTAACGGGTTGCCACTTCTGATCACGCTTGACGACCTCAGCTTCACAAAATTTAAAATTATATACCACTCGAAACTTTTTCTCTGAACTTCGAAAACATCTTGTAGGAAGTAAAGCAAATGGGCAGCTACACGGAGCGTGAGTCATGAACTTAGCTCTGGAGGACAGAATTGGGTGATGAGTAGGGCTCGGAAGTTTATGACCTAAAAAGTACAAAATATGCAAGAAATGTGCCACAAAAACTAGCTAAATAAGACCGATAAAAGGTAAAATATGACTTACGGAATTTAGTCATAGGCAGTAAATGAAAGTGAGCAGCCCAGCACAAGTAAGTGGAAGCAATGCCAGGACTCAGCTCAGGGTCCCGTGGTAGCCAACCCATGCTTCCAAGTTGACAGCCTCTTGGGCGACTAAAAGTCGCCTGTTACATTTACTCGAGATATACGAGTACTTCACAAGTACGTAGATACTATACAATAATGAAAGTGAAGACGTATTTCCTTCCTTCCTTCCTTCCTTCCTTCCTTCCTTCCTTCCTTCCTTCCTTCCTTCATTTTACTATGACATGTCAGTCCTATTTTGCATTATTATTGCAATGAAACTTTTGATATGGGTCTCTCACATTAAAGTAATCTTAAGTACCAAATCAGGGTGCTGGTATTCGACCCCTGAACTATGAACATAACAGACGGATGCCAAGGTAACTACACTATGAAGTCGATCGTAACTTAATTCGCAATAATTTTATCATTTATATACTCACCAAAATATTATTTACTGAGCAAAAGATTGAACACCATTCTAAACTCACATGAAAACTCTTTGGGTTATATGAGACCGATTTCAATGAAACTTTGTGGGATGATCAACTAAGATATCATGACTAATCGTAATAGTTATTCGGCCGTAACATAATATTTACGTTCTTAAAAATTGTCATTTTGGTACAGTTTTGAATGAAACGTGGTGTATCAACGGTATCGATTGCAATTAAACTTCGTAGGATGATAAGTTATGACATCGGAAAATCACTGGATAGACAGTATGACAAAATGAGTGATTCTAAACAGGAATCAGGCATTTTACTTGTTTATTCTAATGAAAGATTATATTAACAGCATGTACGTTCATAAACTGTAAAGATGACAAAGATTTAATACTACGTAATATTTTGACTCCCATTATAAAGTATACAGAAGTATTAAAATAAGTAGTAAAATAAGTTTGTAGATCGTGAAGTTCTGTTCATGCTTTCAAAATCTCTTTTTTGGTTATGAAGTTTTTTAATATAAATTTAAAATAGAGCTATCGGGATATTTACAGTGAATACGCTGGTGGCTATGATCAGCAAGGTTTTAAATCGTGTGGCTATTTCTAGCCGGGTGCAGCCCTTGTAAGGCAGACCCTCCGATGAGGGTGGGCGGCATCTGCCATGTGTAGGTAACTGCGTGTTATTGTGGTGGAGAATAGTGTTATGAGTGGTGTGTGAGTTGCAGGGATGTTGGGGACAGCACAAACACCCAGTCCCCGGGCCACTGGAATTAACCAATGAAAGTTAAAATCCCCGACCCGGCCGGGAATCGAACCCGGGACCCCCTTAACCGAAGGCCAGTACGCTGACCATTCAGCCAACGAGTCGGACATCAGCAAGGTACTAAGTCTCTATGGTCTGACAATGCGATTAGACGGTTCGAGTCCTGTTGGTGGGAAAAGTCACCATCAGAATGTTGGCCCGCAATGTAGGAGAGGTGGTGGTATGCAATTTCTAATCACTGTATTGCATACCAAAAGCGTAGATTCAATTCCAAACTTCTCCGTAGTGGTAGGGTGAGGACATATGATACTGCTGATAGTTATTCGTCTGTTGGATGGGGACGTTAAGTCTGAGCAGACACCTCGGTTCTATTCGTCAGCAGTAGGCTATGTACCGGCACCGGATTTCACCCTTCCTACTATCAAATATCACGTCATTCATTTAATCTCATCAACTTCGGTCGTAAAAACTCGCTGCGAAGATTCATCTCACTTCATACCCGATCCCGCAGAGAAACGGGTCAAGGGTTGGGCATACATACCTATGCTAGGTTGTTCTGCGTCCTCATCAGCTAAGTGCTCCGAATTGCCCCGCTATTTTTCAGCTTTTAATTATAACATTCCCGTTGATTTTACTGCAAAAATTATTATTACCAATCCATTTAGGATACGTTTAGTGATCATTCATCCAGTTTTAATTGAAAGATTGTCTGGTTCAACGCAAACAATTCCCATGTGAGTGGAGTAGTCTACCCCGTATTATACACAGTATACAGCTACTGATTCATACGCTAAGCCAACACTTGTTCAGAAGAACCGGTGTCAAACTTTGTATGCCAAGCCCCGTGATACGGTTTTTCGGAATGAAGTATTTCTAGTCCTACTAGTTAATACTATTCATCCAATACACACTTTTCCAATAAACTTGCGTAGTTATAGTGTTTTAAGTAAGTAACAAGCTTTGTTTAGGACAACTTGTAGTGAATGTTAGTATTTATACTCGTTCGATTCTAAAAGCTTATTAAGGCACTATATTTTATTGGCAAAGTGTAGACAAACCTCCGTATATTAACTTACAAAGAAGGGCTATAATAATATGCTCTTTCCTCCCGGTAGTGCTTGTACTCGGGAGAATGAGAATTTTTCTGTGTCAAGAAGTGTACATTGGGAAACTACAGGTAGCTGGCAAAACACTATAAGACTTTACAATCGTTCGTAGTTTTTATTGTATAGGTTTACGTTATTATGTTAAAACTCTAGAGTACCCCGTGGTCTGTGATGTGATACATGAAACTTCCTCTTCAAGAACTTACAGCACAAACAAAACTATAATATTAGGTCACAAACTCTGTTAGAAAGACTGGCACTTTAAAAGAAATATTTTAAGTACTCACAAGAACGTTCATGTTGCCAGTCGGCTGTGTTGCCTTCTACGAAGCTATTGACAGGAATCACAATCGTCTAATGCCGTGCATTGAAAGTGATCACATTGCTTAATGCTATCTGAAATAACATACAATTATATTTCAGCACTTATCGCGTTGTATTACGTCATGTTCCCACAATTCTCGGCCCATCAGAAAACAATTACGGAGAGAATTTCGTGGTATTCTCTGTCTGTTATGAATGGAGAATAGAAGACATAAAATTTGTAAGATTATTATTTAGTCATGGTCAATAGCAGGCCAGGGTTAATTTCTTTTCTCTCCTAATCACAACCCAGACCATGACCTGAAACAAAAGCGAGAGTGAGGAAAATCGATTCCATGATGTGAATTATATTTTATTTATCCATAAGATTACTATACAAATAAAAACAGATTCCCCTTGAACGCTATTATCCCCATTACTCTAATATAGCTGTTACTTATTTATTTTTTTACAAGTTGCTTTACGTCGCATCGACACAGATAGGTTTTATGGCGACGATGGGACAGGGAGGGGATAGAAGTAGGAAGAAAGTGGCCGTGGCCATAATTAAGATACAGCCCCAGCATTTGCCTGGCGTGAACATGGAAAACCACAGAAAACCATCTTCAGGGCTCCAGACATTTGGACTCGAACCTACTATCTCCCGAATACTGGATACTGGCGGCACTTAAGTGACTGCAGCTATCGAACTGGGTGTTGTTTTTTTTTTTTGTTTTTTTTTTTGTTACTGAGTTGAATATGAGTATCGAAGTGAAAGTGTTAGAGGGGAATATTTTAAAAATTTGTGACTTAAAATTCTCGTCCTTTAAGAATTCACTATGCTAAAATCAAATGATTGGTATCTTTGAATTCAGAAGGAGGAAGAGCACTTAATTCCATTCACTCGTCCCGAATGACGTTGTGATAGGGGATTGTTTATCCTGACACATAAATTAAAATGAATGTAAGTAGTGAAGTTATTTCCATTTATGACATTTTCTAAAAAACTGTTTCCTTTCTTTAATAATTGTGACAGATTCTTTCAATTTATTCCTCTTATGATTTAGAACTATTGCTATGTGGTAGCTATAAATCATACTTGCTCTATTCACACTAACATGCATACAAGGTGTTCACCTATTAAAGAGGAAATCTCGACAAGACCGTAGTATACGGGCAGAGAAAGTGTTCCATAGTCTTGCCCCAGACACTCGGAATGAGTGATTAAATAGTGTTCGGCTCCGTGGCTAAATGGTTAGCGTGCTGGCCTTTGGTCACAGGGGTCCCGGGTTCGATTCCCGGCAAGGTATCATAAAGGGTGGAAGCCGATCTGGTGTTATGTCCATGGATAGATGAGAGGAAGTAAAAATGTGAGGTTAGTTATTCCGGTGTACATTCGTTCAGAAGCCGAAAAATTAGTGTCGCAGTATGTAGGTTTCTTAGTTTATAGTTTTCAGGCAGGGTAGCTTATTAAGGGGAAATAAGTATTCTAAATTTCAAAGAAAATATAAATCGTATGCAAGAGTTCATTGTCCTTTGAAGTTTCAATGTTTGTTACAATACAATACAATACAATGGACTTATTTTGTCAGGAAAGATTACGGCCATTAGGCCCTCTCTTCCAATTAATCAGGAAGTACAGTATCTACATGTGCAAAATTAAAATAAATACACTTAAAATCGAAACATTTTCCAACTACTAAACAATACAATATTATGATAAAAATAAAATAGGAAAAAAGGATTAATAATAATAATAATAATAATAATAATAATAATAATATTTACACAATTATGACATTGTCCGCCTCTGTGGTGTAGTGGTTAGCGTGATTAGCTGCCACCCCCGGAGGTCCGGGTTCGATTCCCGGCTCTGCCACGAAATTTGAAAAGTGGTACGAGGGCTGGAACGGGGTCCACTCAGCCTCGGGAGGTCAACTGAGTAGAGGTGGGTTCGATTCCCACCTCAGCCATCCTCGAAGTGGTTTTCCGTGGTTTCCCACTTCACCTCCAGGCGAATGCCGGGATGGTACCTAACTTAAGGCCACGGCCGCTTCCTTCCCTCTTCCTTGCCTATCCCTTCCAATCTTCCCATCCCCCTACAAGGCCCCTGTTCCCCACAGCAGGTGAGGCCGCCTGGGCGAGGTACTGGTCATACTCCCCAGTTGTATCCCCCGACCAAGAGTCTGAAGCTCCAGGACACTGCCCTTGAGGCGGTAGAGGTGGGATCCCTCACTGAGTCCGAGGGAAAAGCCGAACCTGGAGGGTAAACAGATGATGATGATGATGATGACATTACTAGCTAATTTCTATTAACCTTGGTAATTACAATGAGATTATATAAAGTCTAAAGCTTGAGGAAGGCTAAATCTTCAATATTTCCATTTTATTCGAATAACAATTTAGGACTTCATCCTACTTATTACTTAGTAGGTAGCGGTGACAAAGTTGCCTAAAACTAGCAGGTGAGGCTCCTCTGACAGAGACGAGAAGTGTATTCCATTGTCGTGCCGAAGAAATAACCAATGAGTTTGTGTATCGTGTGATGCGGCGAGGTGGAATAGACGAGAGTGTATCAGATTTTGAACGTGTTCCGAAACTGTGATTGGATGAGAGGTGGTGAAATTGACTGTACAAGTAGGAAGGTGAGCATGAGGAGAGTATTCGATGAAGAAGGCATAAAGCATGAAGATTAGGGCGCTGTTTGAGTTTTAGCCAACCGAATTCATCGTAGGCAGGTGTAACATGGTGAAAGTAACGTAGATCACATAAGTAGCGAACACAGGCGTTTTGCGCGCGTTGTAGTTTGTCGTTAAGTGTAGCAGTCAGGTCGTTTTACACGGTGTCACAGTAGTCAAAATGAGGTAATACCAGAGTGCAAATGAGGCGTTCTTTTAATACTCGAGAAAATATGATGCGGAATCTTGTAAGTGAGTTAAGTGTCGCAAATACTTTCCTGGAGATGCTGGTAACCTGCTGTTTTCAAGAAAGATGTTCGTCTATCATAACACCGAGATCTTTGACAGATTCACTGAAATCAATGGGTGAATTTTGGTAGGTAGACTTTTGGTAAAGTGAAGTTGCTTATGGTTTTTGAACAAAGCCGAGGATGTGAAATTATTATAGCTTGAGATTTTGCGTTATTTAATCTCAGTCCATGCATGCCAGTCCAGTTACAGATTTCTTCTACAGTTGCATCGGTTTGTACAACATTACAGTAATAAATTATTGTAAAAGGGAGAGTTTGAATTTTTATTTTCATGCTATGTGGAAGAATGTATTGTTTCATTTTTAGGGGGTGAAGAGCTGCATATACCTTTCTGCAGACACTTGTTATGTGGTCATTTCAGTTTAAAGTGTCATTCATGACAACGCCTAGGATTTTTACAGACTTCTGAAAAGGTATGGCTTCACCACAGAACATCAGAGTAGGCTATTATGTAATATTTAGCGTATTTAAAAGCCTAGACTGTCCTATTATGATAGCTTGCGTTTTCTTCGGGTTAATTAATAGGTAGTTCTCTTTTGCATACGAGCTGATTGAATTCAAAGTTGAGTTCATTTGGTGGATTGTTATTAAGTATGTCGCTCACTGCCTTGATGATGCCTTCAACATTTAGTTGTAGTTTTGTCAGTGAATGCCCTAAGTCCTTTGCTGTTGTTTAGCTCTGAGAAGAACCGTTTGAACTCATGATCACGGTTCGAAGTATCCTCTATTTGCTGGAATATCCGCAAGGAAATTTCTTTCGGTCCAGCAGCCAATGTTGTTGCTTATTTAGCACCACCCGGGGGACACGTGTAGGGCACCTAATGACGTAAAGCAACGACCTTTCACTCTGATAGATGGAAACATGACTATAACTCAGACCTCTGTTTTGTTTCCAATAGACCGGGCGAGTTGGCCGTGGGGTTAGGGGCGCGCGGCTGTGAGCTGGCATCCGGGAGATAGTAGGTTCGAATCCCACTGTCGGCAGCCCTGAAGATGGTTTTCCTTGTTTTCCCATTTTCACACCAGGCAAATGCTAGGGCTGTACCTTAATTAAGGCCACGGCTGCTTCCTTCCAACTCCTAGGCCTTTCCTGACCCATCGTCGCCACGAGACCTATCTGTGTCGGCGCGACGTAAAGCCAATAGCAAAAAAAGAAACATTGTTTCCAAGAACCAACAGGGGACACAGCTCCCCTGCAGAAGAAAAATGTTAGACAATTTCCCCCTAAGTCAGCACAGGCCAGTTCTTCTAAAACTCGGTATTGGAATTCCAATTATAAGATCAAATTCAGTGCCCAGATGGAACTTTACAAAGGCTAAATGGGATTTCTTCACCAGTGCGATGGAACACAGCATCTAGTGGATCCCTCCAGCTCTTGAAAACTACAACCGTTTTACTGGATTGGTATGTTCTATCGCAAAGAAGTACATTCCTTGAGGATTTAGAAAGGAATACATCTCAGGGAGGAGTGAGAGGTGCAATGAGCTGTATGAAGAATACCAACGCAGTAATCAAACGGAAGTCTCTGATGAATTAATGCATTGATTAGGCTCTGCCAGGAAGGAAAAATGGCATACACTGACGTCTAGTATTAACTTCCAACACTCCAGCAGAAAAGCATGGTCCCTCCTTAGGAAGCTGGGCAGTAGTACCCCTAATTACCATAGCAAGAACTCTAAACTAAAGCCAGAATATACAGAAAACAGGATTGTTGGCTTAACCAGCGCATCAACAGTCACAAAAATGGATTAAACAAGGCAAATCCAAAACGATCTAAAGATAGAACTATCTAGAGTTGAAATTAACTCTCAGTTCTCCGAGAATTTTTCTGTTGCAGAGATCTCCACTGCTTTGAAGGAAACAAAATCGGGGAAATCAGAAGGCTTGGATGGTATCCATTCAGAATTTCTAACGCACAGTGGTCCTAGAACTGTGGAATAGCTTGCTAAATTTGTTAGTGACATCCTAAAGAAAAGAAGGCTCCCACCTCATCTTAAAAGAACTAAAGTGGTTGCTGTTGTAAAGCCTGGGAAAAGTGGCTGTAATGCGGAAGATTGTCGACCTATTGCTCTACTGAGTATGTACTACAAACTACTAGAGGGATTGATCTATAACAGAATATCAGCTATAGTACTACAGCACATTCCAGTTGAATAGGCAGGATTCAAATTTAACAGGAGCTGTTGCGATGAGGTTTGGGCACTAACCAGCCATATTGAGCAGGCCTTTCAAGAAAAAATGAAAACGGTTGCTGTGTTTGTGGACTTATCATCAGCCTATGATACAATCTGGCGAAGATGGAAGTTTCTAAAAATTATCCCTTGCAAGTCCCTAGCTTCCTTGCTCAACTACTTGCTATGCAATCGCCTAATTCAAGTACACTGACTGACAGAGCAAATGCAACACCAAGAAGGAGTGGTCAGAACTTTATGCCAATTGCAGGGTAGACTGACGTCACTGAGGTATGCTCATGATGTGAAATGCGCCGCTGTGCTGCGCACGTAGCGAACGATAAATGGGACACGGCGTTGGCGAATGGCCCACTTCGTACCGTGATTTCTCAGCCGACAGTCATTGTAGAACGTGTTGTCGTGTGCCACAGGACACGTGTATAGCTAAGAATGCCAGGCCGCCGTCAACGGAGGCATTTCCAGCAGACAGACGACTTTACGAGGGGTATGGTGATCGGGCTGAGAAGGGCAGGTTGGTCGCTTCGTCAAATCGCAGCCGATACCCATAGGGATGTGTCCACGGTGCAGTGCCTGTGGCGAAGATGGTTGGCGCAGGGACATGTGACACGTGCGAGGGGTCCAGGCGCAGCCCGAGTGACGTCAGCACGCGAGGATCGGCGCATCCGCCGCCAAGCGGTGGCAGCCCTGCACGCCACGTCAACCGCCATTCTTCAGCATGTGCAAGACACCCTGGCTGTTCCAATATCGACCAGAACAATTTCCCGTCGATTGGTTGAAGGAGGCCTGCACTCCCGGCGTCCGCTCAGAAGACTACCATTGACTCCACAGCATAGACGTGCACGCCTGGCATGTTGCCGGGCTAGAGCGACTTGGATGAGGGAATGGCGGAACGTCGTGTTCTCCGATGAGTCACGCTTCTGTTCTGTCAGTGATAGTCACCGCAGACGAGTGTGGCGTCGGCGTGGAGAAAGGTCAAATCCGGCAGTAACTGTGGAGCGCCCTACCGCTGGACAACGCGGCATCATGGTTTGGGGCGCTATTGCGTATGATTCCACGTCACCTCTAGTGCGTATTCAAGGCACGTTAAATGCCCACCGCTACGTGCAGCATGTGCTGCGGCCGGTGGCACTCCCGTACCTTCAGGGGCTGCCCAATGCTCTGTTTCAGCAGGATAATGCCCGCCCACACACTGCTCGCATCTCCCAACAGGCTCTACGAGGTGTACAGATGCTTCCGTGGCCAGCGTACTCTCCGGATCTCTCACCAATCGAACACGTGTGGGATCTCATTGGACGCCGTTTGCAAACTCTGCCCCAGCCTCGTACGGACGACCAACTGTGGCAAATGGTTGACAGAGAATGGAGAACCATCCCTCAGGACACCATCCGCACTCTTATTGACTCTGTACCTCGACGTGTTTCTGCGTGCATCGCCGCTCGCGGTGGTCCTACATCCTACTGAGTCGATGCCGTGCGCATTGTGTAACCTGCATATCGGTTTGAAATAAACATCAATTATTCGTCCGTGCCGTCTCTGTTTTTTTCCCAAACTTTCATCCCTTTCGAACCACTCATTCTTGGTGTTGCATTTGCTCTGTCAGTCAGTGTACATCTCAATGGAAACATAATCAGATCCTACATAATAAATGATGGATTGCCGCAGGGTTCCGTTCTTGCTCCATTTCTCTTTTAATATACGGCAGATCTTCCATCTACTGCGTGCCGAAAGTTTATATATGCTGACTAGCTGATGTACCCGTGCTTCGCTACGGGATTCTCAGAAAGACTGACTTTGTGATTTTCCTAACTGAAGTCAACATAGGTCATTACAAAAACGTCAGTAGGAGTGTAGCGATTAAAAGCAATATTATCACATAAAATACTCGATCAAATGAAAAACTACACATTTTCTCACTTTTAACGAACAGTACTACGGTGCCGATCTAACAGTGAAAAATTACAGAGCTGGAATGACCAGGCCGCAGGCAGCCGCTCCTCTGCCAATATTCCGTTAAATATGCACACTTCTCATTCCTATCAGTGCCTCAAAGTAGGGACTGAATAGCTCGAATGCTATGATGAACCAGTGTGTTACGTGCCAGTAGTATCGGGAAATTTATGAAACAGAGGAATGGCATGCTAAAGAAGAAAGTTACCTAATTCCACAGCTACTTCTCGCCAATATTTAGGCAGACTGTTACACACGTACGACTGGGCGAGTTGGCCGTGTGGTTAGGGGCGCGCAGCTGTGAGCTTGCATGCGGGAGATAGTGGATTCGAACCCCACTCTTGGCAGCCCTGAAGATGTTATTCCGTGGATTTCCATTTTCACACCTGGCAAATGCTGCCAAGGCTGCTTCCTTCACATTCATGGCCCTTTCCAATCCCATCGTCGCCATGAGACCTAACTGTGTCGGTGTGACGTAAGGCAAATTTAAAAAAGTACTCGGTACGCAGCAGTAACCCTATCAATCGGAGATGAGTGGCAACAGAAAACAAAGCACATCACAACAAACAATGCTCAATGTAATGTTATTGTTGATCAATTTTATGAGCTTTCTATATTGTAGGCCTTCACATTTAGTTTTCTTTCGACTCTGTGATATTAGGGCGTCTTATAAAATTATTTATAGCGTAGACTGTAATCCGACTTTACATACCAATTTTCATTAAATCCTGTTTACCTATTTTCTCGTGACTCGGCGCTGATGAGGCCTTAATAACAAAATTCCAAATTCATGAATATCTCTGATCATAGCCGCTATGGTAACAATGTATAATACATAAATGATCGGAAATATAATACTACATAACTAAAATATTATGTAGTCTTTATCGATACGACCACTAATAAAATTATTTGGGAATTAAATTTTAGGCCTACCCGTAAACTACCATTTTATTCAGCGTGAATAACATTATTTATGGCATAGATTATAGCAACTTATTCCTCGACTTCGCATACCGATTTTCATTAAGATAGGACCACTAATAACATAAATATTTGAGAATTCCATTGTAGTCCTTCCCCTAAACTATAATTTTTCTCAGCGTGAATACAATTAATTATAGTCTAGATTGTAGTGACTTATTCCTCGACTTCCCCCACCGATTTTCGTTAAGATACGACTATTAATAACAAATATTTCAGAATTAAATTTTAGGTCTTCCCCTAAGCTACCATTTCAGTCAGCGTGAATAAAATGATTTATGGCTGAGATTGTAGTGACTTATTACCCGACTTTGTATACCGATTTCCATTAAATTCTCTTCAGCCGTTTCCTCGTGATGCATGTACATACATACATACAGACAGACAGACAGACAGACAGACAGACAGACAGACAGACAGACAGACAGACAGACAGACAGACAGACAGACAGACAGACAGACAGACAGACAGACGGAAATTACGGAAAAGTAGAAAGTGCATTTCCTTGTTACTGTGGGCACGACTGATACAGAAATACCATCCTTTTTAAATTCTGAGCAATGTAGAGACAAAACTCTAATTTTATATATATATAGAATGTGGTGCTATAATTTGGAATATGCCTAAATTGTTATTCTAGACCAGGCCATACTACTACTAAGTCAGCCTCTGCCTTAAGTATGCACACTGCTCATTCAAAACACCGCGTCAGAGTAGGCATCGAATAACTGGAATACTATGAAGAACCAGTGTGTTACGTACCAGCTGTATCAGAAAATGTATGAACTAGAGGAATGACATGCTAAAGAAGAAAGTCTTCTCCCCGGATATCCCCCCCCCCAATATTCAGTCAGGCTGTTATACTCGGTACGCAGCAGTCATCTATCGGAGTTGAGAGGCAGCATAAGAAATAAAATAACATCACAACAAACAATGGTCAATGTAATGCTATTGTTGATCAATGTTATGCGCTTTCGTTATTGTAGGCCTTCACTTTTAGTTTTCTTCCGAATCTGAAACACCATTCATCGTAGTCGGTACGGTAAAACTGAATAAAACATAAATGATCGGAAATTGTATTCTCTGTAACTTTTGTTATGTAGTACTTTTCGATAGGACCAAAAACATAGGTATTTAAATTTTAGGCGCCTTCCCCTAAACTACAATTTATTGTTTTATTTTGCTAGTGGCTTTACGTCACACCGACACAGAGAGGACTTATGGTGGCGATGGGATAGGAAAGGCCTAGGAGTTGGAAGGAAGTGGCCGTGGCCTTAATTAAAGTACAGCCCCAGTATTTGCCTGGTGTGAAAATGGGAAACCTCGTAAAACCATCTTCAGGGCCACCAACAGTGGGATTCGAACCCACTATCTCCCGGATGCAAACTCACAGTAGTGCGCCTCTAACCGCACGGCCAACTGGCCCGGTAAATTACAATTTCATCCAGGGTGAATAAAATTGTTTATAGCTTAGACTGTAGTTTCTTATTCCCCGACAATATATACCGATTTTCATTCAATTATGTTACCCCATTTTCTCGTGGCTCGGCGTCGATATGGACTTAGCAACTAAAATTCAAATTCATGAATATCTGTGTTATCATAGCCGGTACGGTAAAAAAGGTATGACATAAATGTTCGGAAATTTCATTCTGTATAACTTTGGTTATACAGTATTTATCGATAGGACCACTATTAACACAAATATTTGATAATTAAATTTTAGGCTTTCCCCTAAACTACTATTTAATTCAGTGTGAATAAAATGATGTACAACTTAGATTGTAGTGGCTATTCCTCCGACTTTGTATACCAGTTTTCAAAGAGATAGGACCAATAATGACGTGCATATTTAAGAATTACTTTTCAGGCCTTCCCCTAAACTACCATTTCGCTCAGCGTAAATAAAATTATTTATAACCAAGATTGTAGCGACTTATTCTCCGACTTTGCATACCAATTTTTATTAAGATAGGACCACTAATAACATAAATATTTGAAAATTAAATTTTAGGTCTTCCCCTAAACTACCATTTCTACCAGCGTGAATAAAATTATTTATGGCTTAGATTGTAGCAACTTATTTCCCGACTTTGCATACCGATTTTTATTAAATTCTCTTTAGCCGTTTTCTAGTGATGCGTGTACAGAGAGACAGACAGACAGACAGACAGACAGACAGTGCATTTCCTTGTTACTGTGGACATGAGCGATACAGAAATGCCATTCATTTCAAATTATGAACAATGTACAGACAAAACTCTTATTTTATATAAATAGGTGATGACATAGCCCTAACAGCACAGTTTACAGACGTTGAGACCGCTGAAGCCATGATCACACAAGATCTCATAGAAATGGATAGATACTTCAACACTTGGCGATTGAAAGCCAATGTAAACCATTCAGAGATTAGTACCTTTCAT
Organism: Anabrus simplex; assembly: GCF_040414725.1. Classification (NCBI taxonomy): domain Eukaryota; kingdom Metazoa; phylum Arthropoda; class Insecta; order Orthoptera; family Tettigoniidae; genus Anabrus; species Anabrus simplex. Next base: position 503,580,361 of record NC_090265.1, on the reverse strand, counting down.
CTAGACAACAGTAGAGCCCATTACATCCCACAAGTTAAATTCAAAGGTCTGCAGCTAAAATACTGTGTTCATCCAAAATACTCGGGTATTGTGCTGGATCGCTCTTTTACGTATTAAAACACCTCTGCAGAACAGAAGAAAAGGTTAAAACACGTAACAACAGCCTTCACAAACTCAGTGGCACTACTTAGGGAGCAAATGCTAATGTCCTCCGAACAAAAGCTCTTGCCATAGTATACCCAGGTTCAGAATATTGCAGCCCTGTATGGATCAACAGCGTACACACAGGAAAAGTTGATGGCCAGCTGAACGATACCACGAGAACAGTGTCTGGCACACTCAAATCCACACCACTTAAGTGGCTGCCAGTATTCACCAACATCCATTCTCCTCACATTCGAAGCCTAACTGCTCTGAAGAGGGAATGGTTAAATTGTACTGCAAATACACTATTGCCGATTCATCAGGACTGCAACTCTCAGAAGCATGGAAGATTTCAACCCAAGAAGAAATTGGGGTTCGTTGAACAGAGTGCGGACCGGTCTTGGAAGATGCAACTTCTGGCTCCACAAGTGGGGAAACATTTCAAGCCCTCATTGCGATCGCGGTGACGCGGCCCAGACAGTCCACCATGTTGTGATGATGTGCCCACTTCGGAGCTTCCAGCGAGGATTCCACGAACTTTATGCAGAAGGTGGAGAGGCGGTGAACTGGCTAAATTTTATGGATATTAAACTATAAGTTATATTTCCACCATTGATCCTTTGTCCGATTGTTGTCTATACCAATATTATAAAGAGGAAAAATTTGTATGTTTGTTTGTAACGGATAGACTCAAAAACTACTGAACCGATTTTAAAAATTACTTCTCCTATAGAAAGCTACATTGCCAGTGAGTAACATGGGCTGTATTTTATTTTCAAAACAATTCGATGGGGTGGGGCGACGGGGGGGGATACAAAAATATAAAAATAATAGGCTAATATAGGCGAAATCGAATTTGTCTTACAAGGACGAGACAAAGCTCATTTTAAGCCCCTTGATGCAAAGAACAAAACTCGGTAAGCCGTACGGACCCGTAAACCATGTTTTTTTTGTTTTTTTTTTGTTTTTTTTTTTGCTAGGGGCTTTACGTCGCACCGACACAGATAGGTCTTACGGCGACGATGGGATAGGAAAGGCCTAGGAGTTGGAAAGAAGCGGCCGTGGCCTTAATTAAGGTACAGCCCCAGCATTTGCCTGGTGTGAAAATGGGAAACCACGGAAAACCATCTTCAGGGCTGCCGATAGTGGGATTCGAACCTACTATCTCCCGGATGCAAGCTCACAGCCGCGCGCTTCTACGCGCATGGCCAACTCGCCCGGTAAACCATGTTTTAAGGCCTTAAAACCAACCGTTAAGGAGATATTGGTACCACACTACCCCTGCTCTAGGAATCGGATAAAGAAATGAACTGCCGTAACCATGGCAACGTCAGCTTCACTATTCTTACAGCAGCGAGAATACCTACAATATATCACAAAAACCTAACGTGTTACGGACATGAAAACTGGTATTTGGAATTTCCTTCAAAAATAAAACAACACAAATTTAAGAAGTGAGGAAGGAGTGAATTCTTTATATGAGGATACATACAGTATCTCAGAAACTGAAGATATTACAGACGTTAAAGTTGGCACTTGGAATTCCTTCAAAAATAAATGAACATACATTTTTGGAAAATCCACTTAATGGGGTGAAAAGAATTTTAAAAAGCGTTGAACTATTAGAATGAGTATCTTCTTCTTCTTCTTCTTCTTCTTCTTCTTCTGCTTCTGCTTCTTCTACCGCTTTGCCCATACCTGTGGGGTCGCGGGTGCGAACTGTGTAGCACATGTGGATTTGACTCTGTTTTACGGTAGGATGCCCTTCCTGACGCCACCCTATGTGTATTGGTGTAATTACTATTGCGTGTTCCTGTTGTGGTTGGTAATGTGGTGTGTTGAGTGAATATGAAACGGAGACTGTTTGGACAAGTAAAAACAGCCTTCCCCCGAGTCAGAAGAATTAATCACACGCGATTAAAATCTTTGAACCAGCCCGGAATCAAACCCGGAACTCTGTAAACCGAAGGCCTCAACACTGACCACCCAGCCAAGGAGTAAGGCAGTGTTTAAAATGAGTCTGTCTACAGTATATTTCATAAACTTAACATGTTACAGACGGTAAAAACTGTTATTTGTAATCTCCTTTAAAAAATGAAGAAACGCGTACTTTTTGTTTTCGGTAAATCAACTTAAGTTGGAGATCAAAAATAAGTGAAGAAGGAGTTGAATTATCTCTATGACGATACTTATATCTCAAAAACTAAGGTTACAGACGTGAAAACTGTTATTTGGTATCTCCTTTAGAAATAAAGAAACCGGTTTTTCGATTTTTTTTTTTTTTTGCTAGTTGCTTTACGTCGCACTGATACAAACAGGTCTTAAGGCGACGGGTCATCTTAGCTCCAAAAGGCAATGCCACAAACTTGGTTTACAAAGAGATTCTGGAATAAATAAAATGCAATTTTTGGTGAGTTTTTATACTTTAGGGATTTTTAGATAATGGCTTAGCGCGGTACCTTGGAACGATTATTTTTTATCAAATTACGAAATCCTTACGAGCGAAGCCACGGGTTATAGCTAGTTCTATATACTTTAAGCGTATGTAGTTTTAAGTGTATATAGGACATGCCTTTGCTGGCGGGACCTAGTGTTTACAGTGCACTATGTCTTCTGGTATGGGCTAGAGCAATCTTGTTACTTTCATTGATCTGTCTCAGCTTTACCCTTGGCATTGACAAAATGAAAGTGACTGAGGTATGAGTGATGCTAGTAATGCCATTCCTTCTGCAGCCAGTCCCTGCTATGGATGGTGTGAAAATATTGCTCATAGGGTCGGTTGGTGCATTTCAGTGGGCTTGGCAGACTGATATGTAATAGCAACTTCTGGCTCAGTGAGGAAAGCAATGGGAAACTACCTCACTCCTCATTTCCCTAGTACGCCTCTTCAGTGATGGCGAGGCCATCTATGACAGCTGATGGCGGAGCTGTTGAGGATCCAACCAGCCTTCGGGCTGAGGACTAAACATACATATAGTATATATACGTATGTAGTTTCTCTGTACCCTCTATATGTCATGCGAAATAAAAAAAAGTGGATTGCATTATCAGTGTCGGAGACTTTAAATTGTGAGTATATCTGAAGATCGTCAGCATAAAGGTGATAGTTGTAGTTATAAAAATGATCAAATGAGAAGAAATGTCATTAATATAAAGAATATAAGAGGTCCAAGAATAGACCCTTGGGGAACGTCAGATAGCTCAGTCTTCCATTCTGTAGTCGTCGTGTTTGATACGACTCGATGTCGTCTATTTTTGAGGTATGAACCCAAGAGCTGAATAGCAGAATGAGCGGTGTGAAGTTTTTATAACTTACCTAACAGTATGTCTATATTTACAGTATCAAACACGCTTCTGAAGTCTAGAAGGATAAGCACCGTCAGTTTTCATTCGTCCATTGCCTGTCTAATGTCATCCGTAATTTTGATTAGTGTTGTTGCAGTACCGTGTCCTTTCTTAAAACCAGACTGTAAAGGATCAAGTACAGAATGTTTTTTCCAAGTATTTAACTATTTGTGTATGCACTATCTTCTCCAGAACCTTAGAAAGTGCTGTAAGAATGCAGATAGTGCGGTAGTCAGATGTATTGCTTCCTGGAGAGTTTTTATAGTCACCTTTGAATTTTCCTTGCCGATATGGGCGGTTGACCATGCGGTTTCCGTATTTAGACAATCGCGACAGAAACCACTACCATCGTCAGTTAATAAGATCGAACAATATTTCCACGCTAACGATGCTACGATCAGTAATAATATAGATATTTGAGAATTCAATTCCGGCGGGCGTGAATAAAGATATTTATAGCCTAGATTTTAGTGGTTTATTTCCCGACTTTACATACCAATTTTCATTACATTCTGTTCTGCCATTTTCTTGTGATGCGGCTACGTACATACGTAAGTCAGGCAGACAGAAATGACGGAAAATTAAAAATTGCATTTCCTTCTTACCTACAACATATGGGAAAATACATTTTTAAAAATCTGAGGAATGTACAGACAAAACTCATATTTCATGTACATATAGATTTTCATGGGAGAACAGGTACTCGATGAAACCCTTTCATGGGAACGGTTTTACCACTGTCACTCAGCCGCTTGGTTGTGATAATGACGATGCATTTACCACTAAAAATAGTTAACTACTCATCAGAATGCACAGAAATCCATCTGTAAAGCACAGTGTACTGTTCGGTTCAGCAAACACTGACAAGTTTCAGGCTAAGAAAGGAGAACCTATCCTCATAGCGTGGTGAGGTAATGGCGTTAACATTGTCAAGAGGCTTATTGTCATTAAGCTACGATTGCTTACGTTTTCCGCATTATCCCAGTTAGGAGCTCTTGATCTTTTCTTAAGCTTTTCCATTTCTTTCGTGGCGTTCATTACACAAGCAAGCTGAAGAAATGTTGATATCAATATAAGTAAATTTCCAGCTCTCCCACTTTGTGTTGCCACTGCCTTTTCGATATTCCGTGCTACTGCCCGACTTTCCGGAAAGTTTTGCTCGTAGATAACCAGCAGAAGCAATCATAAAGGCGGTGAACGTGCGAAACACGTCAGTGAAATACAAGAAGAGATTCCTACGACTTGGAACGGTTGTATACGTGCAGTATAGTAATACAACGCGTATACCACGTTTATTAGTAAGAAAAATATACAACGCTTATACAGGGTTTATTAAACAACTGTATAAGGACTTTTTATTAGTAAGACGGTAATCCTATAATAAGTGTAGAGTCCACTGCGAAATCAAGCAGTCCAACTTCAATACTCGGTTTCCAGATGTTCTAGGAACCCACTTTTCCGTGATATCTTAGTAAACATACACACTAACAAAGACAAACAAACAATTAATTTAACTTATTTTTCAGATAAAAGCGAAGTATGGGACAAAATTTAGCAGAACTTCAGCACCATCCCACCTACTAGCGCACGAGAGTGCGGCGCATTGGGCACGAACAAAGATGCTCTTTTCTTCTTAGCTGCTACATCACTTGCTCGAACAATGCTACCACCACTGGTTTATTTTCAGCATAAGGTGCTAGAAAACTTATCTCTATTTGATTTTCTTCAGAATTTGTTTAGGTGTTTGTGTGTGTTAATTTACCCCTAGCTGTTCTTTTGTGTCGTAGTTGGCAGTGACATCGATCTACAGTAGATAAGCATATGTAATGCATCATGGGAGCGGCACGTAATTGAATGTATTCAGCCAATATCAGCGTTCCTTCACCGGCCTGATTTGCAAAATGTGGTAGTTTTACATTTACTCTTGTTGTTGTTGTTGTTCGGGTCATCATTCTGTAGACTGGTTTGATGCAGCTCTCCATGCTACTCTATCCTGCTCACGTTTTTATTTCCGCGTCGGCAGCTCTGAAGATGATTTTCCGTGGTTTCCCATGTTCACACCAGGCAAATGCTGGGGCTGTACCTTAATTAAGGCCACGGCAGCTTCCTTCCCACTCCTAGCACTTCCCTGTCCCATCGTCGCCATAAGACCCATCTGTGTCTGTGCGACATAAAGCAACTTGCATTTCTACGTAACTTAAACGTCCTACATCTATACTAATCTGTTTGGCATACTCATACCTTGGTCTACTCCTCAAGTTTTTACCGCCCACATTTCTCTCAAAAACTAACTGAACAATTCCTGGGTGTCTTAAGATGTGCCCTATTTCTTCTTCTCGTCATATTTCGCCAAATCGTTCTCCTCTCACCAATTCAATTCAGTATCTCTTCATTTGTGATTCGATTCACCCATTTCACCTTCAACATTATTTTGTAACACCACATTTCAAAAGCTTCTATTTCGTTCTGAGCTAGTTATCGTCCGTGTTTCACTTCCAGACAGTGCCTCGCTCCAGATGAAAGTTTTCAATACCGAGCTCGATAGCTGCAGTCGCTTAAGTGCGGCCAGTATCCAGTATTCGGAAGATAGTGGGTTCGAACCCCACTGTCGGCAGCCCTGAAGATGGTTTTCCGTGGATTCCCATTTTTACACCAGGCAAATGCTGGGGCTGTATATTAATTAAGGCCACGGCAGCTTCCTTCCCACTCCTAGCACTTCCCTGTCCCACCGTCACCATTAGACCTATCTGTGTCGGTACGACGTAAAGTAACTAGCAAAAAAAAAAAAAAAAAAAAAAAAAAAGAATGTTTTCAAGATGTTCTAATTCCCATATCAATGCTCGAAGTAAGCAAGTTTATTTTCTTAAGAAAGGTCTTCATTGCTTGTGTTAGTCATATTTTATGTCCTCCGTACTTCTGCCACCATTAGTTTCTTTTTTTTTTTTTTTTTTTTTTACAATTTCACTTACGTCGCACCGATACAGAGAGGTCTTATGGCGAAGATGTGAAGGAAGCGACCGAGGTCTTAATTAAGGTATAGCCCCAGCATTTGCCTGGTGTGAAAATGGGAAACCATGGAAAACCATCTTGCCCGAATGCAAGCTGGTAGCTACGTGATCCAAACCACGTGCCCACTTGCTCGGTCATTACTTATTCTAGTACAAAAGTAACAATGTTCATCTACTTCCTTTAAGACTCCATTTCCTTACATGATATTTCCTGCATCACCTGACTTCATTCGACTACACTCTATTTACTTTTGTTTCGGATTTATTTATTTTCGTCTTGTACTCCTTCTCCAAGACTGTGTATATACAACTCAGCAATGACTCCATATCTTCTGCAGACTCAGATAAAATAATATCATCGGTAAATCTCAGGGTTTTGATTTCCTCCCGTTGGATTGTGATTCCTTTTCCAAATTCCTTTACTGCCTGTTCTATATACACATTGAAAAGGATAGGGAACAAAGTGCAGCCTTACCTCACTCCTTTCTGAACTGCTGCTTCTGTTTCGTAGCCTTCGATTCTCATCACTACAGATTACTGCAGTAAAGTACATTTTAGGGCGGAGTGATGGGTCCGTAGCAGTGGCAATGGACACTTCTATCTCCTGTTTGTCATGAAAATGAAAATCCACAGCCCCTTTCCAGTCATTCGACCGCGTCAGGAATGGAATGAATGAAGCCCCATCTAGCGGCGAGGATAGGAATTGTGCCGGCTGCCGAAGCTTGTCGCACTCCTTTGGGGCAATGATTAATGAATGACAGATGAAATGAAATGATATTGGACAGTGTTGCTGGAATGAACTATGACAGGGAAAACCGCAGAACCCGGAGAAAAACCTGTCCCGCCTCCGCTTTGTCTAGCACAAATCTCACATGGAGTGACCGGGATTTGAACCACGGAACCCAGCGGTGAGAGGCCGGCGCGCTGCTGCATGAGCCACAGAGGTTGCATCCTGTTTGTCATATATGGTAAAATTTATAAGATTCCACATACTAAGTTTCAAGACAAGGTAGTGGGATGGTGCTGAGTTTCTACCCAAAATTTGAAGTGTACAGACAAAATTATAATTTGACTTACATAGATTAATAGCAATTTAACCTATAACAATATTGTAGGCTTAACCATACTAATCATAAAGCATATATCGTCAAGTAGGATACTTAACCCAAATATTTCTTGATGTTAAACGTCAAACTTCTGATGCAGGTAGTGGTTGCAGAGGAATGAAATTAAAATATGAAGAAAAACTGTGGGTGGGGAGGATGCATAGCGAGTTGGTAATACGGTTTGAGTTGCGTAGCTGTCAACTTGCATTCGGGAGATAGTGGGTTCGAACCTCACTGTCGGCAGCCCTGAAGATTTCTTTGGTTTCCTATTTTTTCACCAGGCAAATGCTGTACCTTAACTAAGGCCACAGCCACTTCCATCCCAACACGAGCACTTTCCTATCCCGTCGTCGCTATAAGATCTGTCTAGGTCGATGTCAAGTTAAACAAATAGAAAAGGCAGGACTGCTAAGGCAAATAAAGCATGCTGAATAAAACAAAAAAAGCAGAGAAATTACAATTGAGAGTTTATTTTGATTTTTAGAGTATAATTATAAATTTAACTTTGAATGAACTCAAGTATGACAAGCAAGCCCTTAATAACTTTGTTGGGTTTGATAACATTGAGTGTTTGAGGGTTTAGAGGAAGTTATACACTTATAATTGCTCATGGATTACGTTCTTCTGGTTTATTTTCATCAGCTAATATTACGTATGAACGTCTTGTTAGACGAAGAATGTAAGTAAGTAAGGGTTTGATGAATTGTATACCTTCAATGGCTATATGGTGATTTCTTCTTAGTTCTTCTAACCATTGTCCCGTTTCTCTACGCGATCGGGTATGAAGTGAGATGGATCTTAGTAATAAATAATCAGTAAAATATGAAACAAAAGTATGGGGTGTTAATGAGTATTAAGTAAGCTAATAAGAAACAAAAGAAATAACAATTAAGATATTGATGATGTCTTGTATGCTTCAAAAGTGCACTACTCTTCTTCTTTACTTGCTCAAGCAAGATAATATAGGGTGTAATGAGCTGCTTTTTAACACAGTGCTTGCACAGAATCCTCGGATATGATAGAGTGGCATTAACGAAACACACATGGGTAGTTCACGCTTTGCCCTGTAGAGTCCAGAATGAAACTGAGGACATAATTCACATCACACATCATGCTTCCCGGGTAAAGCTCGGATTATCCAGTATCCTTACAATATATTTAATATCTAAAATATAAAAATGAATATGTGTTCGTCTCGACTGGACTCCAAAACTACTGGACTGATTTCGTTGAAAATTTCACAATTTGTTCTTATTACTACTGAGAAGATTTAGGAAGTGGTTTGAACAAAACCCGATGGGTAGATTTTTATTATGAGTAATTGTATGTAGTAATTAATTTAATTGCCCGCCTCGCGATGTAGGGGTAGCGTGCCTGCCTCTTACCGGGAGGCCCCGGGTTCGATTCCCGGCCAGGTCAGGGATATTTACCTGGGCTTGAGGGTTTGAGGTCCACTCAGCCTACGTGATTAGAATTGAGGAGCTATCTGACGGTGAGATAGCGGCTCCGGTCTAGAAAGCCAAGAATAACGGCCAAGAGGATTCGTCATGCTGACCACCCGACACCTCGTAATCTGCAGGCTGACCACACGACACCTCGTAATCTGCACGCCTTCGGGCTGAGCAGCGGTCGCTTGGTAGGCCAAGGCCCTTCAAGGGCTGCAGTGCCATGGGGTTCGGTTTTCAATTTATTGCAAAGCCGCACCAAGATTGGTCGACTTGATGGACCGATTGTCGCTAGGCGGCAACAACGTACCGTGTATCATGACAGTCCGGTATCAAATGTGTATATAGGAGGACGGGAACACGCCGCCATATTTTATGAAGTACATTTCTTGCTGCGAGCTTCATAGCCGGGCAAATAATGATGGCTGACAGTATGAGGTCTGGCCCTGTGACCTAGGCAACGCCGTGAATAGAAAATAGAGTGTACATCTTCTTCGTGATTTCCATGTTAGTGATGGGAAAAGAAAGAAAATGGGTTCAATCGGTAGAGCTACCAACGGAGCACTAATTAAAAACTGTTAAAAGTTATGTCATTTACTTGTACGTAGATTGTAAACTGTACTCTGTTACATATAAATATATATAATAAACAATATTGTTGCTTTGCTTGCTGTTGCTATTACTACTGCAGATACTAAAATGTTTTCATTCCTCCCCTGAAGGGGGAGGCGGGCCTCTTAGACGGTGACGCCGTCTCTCAGGCCAGGAGATTTGTTACGGTGAAGGAGATGCACGGAGAAGGTGAGGGGGTTGGCGGCCGTGGCCTATACTAGGAACTGTCCCGGCATTCGCCTTAGTGCAGGAGAATGGAAAACTCCAGAAAAACCATTCTCACGACAGCCGACTGTTGGGGCCAGCCGTGAGGTTTGGCCCTGCCCCGTCTCCCAAATGCAGAGGCGTAGAGCCACGGTAGAGCCGTGGCCACCCCTCTGCTTGATTGGCCGGTCAGAGTGCAGAGCTGTCAGACCACGGACCAGCCATGGCAACTTATGAGCCGAGACCCACTCTGCATCTACCGACCCTCTTGCTGTTGTTTTCTCCGTCAAAATAATGTCTCCTAAACGCGCATCAGTTGGTAGATCTACCAACCGGAGCACTAAAGAAAAAGCTATTACGAGCCACGTATTCCCATCGACATGCCATTTCGTTTCAAAAGACTACAGTTCCCCGTTCGCCTTGCATGCTCAATGACCACCAATAAGGCACAAGGTCAATCGCTTCAAGTGTGTGGATTAAATCTGGAAAATCCATGCGTTCCACAGGGTCAATTATATGTTGCATGCTCACCAGTGGGATAGCCGAAAAATATTTGTTTTTTCAGACGGAAAGGCCAAATATATTGTATATCCCAAATCACTTGAATAAACTTTTTCAAATTCACCGGTATATTAATTCACAAAATATCATTGCCTTTCACTTATTTTGTACATATAAATGTGTATGTTTTCTATATGTGTATCTACTTAGAAAGAGAAACAGGCATTGCAAAAGCGAGTAAAAATATTGGAAAATAACCGATATTAATATCGAATCCATTTTTTTTTTTTTTTTTTTTTTTTTGCGTCGCTGAGGTGAAATGTGACACTCTGGATACCATTTAAATCCACGTTCAGCCTCCATTGGGCCGGGGCCGGAGATGGGGTGAAAAAATAAATACCGTAGTCTAAAATGACTGAGATAGTGTTAAATCCACAGATTTTTGGGTCGCAAGCTGATTGGTGACAGTCTTAATGGCAGTTGGAATCGTGTACACCATATCTAGAACGCGGCAGGTAAATACATCTTCTTCTTCTTCTTTTCCTGCCGCTTTTCCCACACTTGTGGGGTCGCGGGTGCGAACTGTGTCGCACATGTGGATTTGGCCCTGTTTTACGGCCGGATGCCCTTCCTGACGCCAACCCTCTATGGAGGGATGTAAGCACTATTGCGTGTTTCTGTGGTGGTTGGTAGTGTAGTATGTTGTCTGAATATGATGAGGAGAGTGTTGGGACGGACATATACACCCAGTCCCCGAGCCAGAAGAATTAATCGGAAGCGATTAAAATCCCAGACCCGGCCGGGAATCGAACCCGGGACCCTCTGAACCGAAGGCCAGTACGCTGACCATTCAGCCAACGAGTCGGACGGCAGGTAAATACATAGAAATACATTTTTTTTCAAAGGTTCTAAAACTTCCCAGTCAGTTCGAGCTTTACTCGAAAATGAAATAATATAAAACTTGAAATTGACATTTAAAACGACATAGTAGATCGTAAAATATCGATCAAAGTCTCAGTAAGGAATTCTACAAAAAATCACTTCACACACAAATAATTAACAAGTAAAATAAGTCTTGAAGGTAAACAGTACTACAGTCAGTATATAATATATTTGCGTTTCTTAATGTAATAATGATATGCTATCTTAAGAATGTTTGCTCTTTGAGATGTATTAAAAATAATGAAACACTTATGCATTTACTAGTTATATTTAAGTCGAGATATAATTACAGTAGTTTTTCAATGTTCCAAGTAGATCAATGAAGTGCTATCGGCTGTAAGATTTTCAGCCAGAAGTCTTACATTGTTTTGTTCACTTTCTATTGCTTCAAGTTATATGAGCCTGTCTTTATAAGGCAAAGGTTAAAAAAGAGAAGGAAAGATAAGAATGTTAAACTTACGTGTTTAATGTTGACAGGAAAGGTCACCTTTCTTCGGTCACTCAAAGAACACTTACGCGATTGTACCCAGCTTTCTGCAGACATGAGATCTTGTTATTCTAACCACGACTAGAAAATGACTAATGTAGTCTACATCCTATCCAACATTTGATCCTCAGGATAATATTTTCCCTTTGTATTGGTGGGGATAGAATATGCTTAGTGTGCTAGTGAGTTCCTGGTCCGAGTTATGGAAATGTGAAGGATACATCAATTACTGCTCAAAATACATGGTAGGCACCATATGATTTCCACACACGCATTTTTCTAAAATAACATAGGTGCTGTGCGCTGACTAAGTGTATCCGTAGATGTAGATGTAGATGTTAACCCAGATCATCCTATCGTTCTACATAGAGGATGAATAGCTGTTGTGTACCCTTCGTTGACGGGTTGGTGTTTGTAACGTAGATGGGTTGCAGCAGAAGAGACAAAGCACACCTTAACTATAAACAATAGTCCGCCTGTGTTGTAGGCGATAGTAGGGTTTACACGCCACGAACCCCACCCTTCATTTGTTCTTTTATTCTTAATTTTTGGAATGATCGTCCCTTCGCATTTTTCTGTTCTTTTAGATAATCATCTTCATTATCAACCTGATGTACAGGGGATAATGACTACACGGTTTTTCATCTTATAAAAACAATCACGTAAACAACCACCACGACAGACAATCAGTTCGTATCTACCACGACTGAAAATATTTTCACGTAAGCGATGTTTGCCATTCATAGCCTTATTAATAAAAATCTAAATTGGAGAATATTTTTATTTTTATATATCTTGCTTTCTTGATTTACAATATTGCCAGGATTGAAGAATCTTACAATATTTTATAGAAAGGATACAGTATTAATTGAAATTTAAAATTTTAATGTGATCTACAATCGATACATCTACAAATACTTTGCCACGGAGGATGGAGCAATATACATCTGAAAGACACTGAACAAATAAAGAACAATCTGAACTAGAAATAAGAAAATGAAAATCCACACCCTGTTTCAAGTCATTCGACTGGGTCAGGAATGGAATGAATGAAACCCCTATCTAGCGGCGAGGATAGAAATCGTGCCGGCTGCCGAAGCCTGTCACACTCCTCTGGGGCAATGATTAATGCTTTTTTTTTTCTTTGCTAGTTGCTTTACGTCGCACCGACACAGATAGGTCTTATGGCGACGATAGGACAGGGAAGGGCTAGGAGTGGAAAAGAAGCGGCCGTGGCCTTAATTAAGGTACAGCCCCAGCATTTGCCTGGTGCGAAAATGGGAAACCACGGAAAACCATTTTCAATGCTGCCGACAGTGGGGTTCGAACCTACTATCTCCCGAATACTGGATACTGGCCGCACTTAAGCGACTGCAGCTATCGAGCTCGGTAATGATTAATGAATGACAGATGAAATGAAATGATATTGGAGAGTGTTGCTGGAATGAAATATGACAGGGAAAATCGGAGTACCCGGAGAAAAACCTGTCTCGCCTTCGCTTTGTCCAGCACAAATCTCACATGGAGTGACCGGGATTTGAACCACGGAACCCAGCGGTGAGAAGGCCGGCGCGCTGCCGCCTGAGCCACGGAGGCTTCAACTAGAAATAAGAAAATGTTAAAATTATTAAAGAGAGAGAAAAGTGGTATAGCCGTAAATATCTTTTAAAAACATCAGGTACATTATAGTTCGTACAGTAAAATGTATTAGAAATAAATGATAGAAAATTACATATTTTATAATTTTTTATGTACACTTTTCAGATAGAGCTAATATTTCCGGAGATGTCAGGAAGTTTGTGCTAAATGTCATATTCGCGAATATCTCCGTTACCTGTTATTTATTCCTCGTGCAGTTAAAACACTAAAAATCACATAAACGATTGGAAATTATAGATTATACAACTGTTTTGTGCAGTTTTTCGATACATCTAATATTAACGGAGACATTTGGCATTTACAGTACTGTCTTGATCTAAATATTGCTACGCCACTGTATAACAGTCAAATAATATAGCCTAGGGCACATCCATGCTATCCTGAAACTTAAATATCGAGTTTCGAGAAATTCTGTTTGGCCGATTTCCTGTGATTTACAAAAACAAACAAAGGAGAGACAGAAATTGAACTGAACCTACATTTCGACATTTTTATGTCTAATCCGAAATAAAAACGAAGCATAAGGCAAAATCATAATTCTATTTATATAGATATCAATCATGACGTCATCATCTGTAATGCTCCCCAAATAGCAGGGCATAACGGTGGTTATGATGGAGCTGATTGTTGATTGAAGGGCAAAGCAACCGAAGTGTCAGTCCTTTTAATACCAATCAAAAGGGAAAGAGGAAACTTTCCAACCCTTCAGAGGATGGGAGGTACCAGTTAAAGAAAGGGAAGGTCCATGAGCCACGGTGAAATGAAATAATGTTTAGGACAGACGAATACATTTAAGTATCGAAACCGGTAACCTTTCTACTACAATAACAATGAGGTATGGAAGATCAGAATTATTCCCTGCTTGTTACAAAGGATTCTTCGGTAAGATTAACGTTTATAATGGTAGGAAGTAGCAAATTAGTAAACAATCTAAGAGTATTCGATATAACATTAATTTGTAAAGCGCATAGAACCGGAAATTTTATTTTCTAAACTTCTGTTATGTGGCATGTATTGATAGGATCAGTATTAACGGAGATACCTGAAAAAAAAAAAAGATAATTTTTAGATCCTCCCTTAAACTACCGTTTTAGCTGACGGGAATAAAATTATTTATTGCCTAGATTGTAATATTTTCTTCCCTGACTTTAAATACTAATTTTCATTAAATTCTGTTCATCCATTTTCTCGTGAGGCGTGTACATATTACAGCACATACATACATACATACATACATACATACATACATACATACATACATACATACATACATACATACATATTGTAACGGTTCAAATCCCGTTACAAGGTAATATCTGTATTATTATTATTATTATTATTATTATTATTATTATTATTATTATTATTATGTCCATAGTATTATTATTTTATTTGTGAGATTACTATTATTGTAATATAATTATTATTCAGTTCGATTCTGCAATGCTTGTCGCTTGCATGATTGTAGTTAAATGTATGCATATATACGTGTGTGTAGAATAATACTCAAGACATGTACAGTAAGAATTGCTGGATATCAGATGTTGGATATGACATTGCTACATTGTGCAATACTGCTGGCGTTACTGCCAAGTCATTGCTACGTCATCGTGCTCATTTAGCGGTGCGCTCACTGATGGGAGAGACCTACTGGCCGCTCCGGGCTATTTCACCATTGTATGTAATATCTGTCGCGAGGTGGGAGTAGATTATTGTTATTTCTGGAGGTTACGTATGTGCGTCAACCAACGTCTATAAAAGGTGGCTGCATATTGTAGCGTCAGTCATTATTCTACTGGAAGGAGAGGCACAGTTGGCCACTAAGTGAACGAAGATGGAGTGGCCTCAGTCAGTCAACGGGAATCAATAATCAAACAGAAGGTGAAGAGAGAAGAAGTGGATGGTGAATTGATGGAGTCATAGAAGGACACACTTGCAAAGAAGTTACCATACAGACTTACAAAGAGGTCATATTATATGGAGAAGAAGCAGTCACATGACACATCTACAGCAAACACCAGATCTAAGGAATACGTCATAATTATACTCAAAGTGTTGAAGGTACAGTCAAGTGAAACAGTGAGGGATATATTCCGTATAAATTATGAAATGTCCGGTCAAGAAGAATTCAAATTCATGCCTAGTTTCTTTCAGTTGCAATGCCATAATTTCATATTTACATCTGTTTTATTGCAGCAAGACTTACTATTTCTTATATACAATTTAAATAATATATTTTGTTCTATCAAATGAATTCATAGTATTATTTCAATGACAGAATTAGCTAACCTCAAATTAAATGGGCAAACCGAACGCCAGTCTCCTTTTTCCATAACTTATATGGTATGTTGTCAAAAGTAAGCTTATTACACCACACCCTAGAGATAGTCAAGATTCTCATTCTATTATTGCTGCACTGAGTGGTAGCTGGCGCCCATCAAACAACGTATGTGTAAGTAAGCAGGTAAGAAGTAAGTGTGAGTACAAGGTTCGACGACTGTGTATTTTATTTGATGAATATTAATTTTCATAATTTATCATTATAAATGCAGATCATCATCATCATCATCATCTGTTTACCCTCCAGGTTCGGTTTTTCCCTCGGACTTAGCGAGGGATCCCACCTCTACCGCCCCAAGGGCAGTGTCCTGGAGCTTCAGACTCTAGGTCGGGGGATACAACTGGGGAGTATGACCAGTACCTCGCCCAGGCGGCCTCTCCTGCTATGCTGAACAGGGGCCTTGTGGAGGGATGGGAAGATTGGAAGGGGTAGGCAAGGAAGAGGGAAGGAAGCGGCCGTGGCCTTAAGTTAGGTACCATCCCGGCATTCGCCTGGAGGAGAAGTGGGAAACCACGGAAAACCACTTCCAGGATGGCTGAGGTGGGAATCGAACCCACCTCTACTCAGTTGACCTCCCGAGGCTGAGTGAACCCCGTTCCAGCCCTCGTACCACTTTTCAAATTTCGTGGTAGAGCCGGGAATCGAACCCGGGCCTCCGGGGGTGGCAGCTAATCACGCTAACCACTACACCACAGAGGCGGACATAAATGCAGATACTATATTTTAAAGTCAGTAAGAGAGTCACGAACAAATCACAATACATACATACATAAGGAAATTTAAATCCGGTATTTTCTTCTTTTTCTGGACATAACAGACACACAAATTACAAATTTGTAAACAATCTGACTAAAATACAGACAAGACTTTTATTATTCATATAGATTACCTACTAAATCCATGGAAATAATGTTCAGTCTTCACTGGCGGTAGAGGTGGTTGCTATTCTGACTGTTTTTATAAAGTTCAATATTTCATGGTAATTAGCCCCAACTGGTCACAAATGTCGCGGAAATATACGATTTGGGAATATGGGGATGACTTTCATATGCAATTAGATTCTCTTGTTAACCTTATGGTTGTTAAATTAATCAGGAACCCACCGGTGACGTGTAATACAATATTAGTCTATCTATACAGAGTGAAGCGAAATTCGCGCACTCGGGCATCGCAGCGCGACTTCTCACATGCCAGCAATAAAGAAATGTCTCTCACAAAAGTTCGTCCTGCGAGTATATCCGGGAGAAAAAGGACGTTGAAGAGTGGCAATCTGGCAACACTGTAACCACATGTAGGGTAACCACCTCTGTCAGCACACATCAGTCCTGCTGTACAGTTAGTGTAGAGGCTAGTGTTTTAGGTTAGCATGCAGGAGGTCGAGTGTTCGATCCTGGGTTGAGGCGCACATTTTTATTTGCTAATTTCCATCGGACATTACATACTGTAGTACAGTAAGACACCGTTTCTTAGGTCACATGTATCCTACATTAACAAAATTTTGTAACGCTGACCACTTTGTAACGCATCTAATAGATGAAGTGGTGCGAATAAATTCACGCCCACGACGTGGAAAGGGCGTCTTTCAAAGCTGACGAATGAAAACGAATGTTCGCGCATTTCTAGGATCGTAGTATGTAAGTGTAAATGGTTTCTAGAGGACGCGCTGCAATCGCTGTTGACGATTAAGATGCCAGATATCATACCACCTGGACTACATTTACGAAATATAAAACATACGCCTCAAACCAGGATCGACCCCCTCGACCTCCTGCATGCTAACCCAAAACTCTAGCCTCTGCACCAACTGTACAGCACGACTGTTATGTGCTGACAGAGGTAGTTACCGTACATGAGGTTACAGTGTTGCCAGATTGCCACTCTTCAACGTCCTTTTTCTGCCGGATATACTCGCAGGACGAACTTTTGTGAGAGACATTTTTTATTGCTGGCATGTAAGGAGTCGCGCTGCGACGCCCGAGTGCGCGAATTTTGCTTCACTCTGTATAGGGTGGATATGAACTCCTACGCCAAACTTTCAGAGGTTGTTTAGGGATATGTCCTTCGGGTCGCACTCAGCGAATGTGGGCTTTCAACTTCCTCAGTCCTTCTACATATCACTTGGAGTTAAACATGCGATCACTCTCTATAAAATCTACAGGCAACACTTCATCTTCGATGTTGTTGTTGCAATTAGCTTCACGGCGCATTGACACAGATATAGCGGCGATGGGATAGGAAAGGTCTAGGAGTGGGAAGGAAGCGGCCGTGTAAGGAACAGCCCCAGCATTTGTCTAGTGTTAAAATGGAAAACCACGGAAAACCATCTTCAGGGCTACCGACAGTAGGGCTCGAACCCACTATCTCCCGGATGCAAGCTCACAGCTGCGCGCCCCTAACCGCACGGCCAACTCGCCCGATACTCCATCTTCGATCTAGAACAATTTCGACATGTCTTTACCCGCACAAGATATGCACTTTAATTTCTTCTTGCATGGTTAAGTCTTACAGGGCCGTTCCACAGGCTGTCCTATTGTCTCCGGGTCTTAATGGTGGACCTACGATTCATTTTCTATTACTATGCACGACAGAAAGATTTCTCCTCGTTGATGAACCGTTGCAGAAATTCGGAGCAGATGTCTCTCCGCGCCCCTTTAAGCACAGGAAATGATTGGCCTTAGGATGAAATATAAGAAATAATATACTACGAGGATTTGACCACACTCGCCAGTCAACATGTTAGGGACCCACCGGGAGCAAATCTTTCTGAAGCTCCTCAATATTGTTGATTACTACTGGTTTTCCAATACACACTGTGCAAGAGTTCATATGTTGTGATTCGGCGATTTCGCTCATTTTCTAATTGAACTGATCTCAGTGTTATTGCCACGACACATATTTCCGAATCGTGTGGATCTCAACTGGACCAATTTCTTCCACGCAGTTCCATGTGTCTTCTAGTAAAATAATATTATTGATGTTACGCCACACTATCTACTTTTACAATTTTCGGAGACACCGAGGTGCTGGAATTTAGTCTCGCAGAGTTCCTTTATGTGCCAGTAAATCTACAGACGCAAAGTTGACGTATTTGAATACCTCCAGATACCACCGGATTAAGCTGGGATCGAACCCACTGATTTGGGGTCGGAAAATCAGCGCTCAACCATATGAGTTTGTTGTCATCTGTCCTCTGACACTGCAGTCACTGGCCGGCTACTTCATGGTTTGTTTCCCCGGCCTGAAAATATTTCGCCAATCTACGGACTGAACTGATGTTAGTGTTATTGTCAAAAGCCACATTTTCGAAGCATTTGGTTCTCATCAGTGGCGGTGGGCTCTCAGGAGCACAGGAGCACGTGAACACCCAGTTTTATTGCATATTTACGCATTCATCCTTTTCTTTCGACCTGATTTCGACAATCGATCGAAAGCATTCGACAATCGACTTATATCGTAGCTCCGTTACACCGACAGTTGTTCGTTTTGACTGACAGTGCAGCGAGCACACTGGATAATGCGCTATTGTGCTGAAGACTATACGCATGCGCAAAGCAGATGACGTCATGGTTTTCTGCACTGATATTCCCATTAGCGAGGAGCACGGTAAGGTACGTGCCTTGTCGTCTAGAGCCACCCTCAACCCAGTGGCAGTATTACAGTTGACCACAAGGGTTCGCCACCTCCCCTTTAGCCACAGCCTCCCAGGAGCTACTATTGCATTACATTACCGGCAGATTTCGCTAGTACCCTAATTCTGAATAGGCATTTTGGTGTCTATTCAGACTCTTTTTCCAGAAAGAGAACTGAATGCAGTGGCGCATATGTATCCCTGCCTAAATAAGACACAGCTGAAGACTGAACTAGAAGTATTGTATATGAGAAATGGCTTTCAGAAAGATGATGGGGCCATTTTCATGTTGCAGTTTCTGCTTGACAATGAACTAGATAGGGACACATTTCCACAAGTATGCGAATTACTCCGAATTGTTGTCACAACCCCAATTACGACAGCGGAGCCCGAGAGGTGTTTTCTACTTTGAATACGAATTAAAACGTTTCTGAGGAACACCATGACTGGAGAACGACTGTCAGCGCTGGCTATGCTTGCTATTGAGAAGAGATTTGTCAACATCATCAGTGACTTCAATCGTAAAGTGATTGAGAAATTTGCGCGATTGAAGGACAGAAGGATTAGGCTTTCCTGTACAAATAATCAGTATTTACGTGAGTTGCTAATCTAAATCCTATCATTTAAATAAGCATGATCTAGTATTGTTGGTTGTACTGCATGCTAAATTGTTTAGAGTAGTGGCTATAATTTGCAAAATGAGAATAATTACCATGTGAAACAGTAGAACCTGACTAACCGAGATAATGTGGAGACTATTGGGGTCAATTCGGAAATAATTATTTTAAAAAAATTACCGGTAAATGCGGTACACATTCCTTCTATGCTTCTCGTCATATCCAGGTGAACTTCGTGCTGTTTAAAAACCAGGAATAGTGCTCGCATCCTTCAGTGTTCGCAGTGCAGTAAAGCTATTATGAATTTTGCTACTGTTCTACACTAAGACAGCCTGCCCGCGGTGTAGGGGTAGCGTGCCTTCCTCTTACCCGGAGGCCCCGGGTTCGATTCCCGGCCAGGCCAGGGATTTTAACCTGGATCTAAGGGCTGGTTCGAGGTCCACTCAGTCTACGTGATTACAATTGAGGAGCTATCTGACGGTGAGATGGCGGTCAAAAAAGCCAAGAATAACGGCCGAGAGGATTCGTCGTACTAACCACACGACACCTCGTAATCTGCAGACCACCGGGCTGAGCAGCAGTCGCTTGGTAGGCCATGAGGTTTGGTTTGGTTCTACACTAACACCCAGGTGAAATTCGTGCTGTTTGAAAACCAAGAATAGTACTCGCATCCTTCAATAATCTCAGTGTAGTAAAGTTATTGTGAATTTTACTTTTGTTCTACACTAACAAATTAGTCTCGTATAAAATTTATCCTCGGTTACAGGGGTTCTACCAAAGTATTTGTGAAGAAGGAACCGTACAAGGAACTGTTAGTGAAATGATTTATGTACCTATGTTACTTTTTTGCTGATTTGAGACATGAACAAAAATGTTGTGAACCCCCTAAAAATTTTGTCACGAGCCGCCACTGGTTCTCATAGGACCAATTTCTTCCAATGTGTGGAATTCAGTCACGGATCTTTGTTTTATGAATGTGATACGTTCACTGTTTTGAAGTTCTACTGCGCATTATTCACGGAACCGCTCACATTTTCGCCTGGTACGGTGAAGACAAAGTTATGTAGTGACCATCTAGTACACAAAGCAACATGGTGGAGGGCCAGATTTGAAAGGGAAAGCAACTCTGCATATGTGAACACAGGTTGGCACAAGGTGTGCTCTCCCTAGGCCACAATATGTTTCTGTACCCTGCATCGTATGGAGTCCATAAGGCCATAAGTAGAGGCATGATTTTTTCGCATTAACGATAAACGCAACAAAAAAATATTTTGAAGCGAATTTGCGATATCTTTACGAATCATATGTTTCTGGTTAAGAAAATATGGAAATTATGTTCGCGAATTAAAGCGATAAGGCCATTTTAAAGCGAAATTCAATTATTTCGCAATAAGCGCGATATTACAGCGAAATCTGTAGTGAATAACGAACTTGACATTTTGTTCCGAGATAATGTATGAAAAGAAAAGGAAAAGCGAACCAAAATTCATCAACAGGAAAGAAATATGTTAACATTAATGTTCTGGAAAATCTCTTTAAGACATGGCATCAAAGAAAAGGGGTTGGCTCCAGGCTTCTTGCCAAACGAAACGTTTGGAATGTTGTTCTTGTCGTGGCTGATAATCCCATCCGAACCTGTCTCCTCACGGCATTGTGCAATCCTGGAATCTCTGATGACGTCTACAAGCAGCTCAATTGACTGGTGTAATTCGGCTCCGTGATCAGGTAAAATTAAGAAAGTGATCACAGACAGTAGCTAAGATGGGTAGCTCGACAAGTGTTACGGTGCACAGCAGAGCTAAACAGTTTGCGAGCGAAGGCTTATACGTTTCGGAAAGCGATATTTAATGTGTAAATTTTGTAATGTTCATATCGAGTGGGAGAAAAAAGACACTGTCTCAAAACATTGTTTTAAAATAAGGAATATTCAGAAGGTAAATCTAGCACTCCAACAGTGAAACGGCAGGCAACAATAGAACTGTCATTAGATATGCAAAAGAAAACTAAGAGTAAAAAAATAGAATTTATTCACGAAACAACAGCGATGCTACTCAAAGCCAACATCCCGCTGAAAAAGGTAGACGACTCTGCAGTCTGGAAATGGCTTTAAAAGTATGTACCAGGTATATACAGTCTATCAATTAAACCTCCACAATCAACGATCAGCGATAGTAATGAAACCTTTAATGATTAATTTTAGAATTTCATTAAAGCGAAATTAAGGCGATACGGCAATATCTATTTCGCGAAATAACGCGAAAATTAGTATCCTTCTCGCGAAATAATTCAAAAATTAATGCGAAAAAAATCATGCCTGTAGCCATAAATCACGTCCAGCGAACTTTCAGTCCATTCTTGTTGTACTGTGAGCATCAGTTCGTCCAAAGTTTGGGGTGCCTAAAGGGAGCTTTACAGGCATCGACCCATCATCTCCCACACATGTTCAATAGAGGTTAGTTCCGGGGAGCTAGAAGGCCTCTGTCAAAACGTTGTCTTGACTAGATTTCCTGGATGTATCTGCAGTGTTAGGGTGGGCTTCGTCCTGTTCAAACATCCCATTTGGAACGGCCACCGTCAGAGGGACAACAACTGTATTGGAAACCCTGGCCACATGCTGCTGAACTGTCATTCTGCCCTCAATAATCACTAATGGTGATTTCGCATGAAAGCCAATGGCCCCTTAGACTGTGATGCCTGGGATTGGCCCCGGCTGCCCCTGAACAATAACCTGTAGCGGCCCCTCTTCCCGATACGCCGTCGACACAATTTTCGGCCAAGACAAAAGCGTGATTCATTGCTTAAAACGAGTATATGCCATTCGCAGGCCCAGTGTGACCGTTCCTGACAGCAGAATAGCCTCACTTCCATGTTTTCGAACACGGTGACAGTTTTGGGGCCAGTGCAATACTTTCTGCAGGGATACGAGATCGTATAAGCCGGCTGCACACAAATCGTTTGTCGCGCAACATGTGGTGCCGCAGTTGATTGAATTTTAGCTGCTATTGCTCGGTGGTCTGTCTGGGACATCCCAATGATGCGACGATCCTCCCGCACTTTTGTCCGTCGGTTTGGTCCTGTTCCCGTTCCGTTCATGTAATCACTGCTGCTATATACGTTGTAACGTAGATATACAGTATTTTGACCAACACGTGCAACTACAGCCTGCGCAGATAATCCACCTTTACGCTCACCAATTTGCTGGGCTTTCTCAACTGGTGACAGTTGTTCATATACTGATGGTACCCGTCGGTGCGATGAGCACTTCGCGACAATGCGCCTTACAGCCTACACTAAGTTCTAGCGGGCTTCGCGTACAAGAGGCTGTCCATCCGTGATCGATCAGGAAGAGAGGGTCGTATGAACAAACCGACTGGCCTGAGACCGGTATCATTCAATATCTCCAATATCGTTACGAATGACTCATTTCTTCATGATGTTACAATGTCCATTTCCCCAGGTTTATTAGATTGCAGGCTTTCAGCACAGTCTGTTTAGACCAAGTCTTTGGCATACGCCAAACTGATTACAACTGATTTCGGTCCGATTCTCGAATGTTGTTCTTAGGATTTACCAAAATTTTAATACACTGACTGACAGAGCAAATGCAACACCAAGAAGGAGTGGTCACAACATTATGCCAATTTCAGGGTAGACTGACGTCACTGAGGTATGCTCATGATGTGAAATGCGCCGCTGTGCTGCGCACGTAGCGAACGATAAATGGAACACGGCGTTGGCGAATGGCCCACTTCGTACCGTGATTTCTCAGCCGACAGTCATTGTAGAACGTGTTGTCGTGTGCCACAGGACACGTGTATAGCTAAGAATGCCAGGCCGCCGTCAACGGAGGCATTTCCAGCAGACAGACGACTTTACGAGGGGTATGGTGATCGGGCTGAGAAGGGCAGGTTGGTCGCTTCGTCAAATCGCAGCCGATACCCATAGGGATGTGTCCACGGTGCAGCGCCTGTGGCGAAGATGGTTGGCGCAGGGACATGTGGCACGTGCAAGGGGTCCAGGCGCAGCCCGAGTGAGGTCAGCACGCGAGGATCGGCGCATCCGCCGCCAAGCGGTGGCAGCCCCGCACGCCACGTCAACCGCCATTCTTCAGCATGTGCAAGACACCCTGGCTGTTCCAATATCGACCAGAACAATTTCCCGTCGATTGGTTGAAGGAGGCCTGCACTCCCGGCGTCCGCTCAGAAGACTACCATTGACTCCACAGCATAGACGTGCACGCCTGGCATGGTGCCGGGCTAGAGCGACTTGGATGAGGGAATGTCGTGTTCTCCGATGAGTCACGCTTCTGTTCTGTCAGTGATAGTCACCGCAGACGAGTGTGGCATCGGCGTGGAGAAAGGTCAAATCCGGCAGTAACTGTGGAGCGCCCTACCGCTAGACAACGCGGCATCATGGTTTGGGGCGCTATTGCGTATGATTCCACGTCACCTCTAGTGCGTATTCAAGGCACGTTAAATGCCCACCGCTACGTGCAGCATGTGCTGCGGTCGGTGGCACTCCCGTATCTTCAGGGGCTGCCCAATGCTCTGTTTCAGCAGGATAATGTCCGCCCACACACTGCTCGCATCTCCCAACAGGCTCTACGAGGTGTACAGATGCTTCCGTGGCCAGCGTACTCTCCGGATCTCTCACCAATCGAACACGTGTGGGATCTCATTGGACGCCGTTTGCAAACTCTGCCCCAGCCTCGTACGGACGACCAACTGTGGCAAATGGTTGACAGAGAATGGAGAACCATCCCTCAGGACACCATCCGCACTCTTATTGACTCTGTACCTCGACGTGTTTCAGCGTGCATCGCCGCTCGCGGTGGTCCTCCATCCTACTGAGTCGATGCCGTGCGCATTGTGTAACCTGCATATCGGTTTGAAATAAACATCAATTATTCGTCCGTGCCGTCTCTGTTTTTTCCCCAACTTTCATCCCTTTCGAACCACTCCTTCTTGGTGTTGCATTTGCTCTGTCAGTCAGTGTACACTAATGTCATGGTAAGTTTTATTTTATAGCTAAAATTCTTAATAGGGAAAGGGGGGAGGGGCAATACTCGGACAGCTCCTATTTCCGGACACTCGTAACGTCGATGTGGATTACTTTTGAATTATGCGACAGATATGTTTTTGAAACAGTTAAATACTGTAGATGCCAACACCCTCTTGCAGTAGAATAAAACAGTATGGAATGGCCGGACTCGCACGGTTCTTGATCCAGACAATATCAAATTAAACACGGTAAGTCACGCCTCCTATACTTTTCCTTGACTGAATATTTATTCTGATCTTTCGTTTCACTTAAATTGAGAAAATATACGACCTGAGAGTAAGGGAATCTATAGTATTGAAGATGGAAGGGTTATTAACGTAGGTAACGAAAGTAGTCTTGTACAACTCCCTGAGACCGATACTAGCGAGCTTGCTACCTGATGCTATATATCGGCTTAGGCTCGTCCCTGCTGAGGAACATTGCGCCGCGCTGTCCGCTAGGGAGTTGCCGTAGGAAAGCAAACCCCCTGAGTTTGATTCGAAGCCAGCAGCGTTTATTGGTCCGTTAAGAAGTATAAGTACTGCGAATGACCAAAGATGGTTGATTTTAACATGTTTTCGAATATATGTTAGGTGTATTAAACTAAAACATTAGAAGAAAAGACGATAAATGAAGTGCAAAACTTTTGGGAGTTGTGCAACACTGCAACAATACCACGCACCGCCCCTGTCATATCTGGAAAAGAGTTACAGCTCAAAATAACCCTTTCGAATTAAGCAAAGCGACCAATGTCAGAACATTGAAAACTATTTGAAGTGCTTCCTAGTATTAATACATTAGATTTTTGTTGTAACACTTTCGGAGGTTGTAGGGGTTAAAATAAGCTATACATTGATGGTAAAATCTCAAAAATGTATCTTTTGAGTTGTAACCCTTTCCTTCTGAGCCATCATACATTTTTCCTTATAATTGTTTATCTAAATTTTCACACTAATATTATCTTAAAGCTTTCACTTAATTTTCTTGAATATCGTATGTTTACTCTTACTCCCTTTCTATAATGTAAACTTTTAGTTACTTTCAGCACTATGTTGTGCCGGTGCACGCTCAAGTCGTTTTCTCCAGATAAAAGGACTCACCTTCCTGGCAGAATCCGTCACTTCACTTCTCTCCAGTTCCAGTTCAAGTTACGATGGCAAGTGATTATTACCACCGGCCCATGGTTTGAGCCCGACGGCACACCATGTGGTTCATTCTAACTGTGCTTTGTAGCTCCATCTCCTTACGACGATAATGTGAATTTTTTGCCAGATATATATCCACCGAGTAGACATTCTTATTTTTTTTAATTCGCCCTTTGAACTGTTCTTTAAGATCTGCAAGGTCATATGTAAAATATATATTTTAAATTCACCTTGGTAAAGTGAATTTTACGGACTAATTTTCAAGAATTGCAGTGAATATGTATTGAGCCTTAAATCTCTACGGTGTATACGTTTTTAGTAACTATATTTTCTTTGAAGAACTTCTTCTAAGAAGGCTATGTTACTACATAATACAATTTTCAGAACCTTACTGGCTTAAACACGTTAACTTTCTTCAGTTTTATTCAAGTTTGTCTTCAATGTAGTATACTTTTGTGCAACTTTAAACTGTTTCCTAGTTTCACTAGACTTTGTTCTAATTTTCACTATATTAATTTTTAAATGTTAGCGGGTGGTCTTTTAAGCTTATGGATAAGAATTTACCCTTTTTCAAACTTCTTCGAGTTTTGGGCTTTCGTGGCTGGTGTAGAGATAACCTATGCCTTCGGACGCTTATCTGGTCGAATATATCCTTTAAGTTGTTATTATCACCACCACCACCAACCACCTCAACCACTACCATCTTTTACCATGTATTAATTCGTATGTATGTTGAGTATTCAGCCCGAAGTCTGGTTGGATCCTCAACAGCTCTGCTATCAGCTGTCATAGATAGCTTAGGTGGCGCTGAAGAGGCTTACACGGGGAATAAAGAGTGTGAAGGTTTCCCGTTGCTTTCCTCACCGAGCGAGAAATTTCTGTTACATATCAGTCTGCCAAGCCCATTGAAATGCACGCATCAACCGACCATATGCGTGACATTTTCACACCATCCATAAAACAGGGAATGGCTGCATTAGGAATGGTGCTACTAACGTCACTGATACCACAATTACTTCCGTATGCTCTATGTTAAGGATGAGACAGAGACAGATCAATGAAAGTAACAAATTTATTTTAGCGCATACCATAAGACACGGAGCACTATAAACACTAGGTCTTGCCACTAAAGCAGTGTTTAACGTATGATGCTTAAGCCTATTTGACAATCAGTCATTTATATTTGATTTTTATTTTGCATGTGGTTTCCAGAAAGGCCTGGTCTAGTTCTTTCGAGTCGACGTCCTGTAGGCGACCTGCCCATGTATGAGGATGGAGCCCTATCTAAGATGTTTTATAAAGACCGCATAAATACCCAGCCCCCGAGTCAGAGGAATTAAATCTGTGGAACTTAAAATCACTGGCCCGGCCGAAAATCGGACGCGTAATCCCTGAACCAAAGGCTAGCATGCAAACCATTTAGTCATGGAAACGGACATATTTATACTCAATATAGTCCGGCTCCATGGGTAAATGGTTAGCGTGCGGCCTTTGGCCACAGGGGTCCCGGGTTCGATTCCCGGTAGGGTCGGGAATTTTAACCATCATTGGTTAATTTCGCTGGCACGACAGCTCGGTGTATGTGTCGTCTTTATCATCGTTTCATCTTCATCACGACGCGCAGGTCGCCTACGAGCGTCAAATCAAAAGACCTGCACCTGGCGAGTCGAACATATCCTCGGACACTCCCGACACTAAAAGCCATACGCCATTTCATTTCATTTCATTTATACTCAATATATTTTCATACTATTCAAATCATCATCCTGTTCTTCTTCCAGTGTGGTTGTGGGTGCTAACTGAGTCTCACATGTGGATTTGTCACTGTTTTACGACCGGATGCCTTTCCTGGTGCCAACCATATATGAAGGGATGTAATCATTATTGCATGTTCCTTGCGGTGGTTGGTACACACTATATTAAATAGGTTATTAATGGCGAAGATAAATACGTAGATGGGAGAACAAAAATGAAATAGATGAAGGAAGATCTATAGGCCAATGTCCACGTTTTCTATGCTTCGGGGCTAGCCTCCTGCAATATGCAAGGATCCCGAGAAAGCATGCAGTAGGTGCCCTTGCAAGATTTGCTGAACTGTCTGTACCACTTCAGCGCAGTCACACTCTACCCTCAACTGTGGCGAGTAGAAACAGTACAGCCTGTTCTCATCTGATACGATTGAGTTTGCGCCATGAGACACGAGGTAGACTGAACCCTGGAAGATTTGCATTGTAAAAGGGAAGTAAAGTTGCTCACGTCCGTAGCATTCCTTAAGCTACACGTGCTCCCTGCCTCGTGCTAAATGAGTGACAGCGATTCGAGTTCGCCGTACTGCCCTTCTGGATTTCTTCTACAATTACTACTAAAAAGTAAGACATGTCTGGAAGATACAGTAAGTGTACCTGCGAGTTACCCGAGGTGACACATCGCACTATCCTTCCCTTTAATAGCCATAGTCAGATGAACTGGAGTCAGAATGAAGTCAAGGTCTTGTTACATCGTTCCCCCACTTTCCATATTCTCCAAGTGTCTTTGACCTCAGCACCTCCATGACGTAAAGGTGAGGAGAAAGTGAACATCATTTGTGAATTACACTGACCTTTTTCACGGGTTGTATTCTACTTCGGTCTGTGGGTCACCAGATGATGTTCAATATCATCGAATCTTTGAAATTATGAGGGTCGATTGGTGGGAGTTACTGCCTTTAGGTTTATAAGGCTTAGTGAATATTTCAGTTTAACATTCCACGCCCGTGTCGGTCATTACCTATCTTATACCGTTCCATTTTCCACGTATTATTATTATTATTATTATTATTATTATTATTATTATTATTATTATTATTATTATTATTATTATTATTATTATTATTATTATTATTTTTGCTATGGGCTTTACGTCGCACCGACACAGATAGGTCTTATGGCGACGATGGGATAGGAAAGGCCTAGGAGTTGGAAGGAAGCGGCCGTGGCCTTAATTAAGGTACAGCCCCAGCATTTGCCTGGTGTGAAAATGGGAAACCACGGAAAACCATTTTCAGGGCTGCCGATAGTGGGATTCGAACCTACTATCTCCCGGATGCAAGCTCACAGCCGCGCGCCTCTACGCGCACGGCCAACTCGCCCGGTATTTTTTTATTATTATTATTATTATTATTATTATTATTATTATTATTATTATTATTATTATTATTAACAAGTCCGATTCATTAGCTGAATGGTCAGCGTTGGGGCCTTCTGTTCAGAAGATCCAGGGTTCGGTTCCCGGCCGGGTCGGGGATTTTAATACCCTCTGATTAATTCTTCTGACCCGGGGACTGGGTGTTTATGTTTGTCCTAACACTTTCCTCTTCATATTCATGCAACACACTGCATTACCAGCCACCACAGAAACACGCAATAGTGCTTACATCCCTTCATACAAGGTTGGCGTCATGAGGAGCATCCGGCCGTAAAACAGGGCCAAATCCACATGTGCGACGTAGTTCGCACCCGCGACCCCACAGGTGTGGGAAACGCGGTAGAAAAATAAATAGAAGATTATTATTAACAAATGCATGGTAATTGGGATGTTCCCGGTGGTAATGCTTACTTACAGTAGGTAAGTAAAATTAATTTAAAACATAAATTACACAAAAAAACAACAACAATACAACATACAATTTATTACATGAAAACCAAATATTACAAGAAATTCCATAAAATAAGCAATATCAAGTCAACAGAGGAATAATTAAAAAAACGTGGCACTATAGCCCTTGAAGGGCCTTGGCCCACCAAGTGACCGCTGCTCAGCCCGAAGGCCTGCAGATTACGAGGTGTCGTGTGGTCAGCACGACGAATCCTCTCGGCCGTTATTCTTGGCTTTCTAGACCGGGGCCGCTATCTCACCGTCAGATAGCTTCTCATTTCTAATCACGTAGGCTGAGTGGACCTCGAACCAACCCTCAGGTCCCTGACCTGGCCGGGAATCGAACCCGAGGCCTCCGGGTGAGAGGCAGGCCCCTACTCCACGGGGCCGACAAATAATAAAAGAAGTACATTAAAATAAGGAAAAACTGTCTATTAAACATGACACCGAGCGGAGTGGTCGTGCGTGTTAGCGCGATATTACTACGGTATGGAGCCAAGCTCTGTATTCGGTAGGTATCCTGAAAATGGTTTTCTGTGGTTCTTCATTTTCACTTCCAGGCAAATGCCGGGTCAGTTCCTATTCCTAGTCAACAGCTGATTCCTTCCTTCTCTGTACCCAATTTGATCCATCATTCATTACATGTTCTTTGGCTCCTCAACTGAGGATGGCATCAGGAAGAGCATCCGGCTGAATAACTGCCATAAATTTCATCTCAATTCATCCTCGACCCTGTATCAGGAAACAGGACTAAAGGGTGCACGTACATGATAATTAAAAATAACGTACCCTTAACATACACTCCTTGCTTCTTTCAAACGTAGTATGAAGAGACGTAGATCACCTACAACACTATTGAGGACGCGAGGCCTCAGTGACAGCTTAATATCCTGGAATTATTTATAGCCCTGCCGCGACGCCTTGCGAGTGCTGGGGCTCCTAAACTCTCGATGTGATGTGTATCGATTACTAGAATGGAACGATTAATAAAATGTAACGATTACAATTTTATTTTCCAAAGTAAATGACGAGTTAAAATGACATTTCTGAAAAGTAACGATTATGATTAAAAATCACTAAAAGGTAATCGCTACAATTAAATTACTTTTATTCAGTTACGTCCCAACTCTGCTCTTAAGGCAGGCTAAAACAAAATGTAGCTTCCATCGAAGTCTCAGTCTCACTTGTGGCTGTGACAGTATGGAAGCTTCTGAGGTATGGTTGGTGCACAGTAATGACATTCAGAACACGACTAGTGTTTCTGGATATTTCTCAAAGGTGCTACTCATAGGGACGGTCGTAATAGCACCTTCTGGCCCACCGATGAAAGCAATGACACACTATCTCATTTCTCGTCATGCCTTGTACGCTTCATTTTGCCACCAACATCAGTTTTTGTGGTTTGTTTGAGAACTTACCATGGCAGCCTCAGGAATTTCGTGTAGGTAACACCTGACTCAGTGGAGTATCTAGTGAATCTGGACATTAATTTGTGAATTGTGTAAATACAGTATGTGTGTATCGATGTTGTTCTTGTATGATTAATGTTGTTTTATTGTATACCATACAATTAATAATGTGGTTTCTCTATAACCATATCACATTTGGTGGAGCTGTTTGAAGACCCAACAAGCCGCCGGGGTAAAACAGGCAGTGTTAAGGAAAGATGCTTGCCCAGTTGTGGTATCTCTTAATATAAAAATTGCCACCACCACTAGTAATGTAGAATAATATCAAGTGAATTGGCCGTGTGGTTGGGGTCACATAGCTGTGAGCTTGCATTCGGGCGATGGTGGGTTCGAATCGCATCGTTGGGAGCCCTGGAGATAGGTTTCTGCGCTTTCCCATTTTTACACCAATCAAATGCTGGGGCTGTACCTTAATTAAGGCCACGGCCACTAACTTCCCAGTCCTATCACATTTACGTCCTTCCGTCATTGAAAACATTCGATGTGTTAGTGCAACTTTAAACCACTACAAAAAATGAACGTTCTAATATAGTTTTGCAGTCACCATTTATCAGGCGGCACTATGTGGTCGCTCTGCTTGGCCTCAGTCCCATTTTTCGCTTTCAATCAACGATAAGAGTGAAGGTAGTGTTGTAATTGGGTGCAATTTGATTTGTAGTTTTTGACGGATCTTGATGTTTGAACATCCTTAAACAATGAAAAACGATGGGTTTCGCAGCATACTAGTTATTTAGGACATCATAGGCGTCGATAACGGCATCCCATCACTATTTTAGCCCGCCTGGTAACCATGATCGTTAAGGAATGAAGTTCTTGTGGTCTGACCCGGTGGTTAGCTGGTTTGAGTCTTGTTGGTGAAGAACAGTAATTCATCATCATAATGTTGGCCAGCAGGGCAGGAGAGGTGGTGGTATACGATATGTAATCACTAAAAATGAAATGGCGTATGGCTTTTAGTGCCAGAAGTGTCCGAGGACAAGTTCGGCTCGTCAGATGCAGGTCTTTTCACTTGACGACCGTAGGCGACCTGCGCGTCGTGATGAGGATGAAATGATGGTGAAGACGACACATACACCCAACCCCCGTGCGAGCGAAATTAACCAATTATGGTTCAAATTCTCGACCCAGCCGGGAATCGAACCCGGGACCCCTGTGATCAAAAGCCAGCACGCTAACCATTTAGCCATGGAGACGGACATGTAATCCCTAGATCACTTGTCAAGAGCCTCGGTTCAATGTCAAGCCTCTCCGCAGTGTTCATTTGGAGTGAGGTTATTTGAAGCTGTTGATAGTATTTCGTCCGTCGGATGGAGATGTAAAGCCTTGGACAGACCCCTTGGCGTTATCCAAAATAACAGTAGGCTGTGTGCCGGTACCGGGTTTCACCATCTCCCCCCTAATCACCATCATCATCGGCATCATCATCATCATCATCATCTTCTCATACCCAGACGCGCAGTACGCCGAAGGGCGTCAAATAGAAAAACCTGCACCCGGCCTCTCCGGAGGCCACACGATATCACATCTCACTAATCTTATTCCATCCTGCACTGACGAAGGCTTCAGTCGAACATTTTCGATTTTCAAGTGTTTCTTCTGTGTGTACTCTATTCTTACATGCTTGCATGGTAATTCACAGTTCACCACTTGTTTTCTTCGCATTTGTATTTTGCTCGTTGTACACTGAAATATCGTACTGTATAAGTGTTGCGTCTCAATGTTGTTTTCCAGATCAATTAACAAAGGGTAACGAATCGATACTCTCAGTAACCTAATATTTATCTTCCACAGAACCTTGATATTTAAATAAAGAATTCTAACATTTTTTTCCCCGTTCCCATCCTACGTTAATGTCTATAAATATTAAGACGTGTTAATTTAAATGCTTTCCTCTTCAAATTAGACTAAAATGTCCCGTTTTCCAAGCCAAGATATATTAAAATTACCGTATTTTTCGACTGTTAGGCAATTCTACTGCCGATTCAATAGTGCTCCCAATCACCTAAACTCTGTCCAGATCTAGTTTTTACTTGACGTTTGACACCAGGTTGGAAAAAGAAGCAATCCTATTGGCTCATACGACCAAAGTCGTTGTCGACCGTGTGGTCACGCCCGTGTTCGTGAGTTGCCCGTCGATGTGGAGACAACTATCATGCGGTAGGATGTAAATACATTGTTGATTGATAACGATACGAATTTCATCGTTATTATTTAGACCTTGAATAAAAGGTTGACAGAAATGATGTTCAAATCTTACGATGCCTTTCTGCAACTCCATCGGATTTGTCACCTCTAAGCGAATTCATGGCGTAAGGTGTACCGAAGCCGTTGAAGAGATTTTTACTGTCACGTAATAGCTCGTCGGCAACTGACGAAGGGCTTCATAAAATGTTTTACTGTATATATGGTGCGATCAATTGTATACATTTGCTTCATGCTGGCTTTAGGTATAGTTTGTACGCCACAGGCGTGCGAGGTTCTAACGTTCTTATTCACTAGGCTTAAGCGTATCTCTCTAACGTGGGTAACACTCACGATAGAGTACACGCATGCACAGAAATGGTGTCCCGATATAAACAAAGCCTCCTCACTTAACGCATTGATGCAGGTAGACAGCCCGCTACAAGAATGTTGTGATTGAAATTGGCACAGTGGTGGATGTATAGCAATACACACACTGTACCCTTAGCACTACCCGTTCATTCCCTTCCCCTCCATTCCAGTACCGGAGTGGGCCAGTGTTCATTGTTTATGTCGGGACACCATTTCTGTGCATGCGTGTACCACGGCTGGAATTTCACATATGCTATATCCCTGTAGGCGAAGTAATGAAAGAATCGTGGGGTGAATGCGAGGGTTCCTGATTGACGTATGCGCCTGTGATTAATACATGATGGATACGTGATGGTCTTCGAGAAATTCCGTTAGCTGGTCAGACATTATGTGACACGTTCGGTTCACGTTCCCTAACATCGGGCCGATTAAATCTGGTTGTGATTTAAAATAGATTTTAAATATAGATAGAATATTACACCGATGTGTTAAGTTGTCAGTAAAAGGTTTAAACTTACGTTTTCCCGTGAGAAAGTCTTTCTCATCGAATTGTCTAACGACGACCTTGTACTCGCAGTCGTAAATATCGCCTGTGCAATAGCTACCAGGCGGTGGAGTTAACCCGGAGTCGTTAACTTGTCATTGATAGATTCTATTATTACCTTCAATGCCCGGCTCCATGGCAAAATGGTTAGCGTGCTGGCCTTTGGTCACAGGGGTCCCGGGTTTGATTCCTGGCAGGGTCGGGAATTTTAACCATCGTTGGTTAATTTCGCTGGCACGGAGGCTGGGTATATGGATCGTCTTCATCGTAATTTCATTCTCATCACGACGCGCAGGTCGCCTACGGGAGTAAAATCAAAAGACCTGTACCTGGTGAGCTGAACATGACCTCGGACACTCCTGGCACTAAAAGCCATACACTATTTCATTTATAATCTTCAGTCGAGCTAAGTCACAGCACAAAGGAACGAGTTTCCAGTTGACTAGATGGATTAAAGGTGACCTGTTCCTTTGGGTCCTTCTCCGTGTACTGTGAACGTTCTACTTTTGATTAACGTACTGTCTAGATTAAGCAGGTATGTATATTGGAAAGTGAGACAGAGGTGTTCGCAGTCCTGACTGCTAAACTTCTACTCGCGTTGATGATGATGATGACTTGCATTGCTTCCACAAGTACGCATGGGCTCTGCCAGAGGAGGAAAGTTTCTAAAACTGTAAAAGTAGCACACGATAGGGTTGCACTTCACGTAAGCTACAAAATCAGGCCCCAGTCCATGACTATCGTCTAGACTCTAGATTAATGACAGCGTTTTCGTAGTGCCATGGACGTAGCACCAATCGGTCACGCAGAAATAAGCTGAAAACATGGGGTAGCGTGCCGGCCTCTTACCCGGAGACCCCGGGTTCGATTCCCGAACAGGTCATATGGATATGAGGGCTGGTTTCGAGGTCCACTCAGCCTACGTGATTACAGTTGAGGAGCTATCAGACGGTGAGATAGAGGCCATGATCTAGAAAGCCAAGAATAACAGCCAAGAGGATTCGTCGTGCCGACCACACGACACCTCGTAATCTGCAGGCCTTCGGGCTGAGCAGCGGTCGCTTGGTAGACCATAGCACTTCGGGGCTTTTGCACCATGGTGTTTGGTTTTGGATTTTTAGCATATCTTAACTTTTCCTTGTGCATCAGTGCTCGTCATGGCAGTGCATTTAAGATACCATTTTAGTGTCATATGCAGTGTCACTCATATAAATTAGGACCGTCGAAGTGGCGTTTTTACTCTTCCATACGTAACCTGCAGTATGGAAGGCGCGCGCATAGTTCTTGACCTTGCAAGCAAACTGCACGTGTTCGACCTGGCAAGCATCAGTCTCCAGTCTAAATTTCAGCTGTTATCATGGCGAGGCAGTTATCATTGCAACACCGTATTTTCATATGAAAAGTTCCGGTTTCATCTTAACGATCGTGTGAACAACATAACTCTCGCTATTGGTGTGCTATTGTGTTTATGAAGTCCCTCATTATCATATAAAGATTGGTGTTTGGTGTGCTGTTAGTGCAAGACGAATAATTGGACGACAGTGAATGCAGTAAATACGCCATTCTTCCATGTTAACAGAAGAAGAAAAATCGCGTGGGTGGTTTCAACATACAACAGAAGATTTCCTTCTTACAACCTCGGAAGTGTTTACAGACGAACTGATCTGTGCTGGTCTATTTCCCCTCTCGTTCTCCAGATCTAACAGTGTGTGATTTTTACAGGTGGGGTAAAGTGAAAGAAAAGTGTATCGAACAAATCCTCACACATTGGATGAACTGATGGAAAACCTTACGAATGAAATCAGAAACATTACAGTGGCAGAACTCACTCGTGTCAGCCAGAATGTGGTTACCGGATACAATGCCTGTATAACCCAGGAAAGGCGACACTTCCAGCATCTTTTATAAGGTAAGATTTCATATAAGATTGTATACACGCTTAAAGCGACGTAAGCTCGACTGAGGCAGCTGCCGTAGCGCAGAGTACAAACACCGTGCGTTCGGTCTTAGTTCATACGAGAGAACCTTTCAATAACGAGCCCCTTTCTATAGAGAGCCATCTTCATGTTTACACCTCTACCTCCATGGTTTGACTATGGCGTTTACTGTACTCCAATTGTTGGTTTGCTTCGTCGACGGCATTCAATGCATTTGCGACGGTACTCGTACCTTCCAGCAGGGTACCTGTGCAGAAAGCTCCGCATGTAGAATCGACAACAAGCCTCCTCGTTTAGGAATGGGAAAAACACGCACACGCTTCCGGCCCATTAGTCTACTCTTAGGAGTCATGCTGTTCGCACGGCTTTTCTTTTTCATGCCTCTCGTAAATCATGTAGCAGCTCGCATCACGCCGTCTTATTTTCTCTCCCGTCACTAATGTAACGTTGCTTCACCATGATTCAACACTTTTTGATATACTCTATAATCACCTACAGCATTTTACCAGTTATTATATTACATTTTCCGTCATAAATTAAACACTGTCAAAATCGTTAACAGCTCCCTTTTTCATGTGAGAAGTAAGCGTCTTGTACATTCCCCCAGCTACTTCATTTACCCTTGTCGTCGACTTCTGGATCGCCGCCATACTACCAACACCTCGCACCGCTTCCTGTCGTACTATTGAACCTCGCAAGTTTCTGCCTCTTCGCTCACCGCGTCATCGTCACGTCAAGATATGTCTTCTTCTGCCGACTTTCTCGAATAGTTTCGCATGTCTCAAGAACCTTCCACATGCCCTACAGTCTTTTCTTTGTCTGGTGACAGCATCGAGAGGAATTTCAGCGTTGGCTTTATTTCTCTGTCTCACCTTGTTCATACAAACCACCCCATATTGAATAGTTCTGATTTTGCTTAATTCTGATGCTAGATACCGTTTAATGTAGACGTCTTGTTCATCCTTAGGATGGGCAACCTGTACTAACTGTTTATCCTCTGCTGTATAACCCTTAACGTTGTAAACCGTTCACCCTATTATTCGCATAGACCTTTCTGGCTGCGTCCTTGTTGTTTGCTGGGAAAGCCAGTCGTATTACTCGACGCTCCTGCGCGTCATACTTTGAGCATCATCAAGTGGTTCAATATAGCGCTTAGACACAACAACCTTTGAAGGAAAATTATCACCTATTTGTTAAGGCGTCTTTTGCTAGTCATACGCTCCTTTGTTGGCGGTATAGGATCACCGTTTCTTTTAACTGATAGCGTTCTTCCAAAGCCATCCTTGTTCACACGGCGTTTTCACTCCATATAGTAAAATTGTTATTTCTCGCTATAAAGATTATTAAGCAGCCGCATTCACTTCCAGTCGATGGCATGGTTTTTCATCTTTTTCCTACCATCGGCTGAACAGCGCCATGAATCGCTC
This sequence comes from Anabrus simplex, assembly GCF_040414725.1. Lineage (NCBI taxonomy): Eukaryota > Metazoa > Arthropoda > Insecta > Orthoptera > Tettigoniidae > Anabrus > Anabrus simplex. The sequence goes on along the minus strand of NC_090265.1, from coordinate 503,542,574 downwards.
TTCCCCACATCCATTCGATGTCTGAACACCCGACCATCGGGTTGCGGAGAAACAAACCTTCTGCTCACTGTGATTACCTCGTTGAATGGAGTGTACTTTCAGAATATCTACATCTTTGCCAGATCGCTCTATCAACTGCTTTACGTGTTTTCGGAACAGGTCATGTCTGGTCTCCGAGAGGAAAACATGGGCTGTTTTTCATTTGCGGCGCAAGAAGAGGTCGTTTCTCCGGATGACGTTCGCCCTGATTCGCTCGATAATGTGTCCAAATAACAGCCCATCATCCAATCCTACTTTAGTATGGGATGTCACAAACATGTAGACTGTTTCTATTCCTGTCAAACCTATTCACGTGTACCGAAACAACTGATTTGCGTTATTGTAAACGTCATACAAATGCCATTGTACTCTTCCGGCAGGATGAACCAAACATCTATGATGACCACGTCGACTCTGACATGACCTTTTCAACCTTTATACAGTTGTGCGCTACCTGTTGGAATGCCCACTACCATGGCTGTCTCGTTATCCACAAACAGAGTGAAATCGGTAAGGGACGTTATCATAGAGGATCTGACCATTTTTTTTTAAGGGAACACTAATATAGAGGATGATATTTTGGGTCTTAACTAGAACGACATATTATCCTTGCTAGAGCATATGTTCGACGCAAGTACAGTGAACTCAATCGTGCGCATGGGGACAGTGAGCTCTTTGTTCTAAAGCATTTAAAATCACCACTAGAATCATTCCTACATCCGAGGTTCGTATTACTGTATTCATAAAAGCAGCTTCTTGAGTAATCCCTCTGTTGACCTGCTGAGCTTAACACAGACGGATATTTTCTTTCATGGTTTTCTCCCTTAGCCTTTGGTGTCTAGTCACCTCAACTTACAAGGAACGAGGTTGTACTCATATTAATCCCTGAATACAGGGCTGCCTCTTCCACTATCTCCACCGTACTGAAGTCCACCTTCTCCGCTGTAGAAGTCGCCGAGGTCTTCACTCGTAACCCTGAGCTGGGACTCTAACCAGATGTTACACACCGGGTCAGTGTGCTCTGGTACTTACATAGGCAGGGGCGTCACTCCCTCGGTAGGACTGCCTCCGAAAAAGATACCTACCTGCTACCTAGAAGTGAAGAGATTGCAATGGTATGGTCACATGAAAAGAATGGACCCTGACAGGACTCCTCGAACATACTTTGACCACAATGTTTAATGGAAGAGATCAAGAGGAAGACCTCGCGATGTTTGGGAAAAAAAGATATTAAAGGGCCTTGACATTAGAGATGAGAACTGGCGTCGCATATATGAGCAGCATCTGTGGATGAATAGGACAAACTGGAGGAGGCTCGTACACAACCGCACCCGGCTTGCTGGAGCGAAGAAATGATGATGATGATGATGATGATGACTAGAATCATTACTGAAACCGATGTCCAAGGCAGCGAACGATGACGATGAGCCGAAGGGAAGGCAATCGAAGGCAACGCAGACTTTGCGCGAAGAACATTTGCTTTCTCTGCAAAGGAAGGATTTAGTCCACAGTTTCTGTCAGCACCGTTCATTACTTCTAAACCTGCCACGTCAGAGGATACTTCCTTAACTGAACTCTTGTCTACACCAGGATATCATACGCAATTCAAGACGTTGCTGAGATCTACCCACGGGCCCAAAATTTCACCATTATTGGAATGACTCTTTACCAAGGAAAGCGATATGATCTATGGCGTTCGCTGTGGGAGCATGATTTTCAGTATTGATGATTCGGATATCAGGATAGACGATAATACTATCATTGTGAAGGGTGTTCAGTGTAAACAAACACCGGGCCTCCTCGAGCTTCTTTTTTGGAAAGCCACTCACAGTAATTACGAAGGAGATTATCGCATGAAGTAAAAGTCCATCATAACCCTTTCCACTCGAATTATTTGTAAGTCCTGATTTCTCCCAACTTGTATTTATTTCTGTCAGCATTCTTCATATTTTAAAATTTGCTATTAAGTCCTAGTTGTAACTACATATATAGGAAGGAGCTACAATATTAATGAATGTTTGGTATTTACATGACACAAAATAATGTTTGAAAAACCATGATTTCTTAACGGTATATCTTGAGTGTGTGGAAGCCTTCAAAGCAATTGCCTGGATGGAGCCCTAGTTGGTTCTTACAGGTTTTACAGAAGTGGACTGTCTCTCGCGTCCCTCCAACAACTTTCCTGCCACTGCAAACCTTGCAATCCTTAGTTTTTCCTTTGGGATGGGCGTATAGCAGGTGCAGCTTGCCATTCAGCCTCACTTCTTCATCCATTGAGGAAGGTCTTCCCCCGTTCCTGTTCTGTGTATTCCGCACATTTCCAACAAGTTGTCTTACCAAGTTTGCCCTGAAATTCAGATGGGTCATTCCATTGTTTCCTTCTTTGAAGAGTAGGTAGGCATTCAATATTGTGATCTTCAGAAGCCAGAAGGACATTTTTCTCCACCACTTCACTGACCTAATGTGAATGGGTATGAGCTAGCATAGTGGTCAGAAAGATCAACGTCCCCGCTCCATGTATTGATTATAAGCACGTATGGCAGTAGGTTTCTCAACAATTTCTTCGACTCCTTGATGTCTTATTCTTCGCACAGGCTGAGTGGAATTGTGATATAAAGTGGACAGTATAGCAATAATCCGCTTGTCCTTCAAACCAAGCATGAAGTGTTATCTGCTCGGAGTGCAATGATATCATGTTGTTTCATTATCTTCGTTGCGGATATTCTCACTGTAATGGCAGACATCTCCTATTTACCATTACTGTGCCTGTAAAATGGACCATTAGTTTCAGCAGTTCAGCTGCAAGGTCGTAACTAGTATGCAACCGGTCCGTAAAGACATGAAACCCAGTTTCATTGGTGGCTTGGAAAACTTTTATAACCAAATGAATAACCATCCTGCAACTGAAGGGTAAATCGGGCCTAACAAATGACTGTGTGGTTACTGAACCATAATATGGTTCAATCGCACATACGTATCCAGTACTCGAGTCTGACAATACACACATATGGAGCCTCACTTTATTGGTTTCTGCTTATTGTAACACTTGAACACGATACGACTCTTGGAGCCTACAGTGCTTACATCAACATATATTCGTTTATAGGAAGCGGAGTTAGGGATTGGAATAACTTACCAAGAGAGATGTTCAATAAATTTCCAATTTATTTGCAATCATTTAAGAAAAGGCTAGCAAAACAACAGATAGGGAATCTGCCACCAGGACGACTGCCCTAAATGCAGATCAGTAGTGACTGACAGATTCCTTCCTGGAATGAACTGTTCCCTGACTTTCATATCCAGGTACGACACTTCATTTCTGACCTTCGAACCTCTAGATTGTGGGCCTGACTGAACAGCATCAGGGGAAGAAACATAGAGATTCCAGAATATCTGTAGAAATCTGGCTCTAGAGAACACATCTTTGTAGAACACATGCTTATCTAACCAGTCTTCACTCAAACAATCCCACATTTCTGCCCTACTGCTCATCCCCGTGTTGATAATTACACCAATAAATGCCTTCAGCTCTTCTAAAGTCACAGCTCTCCAAGAAAACCAGATTGATCTCTTCTGAAGTGGAGTATTTTGCTGTATTTTCATTTCGGCAAATTTGTTTGCCTCATGGACAATAGAGGTTAGCAACTGATCAGTAAAAAATAGCTGCCAGTACTCTAATTCTATTTTAGGTCTATTGCCACAACTTATGAATCCACTGAGTAACCTGTAAGGAAATTTGGGTAATCCTGCATCAACTGTTCTCCACGACCTCCAAGGTATGTTTGAAGTCAGCACTGTAAGACTGGGACCGGGACGAGTCATAACATTATCACCTCCTCCATGATTTGTTGCGACGCTGATATCAATATCGTCACTTGAATCACTCACAGATATATCACTTTCATCGCCAGATTCAGAATTTTCATCACTTTCATGGTCACTATCATAAAAATTAGCCGAAATAGATGCAAGAATCTCAACTTCGGCCAGACTGTGCGGCGCCATGTTGCTTCACCGCAACCGCTTTCCATTGTTAAGGAAATGGGGCAATTTTGCTGAGAGTAGTTTTAAGTCTCAGACAACGTCTACCTAAACAACGTCTAAATCGAGTACTATCTTCCAGTGAATAAACAATGTTGAGCCGGTGTTTAAACCAAATACAGTAGAGACAATACGCGACACTTCCGGATTTAGCCTTGTTAAAATGGGAGACAATTCGCAAGTGGCGCTCCTAGTGGCGTGACCTGGAAATTCGCGCTAAATTCAAATATCAGTGGAAATGCATATACGGAAATGGATGAATAAATTACGTCTACAAAAGTGTTATTAAGATATAAACTTCAAAGTTGCTAAAGCAATTCTGGATAAATAAATGAAGAATTATTTAACAGGTTAGGCTATTATTTAACGACTGAAACTAGGCATATCATCAAAATGTGAAATGGACTGCTGTGAAAGGGCTTGATCTTTCATTTATGCATTATTTTTTTAGCTTTAGCATTCTTGCCTGAACTCTCACGCCTAGATCTGTCGTTTTCCTCATTTAAAAACATTGGATCATCGCTTTAAGACAATATCGGCACATTCCTTACACGCATGATTCAATGAATTAACATTTAAAAGCTGGACAATTTTCCTCTTAACTTGAACCCTACTAACAGGAAAAAATCTATAAATTTAGCCTCAGAGGCATTCAAAATTTCCCTATAAGTAATACTTGCCATTACATTAGGGTAAAGCAAATTTGCATCGTTAAATTGTTTCAAAAATATATGTACATTTCTTAAGTCACCCATATTTTCTTCAGTGCTTGACAACGCATTACGGCATTCCGAGTGGGGTAACTTGGAACACAACCAGCCACACACATATGCATTTTCCTGAATTAAATCAAAACCCACAGATCACACCTACAGCAGCACATCGGTATTGAAGTTTAACTTCTGCACTGTACAATAAAATGAGCTTATTATATTTTAAGCCAGTTAAATATGGATCGCGCAGGTGAGCAGTTTAGAAAGTACTATAAAAATATCTTTGCAACTGGAAGAATATATATACAAACACAATATTTACTTACATTTTCTTGTCACGAGGGAAACGGAAGAAAGACCGCGAATTCTTCTGCACTTCACAGCTATTGCAGCCAAACACAGCACATATCTTTCCACTCATATTGAGAAGAGATATATAGGAATGACACGCGCTACTATTTACGTACTGTATGTCAACTTAACGCAAACGCATAAATAATGCCAAAAACTTCACAAACAAGTACACGTGCTCTTATGATGAATCAGTATCGGTAACTCCCGGTCACTCCGCTAGACAAAGCTCTAATCGCTGTCCTTCGATATCTCGCAGACTGTCGTGTATTGTCTCTACTGTATTTGGTTTAACTAGACATCGTTTAAAGTTTCAATATTGGTTTGAAAGTGGAGATAGAAGTATATTTCATGTAACTCTTTGCTTGTCGCAACCAATGGGTGCGCGAGCCGAACGCCAGTCAGCTGTTTGTTTTCGTCACCGCCATCTCGATCCTCTTATACTGCCTGCTCCACGCCACTAGTTTAACACAGGAAGGCGCGAATATCAATATTTCTTCAAGTCGCCGTAAGAGTGCAGTAGTAGACGCACAATCTTCGCTGTCAGTGTGGGTGTAGCACTGTGTTATTGGTGCATGAATGTGTGTGTGAAAAGCTGAGTTATTTCGTACAATGAGTAAATGTGTCTGGTCACTTCCATTCGTACAAGAGATATTTTGTATAGAACTGTGAAATGAATTAATCATGTTATGCTTATAAATATTTCAAAAGTTGTTTTAATGTGTACTTGTTTCATTCCGTTTATCCGGCTCCATGGCTAAATGGTTAGCGTGCTGGCCCTTGGTCACAGGGGTCCCGGGTTCGATTCCAGGCAGCGTCGGGTATTTTAATCATCATTGGTTAATTTCTCTGGCACGGGGGCTGGATGTATGTGTCGTCTTCATCATCATTTCATCCTCATCACGACGCGCAGGTCACCTACGGGTGTCAAATCAAAAGACCTGCATCTGGCGAGCCGAACATGTCCTCGGACACTCCCGGCACTAAAAGCCATACGCCATTTCATTTGTGCAAGGTATATTTTTTTTGTAGAATTGAAACTTCAGATTCTTTCCCCGAAATATTCAAGTTGTACACCATTTTGCCAATCTCGGCAAGGTGGTTCGCAGCCAGGAAAGATACGACTCCATGAAATTCCGTCTAGAAGGGAATTAAGAGAAAAGCGGCTGTCGGCTTTATCTAGGCAAGGACCTATTGAAGGAAAGAATTGGATATTCTCAGATTACTCTCGCATCTGTGCCCTTACACCTAATTTCAGAAGGTGATGGAGCCTTCATGGCTCAGGCGGCAGCGCACCGGCCTCTCACCGCTGGGTTCCGTGGTTCAAATATTGGTCACGTGATGTGAGATTTGTACTGGACAAAGCGGAGGCTGGGCAGGTTTTTCTCCGGATACTCCGGTTTTCCCTGTCATAGGCCTATTTCATTCCAGCTACACTCTCGAATTTCATTTCATTTAATCTGTCATTCATTAATCATTGGCCCAGAGGAGTGAGACAGGCTTCGGCAGCCGGCACAGTTCCTATCCTCCCCGCTAGATGGGGCTTCATTAATTCCATTCCCGACCCGGTCGAATGCCCATGTTTCCGAATGAGTTGATGACATGTTCTAGTTGTTCATAGAACCCTCTTATTTCTTCAACTGGTGCAGCAGCAGTGGGAGGATAAACCTGGATAATGTTGATGATGCAGGGTGAGGCTTTCAGCTTGATGGTGATTATTCTGTCACTGATGGGTTTGTAACCCAGAACTGTATTGTTCAGACATTCAGGAACCACAACACCATTACTACTCATGTTGTCATTTACCGAAAAATACACAGTACTCCTTCTTTGGGTTGCAAAATGGCCACAACCTCTCCAGTAAGTTTCACTGAGTCCAAGTATATCCAGACCAAGTGACTCCATTTCCTCCTCAATGATTGCAAGTTTACTTGGCTGCTTAATTCCATGTTCCTATCTTTCTAATAGTTCACAAGGACAGCTTGCCTCTTGTTGACATAGTTACTTTTCCCAACACTGTCCCCCACCTTCCCCCAGGAGATCCGATCGGGAGACTTGAAGCTCCAGATAATTTAGAACTGAGCGAAGGCATGGGGAACCTGAAATATTTGTACTGAATGATTCCATTTATGTTGGAAAAGACCAGTGTTAAAAAACTGTTGCAAACTTTGGGTTGGGAAGAGTTGGGAATAAGGAGATGAGCTGCTTGACTAAGTGGCATGTATGTTTCATCTCCTAGTAGACATCTTCAGCTGCTTCATACAGTTTAAATTAAAATAAACATAACAGACATTGACAACGAACTAGTATAGTTACAACTTTTTATGTCATAGAATCAAACTAATGAATATGCACTGAGAACATTTTAAAAGATGTTTAGAACAAAATCTGAGTCAGGAAATTAGAGTCTGAAAAAATAGAAAAAACATCCACTGTTTCTTCAAGATAACTCTTTAAAATCTTCTTTTTAAAGGAGAATTTGTGCATAAATTGTTCATAATTTTCCACAATAATTCCTGATTGAAGCGGGGAGAATTCCTCAAGGTTAAAAGGAATGACGTATTGAACTAATGCGGTAACAAAAGTTGTGAAATTCATATGTGCAGTGTTCAATAAAAATAAGTATCTGGAAGAACGAGCTATGATTGGAATGAACCAAAATGGAATTTTAGCATGTTAGTTGGTGAGAAAGACAGAGCCCCTTTAAACAGCAACAACAACAACAACAACAACAACAACAACAGCAACAGCAACAACAACAACAACAACAACAACAACAACAACAAGTTTTCTGTCTTTCTCAACAATTAACATGCTAAAGTTCCATTTCTGTTTATTCCAGTCATAGTTAATTTTTCTTCTTCTTCCAGATACTTAACTTTATTGAACAATGCACACATGAATTCCATAACTTTTGTTACCGTAATAATTCAATACGTCGTTCTTTTCAACCTTGAGGGATTTTCCCCGCTTCAATCAGGATTAATTGTGGAATCTTATGAACAATTTGTTTTATACTAATCATAAAAAGCACGAATTCTACTTTAAAGAGAAGATTTTAAAGTGTGATTATTGTAATTTGAAGAAACAGTACATATTTTCTCTATTTGTAAGACTCTAATTTCTTGACACAGATTTTGTTCTAATCTTTTAAAATTTACTCAGTGCATACTCATTACATTTGACGCTAGGACTTAAAAAGTTGTAACTATATTAGATTGCTGTCAATGTCCATTAAGTTTATTTTAATTTAAACTGTATGAAACAGCTGGAGATGTCTCCGAGGAGATAAAAAAGTGTACTTCTTATTTTTTAAACATAATCATTAAGAATTATTAAAAATTGTATTGAATGAGTGAAAATCTTCAAATCTATATACTGTATTCTGAATATTCAAAGTCAGTACCGAACAACAATGAAATTTATAACTTGCAATAAATGGTATGTTCTGAGCTCTCATTGAAGGGGTGGTGTGGAATAAGATTACACAGAATATCACCACAGCGACTGAGATGGTATGTACACATGCAACGCATGGAAGATAACAGATTACCGAAACAAATGTATGATCTAAAAGTTGAAAAGAAAAGACCGAAAGGGCGACCAAGACTCGGGTACAAGGACATGGTGAAGACTGACATTGAACAGCAAGAATATACTTTGGAAAGCATTGAAGAAGAAGAGAAGTTCAGAGACTGGAACTGGTGGAGAAGCCTCGTTCACCGACCCATCGCTTAAGATGGAACAACATGGGATATGCACGTATGTATATAAGCTTAATTGGAGCTTTTAATATATGAAGATGGAATTCAAGAAGACAAATTGGGATAAACATTCATTTTTATGACAAGGAGTAAGGAATTGCAGTAATTTGTCAAGGGAAAGGTTTGATAAACTTTCATGTTCTTTGAAAAAATTTAAGAAACAATTGATAGGTACTGGGTGACAGTCCTAAATGCACATCATTGATTGATTGATCGATTGATTGAATTTATAAACTGACTCTAGGTTGCTGTATAGCAGCTTCATAGTTAAATTAAAAGAATTTACACAAATGAGAAATAGAACTGCCCTTAGTTTAATATTCTTCGAGTTACTATTCCTTCCATGTTACCAGTTGTCTTTGCTGACACATTCATTGTGACAGGCTTACGGTTGCATCATATTCATAAGCCATGCCATAATGAAAGCATTTAGGAAAATTATCTTGTACCAGACATGGACATCCCTCTTGACCAGAAAAGAAAATGACCAGTAGTAAGAAATATTTCGACATATTGTATAAACTTACAAGTTTTTCTTTAATACTAGCTTTTACCTCAGCTTTGTAGTCTCATGGAAATTGATCTTGTGACCAAACTGATGAATACTGGAAACTGTTATTCAGTGTTTTTTGAGTAATTTTAGAACATATTGGCTTCTTGAGTTGTCGGTAGATTTTTAATATTTTTCTGAAAGAAGAGAGTAGGAGTGTAGAGAAAATTTATTTCCAAACAGCTTCTTTAACTGTAGTCACTAGCTAGTAGTAGTCGTATTATTTAGATACCTATCACTGGAAGCTTCTTTAAGCATGACATTATTAGTTTTGTTGGTGTTGTTTCCTGTGCAGATATAAAGAATTTTATTTATTCTAACTCTCATGACAATCTCCAGCCAGTGTCAGCTCTGGTATATGTCCAGCAATATGTCTGTTTTGGTTTATATATAACACCACGATCACAAAGAAATGCTTGTATTGGCACCTTCAGGTGGTACACTACCAAATCGGAGGTATCAAAACAAACTTTTTGCTAGAGGTAGGTTCTTCAATTGCATTGTAGTCCTTGTAGCCAGTTACAGTTGAAAGCGAGAATGCCTACACTTTAAAATGGAACTCTACTACTGGTGCCTCGGAGTGGTACACCACTAAAACTGAAGTCTCACAACAACATATGAGATGCTAGGAGTTACTGTATGTATGGGTGACAGGAAAACAAATTTTCAATTAAGCAATAAAAAATAAAATTTTGTGGTCATTGTGCATGTGAAAGAGTTTAAAGAGCAGAAGGCAAGAAACTGCTATTGTTAGGGCCAGTTTCACAGTTAAAGCTCAAATCAAAGCATTAGTAAGCCATGGATGCTGTTTAAATAAGGCTTTTGCTTTAACTTATATAGGTACTGCAAGTTTCACAATAGTGCTTCCGTGGTTAGCCTTACTGAGCTCAACATCTGCATGTAACTAGAAAGTTGGCAATGCATGTGTATGCGCAGTGATTCAATCCTTGTCATTTTTTTATGTCTGTACTGTTACTGGATTAGGTTTTTATAGGTTACTGAAATGTAAGGGCACACCAGGGAACATGCAGCGACAGAGATACACTCTGTATTGCAGCGTTATTGACACCAAGAAGACTTGCATCAATGTACAAATTAGCAAAATAAGAAGCCTTTTATTTTAAAGTAAATTAAACTAATTTAAATAAAATTAAATGGCTTGTACATATATTTTACAACAATTAATTACTGAGTGGCATCTGTGGTTGAACTTGTACTTTCATCAGCTGTATCAGTTGTTTTTCCCGCCACATTGGTTGAGCAACCATCCAGTTCCCTTGCTGTGGTGGTGGTGTTGTTCCTGGCTTCATTACTTTTCTTTCAATCTCTTGTTTCATATGCACATCACGGTGCCAATATTCTTTCTTAACATCTTTAACTTTTGCACAATCTTTCTTCTAGTCTTCTTTGGTCATGTCTCGCATGTAGTGGCTTGTTACTTCTTTCAGACCTGACAGCAAGAGATTGGAGTCATTATTTGTGTCTTTCTTTTTTTATATTTTTTTTATTAAGTTCCAAACGAGTTTGATTGTATTTAGGTCACAGTGATAGGAAAGTCCTATCTACCATGTACACAGGTTCCAGTTTATTTGTTTTAACAAGTTCTGCTAACTCACTCATGCTCATGTTGTCAGTAACAGCAATTTTGTTGTCCTTCAACCACGACACTAAAATGTCTTTATGAACGGCGCTTGTGGGAGGTTTGTTTTCCTGAATGGTATGATACGGTTTGTTGATCTGGTTCAGGACCTCCATGATGGCATGACTGGACAGCTTTGCCAATAGAAAGGATCACAGATGAATTTCCTATTACTCATGTACTGAAACAGGGGTGTGTGCTTGCTCCAACACTATTTGCATTATATTTAGCGGCCATGCTACATGAATATTCTATGAACAACCCAGGTGTAGAGGTTAGGTATCATTTCGATGGAGGGATTTTCCACCTAGCAAGACTTCACTCCCAGAAGCTCACCCAGGTTACAAAGGTAACTAAAATGCTGTATGCAGATGATGCTGCATCACCTACACTCACACCAGAGAAATTGCGACAGTCAGTTAACTGCTACAAGAGTGCATGTGATCATTTTAGTCTCACCATGAATGTTCAAAAGCCCAAGGTCCTGGCACAACCTTCACCAGGATCAACCTTCCACATTTCAATGTCTCCACTCAGACACTCAGACACTCCACTGGACTCCACTCAGACACTTTTCATTCTTGGATAGTATCCTATCTGTGCACTGTAACTGTGAGCAAGATGTGGAGAAGAGAAATGGTGCTGCCCATGCAGCATTTGGTCGACTATCACACTGGGTGTTCATGAATAAAGACCTGACCGTGAAGATGAAATTCATTACGTACCACGCTGTTGTCACCACAACATTGCTGTATGGTTGTGAAACATGGACCCTTTACCAATGTGACTTGAAGAACTTTTGCATTTCCACTAACAAAAACTTTGATCTATCCTTAGTATAAAAAGGGAAGACCATGACACCAACATTGCTGTTCTTGAGAAAGTGCATGCCAAGAGCATAGAATCGTCCATCATTGGTCATCAGCTTAGATGGATTGGCCATGTCTGTCAGATGAGTGAACCAGATTCCCTTGCCAAATCCTGTATGGTGAACTTCATTCTGGCACCAGACCTCATGGAGCCCACATGAGGTGCTACAATGACCAACTTAAGCACATTATGAAAATGACAGATCTCAATCCACAAACCTGGGACATGCTTGCTCAAGACTGTACAATTTGGCACCGGATTATCCCTGCTGCTGTCAATCTGTTTGAAGGGGAACAACGCATATGTGAAGAGGCCAGGGGGGAAGCACGAAAACTCCATGCAGCACAACCACATCCTCTTCCAACAATTCTGTGCAATTTGTGTGGACACTTATTCCATGCAAGAATTGGTCTGTTCAACCATTGAAAGTACATCCAGAGACAGAAGTGAATTTATTGGAAGAAGTTAATTATGATAAAGATGTTGATTCCCAAAGGGAACCTGAAATATTTGTTCCAAATGAGTAAATGCACTAGCCATGCGTCTTGGTAGGTGTGCTATTTACCTACTGACGAGCCCAACTTAGCACACTGGGGCAAAACTTTGGCAACCAGGAATGAGTTAGCTGGAAAATTTATAATGTCCGATTATTAGAAGTTAATTACTCGGAAGCGAGTTAAAGTTGCCGCCGCCACAGATGATATGGTGCGTTGTCAAGGACTACAGTGCAGCCAGGCAGAAGGTTTGGGATAAGTCGCTCCTGCATTTTGTTTAATTTGTAATTTGTACTGTTCATTTATTAATGGTAATCCTTTGATTGTAACTTTGAATCATTTATCAGTTCTGCACCTTGAATGAACCCAATTTCACCACATGAATAAATCAAAATTGCTCTTTTCCTGTGTACAGCTAGCGCTTTTTTGCCATGTAATGGGTATGAATCCATCTCTCATCTGTGTACATGACAAACTTTTAAATTCGTTTTCATTCTGTCTCAATGCATGGAGAAATACTGTGCATCATGCAACAGTATCACTACTCCCTATTAATATACACTTAAGAAAATGGAAATTGCAACACCATGAACGCATTGGTAGTTTGTGTTGATTTTCAAGATATGGAACGATGCCATGTAGGTATGTAAACGATCAAAGTTTCAGACCCATTTGATTGTTGCTACAGGTCTCCCCACGTGATTGGTCGCAGAGGAATCAACTCCAGTATACGGACTCTGGTGTAGCGTAGTTGACTTGCAGTCAGTGCAATGAAGTGTTCCCCGTCAAACATGCCTCGACGACAGAGAAGAGCACGCTATCAACAACTGTTGCCATTTGAGAGGGCTCGGATAATTGGGCTGGGTGAGGCTGGATTATCGTTAAGGACTGTCGCTGCACGTGTTGGCCGACAGGCATCTACGGTACAACATGTATGGCAGCAGTGGTCAAATGAAGGTACGCACACTCGTAGACCTGGCACAGGCCCAGCGCAACAGACAACTGTGAGAGAGGATCGCCACATCATTCAGATGGCCCGGATGGAACACCATGCAACAGCAGCGCAAATTCGAGCAGCTGTGACACCCCACGTTACATAACAAACAGTTGGTAATCGCCTGCGTGCAGCTGGCTTATGAGCCCGTGCAGAAGGTGTTCCATTGACCCCACAACAGTGACATGTAAGGCTGGCCTGGTGCCGAGAAAGATCGACGTGGGTCGACGAATGGCCTAGGGTCGTCTTCAGTGATGAATTGCGCTTCTGCCTTGCCCACAGTGATCGCCGGAATCGTGTGCGCCAACGTACCGGCGAGAGGGATAGCCCAGATCTTATTGTCGAGAGGCACACAGGGCCAACACCAAGCATTATGGTCTACGGGAGCTATTGACTTTAATGTGAAATCACAATTAGTGCTTGTTGAGGGCACTATGACTGCTCGACAGTACATTGATAGTTTAAAGATAAAAATTTAAAGATAGGTTACTCAATCCAGTAGTTGTCCCTATGATGGCGAACATTGCTAATGGGATGTTTCAGCAGGACAATGCCTGGGTTCACACTGCATGCATCTCCAGAGAAGGTCTTCACGACATCACAAACTTAGAATGGCCCGCCAGATCCCCGGACCTCAGTCCTATTGAGCATGTGTTGGACATGATGGGTCGACAACTGGCCAACCGTCCTCAGCCACCCACAACTCTGGAACAACTGACCTGTGCAGTGCAGTAAGCATGGCCCACAATTCCTCAGGAAGTGATCCAGGGCCTTATTGACTCCATGCCTCGACGAATTCATCAATATATTGCAGCTTGTGGTGGGCACATCTTGTATTGATTGTTGTTCAAACTTGCAATCAGAGGGACCTGAAAGTGTAATCATCGTATCACAACCAAACACTCATCCTGCATGTTCAATTGCAGCAATGTAGCACCACTCCTTCCGGGTGTTGCAGTTTTCATTTTCTTCAGTGTATGTTTCGCATTGTTACACAAGTTGCTTTTACGTCGCTCTGACACAGATAGGTCTTATGGCGATGTTGGGATAAGGAAGGGCTAGGAGTGGGAAGGAAGCAGGTGTGGCCTTAATTTTAAGGTACAAATTTGCCTGGTGTGAAAATGGGAAACCACGGAAAACCAGCTTCAGGGCTGCTGGCAATGGGGTTTGAACCAACTATCTCCGAATGCAAGCTCACATGTGTGGCGCCCTAACTGCATGGCCAACTTGCTTGGTCACATTGTTATACTTTTAAAATTTAAACCCCATACTTTTTATGAGTTTCCAGAATGTGTTTTTCCCTCCTATAAAAAGATTTTTTTTTTTTAACATTGTTAATACCGGTAAGTTTTCATAAAGTGGGGATTTCCTTGAGAACATAATAAAATTCCAGAAATATTTGACATACAACATACTTATTGAATTTATAAAATTCTGTCTTCTTCCGACAAGGATGACTTTTATCTGGGTTACAAATCACAGTTCAATCTTTTGCGGCTTTTTTTGCACTGCCAAACAGTATTACACACAGTTCCTTCACTTCGACCGATAGCTTTAGCAGTCCTTTCCAGAGCTTTCTGGAGAGGGATTGTGAGACCTCTCCTCTTCTCTTCTTTGCAAAATTGTAGAACATTAAATATTAACTTTCTTTTCTGAGATCAGAGCACTTTGCTCAATTTCTTCCTGGGCATCTGCATTCTAAATACAATCCAATGACATCATAAAAATGATATGGAAGCCTCCACCTTATCAATACAGTGTTTATTTACTATTGATTACAGTAAATCCAGTACAGGTTTCGACCCATATAGGGTCATCCTCAGCTATCATATATCAAACTAGTTTCAAAAACATCACATTACAAAGCGTTGCATATGCATGAAAACTGACCCAATTTGACAAATGATTAAAAACAAGTTAAATGATCAAATAGTAAGAATAATAAAATGGGTCCTTTCCTCTTTAACTTTAAAAGTTACATGTTGTGAGTGGCATGTCACCTCATTATTTCGTTGATCTAATGAACATCAATTAAAATTTTTACATTACTTATGTATACTGATATTTGTGAAGTTATTACTATTTACATTTGTGATATTGAGATATTACAATGTTTAAAAAAATTATATGTACATAAAAAGTTGACCCGATATAACGGGCCGTTTAAAGAATGAATGAAGTAGTAAAAACAAAATAAAATGGGTCCTCTTTCTACTCTAACTTGTTACATGTTTGTTGTTACTACAATATTCCTGTTGGTATGGTAAGTACACAGGTATTATGGAGTGCTACTATTCAATGTTGAAACTTATAACTGTTTTTAGTTCATTCCAGTGTTTTCTTCTTCAGATGATTGTATAATATTGCTAGTGATATAAACATCTTGAAGGTTCTAGACGTTGTTATGAAGAATTACGTCTTAATTTATAATCGGTCGGATGCACTGTCTGTGTAAGCATTATTCTCAGTACGTACTAAATGCTGAGTTAAAATTGTGTACAATGAGCTGAAGTTTATTAGAGCGTGCATCTTAGTATGGCATTATACTATGTCAAGTGTCAAACAATATACATTTTGATGTCTTGGGTGATAGCGTGAGGGCTTCTTTTATGTTGTAGGCCGTATTGTCTGTAAATAGAAATAAATTGTGTAAAGAACGGCGTCTGATGAACTGTAAGGAGTGAAGTATGTGTGTGTTGTACTTACGTTGGGTGTTGACACTGTGTGCGTTGCACGACTGCACGTCGAGATCTGTAGCGTGTTAATTTGGGACTGTTGTTCGCGGCTGTAGAGGGGAGGTTTGGAGGGATGGGAGGAACGACTGTGGAGAGAGCGGAACTAGAGTGGGAGGGATCTTTAGGCGGTTCTTTTGTATGTATGGGATGTTGTTTCTTGACTTTTTTCAAATAATGACTTTTTAGGAGGGGGATAACTGTATCGAAAAGAATGTTGCTTTTTTTCCATAATTTCGTTTAGGTTGAAATTTGGGTTGACGTATTGATGTAAGTTTATGTAAAATTCTTCTAAGATACTGAGCAAGGAGCTCTTGGGGTTTGTATTCAAGATTTGCATGTCATTGTTAATATTTGTAAATTTATGTTTTTGGTCTTCGATATGTTGTCCCATAGCTGAAAAATGTCTATGCTTAACTGCATTAATGTGCTCGTATCGTATCTGGAAGTTCCTTCCGGTATGCCCTATGTAGCTGACTTTGCAGTCGTTACATTTCAAGCGATAGACACCTGAGTGGTTGTATTGATTTTTATTGTTAACAGATTTAGCATTGTGTAAGATGTTGACATTGCTACGTGTGGTTTTATAGGTTATCTTTAGGCCTCGTTTTTAAAAAATATTTGTTATAGGATGTATGTGGCTATTGTTATAGGTGAAAAGTACGTAGTCTTTTTTGCTTTTTTTGGTTCTGGTTAACTTGGTTTTGGGTTGGTTTTTTATTTTGTTTATGATCTTGTTGATCATTTCTTTTTTATATCCGTTCTGTCTGGCTATTTCATGGATTAAATTCAATTCTTTGTTTAGATCTTTTTTTGTTAGTGGTATGTTATATGCTCTATATATCATACTGTAATATGCAGCTTTCTTGTGTGTATTTGGATGGGTAGAGTCTATTTTCATTGTATTGGATGTGTGAGTGGGTTTTCTGTACATTTTGTATGTTATATGGTCGTTATGCCTAGTTATAGATATATCTAGATAATTTATGGTGTTATTGTTTTCAGTTTCCATGGTAAATTTTATATGGGGATCTATTCCATTTAGTTGTTCTAAGATTCTTGTTTCGTTGGTGTACCTATTGTCTATTATAACAAATACGTCGTCCACAAATCTGCACCAGAAGGGGATATTATCTAGTTTTTGGATTTCTTGATGTTCTAAGTAATCTATATATATTTCAGCCAGTATACCTGATGTTGGAGAACCCATGGGTAATCCTTTTTGGTGATATATAGTGTCAAAAAATTTGAAATAATTATTGTTGATGGCAAAGTGTAGTAATTTTATGAATTCCTCTATTTCTAAAATACTGAGTTTGCTGTGATTTTTGAGATTGGATTCTATGATTTCTATGGTTTTTTGTGTAGGTATGTTGGGGTACATATTTATTATGTCATATGATGCTAATCTATGGTGCTGTTCTATTTTTTTATTTTTAGTGATGTTACAAAATTCTATTGAGTTTCTTATTGTTTTTTTGGCTAAGAATACGTAATGATTTTTGAGAAATGTTTGAATAAATTGTGATAATTTGTAGGTGGGACTTGGTTTATAGTTTATTATAGGCCTCATAGGGATGTTGTCTTTATGGATCTTCAGGTATACTTTAGCAGTAGGTAGTCCTGGATTCATTGTAATAAGTTTCGTGGTTTCTTGTTCGTTTAAAAGAAAGTGGGTATTTTTACTAAGGTTTTTAGGCTTCTTTGAATGCTGTTGGTAGGGTCCTTATTTTTGATTTGAAAGGTTTCATCTTGGAAACAAGTTTTGGTTTTAGTTATGTATTCGTCTTTATCCATTTTATTTTGTTTTTACTACTTCATTCATTCTTTAAACGGCCTGTTATATCGGGTCAACTTTTTATGTACTTATAATTTTTTTAAACATTGTAATATCTCAATATCACAAATGTAAATAGTAATAACTTCACAAATATCAGTATACATAAGTAATGTAAAAATTTTAATTGATGTTCATTAGATCAACGAAATAATGAGGTGACATGCCTCTCACAACATGTAACTTTTAAAGTTAAAGAGGAAAGGACCCATTTTATTATTCTTACTATTTGAACATTTAAATGGTTCATGTTTGTGGGTTACTGTAGTCACGTCCTAGTTCGTGAACCATGGGCAACGGCTGAGTGGCCTAGTAAGTGGTCCTGAGAGTAGGGATACCAGTTGCTATGGAATGGGAGTGGGTATCTCGGACATATTCTGAGTCGTGGTCCTCCTTGTGCTCAGGCGGCTAGGACTATACAATCCACCGGTGGTCCATAACCCGTTAGAGGAGAGATCCTCACTTGGACTATGTGCAAGTAGGGCAGCATCCTGCTTCATGAATCGACCGAGCTCAGAACATTTTAAGCAAGCCTCGGACCTATGGGAGTAACGGAGTCTCACTCCCATTTGACAGGCGAGGGACTCCTTGGAAACAACTTGGCAAACGAAATGGAATTCGATGGGGAGCTATCAATATTAATGGGGCTTATGGAAGAAAGAAAGTAGAACTGGCTGAGTCAGCAAAGAGGATGCATCTGGATGTGCTAGGAGTAAGTGATATTCGGGTAAGGGGAGATAACGAGGAAGAGATAGGAGATTATAAAGTGTACTTGACGGGTGTTAGAAAGGGAAGGGCAGAGTCTGGGGTAGGGCTCTTTATCAGGAATACCATTGCACGGAACATAGTTTCTGTTAGGCACGTAAATGAGCGAATGATGTGGGTAGATTTGTCAGTTGGAGGAATTAGGACTAGAATTGTGTCCGTGTATTCACCATGTGAGGGTGCAGATGAGGATGAAGTTGACAAGTTTTATGAAGCATTGAGTGACATCGTAGTCAGGGTAAACAGCAAGGATAGAATAGTGCTAATGGGCGATTTCAATGAGAGAGTTGGGAATAGAACTGAAGGATACGAAAGGGTGATTGGTATATGTGGGGAAGATATGGAAGCTAATGGGAATGGGAAGCATTTGCTGGACTTCTGTGCTAGTATGGGTTTAGCTGTTACAAATACATTCTTCAAGCATAAGGCTATTCACCGCTACACGTGGGAGGCTAGGGGTACCAGATCCATAATAGACTATATCTTAACAGACTTCAAATTCAGGAAATCTGTTAGGAATGTACGAGTTTTCCGGGGATTTTTCGATGATACAGACCACTATCTGATCTGTAGTGAACTAAGTATCTCTAGGCCTAAGGTAGAGAAAGTGAAATCTGTCTGCAAACGAATAAGGGTAGAAAATCTCCAGGATGAGGAAATTAGACGGAAGTACATGGATATGATTAGTGAGAAGTTTCGAACAGTAGACATTAAGCAGGTTCAGGATATAGAAAGTGAATGGGTGGCATATAGGGATGCTGTAGTAGAAACAGCCAGGGAATGCCTTGGAGCAACTGTGTGTAAAGACGGGAAAAGGCGAACATCTTGGTGGAATGATGAAGTGAGAGCAGCTTGTAAACGTAAAAAGAAGGCTTATAAGAAATGGCTCCAAACAAGGGCCGAGACAGATAGGGAGTTGTATGTAGATGAAAGAAACAGAGCGAAACAAATAATTGTTGAATCCAAAAAGAAGTCGTGGGAAGATTTTGGTAACAACCTGGAAAGGCTAGGTCAAGCAGCAGGGAAACCTTTCTGGACAGTAATAAAGAATCTTAGGAAGGGAGGGAAAAAGGAAATGAACAGTGTTTTGAGTAATTCAGGTGAACTCGTAATAGATCCCAGGGAATCACTGGAGAGGTGGAGGGAATATTTTGAACATCTTCTCAATGTAAAAGGAAATCATCCTGGTGGTGTTGTGAACAGCGAAGCTCAAGGGGAGGAGGAAAATGATATTGGTGAAATTATGCTTGAGGAAGTGGAAAGGATGGTAAATAAACTCCATTGTCATAAAGCAGCAGGAATAGATGAAATTAGACCTGAAATGGTGAAGTATAGTGGGAAGGCAGGGATGAAATGGCTTCATAGAGTAGTAAAATTAGCGTGGAGTATTGGTAAGGTACCTTCAGATTGGGCAAAAGCAGTAATTGCCCCTATCTATAAGCAAGGGAACAGGAAGGATTGCAACAACTATCGAGGTATCTCACTGATTAGTATACCAGGCAAAGTATTCACTGGCATCTTGGAAGGGAGGGTGCGATCAGTCGTTGAAAGGAAGTTGGATGAAAACCAGTGTGGTTTCAGACCACAGAGAGGCTGTCAGGATCAGATTTTCAGTATGCGCCAGATAATTGAAAAATGCTACGAGAGGAATAGGCAGTTGTGTTTATGTTTCGTAGATCTAGAGAAAGCATATGACAGGGTACCGAGGGAAAAGATGTTCGCCATACTGGGGGACTATGGAATTAAAGGCAGATTATTAAAAGCAATCAAAGGCATTTATGTTGACAATTGGGCTTCAGTGAGAATTGATGGCAGAATGAGTTCTTGGTTCAGGGTACTTACAGGGGTTAGACAAGGCTGTAATCGTTCACCTTTGCTGTTTGTAGTTTACATGGATCATCTGCTGAAAGGTATAAAATGGCAGGGAGGGATTTAATTAGGTGGAAATGTAGTAAGCAGTCTGGCCTATGCTGACGACTTGGTCTTAATGGCAGATTGTGCCGAAAGCCTACAGTCTAATATCGTGGAACTTGAAAATAGGTGCAATAAGTATGGTATGAAAATTAGCCTCTCGAAGACTAAATTGATGTCAGTAGGTAAGAAATTCAACAGAATCGAATGTCAGATTGGTGATACAAAGCTAGAACAGGTCGATAATTTCAAGTATTTAGGTTGTGTGTTCTCCCAGGATGGTAATATAGTAAGTGAGATTGAATCAAGGTGCCGTAAAGCTAATGCAGTGAGCTCGCAGCTGCGATCGACTGTATTCTGTAAGAAGGAAGTCAGCTCCCAGACGAAACTATCTTTACATCGGTCTGTTTTCAGACCAACTTTGCTTTACGGGAGCGAAAGCTGGGTGGACTCAGGATATCTTATTCATAAGTTAGAAGTAACAGACATGAAAGTAGCAAGAATGATTGCTGGTACAAACAGGTGGGAACAATGGCAGGACGGCACTCGGAATGAAGAAATAAAGGCTAATTTAGGAATGAACTTGATGGATGAAGCTGTACGCATAAACCGGCTTCGGTGGTGGGGTCATGTGAGGCGAATGGAGGAGGATAGGTTACCCAGGAGAATAATGGACTCTGCTATGGAGGGTAAGAGAAGTAGAGGTAGACCAAGACGACGATGGTTAGACTCGGTTTCTAACGATTTAAAGATAAGAGGTATAGAACTAAATGAGGCCACAACACTAGTTGCAAATCGAGGATTGTGGCGACGTTTAGTAAATTCACAGAGGCTTGCAGACTGAACGCTAAAAGGCATAACAGTCTATAATGATAATGTATGTATGTATGTTTGAACATTTAACTTGATTTTAATCATTTGTCAAATTGGGTCAGTTTTCATGCATATGCAACGCTTTGTAATGTGATGTTTTTGAAACTAGTTTGATATACGACAGCTGAGGATGACCCCATAGGGGTTGAAACCGGTACTGGATTTACTGTAATCAATAGTAAATAAACACTGTATTGATAAGGTGAAGGCTTCCATATCATTTTTATGTTGTAGTAGCAATCAATACGGAAATGAAGCTCATAGATTATGATCCAATGACATGTCAGATTCTGTATAATTTTGTTAAATGTTTACAAGCTCTCTAGTACAGAATAGCAACACTGCATCCAACATAGCTTAACGCTAGTGTAGAATATACTGTGCACTCTGATTCAACCTACTGCACCACACACATCTGTTAGTTTGCTTGAATCCCACCAGCAGAGACTCGTGCAATGGGTAGTATCTGTTTAGATAGAGACACGCAGCTCAGCTCCACTGGGAGTGTGTCTGAAAAGAGCTGTAGCAGCTCACAGGACACAAATTTACATTTTACAGTAGAGCAATTTGGTGTGAAACACTTTTCACAGCTTCGCATGCTGGCTATTTTGAGATGCCAGAAAAGTATCCAATCGTGTTAATTTTTTTAAATGATTAATTTATATTTATTAATTTTTTTTTTTTTGCTACGGGCTTTACGTCGCACTGACACAGATAGGTCTTATGGCGACGATGGGATAGGAAAGGCCTAGGAGTTGGAAGGAAGCGGCCGTGGCCTTAATTAAGGTACAGCCCCAGCATTTGCCTGGTGTGAAAATGGGAAACCACGGAAAACCATTTTCAGGGCTGCCGATAGTGGGATTCGAACCTACTATCTCCCGGATGCAAGCTCACAGCCGCGCGCCTCTACGCGCACGGCCAACTCGCCCGGTAATTTATATTTATAAGCCGGTTTTATATTTATTATAATTTCATCAGCAGTATATCTTGTTGTGCAATCATTGCTCACTCTTTGCTTAAATGAACTATTCATACAATGATTAAGACATTCTAAACAATCTTGGTCTCCTTTTATTCTTGTTACTAACACCATCTTCTTCAGAGAACAGATGATCATTCCTTAGCTTACATGACAGTTCAGTACAGTATAAGCCAAGTCATAGATAAGCACAGCTTATCATACACTGACCTTTATAAACCCATCTGTAGCATAAATTTCCGACTCAAAGTTTTAGTGAACACTGTGAAACCGGACCTCAGCAAGTAACAAATGTAGTGAACTTTCTGATCACATGATGAGCTGGTTAAAAAAAAACAAGTCCTACCTAAATCATTAGAGTTGCCAATTTAGATATTGGAATGTTAATTCAAGATGCCAAGTGCTTGCTGACATCCTGAAACAGCATGGTGTAGACATAGCTTGTCTTCAAGAAACTCAGTGGGAAGGTCTAAAATCAAAAGACATTGGAGTGTCTTTTGATGTCAGTGGTCAATGACATCCCAACCTGGCTATGCCCTGCAATCAGGTTTTTATGAAGTGGATAAAGATACCTTTGGACAGAACTAAAAAAGAAAATATTGTGAATTGTGATGTCAGTGGACTTTTTGGCACCTCCAGTGATGGATACCATTGTCACGAAAATCTTGGCAGTGGACTAGAAATGAAGATGACTGCTGAATTGTTGACTTTGCCAGAGGCAATCAATTTGTTTATCTGTAACACCAACACCTTCTTTAAGAAAAGTGACACATACCTTGTCACATACATAAGCAATCCTAGTTCGTTAGGTGGTTTCACCATGACACTGATACCAATAACATACCTTCTGGAGCACAAAGTACTCATTGCTTACATGAATATCAAAAGCAACAGAGAATCTGACATGAATCAACAAAAACTGAATAGGGCAAATTATAGGGCAAGACAAAGACAGTTACCGATAATTTACTTCCCCTGCCCAGTCAGCATTTCACAGATTGATTCCACATCTCTGCCACTCCATCTCTACCACAGCAGAAAATCTGGGTGTTACAAAGCCAGGCTGACGTCGAACCGACAAGCATTTTTGTGGACAGAGCCTGTAAAAAGAAAGTGCCTCATAAGAGAGAAGCTTGTAAGAAGGGAAGCAACTGTAAATGATGGGGGCCAGGCTGAGTGGCTCAGATGGTTGAGGCGCTTGCTTTCCGACCCCAACTTGGCAGGTTCAATCCTGACCCAGTCCAGTGGCATTTGAAGGTGCTTCTGCAGGACAAAATTCCAGCACCTCGGCATCTCCGAAATCCGTAAAAGTAGTTAGTGGGACGTAAAGCCGATAACGTTAGTAAATGATAGACGACCATTATAAATACCAGGTCACTAGAAACTTAGCTAAGAAAGCAGTAGTGAAGCCAAACTGGTACATTACCATGACTCTTGCACTGCCTGGAATCTCAGTTTGTAAGGAAGAAGATCTTGTGGGCATCAAAAACTATGACGGTAAGACACCATCAACACAGGCAAGAGAGAAGTACAACTTTGACCCCAAGAAGCAACAAACAGAACCAAGTGGCGTTCAGAGATCCACACAGTGGACCCCACACCCATGGGACATCACTAAGAAGAAAATGATTATTATTATTATTATCATCATCATAATCATCATCATCATTATCATTGTCATTATTATTATGTGGTAAAAGTTTGTTACAATGTTATTGATCAAAACCAGGAAGAGATATTTTGTATTGTGTTCACCAAAGATTCTTTCTTTCTTTCTTTCTTTCTTTCTTTCTTTCTTTCTTTAATGCAAACACGGAAACTGACAGAATATGAAATACCAGATTAAGAACTAATTACTATACAGGGGAAAAGGA
Organism: Anabrus simplex; assembly: GCF_040414725.1. NCBI lineage: Eukaryota > Metazoa > Arthropoda > Insecta > Orthoptera > Tettigoniidae > Anabrus > Anabrus simplex. The sequence goes on along the minus strand of NC_090265.1, from coordinate 503,518,148 downwards.
ACGTACTGCAATCAGATGGGATAACAGAGAATGATGTTTGCAAGGTGTATCTTTTTATTTTTCAGGTATACTGTAGGTACTGTGATTGTACAGGCATGATGTAAAGCACAATACTTTTATATAAGATAATACAGTAAGTAACAACACACACAGCTGTACAGTGGCTTGCTTCTGTATGCTGGTATGTCACACCATTTGCAAGGTCAAGGGAACATGTGTGACAAACAGAACTCACCTGGACAAAGGTCACAATAGCAGAGTGAATCACAATAAGCACACAAATGGCTTATTGCTACACTGATAATGGTTGTGGTCTGTCTGTGAACTACAATTAGAGTAAAACTGCACACTGTTCTTGCTGGAAAAATAGCATTTTCTACAAATGAGTGGTGGATCTGCTTCTTATTTATGATGAAGCCCATCGTAATTCAGAAGCTCCCGTCCAATTGTACGGAGAACAATTTCCTGATTACCACACACCCAATAGGTAAACGTTCATTGCTGTGTGCGATGATGATAGTGTTTTACTGTCCTCTGAAGACTGTGCTCGGCAAAGATCGCAGCAAGTGTTAGCAGCCGACATTCTGGACGTAATTGGATGGTACCGGTACCCAGAGAGAAGCATACAAAGTGTAACGTGTGATGTTTATGTGTACCAGTGGACTGTGCATCAGGTCCAGCGTAAAGAGCTCTTGCAACCATATCTTGTGCAGTGCGAATGGTGCCTGGAAGATAAGGATTTTCTACAAAGGCAGGAATTCTGTATGTAGTTTCTAAATGAACTGGCATAACATATGTTCCCCTTCCAAGTACTACCAAGGAATGGGGTGTTAAATTTCCATAATACCCAAGCATGGACTGTCCTTAACCCATATACAATTCGTCAGGGACATCTTCAGCGGTGATTTACAATGAATATGTGGGCCAGTGTCATTAGTGATTGCCTAAATGGACCCCAGGCATCTAACAGGTGAAATTTACATAACGTTCCTCCATGGGCGCCCGCAGGATCTTTTCCAAAGGGGGACACATTAACAATTTTCTTGAATATAAATACCAATATAACGTCAGCAACATTAAATTGTTTACAGAAATTTGCGAATATAACAGATGCTAGATGACTGTCAGTAAGTTCAGTTTATGAAATAATCTGGTATGATATTAAACAATTGAACATCAACTTTTTAGAATTCCAGGGGGGGCAAGCGCCCCCCCTTGCCCCCCCTTGCGGGCGCCCATGCGTTCCTCACGGACAACTACCAGCATATTTTGAGAATGTACCATTGGAAATGCACACGAACATTTACTTTCTTCATGATGGTGCACAATCTCATGTGAGCTGCAGTGCACATGAATTCCTGGACTGTACATTTCTCCACCATTGGATAGGATACAGTGGATCATAGGTGGCCGGTTTGGTCTCCTGTTGTAAATCCCCTGGATTTTTATCTGTGGGGCCACATCAAGAGTCTGAGGTATGCAAGTGAAATCATTACAGAAGATGAACTCCAGCAGCTTATTTTTGCTGTAGTGGAATCCATGCGGACAGACCTGCAAGCATTTACAATGTGTCTTGGCATTGTGGATTTGTTGCTGTGAAGCATGTTTGTGAACAAATATCCGTGGTATGTAACTCGATGTTTACAAATACTCACTGTGTGTTGTAGACACGGGCACCATTGCCATGGTTGTTAGTGTGAATTGTCACCCATGTGCAGTGAGTACGTATGTGACTACAAACACTCACTATGTGTGCAACATGAAGCAAAATGAAAAACATTCATTTTGCCTCTCTGGACAATAACAGGGTGTTGACAGCTGTACCATATTGTAAGAAACACACATCCAATACACCTCTCATATTTTTTATGTGACTTCTCATTGTTCAGCTGGCCTGATAAGGAACGGCTTACCGAGCAAGTGGCTGTGTGGTTAGAGCCGTGCAACTGTAGCTTGCGTTCGGGAGATAGTGGGTTTGAAACCCACTGTCGGCAGCCCTAAAGGTGTTTTTCCTTGGTTTCTCATTTTCACATGAGGCAAATGCTTGGACGAGGCCCACAGCTGCCTCTATCCCACTCCTAGCCCTCTCCTATCACATTATCACATGTGAAATGAGTAGCCTATTCATTAATGGAGGTGACCACACCCAAAAACACAAGAAAGCTGAATTTTCTCGAAAACTATTAGAGTTATGAAGAAACTCCACATGATGCAGAATTATGAAGAAACTGCTTATGATGTTTCTTGTAGAAAATTTAATTTCAAGGCCTCATGGTATACTTCATTTTTTGATAGAGCCAGCTTTTACCCTTATTTTAATTGATGTAGGGTAAAAGTTGCCCAAATTAGGGACAGACCTCTGTAAAATCTCCCACTCATTTGAAACGGTGAAATACATCAAAATCAAGAGTATGGTAACCCTTGTGTGATTTGGGATTTCAAGTTATATTGTTAGCCCAATTGGCCTAGTAGTTTTTAAACCTATCTGGAACAAACAAACAGACATACCACCTCATTTGTTAAATACAAACAGGACAACATCAGCTGCTAATATACATCATATGTACAGTTTCACATAACTGAGAATAATTTTTCATCACTAAATATACAACTACCCCGCAGCTGGAAAGGTAAATTTGAAAGTCCACGGTGTTAATCCAAGCCATAGCTTCAGATGTTGCCAATTTCAAGTCCTTTTATTTTTGCTATTAGCTTTATGTTGCACCGACACAGATAGGTCTTATGGCGATGATGGGACAGGAAAGGGCTAGAACTGGGAAGGAAGCAGCCGTGGCCTTAGTTAAGGTAACAGCCCCAGCATTTGCCTGGTGTGAAAATGGGAAATCACGGAAAACCATCTTCAGGGCTGCCGACAGTGGGGTTCGAACCCACTATCTCCCGAATACTGGATACTGGCCGCACTTAAGCGACCGCAGTTTTCAAGTCTTCTAAGTTCCCCAAGAAGTCACGAAGATATTCCAACATTATTTGTGGAACATTCAGCTTCCTCTTTGGATCAGTGATAGAATGTTGGCCTCTAGCAAATACGGTAGAGACAATACGCGACACTCAGCGAGATATCGAGTGACAGCTATTAGAGCTCTCTCTAGCAGGTAGACCTGAGAACTACTCATTCTGTCATAAGAGCACGTGTATTTTTGTGTGAAGTTTTTGGTGTTATTTATGCGTTTTCAGTGAGTTGACATAATTAAATAGTAGTGTGTGCCATTCCTTGATATCTCCTCTCAACATGCGGGGAAAGGTATGTGCTGTGTTTGGCTGCAGTAACTATGTAGTAGAGACGAATGCGCGGTCTTTCTTTCGCTACCCTCGTGACAAGAAAATGTAAGTAATATTGTGTTTGCATATATATTCTTCCAGTGACAAAGAGAATTTTATATTATTCATAATCTTCTGACCTGTTCAACCCATATTTTCACTGGCTTAAAATATAGTACGCATATTTTATTGTATAGTGCAGCAGTTAACCTTCAATACTGATGTGTTGTTGTAGGTGTGATCTGTGGGTTTTGAAATGTCACAGAAGTGATTTGGATAAGGTGTACAAGAAAGAAGGGACGTTACGCTTATATAAGAATTATAAGATCTGTTCAGATCATTTCCAGGCCAGCGACTTTAAAAATCCTTGACTATACAGCTAAGGGTATGTTACATTTTTACTCTAATTGTACATAAATATTCCTGAAAGCATCACTATCGACAACATTTTCATACTTTTCTTTCTTTTATTCCTCTTCTCAGATTAAATCCGGGATTTTATAGATTTTCTTTCTGTTAGTAGGCTTCATGTTAAGAGGAAAATTGTCTAGCTTTTAAATGTTAACTCATTGCATCATGTGTGTAAGGAATGTGCTGATATTTTTATTGACCAGTGTCTTAATGTGATGATACAATGTCTTTTAAATGAGAAAAAACGACAAATCTAACCGTAAAAGTTCAGGCAGGAATGCTACAGCAAAAGAAGTAATGCATAAATGAAAGATCAACCCATTTCACAGCATTCCATTTCACATCTTGTTTATATGTCCAATTTTAAAGTCTTTAAATAATAACCTTTTAAATAATTCCTCATTCATTTATCCAGAATTGCTTTAGCAACTTCGAAGTTAATATATCAATAATAATTTCTTTCTAGACGTTACTTATTTATCCATTTTCGTATATGCATTTCCATTGATATTTGAATTTAGCGCGACTTTTCAGGTCAAGTCACTAGGAGCGCCACCGTCGAATTGTCTCCCATTTTAACAAGGCTAAATCCGTAAGTGTCGCGTATTGTCTCTACTGTATTTGCCTCTAGATTCCAAGACCATCGGCAGAGTTAGTCGAATTTATGAAGGGTAGAAAGAAGTCTAAAAAGTCAAACGATGTCAGCACATAAAAGATCTCTGGCTACACGTTTGGTGTTTAACCAACAAAATTCATTAAAAACTTAGCCATGGATGTCCAAGAGAAATCCGGTTCACTCTGCCATCTAGTAGGCCTAGAGTAAAACAGAACATTGAAATTGATGAGCAGGCAGCTAGATGGCATAAAATAAAAGTGTCTGCACATGGTAGCTGAGGCCAAACAATCATCATCATCATCATCATCATCATCATCATCATCAACATCATCATCATCAATATCATCATCATCATCAAATTCGGTGGGTAGACACCTAAAAAGCACCAACGAGTCAGAGCATTTGCAATCACTTATACATACATCAGATGACAAGAACAGGATCAAGGATAACCAAATGAACTACATTGCAACACACAATATTAATTCTCTATTGAAAACAGAAAAACTTAAAATTTTATTGATGAACTGAATAAACAGAAAATGTTGATAGTGGGGCTCCAAGAGATGAGAAATGCAATGGAAGAACCGTTTGAATCTCAAGGATACAGAATTTACAATGGAAAGCCTGGACAAAAGACTATGAAACAATGCCTGCAATTTGGAACAGGATTTATAGTAAATAATGTCATAGATTCTATCATGGATTTTCAAGCCATCTTACCAATAAATTTTCTAAAAAATACCAGGAAAGAAGTGGAAAATTTTTGGGATCTCCTAGAACAGACAATAAATCGAATAAATAAATAAATAAAAACAATATTAAGATTTCAATGCCCAACTGGGAAATGACAAACAATACCGAGATATCATTAGAAAATGCGCTCCACACAAATTTACAAATAAGAATGGTCGAAGATTTATTGAATTATGCAGAGAACACAACCTCATTTCCTAATCCACATACTTCAAAACGAGACCGAACAAACTTAAAACTTGGAAAAACCCTGACTGGAGAAAAGCTGAATGGCAGCTGGATCATGCGTGTATGGACAAATCCTTTCATAGAGAAATTTACAATGTTAAAGTGTTGAGAGGAGTAGACACCGGTTCAGACCACTACATAGTCAAAATCAAAATTAAATTCACACCATTAACCAAGAACAAATCAAAAAACAATAAACAAAAAAGGTATTACAATCCACACTAATTAATCATAAATGGCAAATTTCAAGAAGTCTCGCAGACCATAAAATTAACAGATGATTTAGAAGAACTTATACCAGTTCTCAAACAACAGGCTGAAAATTTAGCCCCCTTAAATCCACTGAAAAACATGCTTGGTGGACAGTAGAATGTGACAAATGTCATGAAGATAGACACCAGGCATGGCTAAAATTTTAAACTGATAAAACAGAAAAAAATGCCATCAACCTCAAAAATATTAGGAAAAAATTCACCCAAACTATTAGAATATTATGAGACAATTTCAGAAAGAAATAATTACCCCATTATAAGAAAACTACCATAAAACCAATTCTAGAGATTACTATAAAATCTTTGGTAGACAACTAAAGAAATTCAACCCGCCCTACATTAATGTTGAAAAGTAAAAGCAAACCAAAGTCACCTCCATACAGGGTATGAAGGCCCTTGGAGGGGTGGAAGGTAAAGGCTTCCACTATCCGTAACCTCAGCTCTTGATGGGGTAGAGTGGTTAGCTCTATGCTCGGCTGCCTTTGCCCCCAGGAATTTACCTAGTACTTATTTTTGGCATAAGCTGAGTGAACCTCAGGGCCATCTGCACCTCCGGAAGTGGAAATCTCATTTCTTAAATTTTACGACTTCCTGATGGGGATTTGAACCCACGTCCTTCCGGGCGAACCGAGAACGCCTTTACCGCCTCGGCCAGGCAGCCCCTAATATTGAAAAGTGAAGATGGAAAAATGGCACATAATAAGGAAAATGCCAAAATTATGGCAAAGGCATTCAATAAACTGTTGAGCTGTGAAGAGCCCAAAGAACTATTAAAAATTAACACAGACACCACAGTAAAAACCAAACCTGAATACCTAAACCTCGCAATATTCCAAGAGGTGGAAACAGCAGTCGAGGAGATGAAAAACTACAAACCTTCCAGAGAAGATCAAGTTTTTGCAGAAATGTGGAAATATGCCAGTGACACAGTTTGAATCTCCCTACACATGGCTAGATCGAAAATATGGACAACAGAACATTTTCCTGAACACTGGACAATAGCTATTATCCACCTGCTTCACAAAAAAAAGAGATAAGTGCAATGCAGATAACTACAGAGGTATATATCTCTTGGATTGTACATACGGTACAAAATATTTGCTAGAACCCTGTATGGCAGAATTAAAGAACAATTAGAACAAGAATTAGGTGAATACCAGGGAGGCTTCAGACCTTGGAGAAGCTGTGCAGAACAAATCATCATGTTAAAATTAGTTATGGCATATTTCAGAAAACAAACCTCTCGCAATAATGTTTGTAGACTTTAAGAAGGCATATGACTGTATTCATAGACCTTCAATATTGAAAATATTAAGAAATTTTGGACTACACCCGAAACTAATCAAACTGATTGAACTCACCTCAACCAACACACAATCAAAAGTCAAGTTCAGGGGGGAATTTTCTAAGTCATTCCTCATAAAAACTGGTTTAAGACAGGGAAATTGTTTGTCACCACTGCTATTGAACTGTGCTTTGGAATACATGATGAGGGAATGGTATAAGGATAACCCAAAAAACATCAAAATTGGAAAATCAAATACAACATAACCTTAAATTGTCTGGTTTTTGCTGATCACCTTGCTCTCCTATCTAACGATGTTCAGGAAACTCAACAACAAATTAAATCACTACGGGAAATAGCACAAAAAATTGGCCTCAATATATCCTTTGAGAAAACAGAAATCATATTAACTGACCCTCCACTCACCAAGAAAATCAAAGTAGGAGAACAGGAAATCAAAATTGTAGACAAATTTAAATACTTAGGTGAAATTATAACATACAACCTTAATGAAAAGCAAACATGGCATAATAGAATACAAACAAATTAACCGAAGCTCAGTACCGGTATGTCACCAAGAACACACACAACAAAAAAGACCTCTCAATAGCCACAAAATTAAAGCATTATAAAACAGTCATACAACCAGGAATAACATATGCTAGTGAAACCATCTTTAAAACAACTAATACTGCAGCAATAGACAAGATACTCAAAATAGAAAGAAGAATAATCAGAACATGTATAAACAAAAAATACCAAGAAAATGGACACTGGAGACTAGTTTGTAATGAAACAGTCTACAAAGAAATAGAACCGGTAATGAGCACTAACAGAAAAAAAATCTAATCTTATTCTTTGGTCACCTAACCAGCAGGATAATAATAGAAAAATTGTGGAACAGTAAGATTAATATTAAGTGGATTACAGAAATCAAAGAAGATATGAAGGAACTACAAATTACAGTAGAGGAATTAGAAAACAAGACCCACAGAATCAAGAGACTCAAAAACATAGACACCAGACTAAAGACCAAGATCAACAGACATACTATGGGAAGAGTTAATTTCAGATGAGGAGAGAAAATCAAGATCCAAGAGAATGAAGAAGTACTGGGCTGGGAGAAAATTGAAAAATCCATTGTATAATTGACTAAAGTGGTCCAATAATAATAATAATAATAATAATAATAATAATAATAATAATAATAATAATAATAATAATAATAATAATAATAATAATAATAATAATAATAATAATAATAATAATAATAATAATAATAATAATTTTTTTTTTTTTTTTTTTTTTTTTTTTTTTTTTTTACGAGGGAAGTGTGGGAAATCTTTCATTAGACACTTGTGAGGGTCCGCACTCCACAAGCGTGTGAGATTCCTACTCACTAAAACCCACACACCCTTTTCCCACGACGTATATCTCCGCCCCGGAACCGCTCTCGCATTACTTCAGGGCGGTGTCGTGCTAATTTGTTAAGTTTCTTCTTCCTTATTTCTCCTTACTGCCGTTTATGAGCATTCATATCTCTCTTTTTCTGACGCAGGATGCCTTCTACATATACTGCTATCTGATCCCAAGATTCTTGGTTTCGTAGCATCGCCTGCACAATAGTTTCTGGCGTCAACTCTCCTTGCTCAGTATATAAACATCTTCTCTGAGTTGACCAATGATAACATACGAAAAATGTGTGAAATACATCGTCTATATCATTGCAATAAATACACGCCGAGTCGCTCGCTCTACCTACTCTATGTAGAAATTTACGGAAGTATCCGTGACCCGTCAATAGTTGTGTAATGTAAAAGTTAACCTCGCCATGAACTCGGGCAACCCAATCAGCTAGGCGTGGTATCAGCCGCTTAGTCCATTTTCCTCGAGGATCTTCCTCCCATCTTTGCTGCCACCGCTCCATTCGTTGCCTATAAGCTAGCTCCTTAGCGCGCTTCTTTCCGAGCTCTCCGTGAGTTCGCCAGACTTCCTGTCTCTCTAAGGCAAGTAAATCAATTGGTGCTACCGCTGCTATCGTAAGGACCGCAGGTTCGGATACTGTGCGATATGCGCTTGTAATACGCAAAGCTGATCTCCGCTGTACCGCGGCTATCCTTCGCCGGTATTTTTCAAACTTCAGAGATTCAGCCCAGACTTCGGCACCATATAGAAGTGTCGAGTGAACTATCGACATCAGAAGTCGTCGTTTGCTAGACTTCGGACCTTTAACGTTGCTCATTAATCTACTCAGCGCAATCGTTGTTTTCACCGCCTTATCTGTCACCCGTTTGATATGATCCCAAAAAGTAAGTTTGGTATCAAGTGTCACTCCGAGATACTTTATACTTTTGGATGTTTCAATTTCTGTTTGTCCAATATACATTGGAATGACGGTCGTGATCCTTTTTCTTGTCAAGAGAACAATCTCTGTTTTATGATCTGCAAGCTGTAATCTGTGATTCGCCATCCAATCTTTCACCCGTCGCATTACTTGATTTAGCTTAAACTGAGCCAACTCCAAATTTCGAGCAATTATCAAAACAGCTATATCATCAGCATAGCCCACAAGCCTTGTGTCTTCCGGCATCTCTAACCTCAACAATCCATCATATACTATATTCCACAGATTTGGGCCAAGGATGGATCCTTGTGCTGCACCAGCTGTGAGCCGTTTCACTCTCTGCCCATCTTCTGTGTGATATACTAGATTACGATCTTTCAAATAATTTCTCATTATGCGCATGAGATACTCCGGTAGTTTGAAAGTATTTTGAAGCGCTTCCAATATGTCATTCCAACTGATCGAGTTGAAAGCGTTCTTAACATCAAGGGTCACAAGGAGTGTCACTTTACGAGAGTGATGATTACCCGTTTGTGCCCTTTTAGCTGTATTCAACACTTCCCATACTGCATCGATTGTCGAATGCCCTCCTCGAAAACCATGTTGACGATCAGAGAGGTCCCCAGCTAGTTGAACTGCTGAAAGTATTCTTGGCTGCAAAAGTTTCTCTAATCCTTTACCAGCAGTATCCAGCATACATAAAGGCCTATAGCCCCCAGATTTTCCTTTGCTTATTAAAACTAGCCGAGCTGTTTTCCAGCGAACACTGAACACACCCGATAGCAGGCAGCTATTGTACATTTTCAGCAGTAGTTGTGGACAGAAATCTGCTGTCAGCTTTAATATCTCTGCTGGAATACTATCTGGTCCTGGGGCCTTTTTATTTCTGAGGGACCCAATCGCTCTCATCAACTCCTCTCGCGTAAATAGTGGCACATCATCTATGAATTCATCATCATCATCATCATCAGCAGACCTCTCAGGATGATCTGGGAATAATGTATCCACAATATCCTTCATTGCATTTGAGTCCATAATCGGGTTCGAGAAATTTCCAAGTTTCTTCATAACGATCTTGTATCCTAAACCCCATGGATCGTCATCTACTTCTTTAGCCATTTTCCACCATTTGTCGACTTTACTCTTTTTGATAGCATTTCTCAATTCTTTCTTCGCCGACTTATACTCAGCTGTAAGTGAGGTGTCTTCTTGGCTGACTCGCGCTCTCTGTGCCTTCCGTCTAAGTTGCAGACAACGTCTTCTCTGATCAGCAGTATCTTTGGTCCACCAGTACGCTGAACGCTTCTTGTTTCGTGATGTTTTACGAGTCATGGAAAGATCACATGCTCTCCGAATAAGCTCCATAGTGAGTTCAACACATTTCTCAGCGGCTTCTTTCCTTTTATAACAACATATTTGTTCTGTTATACTATCCATTTCATTTCTTAGGATAGCAAGAAATTTGTCTTTGTCCATACTTTCTATATTCCACCGCGTTGGTTGATACGATCTAATATTAATCTGTGAAGTTTCAGGAAGAATACAAAAAGTAATGTACTGGTGATCACTTCCCGTGTATTCTTCAATCACCCGCCAGTCATTGATATTCGACACGATGTCCTCAGATACAAAAGTCACGTCCGGTATGGTTCCTCTACAGCCCGGTCGTCGAAAAGTTGGCACATTTCCAATATTAGTGACCGTCAAACCCAGCCTAGCGGCCATCTCCATAGTTCGGCGCCCTCTAGAGTCATACTGCGGCATACCCCATTCTAGTGCTTGGGCATTGAAATCACCAGCCACGATTAAACCGTTGTCAAAACCTTGTAATACGTCCTCTAGGCCGTCCAGCTTAGCCTGAAATTCAAATACTGACTCATTTGGCGTAAAGTAACAGCTCACTAAAGTATATCTACCAGTGCGGACCCAAACAAAACCGTCTCCGCATCCTTGGTTGGATACTGGGCATCTACCCAAATCTGGTATCCAAATTGCAGCTGTGCCACAATTATCTACGAACCATCCTGGGTGGTCTCTGTCTTGATAAGGTTCACTGAGAAGAAATACGTCTACTCCTATCTCAAAGGTCATCTGCGTCAAAAGATCATTGGCAGTTCTACTCCTGTGCATATTTGCTTGAATAACCTTCATCATTTACTGCTAGTTTTAGCCTTTTCGAGAGCTTCACGAAACGCTGTACAGGCTTTTGAGCCAAGTACATGACTTCGATTAGCTTCGTCAACATTAATGTCTGTGCAAATTATGCATCTCGGATTTGCTTTGCAACCTACCGCCCTATGCCCGGCTTCTCCGCACTTAAAACAAAGTTTGCTTCTATCTACACCTTTGCAGTTTCGTGCATGGTGTCCATACGAAAGACATCGAAAGCAGCGAGATACCACGATCCTTTTTCGGATTCTACAATCCAACCATCCTATTTTAATTTTACCCATATCTAAAAGTTTCTGGGCCTCCTTATCTTCTATCTCAATGATAGCAAGTTTTTGCCCTCTGCTGTTCGGATTATTAATTGACACTTTCAGTTCTCCTTCGAAATTCTGAAGATCCTGTCTTACAGCTTCCTCTACATCTAAAGCAGTGGTGATACTGTCCATGTCCCGAATTTCCAAGGTAGTGCGGGGAGTTAAAGTCTTCACATCGCCATCCGTTCCAAGGACATTCCTTAAAGATTTATTAAAATTGTCCCTGTTCTCGTTTTGCGTGTCTTTATTAAAAGCGAGAAGAATCGCCCCGGTCTGAGTTTTGCGAACAGATCGAATAGTCACACCGCTGTCTTCAGGTTTTATTTTACTCCGAATAATAATAATAATAATAATAATAATAATAATAATAATAATAATAATAATAATAATAATAATAATAATAATAATAATAATAATAATAATAATAATAATAATAATAATAATAATAATAATAATAATAATAATAATAATAATAATAATAATAATATGCATCATAGTAGGGGGAGACAGCCAAACCCCATTGATGAAGAACAGAAGCAGTTCTTCCCATGCCACATCGTATGTGGTTGAATGTACTTTAATCACACCGAGGCAGAAGCCTATAGAAGTTTCAGGGATTCTCAATGTGCACATCGCCTCATTACATAGACCAGGGATGGTGAACCTTTACCAAGTAGTGTGCCATTTTAAGTCTGGTTTATTAGCCTAATTTCAACTGTCTACTCTGCCACTTGTTATTTTCATTTGTAATGGCAACACCCTCCCCTTCACCCCCCTCCATCACTGACTTCCATTCCTAATTCCAAATTATGTTTCATTTTTTCATAATATGTTATTACATATACGTATATACATTTGATTGCATGTTTCATGGTCATATTTTGCCAATACTGCAAAAATACTTAATAGTCATGTCATTTATGTTAGGTTCATAACACACGAGAACCACTTAGATCTGAACCAAGACGTTTTCTAACTGTTGACGTTCATTGTAGAAAACAGCTGCTCGCAGACGTATGCTGACCCAAACAAAGTAAGTAGCGCTATAGTAAGTCTCTTCATGGCCGAGGCTGTTTCACTGTTCAAGTATTAAGTTTTACGGCTTCTGGAGAGAGTTTTCACCATCAACAGCACACTCGATTTTCACCAGTGCTGCACCATGTACGAATTAGTTCATCCATGTACTGTTTTCTTGAAATCCAGTCAACTCCATTTCTAAACAGTCAATATCTAACTACTCAAAATAATTTACCATAATATCACTCATTTGTGCAATATGAGGTTTTGAAATAAAGTGCAATAATATCTCCAAATATCAAAATTGCGATAACCTCTTGCCAACTATTTGTCTTACAAAATTCAAAACAATAAAAATTTACTCACTAAGAATAATTATGTGATGCTGGCAACCACACACAAGCCAAATTTCACTAATTGACTGATGTGGACAGGGTGTGAAATTGCAGGTTGGGATTGAGGGGGGGCAGCAAGGGAGGGATTCTCCCCTCCCACCCATGATTTTATCTCAAAGGTTCTCCCCCACTAAAATTGCCTTGGAGGGGGGGGGATTCTTTCATTGTAAAATAATGAGGAAAATGTAGAACACATATAATTTATTACTGAAATTGATGATTTTTACTGTGCATACTTTCATAAAAACAGCAATAATTCAAATGACTGCCAGACCTTGAGCAATGAAACAACGCAGCAGAGTCAACTCTGCACCTGCAGCCTATTGTTCATGTTTCACTCTGGCAAGTCCATCTGAAACCCAGGCAAAAATGTAAATTACTTGAAGCCCTCCTCCCTTGTCATCACTCTGAGTGGCTCGAGCTTACACCACTCCTGTACTCTTGAAGAGGGTGTGTTTCCAACAGGTAGACTATAAATATAGTACCACATCGATTATTTACAATAATGGTTGAAATATTGCACTTTATATATACATTAAAATTGCCTAGTGATAAGGTATAAAATGCCAGTCTGAATATAAAGTCCTGATGCTTCTAGTGAATTCTATCATTCCATTACATCTTCTGACAAGTATAGAATATATATTATGTACAACATTGGCACAGAGGGTATCTATCTTGCTTAAAGTCCAGTATTTATGATTCAGAAAAGGTATGCAGGCTGAATATAAGTGACTTCTTATCATACCAAGAGTTCTGCAAATGATGAGAGGTGAAATTCCCAATTCAAGATGGAACCAATGGAACCTTACTCAGCAATGCGATCGACCTGACCGGTAGTGTGCAAGAGGTGGTTCTGTTGATAATCCAAGGTTATGAATTTCATTATTGGTTCAGTTTAGAATTAAGAGTACATATAATTTAATTGACAAAGTTTTAATAAACCTACTCAATACTATACAATAATTGTAATGCCTATGTATACATTACATTAGGGGACTAGTTTCGACCCTGTGTGGGTCATCATCAGCCTAAATAAGGTAGTGTGCAAGAGGTGGTTCTGTCTGCCCAGTTGCACACTACCGGTCAGGTCGATCAAATTGCCACGTAAGATTCCATTGGTTCCATCTTGGTTTGGGAATTTTACCTTTCATCATATGCAGAACTCTTTGTATGATAAGAAGTCACTTATATTCAGCTTGCATACATTTTCTGAATCATAATACTAGACTTTAAGCAAGATAGATACCCTCTGCACCAATGTTGTACATAACATATTGCCCCCTTTATACCTGGTATGCTCAGCTGGAGAGCGAGAGTCTCAAGGGTGGACCGTTCGCTGTCTGGCTCCGCTTATTATTGAAGGCAAGAAAAGAGACAAGGACTAGCAACAATAATACAAAATGATTTAAACAACAGGTTTCTGACATTTATTAAAAACTAGCACTTAATAGCAATTAACAAATTAACATTAAATAAATCTTGAAGGTAAATCAAATTTAATTCTTCTCAGCCAGTTCCTCCAGATACAGCATTTAATTCCTCCGATCCCTTTGGAAGTCAAAATATGCTCCAAGTATACAAATTTATTAGCCTACTTCTGGCTAATTGAAACAAAAAAAAATTTATATGGGGAGGACCTCCTCTTGGTAATGCCATAACTATTTACAAATTGAAAACAAAACAAATCTCAATGAACTGTCTGACGCATAACTGGTCTTAAGCATTTAAATTATCAGATCCATTCAGGTCAACAATTATTACTTCAAATTAAAATTTAACTTCTCTGAGTAATTGAAATAAATTATGGCGTCAAGATTTTACATTTTAAAAAAAATATTAATCACGTTGTTCTACTTGTGGATAATCTTACATTACAATGTCTCATTTCTCAAACGTGAGATCCATTGAACTGGACTAATAACATTTTTTTTCGGAAAACATTACTTAAAGATGTCTCTATCAGACTTATTTCCATCAAACTGTACTCATACAATAATTATTTCTATGAAACTTCCTTTAATATTTGATTGAACAACACATGAAGTTAATCTTTAACATCTGACGCCTTGAGAAAAATTAACATTACAAGCCCTACAATAACAGTGAACCTTGTCCAGACGCGTGAAACAATCCTTTCTTATTCATTGGTGTCTGATACTTGGATCTTATCTCAAGTTAATTTTAAAATAAAATTTACTAAAGATTTAACTTTCAATAAGTCAGATTAAATCAAACAACGGTGCTGATAACCTGGGTCCAACATGATGAACACGTGGCCGGGTCAAAACCACATTTAAAAAAAATATCACAAGTCACTGAAATTGCTACAAAACACACACACACACACACACACACACACACACACACACACACACACACACACACACACACACACACACACACACACACACACACACACACACACACACACACACACACACACACACGAGAATTATTTACATTATTTACAAGAAATTCTAGACTTAGAATTTTATATTTTGATTTTACCCCAGGCACATGAAATATCCCGATGACGATATTGGTAAAAAAAAAATCCATTTACGACTCTCAGAAATGTGATGAAATCTGAATGATTACTTAATCAAAGATGATGAAAATTTCACAATGTTGGTCATAGTAACATCAGCAGTTGATATCTAGAAGAATTGTCGTCTACAGAAACGCACATAGTACATGTAAAACATTAGCATTCGCATTCATGGTTCATGAGTCACGACATTATTATTACTCAACTCTACATTTATCAATTAACACGTGCTCCACACTTGAAGAAATTATGTTTTACCACACACGTACTCTTCAAATAAAATTCAATAAATGAATTCAATAATTCAATAAACACAGTAAACGATCCATTGGGATTCTGCCATATTTATCCTAATTGAGCACACATTAACATCTTACAACAAGATCAAGCAATATTTAAACTCATGACCCTTATTCATTCATTTAAGCCGAGGTGAAATTATTATTATTATTATTATTATTATTATTATTATTATTATTATTATTATTATTATTATTATTATTAGATGTGCTAGATACTATATTTACATAAGCCAGAGTTTGACAATAAGCCAGATGACACTAACATGCCTTAAATCCAACTAGAAGAAAATTTACATTGAAATCTGGCGTAACAAACATGCCGTAAATCTGTCCCACATAGCTTCCACATTGAAAATATTTTCAAAATTAAATTATTATTTATAGATGAGGACAATGATTTTTAAATAACACTGGACTAATAAATGGGACATTTAGAGTAATCGTAGAAGACACATGCACATCCTAGCTACTCTAATAGAATCCAATAATCACTTACATGCAACGTGACATTTCCATTTCCCATGTGAAAGAAGGATGAAAATATTAAATATTACTACAAATATAGAAGAAATACTACCACTAATGAATAAGTAAGTGTTATTTCTACAAAGATGAACAGATAAAATGTTAGAAAAAGGTACTTACTGTAAATGTATGATGAAACTGGATCTCTGCCAATGACCTGGATTACTGGATCACATGCTGTTGGTTATCTGCTTCCGTCATGATCTCCCCACGTTAGATGTCGCCTACATTTTAATATACCATCGCAGCAGTGAAGTCCAATGCAGAAATATTGCAGGTCTCCTTTTTGGATAGTTGAAACATCTTGACGAACTCCAATAACCATGTGGCGATCCTCTTCTCTCTTCCAGTACAGTGAAGCCTGAAACTGACAAAAATTTTAGAAGATATTCCGCACACAATTACATAGAGTTTTAGAGATGAATAATATGTAACTTAGCCTGCAAAAATCTGCCAGACTCATTGACCAATGTACTATAAGAAGATAGTTGATTTGTACTGCTGCCGAGTAGAAATATTGTCAAGTCCAGTGACAGAGCAAGTACATGAAGTGCAAATAATTCAGAGTAAGGGCAAGAGTAAAAATAAGAGAGCGTTTCTTCTGAAAACTTGGGTATTTAAGCATTTCTCAAGGAGGGTGTGTCACCAAATTGGCTCGTAATTGGCCATCATCTTACACCTGATAGGCCATTACAGTTCTCAAAAGTACTCTCATTTGAAGACCCTGGCACGTGCGATTTGCATCGGAGCGACCTTGGACGTTCCCAGTGGGTCATCTGACACAGCTGACTGGTCAATATAAAATCAATACTTTGCTCCCGGCTGGTGAGAACCGGTTCCAAACATGCGAGCATGTCTCTATAACCCAGGACTGGAAATATATCACCCCTGCTAATGAAATACTAGCCCCTTATTTGAATATACAATAAATGTTTATTGTAGACCACATTTGAAGGGGACAATATATTCAATATCTGACAGAAGATGTAATGGAACGATAGAATTCACTAGAAGCATCTGGACTTTATATTCAGACTGGCATTTTATACCTTATCACCAGGCAATTTTAATGTATACATAAAGTGCAATATTTCAACCATTATTGTAAATAATCAATGTGGTATTATATTTATAGTCTCACTGCAATATGTAAACTTGAACATTTCACTATCTATTGATCAGTACCATGATATAATTTTATCTTACATAACATTTCATGCATTTCACCATTTTATATACATGTTATCACATTACACATTTTGGTCATTTGATTAATTTTATCAATTTACAACAAAATATTGTTCCTGAATATCAACATATAAAATGTGTATCTTATTTAGGCTGATGATGACCCACACAGGGTGGTAACTAGTCCCCTAATACACTGTAATGTATACATAGGCATTACAATTATTGTCAAAAATCTTAGAATGTTTGCGACATACAATAGGATGGCTTTGTTTCTGTGTGCTTAATGTCCCTTCTACAGCCAGCAGACATAAACCACATGGTAGTGTTGACTACTGTTACTGCTACTGCTGCTGCTGCTTGATCTTATAGATTTCGATCCCTGACATAGATGATATCCACTCAGTCAGCCAATTGAAGTGACTAGTTGCTGGTTCGGAGGCAAGTTTGTGGGACTTGGATTGTTCTCAGCTGATAGACATCCTCGTGGATTGGGACTGCCTCATTCTCAACCACAGATGAAGTACTATCTTCTGTCTTTTGAAGTGAGAGTAAAATGTAACTTAACACTAGTAGCCATTAAACTGCTGTAGGACGTAGTATTCCAGTAATGATACGCATGTATTAGCGAATTTGTATAATTGCCAGCTGATGAGTGTGTCATCTGTTAACCTACACCCCAGAGCAATCAATACTCAGCTGTGGAATAGATGTTCTTGGCATGTTTGCATCAGCTCCCCATGAAGTTCTAACAAGACATTACTGGAGGTTGTTACAATTCTTGTGTTTTGCAGCAGTTTTGTAAATGGTGGCAGCCTTAATTGTGACCCACATACTTCTCTCACATTGATCATTTTCTTGATGTTCGAATCAGGACAGAAGGTTCAGTTACTTGGCTTGTGATAAGCTAACCTAATTGCAGTGTATAGGCTACTTCATTTTTTTTTTTAGACATCTCAGAGGTCTCAGATTGAAAGATGATCTTGTAGCAAAGAACATAATACCTGATGCCATCGGAAACATGTCAAAAATCTTAGAATGTTTGCGACATACAATAGGATGGCTTTGTTTCTGTGTGCTTAATGTCCCTTCTACAGCCAGCAGACATAAACCACATGGTAGTGTTGACTACTGTTACTGCTACTGCTGCTGCTGCTTGATCTCTTGCAGCTCTAACATGTCATAGATTATCATATACTCCTTTTTCCTATAGCTCTATATTAAAAAATGAAATTTGGCATTCAACTGTCACTCATTCTCTGTATGTGGCTTAATTATTTATTTCTATATTTATCAATATCTTCAGTGATACATACTTGAAATATGTTCCCTTTTATAGTCCATATTCCAGCGAAAGACATTGTTTTGACCTTTCCTCTTAAGGTACAGTATTCAGATTAAAATTTCTGTTATATTTTAGTTTCCTGCATCCAGCATTGATATAATCATCCTAGAAAATGTCTCTCTCCTTCATGCAGCATACATTATCTGTGAAACCTTCTTTGATTATACCATCACTTTCAGGATTTTTCCTACATTTTGAACTTACATATTTTTTTTTTTTTTTCAAATTCAGACATAGCAGTTCTGTCTAGGTAACTCAATTCTGGTTCTGTCTTCACCTCATCTGAAATTATTTGTTTTTATCTGTGCATTGGTCTTTAAAATATTGGACATTGTTAGAATAAATCACTGCTAAAACATGAGGTTTATTTAATACTGATAAAAGGGACCACTTTTCACATCGTAAGCTAGGCTCCACACAATTACTCCCTCGCACTCATAGCTGCACGAGCATAAGATCAGATGACTCGGATATCTTATCTTTTAATAAATAAACCCTAGGCGGCCATTTTTAATAGAGGTAATAGGTTTCATGAACATCCTGTCTGCTCCAAACATTTCCGATACTGATGCAGTCTTTCAGTGTATTTCATACTGTGGAGAAGTGTGCAATGAATGCATTAGTACGAATGACGACAGCTACTAAGAGAAAAAATTATAATAGGAAAGAAACTTACACAATTTATCACTTCAGAGAGCAGGAGATGTGTCAGCCATTCTTTCAATTTGTATTCACTTGTGGCTCTAAGAGGCTAAAAAATTTAAAGGAACAATACAAGAAAGAAGGGGTGCAGCCTAAAAATTCACCGCTTCTGAGATAAAATCTATTCCTTTTGATGATCGTAAACATACAGTCAACTTTATGAATAATTTCAGTGAACAAAATGCACTTTTCATGCCAGGCCTGATCCCTACAAAACGAATAAGTGATCACATGCTTCTCCCAACCAGCATGTCTAAGAAGAACGTTCATACATTATACTCTGACTGTTGTAAATCATTAGAGAAAATTCCTGTATCACTCTTCTCCAGGTATCCCACCTGGCGTACATTTTGCAATAATATAGTAGTTCAGAAACCCAAGACTGACCTTTGTATGACTTTTAGAAGCAATCAAACTGTAATAGGGAAACTGTCAATTATGGATGAGAAGGAGAAAAGAAATCTGATGGAGAAGGCTATACAACATCGTAATCACGTCCAAGCAGAGTGGCTTCCTTATAAAAATACCATAGACAATTGGAAACTCCATTGTCTCTTGGGCTACATAGCTGTAACACATACAAAGGCACAATGCATTATAGTTTTGTTTTTGCCCAACAGGTGCACTTACAATATGATCCGCAACAAGTTGGACCCATTTTCTTTCTTACAGGCTGCAAAGTAGGTCTCTATGGTGTAGTGTGTGCACTACTTAACAAATTTGTTTTGTACATTATTCAAGAAGCTTGTATTGCGAGTAAAGGAGTAAATACTGTCTTATCACTTGTACATCACTTCTTGGAAAAAGTTTCAGTAGGTGAGGAGCATTTAAAATTCCATGCTGATAACTGTGTTGGGAAAAATAAAAACATCTTAGTGAGATACCTCATGTGGAGAGTTATGACAGGAAAGAACAGCAGTTGAAAAATTTCATTTTTGTCAGTGAGACACATGAAATATCAACCCTATTGGTATTTTGGTTGTTTCAAGAGAGCATTCCAGAAAAATGAAAGTGAAGTTATTGAAGATGTAAATAATGTCGCCCATAAAATTTGTCAGGTTCCTAGCTCAATTATTCCTGTCGCTGTTGGCACAGAATCCGGAAATATAACAATTCCTACTTATGACTGGCAAAACATGTTCCGTGCTGGAATGGAAAACATTCCAGAAATAACTCAGATACATCACTTTGTGTATATGAAAGTGCACCTTGGTGTAGTGTTGACAAAGAAATCCATAGTTTCTGACAAGGCACCCTACACCATTGTTCCAGAAGATCCACTGCCTGACTTCAGTGACTTCTGCAAGTTATCAAACCTCAAGGAATTAGCATCGATAGACAGATGTATCTCCATGAAAAAATTAGACCCTTCGTATCAGAAGATAAGAAAGACATACTATGTCCTGCTGTAACATCCTTCCCTGCTCCAACACTGCCGCCACCAACCACCTCTAGTGAAAATCTTACGGAGCCGGCTTCTGTTTCTCCTCCTCTGCCAATAATCACACCATCATCATCTTCTTCAAAAAGTGTAATGCCTAAGAAGCAAGTAAGGCTCAGAAGAAAAAACCCCCAACTCCGAGAAAATTCTCCCCAAAGAAGAGGTCTCGACCCACCTGCAGCTACTGTGGAGAAGCAGGACATCAGGACAAGATGGTGAAAGGGCATATAATATGCCCAAAATGCAGGCTTCAGCATGAATAACTGATATTCCTGTCTTATGCTGGCTGTGATTAACGATCATTAAGGTATGTGATCATTTTTATAAAGTGCAGTAGTGTTGCAATTAGTTGTCTTCAGTGACCTTCTGTAAGTCATAAAACCTCAGAGACTTAGCATCGATAGATAGATCTCCACAAAATAATTAGACCATAAATAATATCTGTTAGTAAAATTCATTTAAAAAATTCTATATGGGAATAACAGTAAACATGAATTTGTAAATGCCAGCGTAACTTTCAAATAGTTTAGAAGTTATTTGTGTCACAAAGTAACCTAATTTTTAAACAGCTGTACTGAAAAGTTATGAAATCTTATGTTGTAACATTACATGTTAATTTAAGGCCTTAATTTCTTTTGGAAGCATTCAATTCAATTACGTGGTATTAGTTACACAACAGTACTTTTATCTCAATACCCGAAATGTGGTCTCTTTTCATATGCACGCATACATTTGCAGGAAGGGTATATTTGTTGTCATGTTACACCATAGACTCTCCAGAATCTCTCACAGGCTCCTATTGAAGAATGGGAAGAGATATCCATAGATTTGTATGGATTATGCCACATAGGTGTCGGGCTTTGATAAATGCTTACAGGAGGGAATACACAATATTGAAGCTCTCAAACTGGGAAGAAAACCACACTGGATGACTGCCTATTCCACTGTGTTTTTGACACTGTTCAGACAATTTTGTTTTGTAAGAAATGAATTAGAATCAAATGATGTTTTGTAATTTATGTGTAGTGGTAGTCTTCCCCGTCTGTCATTTATCAGTTATGGAATTGATACAAGACAATTCAGCTCACCAGGCTCACTGGACAAGGTTGTTGATGCATCACAACCCAAAATGATGACAGATTTGGTAATTTCTGCTTTGCTTTGTTTGTACCACCATTGCCTAAAACTGCAGCAGAAGTCACGGTATCTAGTCAAACTAAGGAACAAGTTACACGAAAGGAACTTACGACCTAGAAGACTTGTTCAAGTGCCTCTATTAATGTGGCAACATTAAGCAGCTTGCCTTCTGTTTGCCTGTAACTACATCAGTTGGCAGCTTTGCCAATGGACAGCTGTGTTACTTGCTAAATGTTATACAGCAAGTGGACATATACATACAAAATTCTGTGATGGTGTGATGTGACAGTGTTGACAGCTGTACAGATCTTGTTATTGCCTGTGGCCACCTTACCACCAGGGAGAACTTCAAACAGATCTTGTGATCACTACATAATTATGGTGTTCGCCCTGAATATAATAATGCCAGGACGCATATAGCGGGCGACACCAGGGATGTCATGAGAAGGCTTCTCATTCAAGTAATGGAATGACCACTGGTTAGTCCCGACCTGAATCGCATTGAGCATGTGTGGGACTTGTTTGACAGGCTTGTTTATGGTCATTCTGTTGCACCACAGACTCTCCAGAAACATTCACAGGCTCTCATTGAAGAATGAGAATGGATACTGCAGAGTTTCCTCCGTAGACTTATACAGAGTTACGCCACGTAGGTGTCGGGCTGTGATATGTGCCTACGGAGGGCATACACAATGTTAAAGTTCTCAAACTCAGAAGAAAACCAAACTGGATAGCTGGAGAGTGACTGTTGCCACTTTGGTTTTGACACTGTTTGGATATCTAAGTGTGTTTGATAAAATGAGCACGAATCAAATGATGATTTATTATGTAATTTATCTGTAAAGAATACAGGCATATCTGGTAGCATTGCTAGTTGTCAGTTATTGTTCTATGCAGTATGGCATATGTTCAAAAACATGTTCTGCTTATTCTTTTATACAGTGTATATTTGGATGTTGCTTCCAGTTAGTAAGAGAGGGAATAGAGAAAAGAAGTAAATAGAGCATTTATTTGATATTGAAGCTGACTGGTTTCCTGTATCTGATCTCTAATCTCCAAGTTCCTTTGGACAAAGGGTTGGAAAAAGGCAGTAAATGTTTGGATGATGATGATGTTTGTTGTTTTAAGGGGCCTAACAACTAGGTCATCGGCCGCTAATGGTACAAAATGAGATGAAATGCAATGACAATTTAAAAGTACAAAATTCATCCACTGACCAGAATTCAAAATGTGATGATGAAGAATGAATGGATGAATGTGAATTTAAAACAATCACCTTCCCAGAAACAATATTACTGACCAAGGGACTGCATCCAAAACATCCAGGTCAACGGTCCCTCACAATGGCACTTATCGCTGGTGAAGTAGAACCATGGTGTTTCTCAAGTTGCGGTACTAATCAAAGGTAGCGTAAACTCATGGTGTTCCAAACATTATAGTACTACTCGCAAGTATTGTATGTCACACAGCTAACGCAGACCTATGGTATTTCTCACACAATGGCACCCCTTGTAGGCAACGCAAACCCATGGTGCACCTCACATAGGTATACTAATCTCACAGGGACTCGTACTACCCCGTGGTGTTCCTCACATAGTGTGTACAAATCCCAGGTAACACAGACCAACAGTGTTGCTCATATAGTGGTACTAATCACAGGCAATGGCCAGACTCATGGCGTTTCTCATATAATGATACAAATCACAGGCAACATAAGCCCGTGATGTTCTGCATATAGTGATACTAATCACAGGTACTGGAAACCTACAGTGAACCGCTCTCTGCTGCTACTAATCACAAACCTATTGTGAACTTAGTGGTACTTACTCACAAAGTAAATGTTTAAGGACTTTTACTGTGTGACACAGTCATCAAACATAGTTAAGGTGAACCCAGTGGTTAATAGGGATGATAAAAATGGTGTTAAGAATTTTACAAGTACTATGGTGACACATAGCTGAAGTGTTAATAGTTATGTCATTGTTGAAGGTTGGTCAGAGTTTGTGTATTGAAGTCAATGGAGAATAGGAGATGCAGTCAAGACAACTCTATACCATATGGTCTTTGATTATAAGGCCCTGCATAGTTTTTGGTTATGGTCCCCCCTCGTAAGCCAGGACCCTTTGCACAATTAAAAACACACCTGACTCTGTGGGGATTTTCATGTTGGGATAATTCCTCTGACTTGGAAACTGGGTGTTTATTTTAATACACATCTCTTAATTTTATACACAGTATACTGTACTACCAACAACCAAAGAAACATGCAACAGTGAATACATCCCTCTACACAGCGTTGTTCCCGGATGGGGACATCCATACCATTGGGCCAAGTCCATATATGAGAGACAGATCACACCAGCAACTCCAATAGGCCGTAAGAATGGTAGCTAGGAAAGATGATTTGGGATAGTTATGTAATAACCTGACTAAGGCAAACTCTGCAAGGTATTATGAACCCAACCAGCTGATTCTGCTAAATTGGCCTTGAAAAGAAAAACCTTGTCAGTGTCCACCCATTACATAATCTCCATAAATTCAACAACATTTCAAAGAAAGCCTTTAATACTCCCTCATATCACATGACCTCATTTGCATTTAGGTGGCTTCTAAACCTCAGGAACATTTTCACATTTTGTGAACTGTATAAACTCAAATCATTATGGGTTTTTCTCTGGTCAAAATTATTGTTGTAAGACTTGTTGAGCACAAACCTAACCCTACATTCACCACCACTGCCAGGTTGTCATGGATGTAGCTTTCTAAACATTATCAATTTCTGTGTTGACTCTGCCCAGAAAGATGAGTGTAAATGTTACTACTAGCTAAGATATTGGCTGGGCTTATGGAAATGGAAATAAAGGTTTGATATACATGTAGAAGTACGTTTATTTCATGATGATGATGATGATGATGCTTGTTGTTTAAAGGGGCCTAACATCTAGGCAATTGGCCCCTAATGGTACAAGATGAGACTAAATAGAATGGCAAATTAAAAGTCCAAAATCCTCCACTGACCAGAATTCAAAATGTTAGAACAAAGAATGAATGAATGGATGGATATGAATTTATAACAATCAGTGGATCCGACCCGCAAAGCCGCACATTCGCAGAAATCTATGTAAAACAATAGTATTACTGACCAAGGGACTGCTTCTATAGCACAATACTGAATTGTTGATACCTGTAGGCTAAAATCCAAGGCATCGGCCCCTCATAATGGTACTTATCGATAGGAAAGTAGAACCATGGTATTTGTCATGTTGTGGTGCTAATCAAAAGTAGCGTAGACTCGTGGTATTCCACACATGATGGTACTACTTACAGGTAATGAAACTCGCACATGTAATACAGACCTATGGTGTTTCGCACTTTGCAGCGCCATTTACAGGCAACGCAAACCTATGGTGTTCATCACATATGTGTACTAACCACAGGGACTCGTGCTATCCTGTGGTGTTCCTCATACAGTGGGTACTAATCATAGGCAAGCCAGAACCATGGTATCGCTCACCCAGGTGTCACTCCTAAAGTGGTACTAATCACAGGTACTGTAAAAGCCAGCAGCGTACTCTGTTACTACTAATCACAAACCTATTTTGTACCTAACATAGTGGTACTATGCGCAAATAAAAGCGAACCCAAGGTGTTCCCCGCGTGGTGGTACTAATCACATGGTTCTAATACGATCATCCCTTGGTCACACCTCTTACGGCAGGCAGCGGATACTGTGGGTGTATTTTTCGTCTGCGTCTCCCACCCACAGTATCAAGCTGAAACCAATTATGCTTACAATTTGCTTGAAGTGAATTTCAATTTCTTCTTTGCCATTTCCCAGTTATTTGGAGTCAGCGCTCAAGTATGGATTTAACCAGTGAGCTATTATATGCCATAATTCCCAGAACTGTCAGTCTTTCACCACCTCGCAACTAATACCTTTGCTCTCACTCTTGACCTTCAGTTCAGTCGAGTTTCGACAACAGTAGAAGCGATACGTGTGTAATTATTTTGAGCAAACTCTTGGAACATGAAGCTGGTTGACAAAGTCAACCGCGCTCCTGGTCATGTAAAATTTGTTTCTTTAAAATTTCCTTTCCTCTGTACTTTTAGGATAATTAGGCAAAGCAGGCATAATTACATGTAATATACTTCTATTTTAGGTCTCGTTTTGTCAATGATGAAGACATACCTGTCATTTTGAGCCAGTTGTCCGATGAAATAGAGGACTCTACCTTGGATTTTTTGGATGGGGAGGAGGAAATTATAAACGTATCCGATTAGGATCATAACAGTGATACGGAGCAGGAGGCCGATTCGGACAGTGAGATCTATGAAGACAATAACGAAAGGGAATTTATCTTCGGGAGAGATGGAGGAATAATGTGGTCCACGGCGGACTTTTCAAAATTTACTTCGAGGATAAAAGCAAGGAATATTGTAAAAATACTGCCAGGACCGAAAGGGAGGCAAGGAAGGTATCAACAGAAATTGACTGTTTCATGCAGTTGATAAACGCTGAGATGGTCGATGAACTACTATACTAGACTAATTTGTACATTTCTAGGATGCAAGAGGAAGTGAATTACAGCCGTGAGCGCAATGCTAAATTTGCGAACCGCAGTGAAAGTACGGCTTTGCTCGGGGATAAGGTGTGAGAGATTTCATGGACATTTTGCTATTATGTCTGATCATTTAATTGTATAATTGTGAAAATATTAAAACATGAACATTAATTTAATTTAATTATGTATCTACTGCTTCACTCATTTTAAATAGGCGCAGTATTCACGCCCCTATCAGAATTAGTTCACGTGTTCATGATTATCCATTTTAAGTACATTCATATTAATCACTAATGCAAGTTTTTAATTTTATTTGGAGAATAATATCGAAACACAAGATAAAATGCCATTAAATGAAATGTTTATGTGATTGGAAGTCTGTAAATGACTGAAAACGTAACTGGTTGACGAAGTCAACCGCGCGCCCGGTAGTGTGACAGAAATTGGCATGCCCAGTCTAGGGTTAACCCAGTTTTATGGCCAGATCCCCTTTCTGACGCCAACCCTATGTGAAGGGACGTATTCACAATTGAGTGTTCTTGTGATCATGCATACTGAGTTTTACACACCATTTTAAACTGGTTCAAATCTACACTAAATATTTTGTAAGCAACTTGCATGAATGATTTGTGTAATATTATATCTTCTGTAACTCGGTCTCCCTTAAAGCAACAACCATTATCATTGTAAGTTGTGCTGCTGGGCATACAGTCCTGTTGGGTCCTCTCCCCCCTATGTGAGGTCACAGGGTTAGTCCATGTTTAAGAAGGATGGTTCTTTGTCTGTCTGATACTGCATTAAAGTTATGATTCTGTGCTTTACTCTTCTGTATTTTGTCTACTCTATTGTACATTTTCAAAATTTTGAACCAGTGTCTGATGAAAGAGTTGGATTTGTGTTTATGAGAATACTTACTAAACATATTAAGAGGATCTTCAGTTTCTTATCTGTCTTTACAGAATGTACTGCTAATTCCTAAGGAGGAATTTACATTTGGAATGATGGAACATGAATGGTCTGACTAGATTCATTCTCTGTAAATTTTCCCCTTGTGTGTTAGCAGTACATAATTTGTTCACCCTATTCTAATGTTTGTTGTTTTTATTTTTTTCTCTGTGAACAGGAAACTCGAAGAGTCATGAAAGTTTCAACGCTTTGGACACTTGAAATAAGATGGAGGACTTAGTGTACAACCTGTGTCTGAAAAGTGAATGGTCGCCTAGGTTGTACACCGTGCTAGTTTGGATGATGCGCTCGCACATACGCATTGCAAGACATGACACCAAGTGTCCCCTATCGGTCAAAACAACGCAGTTAAATAGAGTTGAATGCTGCAACACATCACACGGAGTAAGTGTGAGGACTCGTGTCATTGCACAATGGACTGCAAAATGGAGCAACGCGTTATCATGAAGTTTTGCTTCCATCTAGACAAAACGGCAACGGAAACACACGCATCCTTAGTGCAAGTGAATCACACTCAAGCAGTGAGTAAGAAGTGCATTTTTGACTGGTTTAAACTGGTTTAAACGAGTGCGGCAGATGCTTGCGAATGATTGGCGACTGTCCTTATGAATGATAGCAGATGAAGTGGGTGTAGGCAAGGACAGTGTAAGGACCATTGTTCACGGCCATTTGAAAAATCAGAATATTTGTGCCCGGTTTGTACCGCACAACCTGACAGAAGAGCAGATGCAAACTCGGATGAAAAAGTCGAGAGATTTCATTGACGTTTGTGACCAAAAGCCAGAGGTGTTGAAACTCATCATTACAGGAGACGAGTCGTGGTGCTACCAGTGTGATCCAGAGACCGAGGGACAGTCAATGGCGTGGTGTTCAGCATCATCTCTGCCTCCCAAGAAAAGTCGGTGCACAAACTCCAAGATTAAGACAATGCTGATCGCCTTTTTCGACAGCAATGGTGTCATTCGTCATGAATTTCTACCCCAGGGTATACCTGTCAACGCAGAATTCTATGAGGGAGTTTTGAAACGGTTACTACAACACAGATGGGTTCGGCCTAAATTGTACCGGAATGGACAGTGGAACCTCCTCCACGACAATGCCCGTCCTCATACCGCGATCCGCGTGACCCAGTTTCTCGCTGAACGCCAGGTGACTGTTCTTCCACACCCTCTGTATTCTCCAGATTTGGCGCCGGCAAATTTTTTTTGTTCCCCCATCTTAAATTAGCCCTGAAAGGCCACCAGACTGACAGTGCAGCAGGTATCCAACAACACATGACAAGGGTTCTCCGGGAGATTCCAAAAGAAGCGTTTGCTGCCAGTTTCCAGCAGCTTTACAGTCGATATCAAAAGTGTGCTGTAGCTAACGGAGATTACTCTGAAGGCCAGTAAAAGAGTTTTGTGTGTAAATTATGTTGTCTTTATTTCATGACACCATTCACCAAACTTTTCAGACACAGGTTGTATATTTTTAAGCAATTTTTTGAGCTTTTCTACAATTATTTTTAATTTTTTTAGCATAAAATTGGTATATGTTATATATAAGACCACTTTTAAATTTTTGAATTACTATTTAAGAAGGGAGTGTTTTTGTACAAGAGAAATGAAGGGGAAAAAACAAAGTCCAAAATTTTGCTTCCCTTCCATTTACTTTTGTCCTGTATATTATGAAATGAAAAGGATTTATAACAATGCAAAAAGGCATTTTTTATACTACTGACTTTTTATTTCATTAAAAGACAAAATTACTATCAAAGAACACACCGACATCTCTGAATTATATAACTGGCATGGTCCTGCATTACTTTCTTAACTAATAAGAGGCCATATATTTTAGAGAATTGAATTACATGTTCAAAAATTGTCATTTAACAGTTCAGCAACACTACACATAACTCAGTAAGTATACAAACTCTATTTTGTATTATTTTCTAATGTTAAATGTAATGAAAACTAGTCAATAATTATATTTATCTATATATATAAAAGAACTTGTCCTGACTGACTGACTGACTGACTGACTGACTGACTGACTGACTGATTCATCATCGCCGAGCCAAAACTACTGGACATAAAGAAATAAAATTTTGGGATAAATTCATATTAAGATGTAGGTGCTCGCTAAGAGAGGATTTTTGGATATTCCGTCGCTAAGGGGGTGAAATTTTAAAATGAGTATATATCTCGAAACTTTAAAAGTTTACAGATGTAAAAATTGGTATTTAGAATCTTCATTAAAAATAAAGAAACACTATTTTTTTGTTTTTGAAAAATCCCAATAGGAGAGGAAAAACGGGTTAAAAAGGGGTTGAATGCCTTTAATGAGGATACTTATATCTCAGAAACTGAAGATAGTACAGACCTGAAAATTGGTGTTTGGGATCTCCCTTAAAAATAAAGAAACATGTATGTTTTTGTTTTTTGAAAATCAAATTATGGTGGAGGGTGAAAAGGGGGTGAATTTTTAAAATGAGTGTATCTATATCTCAAAACTTTTAAAGTATATAGATGTAAAAATTGGTATTTAGAATCTCCTTCAAAAATAAAGAAACACGTATTTTTTGTTTTCAGAAAATCCCAATAGGAAGGGTGGAAAAGGGTGAAAAATGGGTTCAATGCCTTTAATGAGGCTACCTTTATTTCAGAACCTGAAGATATTAGAGACCTGAAAATTTGAATTTGGGATCTACTTTAAAAATAAAGGAACAGGTATTCTTTTGTTTTCTGTAAATCCCAATAGGAGGGGTGAAAAGGGGTATAAAAGTGGTTGAATGCCGTTAATCATGATACCGGTACTTATATCTCAGAAACTGAATATATTACAGACCTGACAATTACTACTTTCGACCTCTTTTAAAAATAAAGAAACACGTAATTTATTGTTTTTTGGAAAATCCAATTAATGGGAGGGAGGAAAGGGGGGTGAATTTTTAAAATGAGTACATCTATATCTCAAAACTTTTAAAGTTTACAGATGTAAAATTTGGTATTTAGAATCTTCATTAAAAATAAAGAAACACGTAATTTTTTGTTTTCGGAAAATCCGAATAGGAAGGGTGGAAAAGGGTGAAAAAGGGGTTGAATGCCTTAAATGAGGATACTTATGTCTCCGAAAATGAAGATAATACAGACCTGAAAATTTGTACTATGACCTCTTTTGAAAATAAAGAATCACGTATTTTTTTGTTTTTGGTAAATCCAATTAATGGGGGGTGAAAAGGGGGGTGAATTTTTAAAATGAGTGTATCTATATCTCAAAACTTTTAAAGTTTATAGATGTAAAAATTGGTATTTAGAATCTCCTTTAAAAATAAAGAAACACGCATTTTTTGTTTTCGGAAAATCCCAATAGGAAGGGTGGAAAAGGGTGAAAAAGGGGTTGAATGCCTTTAATGAGGCTACTTATATTTCAGAACCTGAAGATATTACAGACCTGAAAATTGGTATTTGGGATCTACTTTTAAAAGAAACACGTATTTTCTCGTTTTTGGAAAATCCAAATAATGGGGGTGAAAAGGATGGTGAATTTTTAAAATAAGTGTGTCTACATCTAAAAACTTTAAAAGTTTACAGATCTAAAAGTTTTTAGAATCTCCTTTAAAACTAAAGGAACACGTATTTTTTGTTTTCTGTAAATCCCAATAGGAGGGGTGTACAAGGGTGAATAATGGGTTGAATGCCTTTAATGAGGATACATATATCTCAGAAACTGAAGATATTACAGAACTGAAAATTTGAATATGGGATCCCCTTTAACAATAAACACGTATTTCTTTGCTTTTGGAAAAAAACAATTAATGACGGTTGAACAGGAGTGACAAATTAGGGTGAATTTTTTGAAAGACTATATCTACAGAATATCTGAGAAACGTAAAATGTTACAGACGTAAAACAATGGATATTTGGAATCTCCTGTAAATGTAAAGAAACATAGGTGATTTGTTTTTGGAAACTCCACTTAAGGGTAACTAAAAAGGGGTGAAATTTTAAAATGAGGATTTCTACAGTATATCTCAAAAAACTTAACATGTTACAGAAGTGAAAAATGGTATTTTTTATTTCTATTAAAAATAAAGAAACGTGTATTTTTAGTTTTCGGAAATACCACTTGAGGAGGAGGGGGTGGGGATAAAAGTGACTGAAAATGGTGTTGAATTCTTTTAATTAGGCTACTGATATCTCAAAAATGAAGATGTTACAGACATGAAATTTGATATTTGGAATCTGCTTTACAAGTAAAGAAACACGTATTCTCGGAAAATCCACTGAACGGGATGGAGGGTGAAAGAATTGAAAAATTGAGTTAATTCTATGAGAATACATACATCTAATAAAAACTAAAGTTGTTACAGACGTGAAAATTGATATTTGGATCTCCTTTAAAAACGAAGAAAAACGAGTTTTGGAGGGGAAACCATCTTGGGGGGCGGGAGTGAAAGGAAATTGAATTCCTTTCATGAGTACACATAAATCAAAAACTGAAGAATTTAGAGTCGTGATAATTGGTATTTAGAAGATCCTTTATTATTAAAGAAAGAAGTATTTTTTGGCAGAAAATTCACTTGGGGGGGGGGGGGAGTGTGAAAGGAAGTGAAAATGAATTATTTTTATGGTGATATTTATATCTCAAAACTGAAGATAATAGACGTGAACATTGGTGTTTGGAATCTCTTTTAAACATAAAGAAACACGCCTTCTTTTATTTGGGGGGTTAAATAAACATAACTGCGGTGGGGTGTAAAAGGAGGTGAGACCAATTGATTTTACTGTTCATAATGTACTTATAAGGAGCCTCCGTTGCTCAGGCGGCAGCGGGCCGGCCTCTCACAGCTGAGTTCCGTGGTTCAAATCCCTTTCACTCCATATGACATTCGTGCTGGGAAAAACGGAGACGGGACAGGATTTTCTCCGGATACTCCGGTTTTCCCTGTCATCATTCATTCCAGTAACACTGTCCAAAATTTCATTTCATTTGTCATTCATCGATCATTGCCCCAGAGGAGTGCTTCGGCAGCCGGCACAATTTCTATTGTCGCCGCTAGATGGGGCTTTATTCATTCCATTCCTGACCCTGTCGAATGACTGGAAACAGGCTGTAGATTTTCGGTGTACTTATTCTGATCACAAACCAATCATTTTTAATCTTTCCTGCGTTCGTTTTCAACAGCCATCTTTTCCTTCGGAGAACGTTCTTAGATTACAGTAGACTCTCCTGGCATATAAATAGAAATTTAAATACATTTGAAATAAACGATAGGAATGAGATTGACCGTCAAATTGTTCACCTCTATAATAAGGTCAATAATGCACGAAAGTATGTCATTCGTATCGCCAGAAATCCCGCACACTTGCCTACGCGCGACAATTGTGCTGGTCACATTGTCAACAATGACAATGGCTTCAGATGTAATTTACCGCCAAGTAGCGGTCTTGCATCTTGCTGTAGGGTCCAGAACATCAAATAATAATAATAATAATAACAATAATAATAATAATAATAATAATAATAATAATAATAATAATAATAATAATAATAATAATAATAATAATAATGTTCTGGACCGTCGTCAAATTATTATTATTATTATTATTATTATTATTATTATTATTATTATTATTATTATTATTATTATTTATTTTCCGCTAATTGTAGTTACAATTTAGGGATGGTGAATGGAGAAAGGGCATAGCCCCACATACAGAAAAGTGCCTCCATCACTACTTAAAATTATAATATACAAATATACAATTACATTCTACATGGTGTTCTTATATACAGTTACCGTATTTACATAGGCATATTTACATAATACTCATAAGACCTGTTCAACATTCAAGTCATTCGTCACACACACAAACAAACAAACACACTCACACACACAGAGAGAGAGAGTCTCTCTCTCTCTCTCTCTCTCTCTCTCTCTCTCTCTCTCTCTCTCTCTCTCTCTCCCTCTCTCTCTAGAAACCCCACATATATTTTAGCTAGGCCGGCTCACTCATACCCATTTACCGTCTCAATCACTCGGGACCCCATAACTTTCATCCATCCTCCCACTCATACTGAACATTCTCACAGTAGATAAATTATGTTTTGTACAGAGGGTTTCGTTATATATACATCCTTTTTACGTCTTTACAAAATTTTTCTGCAGTTAGTTCTTTTATCTGGGGTGGGAGTTCATTCCACAACCGAGCAGAACGACTGTTCTTGCAAATGGAGGGAAAAGGGACACACCTCGACCTCTTTGAGCGGAACGATAGTTCAGCTGTAAGCGGTTGAAAGGGTTTATATGAATGTTATCTGCGAGGGATTTTCTCAGGTAAGCAATATCTATTTGTTTACAGAGGGATGTTATGGAGGGCAGTGACCTGGCTGTAGTCGTTCTGCTCGGCGTTGAACTCTCTCTAGTTTCTATTTTTTTTTTTTTTTTTTGCTAGTTGCTTTACGTCGCGCCGACACAGATAGGTCTTATGGCGACGATGGGACAGGGAAGGGCTGGGAGTGGGAAGGAAGCGACCGTGGCCTTAATTAAGGTACAGCCCCAGCATTTGCCTGGTGTGAAAATGGGAAACCACGGAAAACCATTTTCAGGGCTGCCAACAGTGGGGTTCGAACCTACTATCTCCCGAGTACTCTCTAGTTTCGTCATGTTCTCCGCTGTAGTAGGGTGCCAGGAAGGAAGCCCGAACAACAGTATTGGCCGTACTAATGACAAATAGGCTGTCTGAACGGCTTTCTTCCTGGCTCCCAGTGGAGATCTGCGGATGAATCCCAGGACTCTGTATGCTTTGCACCTTATTTCCTCAACATGCTTATTCCATTTTAAATTGCTGCAGATGTGAATGCCAAGCAATTTTATTGAGGTACAAGGCATCAGGTTTTTACCACACAGTGAAATTTCGTGTTGTA
The DNA here is from genome assembly GCF_040414725.1 of Anabrus simplex. Taxonomy (NCBI): domain Eukaryota; kingdom Metazoa; phylum Arthropoda; class Insecta; order Orthoptera; family Tettigoniidae; genus Anabrus; species Anabrus simplex. The sequence continues at coordinate 503,483,434 of NC_090265.1, read as the reverse complement.
ACTGTGATCTTGCTCTAGTAAAGCGGATATATTTACATTTCTGTACATTTATACACATTCTATTTATTTTGCACCACAGAACCACGTTATCGAGATCTGACTGTAACTTATTTACGTCGTTCTCATTGCGAATGGCTCTGTAAATGATGGTGTCATCAGCGTACTGTGCCATAGAAGACGATACACAACCTGGCAGGACCGCGCTGGAAACGGGTCCTGGCCTGGTAATGACTACGAATACAGTCCGGCCGCGGGTTCAGTACCGCCAAGGCACCCAAGACGACACCACGCCTGATCTCTATCAGGATTTGATCCATACTAAAAATGTTTATAGCAAAAGATGGCAAAGATTTAGGGACCTGATTGACCGCGTGGAATACCTGGACCTAGCCCGGGAAGTACGAAATCGATTGCTGGAAAGAAAGACTGAAAAATGTGAGGGACTTTGCCGAAATCTCTCAAAAAACGAGTCAGATCGCGAATTTTGGCGGATTTTTTCAGAAAACGAGTCAGATCGCGAGTTTCGGAGGATTATATATAAAATCTTAAGCATTCGATTATAAATTTCAGTATTATACCGTAGCGAAGCACGGGTATCTTGCTAGTTGAAAATAAAATTTTTAATTTTGAGACTTCTTTCTTTTTTAAACAAATTTTCCCGTTGGTACGTCTTCCAAAAGGATGGAATTTAAATTTCAAGATATCCAACCAAATAAACTTCCACCATACAAGGCATGTAACATTTAAAAGCCCTTCACAAGACTGGACCTCACTAATAAAACAACTAACACAAGAACATTCATGCAGTTCATGTGTTGCTGTATTTCTCAAATTACCACAAATATAATCTGCCTTTATCCTCTCTCATAATCAGTATTTCAATATAAAGTATTGACATCAAGTTTGCTCACTTCATTCTTTGAGAGTAGTCATGAATCTCAAAATTTTGTAACAATTTACCCTCCCATTTTGAAGTACGTATTCTGTTCATGTTCTGAGACTTTGCCAGTTTACTACACAACATCAAAAAGGAACTTCCTCTCTACCCTAATACAATTTCTTCTTGGCATTGCCATTTACCATACATCCACAATCAGTCCGAGTTTCCATTATAACTGTTAGCGTGTTTTGGTGGATCGCAGAAAGAGGTGAAAGAAGGTGCGGGTGTGAATGGGTCTAACTACGATATCAAAATTAAATGAAACTTTAAATAAAGGTTATATTTCATTTCAAAAAAAAAAAAAAAAAAAAAACTTAACAACTTTTCACTTAGTGAAATGACAATGACAAATCTGGGGATAAAAATAGAGAACCCCAGAATAGGGAATTTAACAATTTTGGGCTTCAAGCCCTTAGTTTATACATTTACAATTTCAAAAGTGGTATTATTTAGACAAAGATAGAAATCTCGCAAATTCAAGAGTACTTGGTTCCAAAAGTTACAATCTCTAGCCTTCCAGAGGCACCCCTCGCTGTTACAGAAAACTTAGAAAAGAACTTACATGCCCTCCAACATTAACTAAATTTTAACAGCCCGCTTAAGGCAACATTACACAATACTTTACGATCTCTGGCACCTTTAGGCACAATTTAAATTTTATTTTACACAGGGGTATCTATTATCCAACTTACTGGGCCTTTGTGGAAAAAGAACAGGTTAAATTAATGGCCCGAACACAAACTGAATGGAGGCGTACACTTGCGCTCCTAGATAATGGAGTATAAAATCCTAACGGGGCTCTTGGCCCGATGATACAGGGGCTAATCCCAAACTACTCAAGTGTCTCGAATGAAGGTTAATTTAATGCATTACAGGACAGAAAAACAGTTACAAAATCGTAGTCATCTCAATCCAAGTTGAAGGGGAACTCGATAGGGTAACGCACTCTATGCCCTATTTACAGTTAAAGACATTATGAAATTTTTACTTTAGTCGAAATAAAGTTTACATTTTGGAAAACAGGAGGTTACGTAATTAGAAATTTGAACCTTCCCCTCGTATAAGTCTGCGGATGTAGCTACAAAAGAATAAGATTGGTGGTCATTACCTGGGCTGTTGGTCTGCCTGGCGAAGAATGAGGCGCTCCGCCTCCTGTCTTAAAACACACTCTCAGAAATATGGCGATCAAGAGACAAGGTAGCCGGAAAGGCCGCAGCTTATATACGTGAGGGGATGGTTCTAGATGGTTCTGGACTAATCCGGATACCCCCCTCTCGATTTTATTAGCAGAATCAAAAGTTACACCCAAAAAACCAACAAGAAGCCTGTGATAGGCTGAAAAATAGTTACAGAAAATTCCTATTGGTCAGATTCAAAACTGGGGAATGAGAAAGAAGTGTTGCAAATCTTGAAATATATAAAAAATAAATGAAAGTTAATTTACTTGAGAAAACCCATAAGAGTTTAACCTAGTCAGCGATCGGGAGCAGTCGTGCTGAGTTGAGTGTGCCGGTAGAGCGGGAGTGGAGTGTGAGCGGTGAGTGGAAAAAGGAAGACGGGAGGGAAGAGGAAGATGATTGGTGTGGATCAATATCGGGTAGTGATCGGAAGATGGCAGGGGAGATGGAAGAAGGAAGCAGTAAGGAGTGAAGGAGGCAAAGTGGAAACATTTTTTTTTTGCTAGGGGCTTTACGTCGCACCGACACAGATAGGTCTTATGGCGACGATGGGATAGGAAAGGCCTAGGAGTTGGAAGGAAGCGGCCGTGGCCTTAATTAAGGTACAGCCCCAGCATTTGCCTGGTGTGAAAATGGGAAACAACGGAAAACCATTTTCAGGGCTGCCGATAATGGGATTCGAACCTACTATCTCCCGGATGCAAGCTCACAGCCGCGCGCCTCTACGCGCACGGCTAACTCGCCCGGTAAAGTGGAAACAAGAATGATGGTTGAGATGATACTGGTGGCAGCGGTGATTATGTACTGCTAGCTCTAGGGGGTGTGGAAGTAAACCCCGGCCCGACTTCCAGTAGCAACATGAGCTGGAAGACATGGAGGTCATAAGAAGAGTGGTTAAAGAAGTTGTGGAAGAAGTATGCCCGTTTGAGCAGATTAAAAATATGTTGAAGGAACAAGTGAAAGAATTTGAAAATATGAGGCGTTGGATACAGGGAAAAGCAGACGAAACTATGAACAAAGTGGAAACCAACCAGAGAGAAATTATATCATTCAAGGTGAAAATAAGGGAGATGGAGGAAGAGATGGTGAAGCTGAAGGCAGAAATAGAAGACGATAGCCAAGAACGCAGGAAGAAATGCTTATTTATATATGGAGTGCCGGAAGAGAAAGGATAGGACAAAGTGCTAACAATTTACAAAGTGGTGGAAGTCATACAAAAAATTATGAAAATTAACTTTAGTGAAGTTGATATTGACGATGTGGAAAGGATAGGTAAAGCACAGGGTAATAGGCCGATAAAAGTGAAGTTGTTCTCCACCCTGATGGCGGAAATAGTGATAAGAGGCGCGGATAACATATGGAGTAAAAAAAATTGGTTTAAAAGAGACATGGGAAGAGAAGGGATTAAGAATATAAACACTCTGAAGAAACATTTGGTCAGGGCTAAATTGCAAGGGTTAAGAGCCTACATTAAGGGTCAACTATTAGTGGTAACCAACGGACAATGGACCAGATTTTGGACAGTGACGAAATTACGGGAAATGGATGAGAATATGAAGAACGAAGTGGTAATGGGGAAGAGAATGGAAGAAATGCAAGTTAGTGACAGTAAAGTTGGTGATGACGGGCATGGGGATAAAGAAAAACCAAGGAAAATAGGGCTTTGGAACAGAACTTGCAGCAAGAAGAAGTTAGCAGTGCAGAGAAGGACGCGCATGCTATCTTCAAATCGATCATAGAAGGAGCTAGGGAAGCAGCAATTGAGATTAGGAGGGAGACCAGGGCAATAGTTAAGGAGCTGAGGACAGAGGCCAGTGTGAGAGAAGAAAGGAAGAGACAGGGAGTGAATGTGGAGGGGGGGAGGGGGGAAAGCACAAGATGTGACAAGTGCACATAAACGAAGTGAAAATATGGCTTGGAGAGAGAAAGCAGAAGCAAGAAGTGCCTTGGCGAAATGGAGAAGCTTGAGCCTAAAAGATTTGTGGAGTAAGACAAGTAATTTGGACGTTGGCGTAGTGACAATAAGTAAAAAAAAGAACAAGCAGCAGCAGTAAATAAATTGTTTAAGCTCATGAGAAAAGTGGAGGGTGTGTGTTATTTCTAACTGAGATAAGAGCGATTAAACAGTTAAATTAGTAGGCGATGAAGTGTGTATATTAATTACTGTCATTAGATGGTATAGGAAGGATGTAATTAAGATGAGGCGGGTATTTGTTAGTAAGCAAGGAAGAGTGTGATTGTAAGCATGTGTGGTGACTTAGTAAATAATCACGAGGTTTCGTGATTAAGTTAATGTGTGGAGATGGATTGTATAAGGTAGTAGAGTGGATGTATAATTTGCGATGAGGTAAGGCTAGCAGATGAAGAGGGAGATAGTGATGTTTGGTTTGTAATGTATGGAATGGCTAGCGAGATGGTCTCATTTAATGTGGAGAGTTGCCTGAAAGTTTAAAAGAAAATAAGTGTAGCGAGATAATGGAGTTTAACAGTGGACAATAGTAATGAAATGCAAGGAAAGTAATTGAACACAGGTATGACAGTGGAGATAACACGAAAGCTGAGTTTGCAGCTCAATTAGAACAACATAGAGTTCAGTGTTCAGGAAGGATTGCGCTGAGTTGTGAAACAGGCCGGAAGTGATATGCAGTTTGTTTAAATTACAGATTCTGTCTGCTGACACTATTGTACTCTACACAGTAATATGTTATTATTTTAGTTTCTTATTATCATACTGCCATACTGTATTTTGCCATGGCCAACAGACCACCAATAACGGTTGATCTCGGACCGGGTGACAGTGTTTATCCTGCCTCATTACCATGTTATTATTATTATTATTATTATTATTATTATTATTATTATTATTATTATTATTATTATCATTATTATTATTATTATTATTAGTAGTAGTAGTAGTAGTAGTTTTGTTCATGTGTCTACCTATCTGGTGGCATTCTTTTCCTTTTCTTTTTGTGAGCTGCTTTAGGTCAGACTTGTTATTTATTCTCCCCATTAATGGATCATATACATATTATGTAGATCTGGAGAAAGAATAAAGATACATACATACACGATAAAAAGTGGGGTTCCGCAAGGAAGTATTTATTGGGCCTTTGTGTCTTCTTACATATAATTTGAATAAAGAACTGAAATCAGAGGAGAAAAACCAAAAACATAAAATTTCTTTCAATAATAAATTCTTTTACCTTGCACCAGAGTGCATGACCTCAGTTTTTGTAATGACATCTATGGAGAAATGTCCAAACTTCTTGATGAACACCGAATCAAAATAAGATAAATCCAATCAGTTTAGGAAACGTAGATAGGACAAATTTCTCAATTATTCAGTAACGACATCTTCTGATTAATATCCCAACTTCATGCAGTAGGTGTTTCACATTTTGTTTGATAGATGGCAGTCATTAGGGCGCTTCTTTTGAATGAGTGGAGTTGAGGTGTACCTCCTGGTACAATAACCTTTAACCTTTCAGTGGCTATGTGGATTACTGTAATAAGTGTCTTGTTTTACTCCTGCAAATAAAGTACAAAACTTTTTGGTACAGGCTGTTCAGTACTATTCCTGCCCACAGAGGCATGTACTCTACTAAACAATAACTACATCAGAATTCAGGCAACAAATGAGATGTATTAAAACTATGAATCAAACGACTCAAAAGGAAAAGGGTCAGGAATTAAGTAAACTCGAAAATAGCTGGCATTGAGTAGAAAAGCCTGAGTTGTGAACCAGGCCGGAAGTGATATGCAGTTTGTTTATCCTCTTCTGAAACCGTTATCATGGTATGTTGCCAAGTAAGGTATTACACCCACACCTTTGAGAAAAGAAGTCTTGCTCTATTTAAGGGTCACTTATTAGTGACTAGTATCCATTAATTACTTAACTGTCTGAATATCTGTTTAATGTGCATTAACCAGTTTAATATATGTGATTGATAAGAGTATATTTAATGGAAATAATTATAATCAATTCAATTTAAATGTGGGTAGAGCCATCTGTAGATTATCTAGTTATGCAGAATGATATGGTTAATAAGTTAGTGTCTTGTTTGGATAACCACAGTACATAATAGGTCAATTTTATCTTTGTTTGTTAATTTAATATACTGTACATCAATTAGAATGAATATGTTTTCAATGCTAATGGCAGCTCAAAGAGCCAAAAATTATTCATCTAAAAATGTTCAACTGATAGATTACGTTATTCCATTAACTCCACCTGCAGTACCTACTGGGTGGATTGAGTGCCCATTAGTTGCTGTTGCCGGTCCCATGCCCGGGGAAAGGAGGGGGGTGTTGGTTCAGTGCCGCAAAATGATAGCCAAAGAACATCTTGAGGCAACCTCCAAGGCTCAATACCATAGTTGTAATTTTTTCACAACTTTAATCGCCAACTCATAAATCATTTTCACCTCACTGGATTGCATCCAGAGTTGTAACTCAGGACCTAGTCCCACCACCGGTGATACCTCAACAATCAACTATGGAAAGTCTTCAAAGGAATATTCCACCATCTGAACCAGATGGTAAGAGAAGGCAATACTCTGATATGGTGGGCTGCCACATTGAAGATCCAATGCAGTCTGAGGCATTGAAATACTCACACACAGACATCACTACTGAACCTAAGTCAAAATTTAATCCAAACCATATGTCATATTTTGCAACACACAATGTAAATTCCCTTCTACAAATTGGCAAATTAAAAGTGATAACTGACATAACTGAGCAGCACAAGATTTTCATTATGGGATTACAGGAAATTAGAAACATCCTTGAGGACACACTGGAATCTCAAGGGTACAGACTCCTGAAAGGTATACCAGGAAAGAGAATGACAAAAAAATATTCCCCAGTTTGGAACCGGCTTTTTGGTTAGCCTTAAAATAATGAACTATACAAAAGTTTAAATCTCATTCTTCAAGGATCTCCACACTTACGATAAAGACAGCTAATAAAATTTATACCATAACTAATGCACATGCTCCTACAAATGATAATAACTCTTTAAAAGACGTCTAGAGATAGAAAATTATTGGGATCTACTCTACGATATCCTAAATAACATTCCTAAAAACCATGTTAAAATATTAATTGGAGATTGTAATGCCCAACTAGGAAGAGAACGTGGATATTGTGATGTAATTGGTGATTGGCGTGCTCAGAAGAGAAACAAAAATGCTCAAAATCGTCTGAGCCATTCAACCCGGCAAGATGGAAATAATAGTAAATATGGGCAACAGATACAGCCTTAGATCGTGAAGTGGTGAAAGGTATTGTTTCCTGTAAATATTTTAGAGTAACATTTGCAAAATCATGAACTAGTGGAAGGAAAATATTGGATCGTATGCGACTAAAACAAGTAACACGATAGCTATTGTTGTCCAACTCATGTCTCGATTCTCTATGGGATTGGGTATGAAGTGAGATAAAGTTTCGTAGCGAGTTTTGACGACTGGATGCCTTTCCTGACGTCGACTTCCAGTCATATGCCCTCATTCCATTATGAACACTGCAGAGAGATTTGGAATTGAATCCAGGCTTTTGGCACACCATCTAGTGATTAGAAATGTTATACCACCACCTCCACCAACATTGTGATGGTGAAAATATTTTCGACCAACGGGACTCGAACCGGCTAACCACTGTGTCAGACCATATACACTTGACGTCTTAACGATGATAGCTACCGGGCGGGCTACAAGTAACACGATAACTAAACGGAATAATTTGGACTGAAATCCCCTTAGTTCCGTTTTTCTGATACAGCGTTGGAGATGAGGCGAGATTTATATAAAAAAGGTGTCCGAGGACAAGTTCCGCTTGCCAAGTGTAGGTCTTTTGATTTGACTCCCGTAGGCGACCTGCGCATCGTGATTAAGGATGAAATGATGAAGACGACCGCCTCCGTGGTGTAGTGGTTAGTGTGATTAGCTGCCACCCCCAGAGGTCCGGGTTCGATTCCCGGCTCTGCCACGAAAATTTGAAAAGTGGTACGAGGGCTGGAACGGGGTCCACTCAGCCTCGAGAGGTCAACTGAGTAGAGGTGGGTTCGATTCCCACCTCAGCCATCCTGGAAGTGGTTTTCCGTGGTTTTCCACTTCTCCTCCAGGCGAATGCCGGGATGGTACCTAAATTAAGGCCACGGCCGCTTCCTTCCCTCTTCCTTGCCTATCCCTTCCAATCTTCCCATCCCTCCACAAGGCCCCTGTTCAGCATAGCAGGTGAGGCCGCCTGGGCGAGGTACTGGTCATTCTCCCCAGTTGTATCCCCGACCAAGAGACTGAAACTCCAGGACACTGCCATTTGAGGCGGTAGAGGTGGGATCCCTCGCTGAGTCCGAGGGAAAAGCCGAACCTGGAGGGCAAACAGATGATGATGATGATGATGATGATGAAGACGACACATACACCCAGCCCCCGTGTCAGCGGAATTAACCAGTAGTCTAATGGTTAAAATTCCTGACCCTGCCGGGAATCGACCCCGGGACCCCTGTGACCTAGGCCAGCAGGCTAAGCATTTAGCCATGGAGCCAGTCATGAGGTGAGATAAAACTATATGCCGCGTTTTTGCGACTGGATACCCTTCCTAACGCCAACCTCATTTGAGGAGTTAATGAAAAAACGAATGATGGTGAATTAAATTGGGTAAAGAGGTGGCCTATGAGTAGGAAATGTGATATTTGCATGGAAGTGAAAATGGGAAATCACAGAAAACCATTCCCAGGACAACCTGCGGTTCGTGGGGGGGGGGGGGGGTGTTTGATTCCACTCGCCTTCCGAATGCAAAGCTTGCCTCCCTAGCCGTCGCGCGTTAAACACGCACGGTCACTCTGTTCGGTACGTACACGTCTGAAGATTTACTGTAGATTTACTCTGAGATACGGAAAAAGACGTCCTTAACAGAATTCGTGTAGATACTACTATTAGCGACATTACTGGAGTGAACTTGGTATGGACATGAATATCGCATTAGCGAATAACGTAATTAGAGAAGATCAAACACGTTGTATGTCAGTGGAAATTAAGTTGCGAGAATCGTCTTTAATGTTGTAGAAATATAAGAATAGATAATGGTCCACTCGCATTTAAACACTTTCGATTAACAGACTGTGCTAGGATTGAACCATCGTAGCTTGATCAGATTTCTAGGACCATCGTTGGTAATCACGATCTTAATACCATCGGCCCCTAATGGTACGAGATGAGACGAAATGTAATGTTTGTTTGTCCCGTTTCTCTACATGGTCGGATACGAGGTGAGATGAATCTGTCGTGGCGGGTTTTTAGCACTAAAGGCCGGTGTCCTCTTGGGGCGTCAGCCGCGTGCGGTGGATTGTGGCGTTCGGGTGGCATGGACCAACTCCACAAAGGCTTATTTCGAGGAAAACCGTTTAATAGATCTGTGTTGGACGAACTCAACAGATCATCTAATAGCTTATTATTATTCTGTTTAATTTGGGATGAATCTGTGATATTAGGAATTAACATGATTTTTGTGCTGTATAAATGATATGAGGTATGGAGATAAGGGCACTGGTAGGAGCAGCGTGACGAAGTGGGGACTGTGTAGATCGATTATGCTTGTTTAAAGGGGCCTAACACGAAGGCCGTCGGCCCCGGATGGTACGAAATTAGACTAAATGTAATGTTTGTTTTTTGTTTGTTCAACCCCTGTCCTGTTTCTTTACAGGGTCGGATAGGAGGTGAGATGAATCTGTCGTGGCGGGTTTTTATTGATCGGATGCCCTTCCTGACGTCAACTTCATCAGAGGAGTTAATGAGATGAAATGAATGACGTGATATATGATAGTAGGAAGGGATAGGGTGAAACCCGGTGCGGACATATAGCCTACTCCTGTGGAATAGCACCAAGGGGTCTGCTCAAGGTTTAACGTCCCCATCCGACGGACGAATCACCAACAGCGTCATATGCTCTCATTCCATATGAGCACTGCGGAGAGGTTTTGGAATTTAATCTAGGCTTTTGGTACGCAATCTAGAGATTATAAATTTTATGCCACCACCTCCCCTACCTTGCCGGCCAACATTGTGATGATAGAAATGTTTTCGAGACTCTGGACTCGAACCGGCTTAACCACGGTGTCAGACCGTTTAGACTTCAACGCGTGAACGATAATGGCCACTAGGCGGCTATGAGGCGAAATGTAATGACAGTTCATCATCATCATCATCATCATCATCTGTTTACACTCCAGGTTCGGTTTTTCCCTCGGACTTAGCGAGGGATCCCACCTCTACCGCCTCAAGGGCAGTGTCCTGGAGCTTCAGACTCTTGGTCGGGGGATACAACTGTGGAGTATGACCAGTACCTCGCCCAGGCGGCCTCACCTGCTATGCTGAACAGGGGCCTTGTGGAGGGATGGGAAGATTGGAAGGGATAGGCAAGGAAGAGAGAAGGAAGCGGCCGTGGCCTTAATTTAGGCACCATCCCGGCATTCGCCTGGAGGAGAAGTGGGAAACCACGGAAAACCACTTCGAGGATGGCTGAGGTGGGAATCGAACCCACCTCTACTCAGTTGACCTCCCGAGGCTGAGTGGACCCCGTTCCAGCCCTCGTACCACTTTTCAAATTTCGTGGCAGAGCCGGGAATCGAACCCGGGCCTCCGGGGTGGCAGCTAATCACGCTAACCACTACACCACAGAGGCGGACGTAATGGCAGTTAAAATTCCAAAATTAATCCACTGACCAAAATTCAAAAACATGAAGAATGAAATAATGAAAATAAATTTGAAATAATCAGTGGGCCTCACTCACAGTATTGAAAGTTAAAATAATTCCAAAATCCATCCGCTGATCAGAATTCAAGAAGGAAAATGAACAATTATTACGAACTTAAAATAATCAGCGGATCCGACCCGTAATACCCCACCTCCCCATACAATAACAAGGGACTGCTTCCAAAGCAAAATCCTAAATGGATGATGCTTGTTATCTAAAGGGGTCTAAAATCCACATTACCTCATAACGGTACTAACAGCTGGCAAAGTAGAACCATGGTGTTCCTCGTGTAGCCGTACTAATCACAATTAACGAAGACTCAAGGTGTACAATCACAGGAGCTGCTCAGAACCGTGGTGTTCCTCATATAGTAGTATGCACTAATCACAGGCAACGCCGAGACCCGTGGTGTTTCCCACATAATGGTACTAATCACGGGTACTGTAAACTCAGTGATCCACCCACGATGATACTGATCACAAACCTATGGTATACCTCACATAGTGGTACTAATCGCAAGTACAGTCGACCCGTGGTGTTCCTCGCGTGATGGTACTAATCACAAGTAGTCTCATGGTTCTAATCCAATCATCCGTTGATCGCTTGTTTTAGTCACCTCTTACGACAGGCAGGGGATACCGTGGGTGTATTCATCTGTGTCCCCCACCCACAGCGGGTGCTGTGGGGATCGTTCTTTCTACCATATCATCTTTGCTTTCTACCTGGCGCGGTTCTAACCTTAGGTCACACGGCCATGTGCCCTTCCACTCCCGAAACACATACTGTAAAAGAACGCGTATTTATGGAGTTATTTTTCGTTAAAAGATTAGGTTTTTTTCGTAGCTTTTGTGTGTTACGCTCCATTTCCGTATGTTGGAAGAAATGTGGCAAATAGCAATGACCACATTCTAGCTGTGAACTTTCTCTCCCATTTACCAGCACCATACCCCCATAGCCGTGACAGGAGGAAGGGGGGTTATTCGGTGAAATCCACTGACCGAAGTCAGATTTTCAGACCGGACACTTCGGCGGTGTAAAACATCTTCCTTTGTTTATATTCTGTACATAGATGGTGATTGTTAACTTTCTTTAGAGCAGTCTGGTAGATAGATAGAAGCCTTTAGAGTTCATACCTACAGTTGATACCTGGTGTTCCATGTTGAAATGGTGATAATTTTTCTACAGCTATGGAGTTCACAAAGACCACCAAGGGGAAACCTTTCTTGATTTACAATGGACATCAGTACATTGTAGACTATACCAATAGAGATCAACTGACTGATTACCGCGTAGATTTCAAGAAAAGTAAATGTAAATGAATAATAATGTTAATAATATTCGATTGCGTCCCACTAACTACCGTTATGGTTTTCGGTGATGCCGAGGTGCCGAAATGTTGTCGCCCTGGACTACTTTTACTTGCGGTAAATCTACGGACGAAAGGCTGAATGTATTTGAGAACCTTCAAATACCATCGGACTGAGCCAGGATCGAACCTGCCAACTTGGGCTCAGAAAGCCAGCGCCTTAACCGTCTGAGTCACTCACCCCGGCTTTAAAGGAAGAATAACAAGCTAGTTTCAGGCGAGGGTGTGAAGGAAACAGAGAGTATGATTTCAAAACTTTACACCGATGAGGTAGGCCAGCTATTCAATCGAGGCTATGAGAAGTACCGTTCGTATCTATTAATACCGAAATATGTGAAAATTGAGGCTCCGTGCAAATGTCACCATCCTACGTCTGACTCACCAAGGACTGTTCGATAGAGTGAAGAGCTCCGTGCAAGTTGACTCCGTTCAAATGTCACTCCGTGCAAGTGTTCCAGCCCCAAAGTTAGACAAAACTGTAATTCTTCAGTTTTATTGTTCAAGGGATTCGGTTTGATGGAAATGCCGTAAGCTCTTTGGCTTATTCCGATGGCTTGGTTTTAATGGCAGACTGTGCTAAAAGTCTGTAGGCTGCAGTCCGGAGTCTGAAAAGATGTGCAAAGAGTATATGAAAGTTAGCATTTCCAAGACTAAAGTGATGTCAGTTGGGAAGAAAACAGAGATGACTGAATGCCAGACCGGGAATACAAAACTGGAACAGGTAGATCATTTCATGTATTCAGGATGTGTACTTACCCAGAATGATAGGCTAGTATATTAATGTCCGTTTGGAGAAGAGATAATCAAAATTTGACCGGAGTTTGACTGGCAGTCAGTGTGGATTTGATTGAGAATCATTCTACAGGGTGTATCCGTGACGGTGCTACAAAATTTCAGGGATGATGGAGCACGGCAAATAGATGAATTTGAGATAAGGAACGGAAGCTTTCGAGTCAAACGTTATTAATAATCCAAGTTGTTAGCGTCCGTCCGTTCTTAACAGGCGCCGGGGTGTCGGAATGTTTTCCCGCAGTAGTTCTATAACGTGCCGGAAGCCAATGACATGGGGTTGTCACCTTTAAACATCCTTAAGCAGGGAGCACACTGCTTCCGTTCCGTTCAGTTCAGTTGACCTTGGATATTTGGTTCACGTGTAATCAAATGTCCAGCCGCCTACTGCTTCAGTTACGCACGGTTTAGCATTTCTCCCCACCATCCGTTCAGTCGAGCTTGCCCTCACAAGCAAAGTTGACGGAAGACGGAAGGTAGACCCCACCGTGTGAGCCTCTGGCGAAGTGTTTTATTTGAGTTCAATTAGTATGATCAATGAAGAACTGTTGTCTGAAGTTGTAAAATGATATCCTGATATCATGATCAAGCCAATCGGCAAGAAGTGATAATGATGCAGCAACTTTTTCCACAGTTTCTATGCCACGAAACAGACTTACCTTTGTGGCCAAGGAGTTGGACAATTTTTTAATTGACAAATATGCAAAAGTGGAGAGAAAGCCCGCGGATTGCTGACAATTTTTTTATGAAACCGTGGAATAAACAGTGAGATATTTTAGTCCTCTGCTACAAATTGAATTTAAATCTAAAATAACTACTCTAGTGATGCAATATGACAGACTGTACACTGATTTGTAATATTATACAATTCTAATTACTTTGACCATGTACTGGAGTATTGTTAAATAAAATATGAAAGGAAATCAATAGTTACTTCATTGTTACTGCTAGTCGCTCAAAAGGTGAAATTGGTTTTCTGAAATTTGATTTTTTTTTTGAGGTAGAACGCTTAGCAACTCAAAAACTTGAGAGAGTAATATTCTGAAATATTTAAAGAAGTTGTGCTCATCAAGTAGCAAGTCCGGAAAGTGAAGGTAATATTCACCAAAGTGTTCCCTTTCTAAATGTATTTCATGTATACAAAATCTCTTTTCTCTCTCTCTTCTTCTTCTTCTTCTCCTTCTACTTCGCAATCTATAATTTCTCTGTCTTCGGACAAAGAGCTCGACATTACTACAGGCGCTGTTCCAAGCCGGGTTCACTGACAGCTTCCGAAAGAGACGGAAGGTATGTGCGGCAGACGAATTGATGCGAACTGATACGCGGGAAACTGAACTAAACCGAGCGGGACGGATGCAATGTGCTCCCTGCTTTAAAAGCCACTGACCTCAGTCGGATTTGAACCCATTAACTTGGGAATAGTACACCAACGCCGTATCCACTACACTCCTGCGTTCGGCAGTCAGAAGTTAAAGCAAAAATCAGTCTGATACTACCGACTGTACTGTACACTACATGTCCTAAGAGTACAATAGGGTAGACTATCCCGACGAGCAGAAGAGGCTAGGTTACAACGAGCTAGAATAACATAGAGAGGCGGAAGCGCTGCCTGGGTGAAGCTAATAGAACGAAAGTCCGCCATGTTTCCTCTTGTCACACAAGCAAGGGGGCATGGCCTTTAAATGACGAAAAGTGTAGAAAATACGCATTTTAGAATCACTGGGGGAGAATTAAAGACCGTTGCCGATAGCTTGAAGCATTAAAGCGAATACCGCCACTTCATCATATTGCGGCACGGGGCCAACATCACGATCAGTTGATTGTAGAGTAGTTCGAAATCATCGCACAGTGACATACGAATAGTCCTCGAAATCGGAACAAGAGCGTTACCCTGCTTGGCTGTTGTGGTTAAGCGTAAATTAGAATAAAAACGATGGACATAAATATCTAAGACAGGAAGCCTTAAAATCATAGGGACCTACAATAGGTTACAACCTCATTCTGTTCATATTTTTAAAATTATTGCATCCTCATGAGTACTGTGTTCCTTTCTTAATCTGTTTACCCTCCCGGGTTGGTTTTTCCCACGGACTCAGCGACGATTGAATTCCTTGAAGAGGGAAGGAAACGGCCTTGGCGTTAAGTTGGGTCGGGGGATACAAATGTGAGGGAGGGCTGCACCTGCTATGCTGAACAGAGGCCTTGTGGGGGAAAGAAGGAAGCGGCCGTGGCCTTAAGTTAGGTACCATCCCGGCATTTGCCTGGATGAGAAGTGGGAAACCACGGAAAATCACTTCGAGGATGGCTGAGGTGGGAGTCGAACCCACTTCTGCTCAGTTGGCCTCCCCAGGCTGATAGAACCCCGTTCCAGCCCTCGTACCCCTTTTCAAATTTCGTGGCGGAGCCGGGAATCGAACCCGGGCTTCCAGGGGTGGCAGCTGCTCACACTAACCAGTACACCACAGAGGCGGCCCATGAATACTTTACCACAATAATCGTTTAGTGTAATTATTTATTATAATATAGGGGGATATCATGTTTCTCCCATTACCATATCATACTGGGATTACTACCTGAAAGGTAAGCTTGAAAGTTGTCCATTATGAAGTGTGGCATAGTTTTAAAAATCAAGGCAACAGACATCTACAATAAAGGCTGTATACAAAATAGCAGTAAAATACTGTATTTACCATACTTAGTGTACGTTTGAACTAAGTAAGTGGTTTTTTTTTTTGTGGTTACGTTTTCTTGGTTGTGGGCGCTCCATTTCCTTTATTTGTAAATGTGAATGAAAATTAAATAGGGCTGGAAATGTACAGAGCATAAGCAACTGAATTGAGTGGGATACCATTTATCTCTTTTCGCCCTCACAACGCACTGTTCCGTTAATTCCTTGTTCTTTAAACGAAATCTGAAACAAAATTCGACAAATAAATACCGTGGCTATCCGTACTTTCGTTAAGTAAACAATAAAATGGATTTAATTACAAACAGAAATTTCAAAAAGGAATCTCGGCTATAATTCAGTAATACTTGCTTAAAGTACGATATATCCTTGGTTTTATTACTCCGATTAGAACAACCATGTGCTGAGCTTACGGCTGGCATTCTTGAAAGCGAGAATCTATGTTTGCACTTCTTAAAACTTAGGGAATTAAATTGGCATGCACGATCTCCCTGTCACCTCAACATAATGCTCTCGCGCCAATTCGCTTTGTTTTGACAACCGTTAACATGGCTGCCCCTTATCAACCTGCTTCAAGCAGGGAGCGCTGATGACAGGCTTACAGCCCCTCTATGTTATTCTAGCTCGTTGCTAGGTTAATAACTCAATGACTCCAATGCAGATGGCGTACTGTGTACTAACGTGATCGTGTGTGATGTCTGTACTGTACGCTTCAGTCTGTGGTTACGGGTTGAAGTGGTACGTTGATCTGCTCTATCCAAATGGAGTTGAACGTGGTTACGGAACTTGCAGACATGGTGTTCATAAATGGGCAAGCAAATGGAAGCAGCAGAGAAGCCGAACGGTTGTACAGGACCTCAGGTGCTCAGAGATGTACTACCCGCGTTCCTGGAACACATCCCACTTCTTCTTCGTCAACGGACGTGGTTCCAACATGATGGAGCCCCGTCTCACTTTGGACTGAGGATTCGTGAACACCTCGATCAGAATTCCCTGCAAAGTGGATAGGAAGAGGAGGTCCTGTTCCGTGGCCCGCTCGTTCACCTGATTTTACCCCACTTGATTTCTTCTTGTGGGGCCATGTGGAACGCTTTGTGTATGAGATACCTGCCGAGACTCAAGAGGATCTCTTGGCAAGAATTCTTACTGCCTGCGGCGCTGTTCAAACGATACCGGTAATGTTCGAACGGGTACGACAGAACTTTGTGCAACGATGCCATGCCTGCATTGACACAGGGGGTGCCATTTCGAACATTTGTTGTAAATGGAGCAGCTTGTGAAACTTGTGCAGGTGAACGGACTTAACTGAGAAGAAGTTTGTTTAACTTTTGACTCGATCGTTTCCGGAATATGGTTCCTTATCTCAAATTGATCCATTTGCCGTCCTTCATCATCTCTGAAAGTTTGTAACATCACCACGAATACGCCCTGTATTTGAGTTGCATAAACAACAACTAGTGTTTGATTGACGATTAATCCTACAACAGGTTTGGCCAGAGAGTTCATGCTGATCAAGTACTGATTATCCAATCAGTGGCGATTTGAATGACGTAATATTTTGTATTCCGTAGCCATTAGTCTCACAAATAACCTCAACCTTATGCCGGTTTTGAACATAGAGCAAGTTAATTTATATCAAGAAAATCACTCAAAATCTTCTAATGAATACTAATCTCTGACGTAATAATATTTATGTGAAACCAAACTTTAAAATTAATATGCCACGATGACAAAACTTGAGCCTATCTGCAGCATGCTTGTTTGCTCTTTTGTAATTTTCGTACCGTACTCCAATCATTGCTTGCAGTGTATCGTGACCTGTTCGCCAGTCTGGTTGATAATTTCTGAATATAGATTCTTCTGATACCGAGCGAGTTGGCCGTGCGCTTTTGGGCGCGCACCTGTGAGCTTGCATTAGGAAGATAGTGGGTTCGAACCCCTCCAACATTTACCTGGTGTGAAAATGGGAAACCACGGAAAACCGTCTTCAGGGCTGCAGCTATCAAGCTCGGTATACCTTAATTAAGGCCACGGCCACTTCCTTCCCACCCCTAGCCCTTTCCTATTCTATAGTCACTCTAAGACCTATCTGTGTTGGTGCGACGTAAATCCAATTATAAAGAAAATCTTCTGATGAAAATATCTTCTAACAATATGAAAAGATATTAAATGGTGGTGGTGATTATTATTTTAACTATGCAACCATTCTCTATTAACACTAATCTGAGGTCAAAAATAAAAGGGATCTAACACTTCGAAAAATGAAGTTATTGACCAAAGAAAGTCAAGGACCGCCAAGGGCGTCAAAATGAGACTCCCTAGGCCTCCATACGTAATACTGTCGGGGTCGGAAAAGAACAAGAGTTGACCAAGCGAGGTCGAATAGGATCGATGAAATTGAGAAGCCAGGCACAAGTAAGTGGAAACAATGCCAAGACTCAGCTAAGGACCCCGTTGTCGCCAACCCACGCTCCCAAGTTGAGAGCCCCTGGGGCCCTTTTAGTTGCCTCTTACGACAAGCAGGGGATACTGTGGGTGTTATTTTACCACCTCCACCCACAGGAGAATTCGTGATGGCACCGTCTTGTTGTTGATAAGTTGTCACCAGACGTCTGCTTTGAGTCAGACACTTAAGCAAGATGTGCAGAGAGGACTACGTACAGTACGAAGCACCCGCAATTCCTCGCAGACGCGTTAGACAACCTATCCACCAATTTACAGCATTTGACAGAGGCCGCAGTGTGGGACTGCATTAGGCTGGTTGGTCGTATCTTGCAATTGCCAGGCATGTGGGCCATTCAGATATCACAGTGGTCCGATGTTGGACTCAGTGGATGCATGAGAGCACCCAATCTCGTCGTTCAGATTCGTATCGACCAAGAAACACCACCCCGAAGGAGGACCGTCCTATGGTGCGCCAAGCATTGCGGAATCCCACAACTTCATGTACTAGAGACTCTACAACATCCTGTGAGTTCTCGCACAGTGCCTCGACGACTCGCGTCCGCCGGATTGGGGTCCTGCCGCCCCATGCGTCGGTTACCATTGACACCAGAACACCAACCCCTGCGTTTGGAGTGGTGCCTTGCCCGGGAGGGGTGGACAGAGGACGATTGTCGTCGCATCATGTTCAGTGATGAGTTCCGCTTCTCCATAACCTCCGATGGCCATCATGTGCGGGTTTGGTGGCGTCGAGGGCAGAGAACAGACCCTGTCCATATTGTGGAAAGACATACAGGCGTAATCCCTGGCATCATGGTGTGGGGAGTCATAGGATATGCGTTCAAGTCACCTCTAATAGTGCTTCGGCACAGCGATACGTCACAGACATTCTGCGTCCTCACGTCCTACCCCTCATGGCACAGGACCCTAGGGCAGTGTTTTAACAAGATAATGCACGTTCACACACAACACGTCTGTCTATGGACTGCCTAGAGTAGGGCCTCTCAAACGCCCAAAATCTCATGCATGCAAACAGCGGCGCAGAGTTCCTGTGCACAGTGCATCGGTCCCGCTCGGCTCGGACCAACGCTTCGTCTCTGGGCTACACGACTAAACTCGGCTCAACTCGGCTCGGACCAACGCTTCATCTCTGGGCTACTCGGCTAAGCTCGGCTCAACTCAGCTCGGATTTGAAGCGCTACGGAGCAAGTGAAGAAGAGGGAGACAGGGGGAGCGAGCGAGACAGGCGTGGGGAAAGAGCGAGACAGCGTTATTGCTCCAAATCGAGGAGTAGGGGTCTGCACTCTGGTCTACCAAGCGAAGTCGTCTTTTGCACCGTGCACAGTGCATGCACCAGGCGCATGCACCCTCAGAGGCCCTGGCCTAGAGCATGTTGAGGTCCTCCCGTGGTCAGCAAGATCCCTGGACCTCTCCGTCATTGAACGCGTGTGGGATGACATTGGAAGGGGACTCTGTCCCAGTACCAACTTGCGGGATCTGGAGAGACAGCTGCAACAACCGTGGACGAACTTACCTCAGGAGAGGATCCGAAGGCTGTTTGATACTATTCCGAACCGGATGCATTGCGGCCGTGGGGGGGGGGAGAGGGGTAGGGAACATCCTACTGATCTGGT
Source organism: Anabrus simplex (assembly GCF_040414725.1). NCBI lineage: Eukaryota > Metazoa > Arthropoda > Insecta > Orthoptera > Tettigoniidae > Anabrus > Anabrus simplex. The sequence continues at coordinate 503,463,641 of NC_090265.1, read as the reverse complement.
GGCAACATTCCAGCTGTAACTGCCAACGGCCTTGTTCTTTCCTCCCATATTGTAATCCATTCTATAATGGCACATGGTCTTTCAGCATATGTAGTTTTATTCAATTTCAACCACTCATTCTGGGTGCTTAACTTTTTTTTTTTTGTCAGGCAGTGTACTCTATATTAAATCAGAGGGCTCTATCATTCAGTGAGAAATTTGGCCCTCTCACTTTCGTAGTGGGTATATCACTCAGCTGTTACAGAAAAGGATCAGCTGTTTCCTGATTCACTTCCACTTTGATGTCTTTACTCGACATCACCCTTAACGAATCAACATGACAGTGGTCACGAATTGCGCTGTTGCGAAATTCATTTCCTTTTTAGATCTTCAGTCAATACATCGGAGCAAGTTGATGGGGGTTCGGTTTTCTGCAACGCAATCCGAAATCAAAGTTGATGTGGAATCACTGATCTGCCATCAAGGACTGGTTTGATGGACCTTTCTGCAACTGAGCATAAGTTACATAACATAAAGGTGCAGCAAAGCTAATGCAGTGAGCTAACAGTTGAGATCTACGGTAGGGTACCAAAAAAAAAAAAAAAAAAAGCTCTCGGAAAAAAATATTTGTTGTACAGGAGCGAAAGCTGTTAGACTCAGTAGCTTCATCATCAGCCACTGTCATAGACGTCGCTGAAGAGGCATTCTATGGAAATAAGAAGTGAGGTACTGTGTAGAGATGAGAAGAATGCAAGAATGAGGAATGTGGCCTGCAAGCACGAACTTCCTGTTCTGCCCAGACAGATCGGCTATTATCTGCTCTTATCTGCTACACGAAAACATTGACTCACACTTTGCAGTTTGCTGGATTAAAACTGACAAGAGCGAAGAGCCACCAGTAGAAGATAACATGAAGTCGCCTGGGTAGTAGCGGAGTTGCTATGGTAACCATTGCGTCACTGGCTCTGCTGGTGAAAACTCCTTCGCCCGTGCCTCACCGGGCATGTGCAATTGCATTCTTCTGATCTCCCAAAAATACTTTTTCCGCTGCTTTTCTCACCGAACCGGAAGTTGATCGCATATCAGTCTGCCAACGCCACAGAAATGCACGCATCAACTGACCGTATCTTCCGGCATTTTCACACCATTCGTAACAGGGGCTAGCTGCGTAAATGAAATGGCATTAGCATCGCTCATACTTCGGATGAGACTGAGGTCAATGAAAGTAACAAATTTGATCTAGCCCAGAGCAGAAGACACAGTGCACTAAGTAAAATTAGCGAGAAAGATTGCTGGTACAAACGGATAAACATTGGCAGGAAGGTACTTGGAATAAGGATGTGAAAACTAAGTTAGGGCTAAACTCGATGGGTAAAGATGTAAGTACGTATAAACTGGCTTGGATGGTGGGGTTATGTATGGTGAATGGAGGAGAATAGGATAACTACCAGAAAAACGGGCTCGAAGATGGACGATAAGAGAAACAAAGATAGACCAAGGCGAAGTTGGTTAGAGGTTAGAGGTGTAATACTAAACGAGGCCGCAGAGATAGTTGTAAATAGAGCATTGTGTAGGCTTGCAGACTGAACGCTAAAAGTCACAAGAGTATGTAATGAAGATGTAAGTGTACTTGTTTCTGAACGTTTAACTATTGCAATGCATTGTGGTTAAGTGCCAGAAAGAACTATGAATTCTAATTACACCCAGACTAAAGACAAATAAGTGAAAAGTCGTATTCACTCTTACCGAAAAATACCACACGCTAATGATATATGGTTCTCTCTTATCAAACAGTGTATCTAGCCATTCTTCTGGTATTTTACAGTAGATATCAAAAGATAACTTTGAAAATAATGGTATGAATGACCTTGTAAAGTCACAGTGTGGGTAAGGGTGGTACAATGCAGCCTCATCCCGTGACGTAAGTGGTTACCAACTAGGGAGCATGGTCTTATGTCCGATTCTAGTATTGTTTCCACTTACAAGTGCCAGTTTTCTAATTTTTTTTTATTCGACCTCCCTTCATCAAATCTTGTTCTCCCCAGATCCTGATGGTATTAGGTTTGCAAGGCCTAGGGAATCTATCTTTGTGATCTGTTCCTACCCATTGGCCAATATCGTCATTCATTGAAGGTTCGGACCTATTCCGCGTTTCGTTTGATTAGTATTCACAGGGAGTGATTGTCGAGTCGTAGGCTACTTCTTCTTAAAGTAATAATCACCATCATCACCACCGACCTTGGGAAGTTCGTTCGTTTACTTTCGTCTGCCTTATCACTGACATCCTCGTAGAAGATAGCAATGAAATTAATTAGGATTGTCTTAATGAATCAAACTTCAGTGACTAAATTTGTGACACTAGAAATTTGCATATGTATACTGGGAAAACACTCACGTTTTCACACCTTAAGCATGAAGCCATCGGGTGCAATGCCGTCATGGTTCTCAAGAGAAGACCTTCAAAGATAATTAGACTCATTTCTTCACAATATGCCTTGTTCAGTAGATTTAGATTGAACGTTTACGGTAAATGCGACATTAGTATTGATCTAAGTTTCAATTAACTTGCTCTTAGAAATATGCGGAAGGTTACGAAAGGCAAATTTAAACAGTACCTGAGATTCTGAAAGCAATGGTTTAGCTTCTAACGACGCGTCTCAGTAATCAGGTTCCACATTTTATATTAGCTGGAGGGTGATATAAAAGGAGATGGAAACCTGACTTCGCATTATTATCATCTGAGACGTCACCAGTCACCATGAGATCGGTAAGTCATAATTTCTCTCTTGCAGACTATTCTTGCATCAGCAAGTAAATCAGTGAATTCTTTATTAAAGAATCGAAACATCTGACTATTCCATATTGACAGTTGCTATTGTTCATTAGCAAATACAAGCAAAATCTCATTTTAAAAATTCATATCACATAACAAGTTTTGCTTTAAATATTTGTTACCTAGCTTTTGCTATTGATAGAAAAGAATTAGCTCAAGCCGGTCCATGTTCCCTAAAATAATGAATTAATTTTCCTATAACTATCTGTTGCAGTATTGTTTTGACGCATTTATTGTGCTCTACTCTTTTGAATTGCCTTTGCTAGCAAGACCTAGTGTTTACAGTGCTCTGTGTCTTCTGGTATAGGCTATATCAAATTTGTTGCTTTCATTGACCTGCCACTTGGCTTTGACAATCGAAAGTTTACTTCAGGTTTGCATGGTCCCTATGCATGGTCCCTGTTATGCATGGTGTGAAACTGTCGCCCACAGGGTCGCTTGGTGCATGCATTTCGGCAGACTGATATGTAGTAGCAACTTCTGGTTCGGCGAGGAAAGCAACAGGAAACTACCTCACTCCTGATTTTCCTAGTATACCTCTTGATTAACGCCTATGATGTCCGACTCGTTGGCTGAAAGGTCAGCGTACTGGCCTTCGGAGAAGAGGGTCCCGGATTCGATTCCCGGCTGGGTCGGGGATTTTAACCTTAATTGGTTAATTCCAATGGCACGGGGGCTGGGTGTATGTGTTGTCTTCATCATCATTTCATCCTCATCACGACGCGCAGGTCGCCTACGGGAGTCAAATAGAAAGACCTGCACCTGGTGAGCCGAACCCGTCCTGGGATATCCCGGCACTAAAAAAAGCCATACGACATTTCATTTCAACGCCTATGATATCTATGACAGCTGATGAGGATAAGACCTGCCTTCGAGATGAATACTCAACTTACATACATACATACACTATTTGGAATATGCATGAAAGTAGCCATATTGTTATAATTTCTAAAGCTCCCATCCCCCAACTGCCCTGACTTAAGAATTTTCAAGCTAATGCTTGTTACTGAAAGCAATTGAAGCGGTTAGTCGAAGAGGGGCCAAGTTGAAATTTTATAATTTTACAGTGGAGACAAAGAACAGAGTATATCATTACCAAACAGTGATACAAAAGTTAATGACTATAGTTAGAAATATGGCACTTGCGCGATGATCTAAGGTATTTCTAACTTTTTAAAGTGGAGCTATCACATTTTGTAACAACAAAATTGGGCCCTTTGTCTGCAATACAACTTTTCGAACAAGTCAAATCCTTAGTAAAATATTTGTTCATAATATATTTTGACTGCAAATCGATTTTTTTTTTACTATTTGTTTTACGTCGCACCGACACAAATAGGCCCTATGGTGACGATGGGATAGGAAAAATCTAGGATTTGAAAGAAAGCGACCACGCCTTAATTAAGGTACCTTTGCCTGGTGTGAAAATGAGAAGCCACGGAAAACCACCTTCAGGGCTGCCGAAGGTGGAATTCGAACTCACTATCTCCCGAATGCAAGCTCACAGCTGCGCGACGGCCAACTCTCTCGGTATCAGTGTTACACACACCATGGTTCGGAATTTACGTTCAGAAGCAAATTAAGAAATTCTCACAATTCGACCCCCGCGTTACTTTCTTCCTGAGCTTCGTAGCGCAACCATTGTGATCCATCGCCTCTGGTTCACAGAGACCTTTCTAATGGTAGCCTGCATGAAGGTTCGGTATTGATATTTAGACGGTAAACTAATATTGGTCCACCTCTATGGTGTAGTGGTTAGTGTGATTAGCTGCCACCCCCGGAGGCTCGGGTTCGATTCACGACTGTGCCAATAAATTGGAAAAGTGGTACGAAGACTTGAATGTGGTCCACTCAGCCTCGGGAGGTCAACTGAGTAGAGGGTTTCGATTCCTACCTCAGCCATCCTCGAAGTGGTTTTCCGTGGTTTTCTACTTCTCCTCCAGGCAAATGCCGGGATGATACCTAACTTAAGGCCACGGCCGCTTCCTTCCCTCTTCCTTGTCTACCCCATCCGATCTTCCCATCTCCCCACAATACCCTTGTTCAGCATAGCAGGTGAGCCGCCTGGGCGAGGTACTGGTCCTCCACCCCATTTTGGTACCCCGATCCAATGTCTCACGCTCCAGGACACTGCTCGTGAGACGGTAAGGGTGCGATCCCTCGCTGAATCCGAGGGAATATCCAACCCTGGAGGGTAAACGGATTAAGAAAGAAAGAGCTGATATCCAAATAATTTCCAACTTCAAATATTGGACCCCTCTGTTGCCGTGTTATTCCTTCGGGATTCGAACCATTTTGTTATGAGAATGTAAGGCATCAAATGCTTATCCTTTAGACGTCTTAACCACATGCGTATGTCTTTTGATTGAGTTACTTTTTTTTTTTTTTACAGGTTGTTTTACGCCGGATAGGTCTTATGACGACAATAGGATAGGAACGGCCCAGGAAAGGGAAGGAAAGGGTTGTGGCCTTAATTAAGGTACAGCCCCAGCATTTGCCTGGTGTGAAAATGGGAAACCACGGAAAACCATCTTCATGGCTGCCGGCAGTGGGGTTCGAACCCACTATATCCCGGATGTAAGCTCGCAGCTACGTGCCCCTAAGCGCACGGCCAACTCGCCCGGTGAGTGAGTTATTAATCGCAAACCAAACCATATACATTTGAAAGCGTCTCCCATCCCGCGTATTTAACTGGTGCCCTCCCGGTCTCATAATTTTTCTCGTGCCTCATATTTCGAATGGAATTGTGCCTCAACCGTTCGGGTTGGATCTTTAGTTCCGGAGCTATAAGACTGAATGTGAGCACATGATTTCAATACTTTGAGGTTCGAATACATGAAGCCTGATTTTACACTTTGGTGGGAAGAAATATAAGGAAAAAGTAATTGGGCTGAATTACAGTTAGTGTTGGCGCGACGTAAAGCCACCAGCAAGAAAAAAGAAAGCTAACTGAGACATGTTTTACTCCAATTACAATACAAATTACTTTTTCAACAAGTAATCTGTAAAATTATAATTACTTTACATAACGGCAGTCTTGAGAAAATCGCTGAATTCTTTTCACATAATTAAATTTTGCGAGGAATATATATATATTGATGTAGCCACGAAGATGCACACAAAATGCTGTCAAGTGTGTACTCTTTTTTTTACAAGTTATTTACACATATTATACACACACGCACTAATAAACTGCCATCTTGAAACAAAACACTACTACGAAGAAGTAGAAGAAGAAGACTGCGTCCATAGCATGTCAACGTACTACCAATCACGACATGAATTCACATACTCGATTAACGACTTGCACTCACAACACTTGTTAAACAACAACTCAAGACTGCCTCTTTATACACATTGCCTGGCCAGGCTTCTAGAAGAATATAACATAACATGTTTTCTCGTAATAACGAGAGTTTCCAATAGCCTATTTACAGTCTAAGGAATTTTCTATACAATTCCAGTCGCACATGGCGTTGTTCTAGACTGTTACAATGTGTTGCGCATTATTGCATTGGATTATACATCATATATACAGGTAATAATAAATTATATACTGTTAATTACGTGTTTTACATGAAATAAACTCATATTAATATATACAGCAGATGTTTCATGACATAACCTCACAAATAATACGATCAGGTTTATACTAAATGAAGTCCGGACATAAGTACGTAAATAATAATAATACTAATAGATTAAACAACTTCATAGCCACACCTCACAAGTGATAATAATAATAATAATAATAATAATAATAATAATAATAATAATAATAATAATAATAATATTAATCGATATTTCCATTATTTACCCATGGGTTAGAGAATTGTTTCCAAGTTATACTAGCCCATTACACTTGTATCAATTTATTAGCATCGAGTCATTCAGAGGGTAGCATCACTAGGTAAGACTACATTCCACATAATTTTTGTTACAGTTCATGACTTTTAGCGTTTTAAATAATTTTCCATTTACTTACCAAATAAATTAATAGGCTCTTAATATTCTCATTAACCGAGCTCGATAGCTGCAATCGCTTAAGTGCGGCCAGTATCCAGTATTCGGGAGATAGTAGGTTCGAATCCCACTGTCGGCAGCCCTGAAGATGGTTTTCTGTGGTTTCCCATTTTCACACCAGGCAAATGCTGGGGCTCTACCTTAATTAAGGCCACGGCCGCTTCCTTCCCAGTCCCATCGTCGCCATAAGACCTATCTGTGTCGGTGCGACGTAAAGCAAATAGAAAAAAAAAATTCTCTTCACTAAGCTTCGAGGATTTTTTGGAGGGACGGGGATAAGTGTACCTTTGTATTCACTGAGAAGACACCCAACAGGGGCACGTGAAGAAATATCTGCTTTTAACATTAAGAACATCGTTGATATAAGAATGATGTCTTTAAAAGTACCGAACAGGTAAGAAAGTACCTCATGCAGAACTGGTGTATCACTGGTTTTGCTGTAGTATAACTGAAAATTTTTCTTAATCATCATTATTTTATTACATTCCCCGATTACGCTTCTGTGCGATCTATATGAATTACTAGAATGTAGCGATTACTATACTAACGCCCACGAGGGTTACAGTCTCACGTTTAGCGCCACCGGAGAGAAAAAATTGACTAACGCTGCTCGAAAATGATCTGTTGCTATGGCAACGATAACAGCGATGCCACATTTAAGGAAGTTATCGCCACGTGGTTTGGCTTATTCTCAGGCACTTTTATGATATTATTCGGAGTGATAGTGCGTACGTTTTTGTTGTTTTAATTATTTACGTGTTTTTTTCTGAATATCATTTTCGTTGTTAGATTTTTTGTAAGTTAATCAGTGGCTAGTTGTACAGCTCTATTCTGTATTCAACATACGTATTTGTTGATGTTATTGTCAGAAACTGATGATTTTGTTGTGATTATGAAATATCATATTTATCGGCAATGACGTGTTCTGTCTTAAATGCTGGAATTGTTAGAACAATGGGTGAAAGTTTAGGTCTGTTGAATTGCATTAGGTCTACATATAGCCTGTATGAAAGGCTGGTAAGCCGCAGATGGAGGTAACTATGACAACGCACCGTACTTCGTAGTTACTCTTTTCACCACTCCAACTCTCGTGGGCCAAGCTATAAAAAGTAACGATTGTAGTTTCATTACAAAAAATAAATTAGGCTACAAGTAAAAATTACATTTTGTAAAAATTACATTTTGTAAAAATTACTATGTATTTAATCGTTACAAGCAATTCGATTAATTTTACCCAATTAGTTTCCAACTCTGATTTTATAGACGTTGTTACGTGCCCGTCAACAACAGGTACAATAGCTCATTATCAATACTATTCGTCAGGTATTAGTTATAGGCTCGTACGCCTTCCGTAGCGATGTCATTATTTAGGCAGCCTGAATAGTAATGTCACTATTTCTATTGTACTGCCATCCACCAGTGAAAGATGAACTGTTTATCAAATTATCTGCAATACTAGGTAGTTTCTAGAATTTGCACCAGAGATCTTTAACATGTCATCAATCATACAATAAGTGGCAAGATTGTTGTCCGCCCCTCAAACGGCAACTACCACCGCTAGGATTTTGAGACGGTCATTCTACCTGTGCTCCACCAATGTAGCTCTTATTAATCCTCGTGTAAAATCAGTTTCAGTACCATGACTGTCACCAGGCGGGGAGACGAGAGAACATGTTACTCAACACCTATCAACTTGAACATGCTTACTTAATGGGATAAAAAATATGGCATTGAAGGTGACATACAGCGTGGATCATTACCGGAGTTAATTGCATAGCAAGGCCATACTGACAGAGAGAAAGTCATCAGGCAGAAAGTTCCTGTAAATAACCAGTAATTTAAAACATCTAATCCACGTCATCACGTGCTGAGACTCCACATCCGCGCAAACACCGACGATTCAATTATTATTATTAGAGTAGATATGGCGTCTTTATCATATTTGTAGCCCGGCTGTATGGCTAACTGGTTCGCGTGCTGGCCTTTGGACCAGAGGGTCCCGGGTTCGATTCCTGACCGGGTCAGGGATTCCTTAATTGGTTAATTCAACTGGCTCGGGGTCTGTGTGTGTGTGCCGTCTTCATCGTTAGAATTCATCATAAGTAGGGCCCCATCCCTACAGATGCGCAGGTCACCTCTATGGCGTCAGATTGAAAGACGCCGTTATTATTATTATTATTATTATTATTATTATTATTATTATTATTATTATTATTATTATTATTATTATATACAGTATGTAACGACGTTAGAGCTCAAGGCCCCTTCTTACGCTAAACCACTACAATTGTGACGTACTGTATACAAATTAAAAACAATATTTTATCTTTCCTTGTAGGAGTGGAAAGGAAAGGCTCACACTATCCGTAGCCTCGGCACGGTCACGTTGCGGTCAGCTGGCATTCGGGAGATTAGTATGGTCAAACCCCACTGTCGGCAGCCCTGAAGCTAGTTTTCCGTGGGGTTGTACCTTAATTAAGGCCATGATCATTTCCTTCCAAGCCCTAACCCCTTCCTATCCCAACGTCGTCGCCATAAGACCTATCTGTGTCGATGCAACGTGGGACACATAGTAAAACTCATAATAATCTCTGTGGTGTGGTGGTTAGTGTGATTAGCTGCCACCCCCGGAGGCCCAGGTTCAATTCTCGGCTCTGCCACGGAATTTGAAGAGTAGTACGAAGGCTGGAACGGGGTCTACTCAGCCTCGGGAGGACAACTGAGTAGAGGAGTGTTCGATTCAACCTCAGCCATCATCGAAGTAGTTTTCCTCCAGGTAAATGCCGGGATGGTACCTTTTTTTTTTCTACTTGCTTTACGTCGCGCCGACACGGTTAGGTCTTGGGATGGTACCTAGCTTAAGGCCACGGCCGCTTCCTTCCCTCTTGTCTATCCCTTCCGATCTTCCCATCCCTCACAAGGCTCCTGTTCAGCATAGTAGGTGAGGCCGCCTGGGAGAGGTACTGGTCCTCCACCCAGTTGTATCCCCTGACCCAAAGTTTCACGCTCCAGGACACTGCCCTTGAGGTGGTAGAGGTGGGATCCCACGCTGAGTCCCAGGGAAACAAAAACACGGATTAAGAAAGAAAGAAAGAAAGAAAGAAAGAAAGAAAGAAAGAAAGAAAATATAATCTATGCCCGGCCATTTTTCTCCCTAGGAATCAACCTGGCATTCATTTCTGTTGTAGGCTGAGTGAATCTGAGGGGTCCGTAGATCTGCGGAAGACCGAGCTCGATAGCTGCAGTCGCTTAAGTGCGGCCAGTATCCAGTATTCGGGAGATAGTAGGTTCGAATCCCAGTGTCGGCAGCCCTGAAAATGGTTTTCCGTGGTTTTCCATTTTCACACCAGGCAAATGCCGGGGCTGTACCTTAATTAAGGCCACGGCCGCTTCCTTCCCACTCCTATCCCTTTCCTATCCCATCGTCGCCATAAGACCTATCTGTGTCGGTGCGACGTAAAGCAACTAGCAAAAAAAAAAAAAAAAAAAAAAAAAAACTGCGGAAGTGGAATTTTGTTTCAAAAATTTCCGAATTCTTCACGTGCAAACTGAACATGCCTTTAACGTTTCGACTAAGCAGCTCCTACAGTATAATAATGGTAATAATAAAAATGGCAGTTACAAATATGTAGGCTATTGCATCAAAAATTTTGAATAATTTAGTAATACACTTCCCTTTCTTTCCTGCACTGTTCTGCTAATTATCTGCCACGTCCGACGGTCAACACTAATGTGGATTAAACCTAGTTTTACGCCCAAATGCCCTTCCAGACGCCATCCTAATGTGGAGGGATAAAATTATTCACTATTGCGTGTTTGTGTGGTGGTTGTAGTTACGTATCGCATGGCTTTTAGTGCCGGGAGTGTCCGAGGACATGTTCGGTTCGTCTGGTGCAGAGGCCCAAGGGCGACCTGTGGCTGGATGTGCGACTATGATATTAATGAGGTAGGGAGAGAGTGAAACACGATGTCGGCACATAGCCTACTCCTGTTGAACAACATCAAGCGATCTATTTAAAGCTTAATATCCCATGTATCGGACGAAATCACCAACAGCATCCTCATGCCATCACTCCATACGAACACTGTGGAGAATTTTGGAATTGAATTGGGGCTTTTTACACGCAATCTAGTGATTAGAAATTGCATTCCACCATCACTTGTACCCCGCCGACCAACATTCTGACGGTGACTCTTAAAAAGTGTGACGTTGTGTATGTAAATTAATTTATGAATTAAGACGATGACAAACACCCAACTCCCGAGCTAGAGAAATTAACCAAACGCGGCTAAAATCTCCTGTCCGGCCGAGAATCGAACCTGGATTCCTCTGAACAATTCAGTCAAGGAGCCACGAAAAAATATTAACAACTGAGAACACATAGAGTAACTAGGTATAAAATCAACAATATAATATAATATAATATAATATAATATAATATAATATAATATAATATAATATAATATAATATAATATAATATAATATAATATAATATAATATAATACCTCATTCACTCTCATTCACTCTTTCGTGTACGTTTCACTCGTCATACACGTCTCCGGATCCATGGCTAAGTGGTTAGCGTGTTGTCCTTTGGTCACAGGGGTTCCGGGTTCGATTTCCGGCAGGATCGGAAATTTTAATCATAATCGGTTAATTCCACTGCCACGGGGGCTGGGTGTATATGCCGTCTTCATCATCATTTCATCCTCATCACGACGCGCAGGTCGTCTACGGGTGTCAAATCCAAAGACCTGCATCTGGCGAGCCGAACTTGTCCTCGGACACTCCGTGCACTAAAAGCCATACGCCATTTCATTTCATCATACACGTAAGCTGGATGCGGCCAGAAAGTGTTTTGGGTAGTCAATATCAAATTGCCTATGAGAACGCAAATCTCGAATGTTAATCTTTCGATATCCTATTGGCAGTGACTACGAACAAACGGTTGTAAGCAGTAATGCACCTTGGCGGTGTCTTAAGAGAGGAGCAAGATAGTGTATTGTAGTTTTGATAGGAGAGAGGAAATTAACATCTGAAAAGACGTAATTAGGTGTACCTGAATTTAGAAGATTGAATTGTATAGATTGCGACGCTTATCCACTCATTCACAGGGAATTGTGAAAAGTGAGAGTCAAAGCGCAGTTCAAATATGAATCTTACACAAGTGGTAAGATATCGTTCAAACATCTTATTATTATTTAGAAATATGTCTGTAAGTTCAGTGTAAGGAAATTCAGAAGAGGTAAGTTTAAAGATTGGATCAGTTGTATTTTAAGTCATTTTGGGCGCATAGTAGACTTTCTGACTTCCTGTTACTTGTTCAGTCTAGCTACTTGGTTGAATGGTCAATCTTCGGTTCAGAGGGCCTCCTATTCGATTACGTAATGGGTCAGATATTTAAATTGTATGTGGTTAATTCTTCTGGCCCGGGGATGGGAATTTGCGTTCGTCTTAATACACATCTCTTCATCTACTTACAAAACACCACACTACCAACCTCCACAGAAAGGCAATGCTGAATACATCCCTCCACATATAGTCGGCCGAAAAACTCGGCCAAACGTAGGCCTATATGACGCGCCGACCCTAATAAATTGGGAACATAGGCCAAGAAGATGATGATTTATTAATTGCTAAGCCATTTCCATTACAGGGGATGGTGGTTTCTAGATAAATGAAGTTGAAGTCGTCCACTATCTGTAACCTTGACAATATGTGGGATAAATTGCTTAGCTCAAACCTGGAAATCTACTAATTAACTTACTTATTTCTGGTTTGGGCTGAATAAACTCCAGAGAGCCATGTAGTTCTCCAGAGAAGAAATTCTAGTATTCAGTGTTTTATCTTCCGGGTAGGAAATCGAACTTCTGTTCTTCCGGCTGAATCAAACGTACGTTTATTGTCTCGACAATGTAGTGCTTTCGTATACTGTGGAATAGTTCTCAAAAGCACACTTTTCTTTTTCATCTTCTTTCATCTCTTTCCCCACACCCTGTGGGTGCAAACTCTGCCGCACACGCGAACTCAGCCCTGTTTTAAGCCTTACCTGACGCCAATCCTATGTGAAAGAATGTGTTCACAGTTGTATGTTTCTGATATAGTTCATGTAGTGTGTTGTGTGTATTTGAAGAGGCGTGTACAGAGAAAAACACCAACACCCAGTCCCCGAGTGAGAAGAATTGACTTTCTTCTGGTGCCGCTTCCTCACTGAGGTTTGGTGACTATCATGTAGACATTTCTCCTATTTTGTGTTTCCCGTATCAAAGTTGCATATCGTCGATGCTGAACCATTGCCGAAGGACAATCGTCTCGCCCACGTCCAGGTTTCACTTCTCTCTTGCCTTCCGTGATCAGTTGTATGAGTCTGTATTAATCATTTCTGACGATGTGACCAAAGTAGACTGCCTACCTACGTTTAGAAAGAGTTAAGGCTCCACCAGATTTTCCAGTTTGCATCCGGGAGCTGGTGAGTTCCAACCCCACCGTCGGCAGCCCTGAAGATAGTTTTCCTTGGTTTCCCATTTTCACACCAGGAAAAGGCTGGGGATGTTTCTTAATTAAGGCCACGGCCGCTTCTTTCCTATTGTCTAGGCCTTTCCTATCCCATCGTCGCCATAAGACCTATCTGTGTCAGTGCGACGTAAAACAAATTGTAAAAAAAAAAATCCAGCACGGTGGAGTACCTCCTCGTTGGTGATGTGATGATACATCGTGGGACCTTTAATATTCTTCGATACATTCGTATTTCAGATGCCTGGCGAAGAAATTACCGGACGCGACTAAAATCTCCGACCAGGTTAGGAATCAAACCCAAAATCCTTGGAATTGAAGACCGTGACGTTGATCATTCAACGAAGGACACGACGCACTTTGAAATAATACATGCATATAAAAATGCGTTGAATATGCTGACCTTTTGACATATTTTCTTTCGCAGATAAAAATTCTATCCTTTTTCTAAAATCACCAATAGTGATTTATTCTATCGATCTTGATAACATTCTTCCATTGTGGCTATATCCTGATCAAAACGTTCTACCTTCCATCACTAACAGCACACAAGGTGTGATTGGAGGGCATCAGTATTCAGTGACTTGTGATATTGCAAGAGTAAAAATGTTAACAGGAGGTCCATAATGTTTGTTCTGGCTGTTATCTAGAAATTCGTCAACAACCAGCTAGCCACGCTTCCACAATCAGTTTCAAACAATTCGTCTGTAAGGAGTTTCTTTATCTGTGTTCTTATAAAGAATACCCAGTTTTAAATAGGGTACGATAAACTGTCAAAAGCAGCCTAAGTATTTTAGGTACACTAACTGGGTTGGCTATTTGGTGCGGGCCGTGTAGCTGTAAGCTTGTATTCATGAGTTCTAAATCGACTGGATGTCAAAGATAACATGTATGTTGCCTTATCAAATAACATCCCATCTTATTCATGGTAATAATAAATAATAATCGTATGGCCTCAGCTACCGTGTGCAGACATTTCAATTTGACGCCATCTGGCTGTCTGCTCGTCAATTTCGACGTTCCTTTTTACTCTAGGCCACCACTAGATGGCAGACCGAGTAAACCGAAACTCTCTTGGGCGTCTATGGCTGAGATTTAATTAATTTTGTCGGGTAAACACCAAATGTGTCACCAGAGATCTTTTACATGCCGACATCGTACGACATGGAGTGTCGAATGGACTTTTTTCCGCCCTTCAAAAATCCGACTACCTCTGCCGGGTTTGAACCCGCTATCTTGGAATCCGGAGGCCGACACTCTACCGCTGATCCACAGAGGCAGCTTTATTCATGGTAGAAAACAGCAAGATTGTCATTCAACTGAACTTAAAATTTGACTTAATGATGGCATTTCATTTTTATATGGAAGTATAATTAATTTTTAAATGATTAATATCAAATTAACATAATTTTTATTAAGATCGTACGCACCATTTCTTCCGGGTGACTTCCGACAATTGAGTAGTGTTACGAGAATGTTGCAAACTTTGGGCTGGGAAGACTTAGGAGTAAGAAGATGAGCTAGAGAAATTAACCAAACGTGGCTAAAAGCCCGGCTATACAGAAGAACATGGGTTGAACATGTAAGCAACGAACAACTTTACAGCGAGCAGATAGTAAAAGATAACTCCAATAATGGTAATTATGAAAAGCAGAAAGACAGCCTACTTCGGTCATATAAGTTACTTCGTGGCGAAAAATACAAGGTTCTGGAACTTATTTTTAAAGACAAAATTGAAAGGCAAAAGTGTAAGAGGGAGAAAATGCACTATGAAGATAAAGCTGCAATTCAAGAGGACAAATTGGGGCAAGAAAGATATAAGTAAATTTCACCGCTACGCGGCGAAGCATGGAATCATGAATATGATTTTGACTTTAGAAGGCGAGAGAGCAAGTATAGATTCTTTGTTTGTTCCCCTCTCAGTAGCCTCTTACGATATGCAGGTGGTACTGATAATACTCCTCTCACTCCACCCATAGAGGAGATAAACAGTTCCGATGAATCGAAATAAACATGTAACATCATGATTACGTCCAAACAGAGCTCGATAGCTGCAGTCGCTTAAGTGCAGCCAGTATTCAGTATTCGGGAGATAGTGGGTTCGAACCCCACTGCCGGCAGCCCTGAAGAGGGTTTTCCTTGGTTTCTCATAGTCACACCAGGCAAATGGTGGGGCTGAACCTTAGTTAAGATGAAGTTCGCTTCCTTCCCTTTCCTAACCCTTTCCCATCCCATCGTCGCCAAAAGACGTTGGCTCGACATACAACAGATTGTTAAAAAAAAAAAAAAAAAAAAAAAACTCTACGTCCAGCAATATGGAAGCCGATCCAGCACACAATATTCCCATGCCATGTTACAAGATAATCCCACCTATCAAGATCTATGTCCAACAAAATGGTCGCTGATTTAGCACACACTATTATGGCTATACATATTCGCAAGATACTTGTTATAAGAAACTTCTGCTATCTTTGGGAACGTTACCGTGTGTAAGGGACTTTACTGTGACCTAGCCGAAACGCCAGTCAAAAACTGTGGAAACTCGTTTAAAACACGGCGCCATTTGCAGCTACTGTATCTAGAAGGCGGAGATCCATAATAATAACAACTTTAATGCACCATATGGCCATTGTCAAGTTCTATTAGGCTACTGTAAATAATCAACACATAATTTACATTATTTTAATTTTACAATAATCCATAAGGGATTATGCTTGGACTTAGAATCTATGCTAAACAAACATTACTCCTCCAGGCAGAATTTCTTTACGGATGTTCCTCTTTTGGGGCACTTCAGGACATGATATCTCTCACATTGTTGATTACAACTGTCATACACACACAGTCTTCATCAGGTGCATGATAGGTTTTTCCTTTCGCGTAATCGGTGATGGAAACCGTGCACTGCCATTTAGGTCACCATGTGTCGCAGTTTATAGTTTGCTCCCGCCCATCTGAGAGAAGTCATTGCCTCCGTGGCGTAAAATCTCGTCCATACATCTACTTTCTTTTGCTGTAGCTGCTTGATTACTGGTTACACGCTGGAGTAGATGGTAACACCATGCGGCATCGAAGATCCTCAGTAAGAAAGGTCTCTCTTGTCATCTCATACACTAGACGGGACATTGTGTATTTTGATCGATTTTGATAGACTTTTGGTAAATGGCAAAGACGAAAATATAGTATAGACAGATGACGAACACTGGTTACCTGGTTACCACTGTGAAGGTTTCCCGTCCACGCAAAACTGTCTACGCTAAGTTCATGACGCTAATTCCAGATAGTCACCCAGCCGAAAAATATATTCATCTTGATATTCACTTATAGGAAGAGGAATTAGGGATTGGGATAGTTTTTCGTGCATCCGAGAGATAGTGGGTTCGAGCCTCGCTGTCGACAGCCCTGAAGATGGTTTTCCGTGGTTTCCCATTTTCATACCAGGCAAAAGCTGGCGCTGTACTTTAATTAAAGCCACGGCCGCTTCCTTCCCACTCCTAGGCCTTTCCTATCCCATTGTCGCCGTAAGACCTATCTTTACCGGTGCGACGTAAAAAACAAATGGAAATGTTCGATAAATGTCCAAGTTCTTTGACCAGGTAATCAACTGATAGAGGATCTTCCACTTGGGCAGATCAATGATGATTGATAGATTGATTGATACTCGATTCCTACTTTGTGTACGTCAGCACTGTATGAGGCAATCCGTTTTCAATAACGGTAAAATACAGTATATTCATTGGCTGCAAAGCTGTGATTTTTTTTTTTTTTTGCTAGTTGCTTTACGTCGCACCGACACAGATAGGTCTTATGGCGACGATGGGACAGGAAAGGGCTAGAAGTGGGAAGGAAGCGGCCGTGGCCTTAATTAAGGTACAGCTCCAGCATTTGCCTGGTGTGAAAATGGGAAACCACGGAAAACCATTTTCAGGGCTGCCGACAGTGGGGTTCGAACCTACTATCTCCCGAATACTGGATACTGGCCGCACTTAAGCGACTGCAGCTATCGAGCTCGGTGCTGTGATTTTTTAGGGAGGGAGTCCATATGTTTCACAAAATTATCAAAGGGGTATGTGACACAAGAAATGTTTATGAAAGCGTGGTTTATAGAGCTCACGTTTGGATATTCAGGAATAATGTATAAAATTCATGAACTCAAGTGGAGGATTTTGGCTAACATAAAACATGTATCTTTTTCAGACATTACTGTACATAACTGCGGGAATGGTTGTTTTTGGTCTCCATATTGACGAAGTAACGTCACAGGGGAGGAGAGCGTTCTACGAGAAATATACGAAGCTCAGAGAAGTGCCGATACTGTCATACAACAATGAAATAAACCCAGACGGATCATACAAATGGAAGTAAGTGAGCACTGAATTTACTCTTATTGCTTTGAAGGACCGGAATGATATCACTGTGCTAAAATTATGCTTCTATAGTAGTAAAGCAAAGTTAATGTGAGAAAATCTTTGGGTATAAATGGCAAGAGGAAAGTAGTCTATATGAATAATATACCAATGTTATGCTGAGGGAACGCAACTAGTTAAAATGCATTTAAACATTCATGAAGAAGAATTATAACTATGTAAATTAGGATCAGTAAATGAAAGGGAAATATATATTTAAAAAAAAGACGATCAGTCAATGTAAAGAAATAAAATCACGTTGATAGCATTATTGTTATTATTATTATTATTATTATTATTATTATTATTATTATTATTATTATTATTATTAAAGCGTCTTTATTGTGGCGAAGTTAGGGCTCCCGGCCCTTTCTTACACTTAACCACTTCATGTATATACAATGTATATTTTACATAAAATTTAAACATATGAAATCTTTACAACCTAAAGTATAACTAAAGCAACTAAAGTATCACTAACTAAACTAAGGTGAGTAAAGTATAACTAAATTATATACAGGAACACATTGCAATAAACAACCATATTCACTCTCATTCATGCATCCCATTCACACTCAAGAAAGACTGGAAGTGCTTAAAAGATGACGCTGGCAAAGGATTTTAAATTTTGCCTTAGATTTAGCTTCCGTGATGTCATTGGGGAGTTCATTCCACCAGCTCGTGGCGGTGATAGTGAACGATCTGTTGTAGGTTGCAGTTCGATGCACACGAATTTCTAGCGTACAGCCTGATCGGGTATTGAACAGGTGCAGGGAACTAAGGTAGCGAAATCTGGTGGATAGGTAAGGAGGAGTGTTTTGACTCTTTTATTGAAACGTTACTTTAAGATATTAATTGCTGATGCGGGATTTACTTGAAAGTAAATCTTGTGCAGTGAGAAAAATCTTCAGATGTCGACCTAAAGCAATGTACACAGTATTTTTATGAAATAAATTCATGCCAACAAATACACAGAAACACCAAATAATGAAACACCAAATGTTTAACATGTAATATTAACGTTGTCTATGGAGAAGTGGTGGAAGTTCATCATGTGATCATTAAAATACTCTCTCCATTTGATTATTTCAGCTACGAGACTGGTCATGGCATTGTTGCTCAAGAACAAGGAAAACTCAAAAATAGAGGCATTCCAAAATCAGAAGCTATGAACGTGGAGGGTTCTTTCTCCTATCTCGATGATAACGGTGTTGTCATCAGCATGACATATACTGCGGATGAGAACGGATTTCATCCCAAAGGAACTCACTTGCCGACTCCTCCACCTACACCTGACTACATTCTGAGAGCACTGGCTTACATTCGCAGCCACCCTTCCACTACAGAAGGTATGATATTTATTATTATTCATTAAGTCATCACACTTCAGTTAATGTTATCATACTTATCCTGACCATAGTTTAGTTTCGGTTCATGTTTTGATCGAAACATGGTATAAAATAATATTTTCATCATTAAGATATCTTTCTGGTTAGAGGGCGTTCACTTTAGTGTTAATTGTTAACCGTGAATATATGCAACAATTTTCCAGCCGTTCGAACACAATGTAGAAAACAAACGAAAAGTTACGAACAACAGCTGAAATAAAAGTGTAATTTAAACACATAATTACGTGTTACCTTGTTATCCGTTTAACGTCGCGCGAACAGTTATGCGTATTCAATGACGGAAAGATAGGAAAGGGTTTGGACTGGGAAGACAGCCATTGTTTTAGTTAAAATACAGGCGTGGACTTTTCTAAGTGCGAAAATAGAAAATAGGAATAATAACAGTGGGACTCGAACCCACTACTTCCCATGACTCGTACAGCGCAGTCGATTTGCCTGGTACAGAACGATATGTTTCTTCTAATCTCAAACTCAAAAATAAGCCATCCAAAATTAGAAGCTATGAACGTGGAGGATTCTTTCTTCTATTTCCAATCAATAGGATATTTTCATATTCCTCTAAGTACATGTCATCATTAAGTACCGGTACTCCTTCTGTTTGATTATTTTAGCTACCGTACGAAACTGGTCATGCTATTTTTACTCATGATTAATATCAAAGTTGAATTAAAATTTTACAGGCCTTATGAGCCTTGGACTGGCAATTGACCGCTGTTGAACCCGAAGACCTGCAGTTTACGAGACGACGCGTTAGTGCAACGAATAATACTACTGCATAAAGATGAATTTACCGAGTGTAAAGTCGCAGTGCTGTAGGTCAAACGTCGTCACATGGTCTGTAAAACAATAATAGCCTATAAGTACGTTATATCGTATGCTAGACTGAAGTGTAGTTTGTTGGTCTATTAGCTTACTCTCCGGTCCCAGTTGCATGCTTTTTGTTTATACAATTAGCTGTACGTCGCTCCGACACAGATGAGTCTTATGGCGACGATGGAATAGGAAAGGGCTAGGAGTGGGAAGGAAGTGACCGACGTCTTAATTAAGGTATAGCTACGGCATTTGCCTGGAGTGAAAATGGGAAACCACGGAAATCATCTTCAGAGCTGCCGACAGTGGGGTTCGAACCCACTATTTCCCGAATGCAAGCTATTAGCTACGTGACCCAAACCGCGGAGCCACTTGTTCGGTCCTGTTATATGAACTCTCACTGTGCCTCAGCTCGCACAACTAAACGATTACAGTTATTATTATTATTATTATTATTATTATTATTATTATTATTATTATTATTATTATTATTGACATAAGAGGTACATCTACATGGGTCAGAATGCATTTTTTATTTATAGAATATTCTTTCCTCTTTAATCTGGTAACAACGACTAGTTCGAAATATTTTTTGTAGATGTTCATGTGTAAATGACTTGCTACCCTGCTCTGTCATAATATTGTTACGTGCCAGCCCTCTCGATTTTTTTCTAGAAGGAATGACTAAGCAAGGCCGGGGTCCTTCCCGTCGGCTTGAGGACATGCCGCGGTCTCTCCTCTCTTGCTCTCTTTGTCTGGTTTACCTCGTGCACCTTGTGGAAGGTACAACGAGAACGCTCCGCCTCTAGCTGAGCGCCGAATATTCTAGTAGTCCATCATCAGGCTATAAAAAGGAGGCTAGCCGCGAACAGTGTGTTGACTGCCTTGGAGTCTGTGTGCGAAACAGCTGGCGTGAGTATAACTGGAGCAGTGTTAATTGTCATTATTGTGAGGAGTATCGTAGTGCTGGCTTGCACTGTTGAGTTGCTGCTGTCAGTTGTCAGTGTTAAGTAGTTCACTGTGTAGAGTGGGCTCGTGAACTTCTGTGTTGACTGTGTGAATTACCGGACTTTCTCTGGAGTCGAGCCAAGGAACATTCATAGTATGTTGTGGAAGTCAGCAGCCCTGTGTTCATACCTGACTGTGTGCATCTGCTGTGTGTATGAAGGGACTGAGCGTGGGAGCAAAAGAGAAAGGTGGAGTCTGTCTATTATGATTATCGCCCGTTCATTCTCAGGGCTACCGACGGTGAGTTTCGAACGCACCATCTCCTGAGTGTACAGTTACACGGCCTGTGCTGTGTAGTCAACTCAAAGAAACAAACGCCATAGCGTTCCAGCCATAATGAGCCTTGACCTGCCAAGTAATCGCTGCTGAGCCGTAAGGTCTGCAGTTTATAAGGTGACGCGCGGTCAGTGCGACGAATCTTTTCGGCCGTTATTCTTGGCATTCTAGACTGGGGCCGCAATCTCACCGTCAGTTACCTCCCCAGTTCTTTTCCCGTAGGTCTATTGGATTTCAAACCAGCCTTCAGATCCGGGTGAAATCCCTGTCCTGACTGGGAATCGAACCCGAGTCCTCTGGCTAAGATACAGGCTCGTGTCCCTAGAACGCGGGGCCGGCGTGTAGCCAACTCGCACGTTAATAATAATGTTTTTGTTGTTATTTCGAATCATAGTCCATAAACGAGTATGACACAGCGCTCTGTGCTTCCCTGTCCTGCGCTAACCTTTCCATTTCTATATAACCACGACATCCTAGCCCGTCTGCTGACCATGATCGACAAGGTGCCAAGCCTCTACGGTCTGATACCATCGTTAGCCGGTTCGAATCCCGTTGATGGAAAAATGTTCCCCATCAGCATGTTTGCCGGCAGGGTGGAAGACGTGGTGGTATACAACTTATACTCACTAGATTGCTTGCTAAAATCCTGGATTCAATTCCAAACCTCTCCAGAGTGTTCATATGGAGTAAGGGCTTATGACGCTGCTGAAGATTCGTCTGTCGCATGGAGACGGTAAAACCTTGAACAGACCCCTTGGTATTATTCGATAAGAGTAGGCTATGCGTTGACACCAGGTCTCTCTCTCCCCTCCCCCTCCCCCCCCTCTCTCTCTCTCTCTCTCTACCATCCCCTCACACACACAGCCGCGCAGGCTGCCCATGGGTTTCAGACGAGCCGAAGATATCCTCGGACACTCCCGGCGCTAAAAGTCATTCGCTACATATATAAAAATAAAAAACTGCATTCTACATCTTCTAGAATCTATTTATCATATTCATGTCTTAATCTATCCCTACTGTTCTTACACTCCTAAATTCTCCTCAAAATCTGACAAAAACGTGTGGGTGCCACAAGGTGCGCCTTGTCAATGTTTTTCTTCTTCTACTCAAATTTCGCCAAATTCAGATTCAGAATCTCTTCGCTTGTGATTCAAACTGCCCATCTTATCTTCAGAATTTTTCTTTAATACCCCATTTCAAAGTCTTCTATTCTATTTCTTTCTGCTCTAGTTATTGTCCATGCTTTACTTCCATACAGTGTCATGATTCACAGAAAACTTCTCAAGAACATCTTTCTATTTTTTAAAAAAGAAAAGGCTTCATTGGTTGAGCTAGTCTGCATATTATTCATTACTTCTGCCATCGATATATATAAATGCTATTTGTTCGGGGCGTCGACCCATGTGGATCTTTTGCCCCTACTGGCGCCATATTGTATGAACCTGCATATAACTGGAATGGCGGTAGTGTGGAATGTTATGTGTGAGGAAAGGAAGCTTAAGGACGTCACAAACACCCAGTCTCCAAGCCAGGGATATTAATCAGTACAATTAAAAACCCCTGACCCTCCCGGGAATCGAGCCCGGGGCCACCGGGTGACAGGCGGACGCGTTGCTCCCTACACCACGGGGCCGAACTCCATCGATATTTACAAAAAAAAAGTAGCAATATTCATCTTACATAATATTTCACGCAACACTGAATTTATTCGTCTGCATTTCATTACTTTTATTTTCAGTTTATTTATTTTCATCTTGTACTTTAGTCCGGTTCCTTGACTAAATGTTCAGCGTACTAGCTTCGGTTGATAGGGTCCGGGTTCGATTTCCGGTCAGGTCGAAGATTTTAACTTCGGATAGCTAATTCACTGGCTCGGAGACTAGTTTTTTGGTTCCTCTTAAAACACTCCCCTCCATCTACATGCAACATATCACACTATCAACCACCAAAGGAACACGCAATAGTGAATTTATCCCTCCACTTAGGGCTTGTGTCAGGTAGAGCATCCAGCCGTGAAACTGGGCCGGTCCTTAGAATTGCCTACGCTAATAAATTAGACAAAAAATCGAAGAGGAAGAAGGATTTTCATCTTGCATTTTTCTCCAATAATGTGTACGTACCATTCAGGAATTTCTCAAGCAATCGGCAAATCTCCGAGTTCACCTTGAGGATTGTATTATTTCCTAAATTCATCTTTGATTTCCTTTACAGCCTATTCTACATGCACATTCACATTCACATTCACATTCACATACTACTACTACTACTACTACTAATAATAATAATAATAATCTGAAGATGTCCACTTGATTTTATGAAACACGTTACTTCAGAGTTGAATACAGTTCTTGTTTTATTCATTTGGTCTTTACTTATATGTTATGAATTCGATTTGCTGAAAAGTTGTTACTTATTCTTATAGTAAGGTTTCCTATAACATTTCACCAGAAATTCTTAATTACATTCTAATGATTGCGAGGATTTAAGGAAGAGGCCCTCTCAGAATACTGGTCAAAATGTCAGCCGTGAATTTCCAGTCTTGTGGTGAAATATTTTTAAGAATGAATAAAGAGGGTCTCAAACGGTCCTAAGAAAATTATTTTCTCACGCAGATGTGCCATTAGCTCGAAGTATCTCCGTCGCCGTGGAGGCCGACGAAGAGGCGATGGTGGACCCAACGGAACTAAGTGAGGCCACTGAAGTGACCGACAGGACAACACAGAAAATCGAGGATGAACCCAAGTGCTCTTTGGAAGGTACGTTAACAGAACGAACAATAAATAAGATGTGGTAATCCTCTCATTGAGTGGACATATAGTTATATCTATCTGAAGATCCTTGCCCATATTACCGCTGCCATCATGAATTAATCTAGCATTCCTTCGCACGAGCAGAAATCTTGTTTCTTCACATCCTATATCCTCCTGGTTGTTGATCCAAACAGGCAATTACAATGGGCAGCCACGTACTACAGTAACTCAGTATCAGTATACAAACTGATTTTCATCCCTCCCTCCCTCCGAATCACGTTATTCTCTTTTAATTCTTCCTCTTTACCTCTCGGTTTTCCCATTCAGACTGTGTCAGCGATTCTTGTGAGCTTACTCCACCTTTACTGGTCCCAAACGTCGTATTCATTCAATCTCCTTCTCTCACACCACCCTCCGTCACTTCGGTCTTCCTTGTTCCTATTCCATTGATATTTCAAATATCCTTCTGTCAACATAACCTTGACACCATCTCGAAATGTGTTTATACTACTGCAACATTCTTTCCTCCACTTTCTTTGATATTCCTATAATATTTACAGGTCCTATAATTTCTTCAGTCCTTGTCCAGTCCATCCTTGTAACCTCACATATCCAACTTAGCATCTTCCTCTCTACCACTTCCAGTTTACTCTCATAATGAAAGTCCATAGTCTGTTTCTAGTCATTCGACCCGGTAAGGAATGGAATGCTCTTTTCTTTTCTGCTAGTGGCTTTACGTCGCACCGACACAGATAGGTCTTATGGTGACGATGGGATAGGAAAGGCCTAGGAGTTGGAAGAAAGCGGCCGTGGCCTTAATTAAGGTACAGCCCCAGCATTTTCCTGGTATAAAAACAGAAAACCATCTTCAGGGCTGCCGACAGTGGGATTCGAACCCACTATCTCCCGGATGCAAGCTCACAGCCGCGCGTTCCTAACCGCATGGTCCCCATCTGGTGGCGAGGATAAGAAATGTGCCGGCTGCTGAAGTCTGTCTAATTCCTCTGGGGCAATGATAAATGACCTACAGATGTAATTGAATAATATTGGAGAACAATGATGGAATGAAAGATGACAGGAAAAACCGGAGTACCCGGAGAGAAATCTGGCCCGCTTCCGCTTTGTTCAATGCAAATCTCACATGGAGTGACCGGGATTTGAACCACGGAACCCAGTGCTTGAGAGGCCGGCATGCTGCCGCCTGAGTCACGGAGGCTCTCTCCAGTTTAATCTCATTTGATTCCTAATTTCTCTTCCCTGTACAGCATTATTGGCATAATTACTGTTTTATGCGCTATGCATCAATACTTTTATCTAATTAATCCAGGCTACGTGTATTCCGTAGTCTACTTCCGCACTTAGGTTTCCAATCCCTCTCAATCCGACTTCAGAAAAGACGATAGCACTGCGACAGCTTTACTTTGAATGACATATTATCTCAGACGTGCAATGGACGAACGGGACGTGAATGTACTGACATTATTAGATCTCCGTAGTGCCTTCGACACTGTCAACCCTCAGGTACTACTGCAGAAACTTCGAGACCTGAATTTTAATCGAGTGTCACTTCGGTTTTTCCCTCTTTGCTTGAAAATCCCTGGCAAGTGTACCAGTTGGAAATATGCTTTCAGGGTGGCAAAGTAAGTCTCTTGGTGTCTCTTAGGGGTTGCTCCTCGGACCACTGTTACTATCATCCAAATTAATCATTAAATTGCAAGTGAATGCAGATGATGCGCAGATTTACTACCATTCGAAACGGAGTGATATGGATACTGGAGTTATTAGAATAAATACTTATCTACAACACCTTAGTGAGTATGCAAATAAATACAAATTAATAGGCCTAAAGCCGAATAAAATTGAAGTTATTACTATCAACGGTACCAGTAAAAATCTATATTCCCTCAAGTAATGGGACATCCCGCTAATAATTTTAAAATATAAAATACCGAGCGTGCGCCGTGCGTTTAGGGGCGCGCAGCTGTGAGCCTGCATTCGGGAGATAGTGGGTTTGAACCCCATTGTCGGCAGCCCTGAAGATGGTTTTCCGTTTTCACACCAGGAAAATGCTGGGTCTGTACCTTAATTAAGGCCACGGACGCTTCCTTCCCACTCCTAGCCCTTTCCTATCTCATCATCGCAATAAGACCTACACGTGTGGGTGTGACGTAAAGCAACTTACAAAAAAATCATAAGCTACTGTACTTTGATATGGGCTGCCTGGCCGAGGCGGTGAAGGTGTGCACGGTTCGCCCAGAAGGACGTGGGTTCGAATCCCCGTCAGGAAGTCGTGAAATTTAAGAAACGAGATTTCCACTTCCGGAGGTGCACATGGTCCTGAGGTTCACTCAGCCTACACCAAAAACGCGTACGGTACCAGGTTAATTCCTTGGGGCAAAGGCGGCCGGGCGTAGAGCTAAGCAATCTACCCCCATCAAATGCCAAGGTTACGGATAGTGGAAGCCTTTACCTTCCACTCCTCCAAGGGCCTTCATGGCCTGTACGGAGATGACTTTGCTTTTTTAAACTTCTACTTTAGTGACTAACGTAGGAATTATTATGACTGAGACTCTAAACTGGACTCTTTCTTTCTTTCTTAATCTGCTTACCCTCCAGGGTCGGATTTTCCCATCGACTCAGCGAGGGATCCCACCTCTACCGCCTCGAGGGCAGTGTCCTGGAGCTTCAGACATCGGGTCGGGGGATACAACTGGGGAGGATGACCAGTACCTCACCCAGGCGGCTTCACCTGCTATGCTGTATAGGGGCCTTGCGGGGGGATGGGAAGATTGGAAGGGATAGACAAGGAAGAGGGAAGGAAGCGGCCGTGGCCTTAAGTTAGGTACCATCCCGTTATATGCCTGGAGGAGAAGTGGGGAAACCACGGAAAACCACTTACAGGATGGCTGAGGTGGGAATCGAACCCACCTCTACTCAGTTGACCTCCCGAGGCTGAGTGGACCCCGTTTCAGCCCTCGTACCACTTTTCAAATTTCGTGGCAGAGCCGGGAATCGAACGCGGGCTTCCGGGCGTGGCAGCTAATCACACTAACCACTACACCACAGAGGCGAACTAAATTGGACTCACCATGTGATAATCACATGTAATAAAGTTCGTAAATGCTTATACCCATTGAAACGGTTCTGTAACGTATTCTCTGTCCGACTTGAACTGCAACTATTTCGCTCTCTGATACTACCTATATTTGACTATTGTGAAACTGCGTTGACTGAAATAACCTACGGCAGGAGCCTGAAGAGCTGAGTAAGATATATCTTTAAAATAATAATAATGTTATTGGCTTTACGTCTCACTAACTAACTTTACGGTTTTCGGAGACGGTGTGGTGCCGGAATATAGTCCCGCGGGAGTTCTTTTACGTGCCAGTAAATCTATCGACACGAGGCTGACTTATTTGAGCACCTTTAAATACCACCGGACTGAGCCAGGATCGAACCCGCCAAGATGGGGTCAGAAGGGCAGCGCCTCAACCGCCTGAGCCACTCAGTGCGGCGACATATCTTTTTTTTTTTTGCTAGGGGCTTTACGTCGCACCGACACAGATAGGTCTTATGGCGACGATGGTATAGGAAAGGCCTAGGAGTTGGAAGGAAGCGGCAGTGGCCTTAATTAAGGTACAGCCCCAGCATTTGCCTGGTGTGAAAATGGGAAACCACGGAAAACCATCTTCAGGGCTGCCGATAGTGGGATTCGAACCTACTATCTCCCGGATGCAAGCTCACAGCCGCGCGCCTCTACGGGCACGGCCAACTCGCCCGGTGACATATCTTTAATCTGCGATATGATGCTCATATATTACCTCATTATAGGGAGTTGTCTTGCGTCCAGGAGATAGTGGGTTCGAACCCCACTGTCGGCAGCCCTGAAGATGGTTTTCCGTGGTTTCCCATTTTCACACCAGGCAAATGCTGGCGCTGTACCTTAATTAAGGCCACGAGCGCTTCCTTCCTACTCCTAGCCCTTTCCTACTACCCCATTGTCACCATAAGACCTCGGTACGACGTAAAGCAACTTGTAAAAAAAAAGAAAGAATGAAAGAAAGACAGAAAGAAAGAAAGAAGAGCTGTCGTGGCTTCGTGTGTACCAGCACCGTGAACTTCACTTCTAAATAAAATACTTTCCACTAATACTACAACTATCTGTCTTCACTTTTTTCTAACCTCTCATCCTATTATGACCACAACACAAGATCGGGCTCCTCTCTTGCCATGCTCATAAACCGCACTTCTGTTTACAATCGCTCCTTCACAATCTCTGCAGACAGGTTATGGAATTCTCTACCTGCGAACATTAGGGACGTTCCCTCTCATCGCAAGTTTAAAGTGGCTTGCCGTGAGCACTTGTTGAGCAGATCCAGCTGACTTGCTGGATAATATCGTTGACGGAATGAATGAACAACTAAATGGATTGTTGCAGTTATGTCATTTAAGTGTACTTTAGTTGTAATATTGAAATTAACGAGCCTACTATTATTTGTGTTATTTGTAATTATAAGTTTTGCAAATGCATACTCTTTCTTTTTCTTAATCTGCTTACCCTCCAGGGTTGTTTTTTCCCTCAGACACTGCGAGGGATCCCACCTCTACCGCCTCAAGGGCAGTGTCCTGGAGCGTGAGACATTGGGTTGGGCGATACAACTGGGGAGGATGACCAGTACCTCGCCCAGGCGGCCTCACCTGCTATGCTGAACAGGGGCCTTGGTGGTGGATGGGAAGATTGAAAGGGATAGACAAGGAAGAGGGCAAGGAAGCGGCTGTGGCCTTAAGTTAGGTACCATCTCGGCATTTGCCTGGAGGAGAAGTGGGAAACCACAGAAAACCACTTCTAGGATGGCCGAGGTGGGAATCGAACCCACCTCTACTCAGTTGACCTCCCGAGGCTGAGTGGACCCCGTTCAAGCCCTCGTACCACTTTTCAAATTTCGCGGCAGAGCCGGGAATCGAACCCGGGCCTCGGGGGGTGGCAGCTAATCACACTAACCACTACATCACAGTGGCGGACAAATGTATACTCTTCTAGTGGTTAAGTGCAAGATAGGGCCTTGAGCCCTAACTCCGCCACAAATAAAGGTATTATCAATCAATCAATCAATCAATCAATCAATCAATCAATCAATCAATCAATCAATCAATCAATCAATCAATCAATCAATCAATCAATCAATCAATCAATCAATCAATCAATCAATCAATCAATCAATCAATCAATCAATCTCAGGCATTTGAAAGTGTCACCATTCTTCAGCATTCCTTCCCAAATCTGGAACCCTTCATCGTAGTCATCAAATACTCCTAATTCTATGCCGTTATTTTCTGTCAACTTACATTTAACCCTTTGAATTCATGAGCCTTACGATGATAGTGTCTATGAATATAATGCACAAGGTTGCCAATTCCTCAGATATAAAGTCCATTATCAAGAAATATATATATATATATATATTGGAATACCTTCATTAATTTATTTAGGACGGGGCGAGTTGACCATGCGGTTAGGAGCGCGCAGCTGTCAGCTTGCATCCACCCGCTTCCTTCCCATTCCTAGGCCTTTCCTGTCCCATCGTCGCCATAAGACCTGTCTGTGTCGGTTCGACGTAAAGCGACTAGCAAAAGAAAAAAAGAAAAAAAAAGAATATTTAGGACGAGGATGGTTGTCAAGCTGCATTTCCTCTTACAACGGTAATCACCACCACTGCCAAGACTCATTTATAGCGGAAATCAGATCTTGGCGTCAGTGCATTTCTGAACGAATCTTCGACGCAAATTTACAGCTATTAAGTACGTCCCATACTGAACTTTCTGAATAATTTTGAGCACTTGCAGTAGCATCTGAGTTTAGGATTAGGTTTAGGTAAGTATATAATATGCTGTTGTGCTTTAGATATACCATAATGACAAGAGTTTAACTTATAGCTATTTCTAGGGCAACTGAGAGTGTATTTAATAACCATTTCTATAATGACCAAGAGTGTAACTGATAGCCACTTCTTACAGGACTAAGTGTGTAATTGATAGCCACTTCTAATAGGACTAAGAGTGTAATTGGGAGCCAATTCTAGGAGGACCAAGATGTAACTGATAGCCACTTCTAACAGGGCTAAGAGTGTAATTGGGAGCCAATTCTAGGAGGACCAAGATGTAACTGATAGCCACTTCTTACAGGACTAAGTGTGTAATTGATAGCCACTTCTAATAGGACTAAGAGTGTAATTGGGAGCCAATTCTAGGAGGACCAAGATGTAACTGATAGCCACTTCTAACAGGGCTAAGAGTGTAATTGATAGACACTTCCAGGAGGACCATAAGTGTAACTGATAGCCATTGCCAGGCGGATCTAGAGCGAAACTCGTAGCCACTGCTAGGAGGACCAAGATGTAACTGATAGCTACTTCTAGGAGGACTGAGAATGTAACTGATAGCCACTTCTCGGAAAACCAACAGTGTAACTAATAGCCACTTCAAGGAAGACCAAGAGTGTAACTGATGGCCACTTCTAGGAGGACCAAGATGTAACTGATAGCTACTTCTAGGAGGACCAAGATGTAACTGATAGCTACTTCTAGGAGGACTGAGAATGTAACTGATAGCCACTTCTAGGAAATCAACAGTGTAACTAATACCCACTGTAACTGATAGCCACTTCTAGGAGGACCAAGAGAGTATCCAATAGCCACTTCTAGGAGGACTGAGAATGTAACTGATAGCCACTTCTAGGAAATCAACAGTGTAACTAATACCCACTGTAACTGATAGCCACTTCTAGGAGGACCAAGAGAGTATCCAATAGCCACTTCTAGGAGGACTGAGAATGTAACTGATAGCCACTTCTAGGAAATCAACAGTGTAACTAATACCCACTGTATCTGATAGCCACTTCTAGGAGGACCAAGAGAGTATCCAATAGCCACGTCTAGGAGGACCAAGAGAGTATCCAATAGCCACTTCTAGGAGGACTGAGAATGTAACTGATAGCCACTTCTAGGAAATCAACAGTGTAACTAATACCCACTGTATCTGATAGCCACTTCTAGGAGGACCAAGAATGTATCTAATAGCCACTTCTAGGAGGACCAAGAATGTATCTGATAGCCACTTCTAGGAGGACCAAGAGAGTATCCAATAGCCACTTCTAGGGGGACCAAGAATGTATCTGATAGCCACTTCTAGGAGGACCAAGAGTGTATCTAATAGCCACTTCTAGGAGGACCAAGAATGTATCTGATAGCCACTTCTAGGAGGACCAAGAGAGTATCCAATAGCCACTTCTAGGAGGACCAAGAATGTATCTAATAGCCACTTCTAGGGGGACCAAGAGAGTATCCAATAGCCACTTCTAGGGGGACCAAGAATGTATCTGATAGCCACTTCTAGGAGGACCAAGAGAGTATCCAATAGCCACTTCTAGGGGGACCAAGAATGTATCTGATAGCCACTTCTAGGAGGACCAAGAGAGTATCCAATAGCCACTTCTAGGGGGACCAAGAATGTATCTGATAGCCACTTCTAGGAGGACCAAGAGTGTATCTGATAGCCACTTCTAGGGGGACCAAGAATGTATCTGATAGCCACTTCTAGGAGGACCAAGAGAGTATCCAATAGCCACTTCTAGGGGGACCAAGAATGTATCTGATAGCCACTTCTAGGAGGACCAAGAGAGTATCCAATAGCCACTTCTAGGGGGACCAAGAATGTATCTGATAGCCACTTCTAGGAGGACCAAGAGAGTATCCAATAGCCACTTCTAGGGGGACCAAGAATGTATCTGATAGCCACTTCTAGGAGGACCAAGAGTGTATCTGATAGCCACTTCTAGGGGGACCAAGAATGTATCTGATAGCCACTTCTTGGAGGACCAAGAATGTATCTGATAGCCACTTCTAGGAGGACCAAGAATGTATCTAATAGCCACTTCTAGGGGGACCAAGAATGTATCTGAAAGCCACTTCTAGGAGGACCAAGAGAGTATCCAATAGCCACTTCTAGGGGGACCAAGAATGTATCTGATAGCCACTTCTTGGAGGACCAAGAGTGTATCCAATAGCCACTTCTAGGAGGACCAAGAGAGTATCCAATAGCCACTTCTAGGGGGACCAAGAATGTATCTGATAGCCACTTCTAGGAGGACCAAGAGAGTATCCAATAGCCACTTCTTGGAGGACCAAGAATGTATCTGATAGCCACTTCTAGGAGGACCAAGAGAGTATCCAATAGCCACTTCTAGGAGGACCAAGAATGTATCTGATAGCCACTTCTTGGAGGACCAAGAGTGTATCCAATAGCCACTTCTAGGAGGACCAAGAGAGTATCCAATAGCCACTTCTAGGGGGACCAAGAATGTATCTGATAGCCACTTCTAGGAGGACCAAGAGAGTATCCAATAGCCACTTCTAGGGGGACCAAGAATGTATCTGATAGCCACTTCTAGAATGACCAAGAATGTATCTAATAGCCACTTCTAGGAGGACCAAGAGAGTATCCAATAGCCACTTCTTGGAGGACCAAGAATGTATCTGATAGCCACTTCTAGGAGGACCAAGAGAGTATCCAATAGCCACTTCTAGGAGGACCAAGAATGTATCTGATAGCCACTTCTTGGAGGACCAAGAGTGTATCCAATAGCCACTTCTAGGAGGACCAAGAGAGTATCCAATAGCCACTTCTAGGGGGACCAAGAATGTATCTGATAGCCACTTCTAGGAGGACCAAGAGAGTATCCAATAGCCACTTCTAGGGGGACCAAGAATGTATCTGATAGCCACTTCTAGAATGACCAAGAATGTATCTAATAGCCACTTCTAGGAGGACCAAGAATGTATCTAATAGCCACTTCTAGGAGGACCAAGAGAGTATCCAATAGCCACTTCTAGGAGGACCAAGAATGTATCTAATAGCCACTTCTAGGAGGACCAAGAATGTATCTGATAGCCACTTCTAGGGGGACCAAGAATGTATCTGATAGCCACTTCTTGGAGGACCAAGAATGTATCTGATAGCCACTTCTAGGAGGACCAAGAGAGTATCCAATAGCCACTTCTAGGAGGACCAAGAATGTATCTAATAGCCACTTCTAGGAGGACCAAGAATGTATCTGATAGCCACTTCTAGGGGGACCAAGAATGTATCTGATAGCCACTTCTTGGAGGACCAAGAATGTATCTGATAGCCACTTCTAGGAGGACCAAGAATGTATCCAATAGCCACTTCTAGGGGGACCAAGAATGTATCTGATAGCCACTTCTAGGAGGACCAAGAGAGTATCCAATAGCCACTTCTAGGGGGACCAAGAATGTATCTAATAGCCACTTCTAGGAGGACCAAGAGAGTATCCAATAGCCACTTCTAGGAGGACCAAGAATGTATCTAATAGCCACTTCTAGGAGGACCAAGAATGTATCTAATAGCCACTTCTAGGAGGACCAAGAGTGTATCTAATAGCCACTTCTAGGAGGACCAAGAGAGTATCCAATAGCCACTTCTAGGAGGACCAAGAATGTATCTAATAGCCACTTCTAGGAGGACCAAGAATGTATCTAATAGCCACTTCTAGGAGGACCAAGAGAGTATCCAATAGCCACTTCTAGGAGGACCAAGAATGTATCTAATAGCCACTTCTAGGAGGACCAAGAGAGTATCCAATAGCCACTTCTAGGAGGACCAAGAATGTATCTAATAGCCACTTCTAGGAGGACCAAGAGAGTATCCAATAGCCACTTCTAGGAGGACCAAGAATGTATCTAATAGCCACTTCTAGGAGGACCAAGAATGTATCTAATAGCCACTTCTAGGAGGACCAAGAATGTATCTAATAGCCACTTGTAGGAGGACCAAGAATGTATCTAATAGCCACTTCTAGGAGGACCAAGAATGTATCTAATAGCCACTTCTAGGAGGACCAAGAATGTATCTAATAGCCACTTCTAGGAGGACCAAGAATGTATCTAATAGCCACTTCTAGGAGGACCAAGAGAGTATCCAATAGCCACTTCTAGGAGGACCAAGAATGTATCTAATAGCCACTTCTAGGACAACAAAGAATGTTTTTGACGTAGAATACGTATACAGTATGGAAACCTTACTTGGGCCGCTAAGCGTTACAAAAACGTGAAAATGTTAAATCAAAATAATTTCTAGACAACACGTCCTATGACAGCATTCAGTATTTTTAGAGAGGATGGCGCGATGTATCTAGCAACAAGAGTCTCTTCTCAGCCTGACGTAATCGGGTGATGTAGGAGTGCTGCCATTTTGTGGTACTAAAGTCACAGTGCTGCACGGCTAATAATTAGTCTAGCTCTAGACTATGGAGTGATAGCACGTTCCGTTGGGTGTCGTTGGATCTGTATGCAGCAAAACAACTCACATAGTGATGGACACATTGTGATGCACAGAAGTGCGAAATATTTATTTCGAAAATTACCATCACATACGGACACAAAATCGCTTGAAAATGAACGGAAACGCATTCCAAAAAATAGAGGGCTTGTCAGAATTCTATGATGTTCAAAATCACAATGTTGAGCGTCAAACAGCTTATTGGAAACGTCCCAAATTTAAGGCGGCTGAGTGTCTTGTGGCGAGTTCCGCGCTGTTGGAGTCCCAGCTGAGCACATTTTTCACAGTAGTGGAAAATAATTCGGAATTCATGGCCCTGAGGAGCGTAAATTTGTTTAGAATTCATAAAAAAGATTTCAAAATCATACTGACTATGAAATTTATTTCGAGAATGCTTATTACGTGATACTTATTCCCTAGGCAGCCCCGTTCGATTCTTTTTTCCTTTTTTTTCCTAGTGGTCTACAGTACTGTCCCTCTTAACACATGGAAGGTTTTCGGCAACATGAGGATGTGGCAGAGTTAGGAATGGGAAGGTAAGGTCCCAGCATTTGACTGCTGTATACATGGGAAACAACCAAACAATATTCAGGATTCAAAACCACCACCTTTCCTATGCAGTTTCACAGCTACGAGACTGAGAAAGCTCTGAGAATTCGATAGACGAAGAGTGCTTAGTAGCCACTTGAAGGAGGAATAAAGTGCAGTTAATAGCCAAATCTACGAGAACCAAGCATGTTTTTATAGTCACTTCTAGGATGATCAAGAGAATAAATTCATAGCCTCTTATGTCCTCATTTATGTTATGTGAGGCCGAAATTCACGACTTATCCAAGAATCGAACTTGGACCTACCATACAGGATGATGAAACCTACGTAGTAGATTGTAATCTAACATTATTGATTCTGGAAGACAGAGAAAGAAGATTAGCAGGTAGGATGTTAGCAGAAGGGAATGTTCCAACAAAAGTGAAGCGATGCTGGTTTTACTCTGGGATCCGGTGATCATCTCCCCCCTCCATGGTACTATAGTCCTTGAAGGGCCTTGGCCTACCAAGCGACCGCTGCTCAGTCCGAGGGTCTGCAGAGTACGAGGTGTCGTGTGGTCAGCACGACAAATCCTCTCGGCATTTATTCTTGACTTTCTAGACCGGGGCCGCTATCTCACCGTCAGATAGCTCCTCAATTCTAATCACGTAGGCTGAGTGGACCTCGAACCAGCCCTTAGGACCAGGTACAAGTCCCTGACCTGGCCGGGAATCGAACCCGGGGCCTACGGGTAAGAGGCAGGCACGCTACCCCTACACCACGGGGCCGGCTCCGGTGATCATCTCCCGTCTACAAATTGTCAGTTGCTGGAGGAGCTTTTATGTGATCTTTAAGAAATTCTCATTAATTTTTGCTGCCTATTTCAGACGTGCAATATAAGATTGGAGAAGCAATACCCGGTGGGATCCCGTCGTGTACAGCCGCAAGCTGCAAGCTAATAGATGGGGAACCTGCCGTTACATGTGACATCCTGGAAGAACAACCAACCACGACAGATGTGCTCGAAGAAACCACACTTACTGAGTCTTCCTGAAAATTTTACTGTAATTGTTTTATTTATGTAACTAATATTAAAAAGCCTGTTAAAAGTACTACCTGTACGTTTTTATTACCTATTGGACCACATGTATGCTCCTTTCATCCATATTTTAAAACACTTAGGGATCTCAGACGTCCCGTTTTTACCCAGGGCAGGTCCGTTTTTAGGAATTTTATCCCTGTGTCTGAATAACGTCTAAATGGGACGTAAAATGTTCCAGTTTTAACTGTATAGAGGCATACAAGGGAAATGCAGAATTTTCTGTTGCTTTTCTCACCGAGTCATAAGTTGCTGTTAAATATCAGTCTTCTAAACCCACTGGAATGCACGCACCAACTGATACCATGAGAGATTTTTTTCACCCATTCATAACAACAGGGAAGGAATTGCATTACTAGCATTGCTTATACCTCACTTTCATAAGTCAAAGCCAAGAATGAGACTGAGACAGGTAAGTAAAAGTTTTCGAGCCCGTACCAGAAGACAGAGTACTATGCACACATTAGCAAACGCATCGTTTTTCACAAAAATACCTAAAATATAGAGTTTTTTACAATTTATTTTACTTCGCACCGACACAGATAGGTATTATGGCGACGATGGGAAAGGAAAGGCTTAGGAATGGGAAGGAAGTGTTCGTGTACTTAATAAAGGCACAGCTCCAGTATTTGCCTGGTGTGAAAATGGGAAACGACGAAAACTATCTTCAGAGCTGCCGACAGTGGTGCTTGAACCCACTATCTCCCGGATGAAAGCTCACAGCCAAATCGCCAGGTAAAGGGTATTTTTAAATTACTTGCCTCTTTAGACTTTGGCCAGTTTCGCACATTTCTGTACACTGAAATGGACACAGAAACTTCGAATAGTGTTGTTATCCTTCTGCTCGGCCGGGCGAGAAAACATTTGACAAAGATCTTACCATCCTAAATTTCTTTCAAATGATATCTTTTGATATCAAACATTTGATATTCTAATATCAGAAGTCTTCCATGAAGATTAGATTTTATGCAACCAGCCTTAATGGGCATTCGGCTAGTCGTTTCTATTCTGCTCTCAAGATAGTGGGTTCGATCCTATTTGGGCCCAGTGATACTTCAAGGAGTTCAAATGGGACAACTCAGAGTCGTTCGTTTTCTGCACGTAAAGAAACTCCTGCTGGATAACATGTAAACACCCTTGCGTCTCTTAAAATATATCAAAACTGAAGAGAAAGTGTATTATTATTATTATTATTATTATTATTATTATTATTATTATTATTATTATTATTATTATTATTACTGGAATCCCGCTAACTGGACTTCCGATAAAACTAGCCTGCAAAAAAAACATTTTTTGTGCTGTAAAAACGAAAATACGTTTTTATGAATTTCTTAACGCAGAATTCGGGGAAAAAAATTTAGTTTTAGCGTATCACGTCTGGTTTAGTGGCAATTTTACAAAATATTATGTTGTTCTTACGTAAAATTTTTGATACTTAGTATTGATTAAATTTTATGTATTGATATAAATTTCAGCTTGCAAAACGTAATCATATTTTGCATGCTTTGAATACACATAAATGCTGCTTTGTAAGCAAGTAGATGGTTTGTATTATATTTTTAATGTATATTGAAATTCGTGAAACTGAAGCATAAAACGCCTGTTTAGTTTCGGCTGTACAGTTGCATTTAAATTAATATAACCGTAACTTGAATAAAAATTACATGGTTAAACATACATAGTTTTGTTACTTACATTATGTGCAGGTTAGATTCACACCTCCATCTTTTCCCGTTTTCCGTGGAATTTCCGGGTTTTTAAAGTTCTTGAATGATCTCTAGAACGGTCGTCTCGTGCAATCGGCCAGCAGTAATCGGCCATCATATTCACATCCCAACGTCCCTGATAGCGTCGTTCTGCATCTTTGAGATCCTGGTGAAACCTTTCACCTTGTTCTTCACCGACAGTTCCTAAATTTGGAGGGAAATAATCCAGATGCGAAGCTAAGAAATGAAGCTTAAGGTTCATATTACAATTGAGTTCCTTAAACTTTACCAACATTTTCCTTACAATTTCTTTGTATTGAGGGTCCTTAATGTTGCCGAGGAATTTAGTCACTACATCTTTGAATGCGTTCCATGCCTCTTTCTCAATTTTGGTCATCGTGTCTGTGAAATGTATATCCTTCATCAGTTTACGAATCTGTGGTCCATCAAATGCGCCTTCTTTGATTTTTTCATCTGATAATGGGGGAAATTTAGTGGATAAATATTGGAAGCATAGGCTACTTTTATCTAATGCCTTGACATACAGTTTTAACTTCAAGGGTTATTAAAGATAAAAACATACAAAAACAGAGAAAAAGAACCTAAGGATACTTAAATGTACCTCTCCAACCTCTTCCGAGTACTCTGAAGCCTTCACGATTGATGAGGTTGATACAGCATTAAAGGACATGAAAGTTGGCAAGGCACCAGGTTTTGATGGAATACATCCTGAATTTATCGTAAATATGGGACGGAATGCGAGAAGGTGGTTGACGAGCTTCTTTACCCACATACTTCAGACAGGTGTTCTTCCTAAGGAGTTTAAGAAGACTAAAATCCTTGCCATATTGAAACCTGGCAAACCAAAAGATATACCACAAAGCTACAGACCAATCGCTCTCCTCAGTTGTTGCTATAAACTTCTTGAGAGACTACTTTACAACAGAATTAGCATTGTAATTAATCAACATATTCCTATTGACCAAGCTGGTTTTAGGCAGAATCGTAGCTGTTGGGACAAAGTCCTTGCACTCACAACATGCATTGAAGCAGGATTTCAGCAACAGTTGAAAACCTCTGCTGTTTTTCTGGATCTTTCTGCTGCTTATGACACGGTTTGGAGAGAAGGGCTGCTGTATAAACTTCTTCAGGTATTACCGTGCAAAACCACGGTACAATTAATTGGAAACATGCTGAATAATAGACTCTTTCAGGTTATTCTAGGGAATAGGACTAGCAAGCTGAGAAGATTGAACAATGGTCTCTCTCAAGGATCAGTCTTGGCTCCTCTCCTGTTCAATCTGTATATATCAGATTTGCCACCAACGAAATCTAAAAAATTTTGCTATACTGATGATATAGCTTTAGCTACAAGTCATAGTAACCTGAAAGAAACGGAGAACATTTTAACTGATGACCTTTCCATTCTTAGTGACTATTTTCGGAAATGGAGACTCCAACCAAACACCACCAAAACTGAGGTGTCCTGCTTTCATCTAAATAACAAAATGGCAAACTGTACTCTCCAAGTGTCTCTTAACGGTAAGGTCCTCAGACACAATAATTACCCAAGGTACTTAGGTATAACATTAGATCGGACACTCTCCTTCAGGAAACATCTAGTAAATACAGCAGCAAAGATTAGGAGTCGTAACAACATTCTGCAGAAGTTGTGTGGTACAACCTGGGGTGTTTCTGCAACTACCTTGAGATGTTCTGCCC
Source organism: Anabrus simplex (assembly GCF_040414725.1). Classification (NCBI taxonomy): domain Eukaryota; kingdom Metazoa; phylum Arthropoda; class Insecta; order Orthoptera; family Tettigoniidae; genus Anabrus; species Anabrus simplex. The sequence continues at coordinate 503,424,221 of NC_090265.1, read as the reverse complement.
TTGGCTTGGTTTTCTCTGCGGCAGAATATTGTGCTCCTGTGTGGATCAACAGCTGCCATGTGAAACTTGTGGACACTCAACTCAACAACACAATGAGGATTATTTCAGGTGTAATAAGATAAACTCCTACCCATTGGCTTCCTGTCTTGAGCAACATCATGCCTCCTTCATTCCGTAGAGCACAAGCACTGTTGAGAGAATACTCCAAGATAAATGGGTACCCTGACTTGCCCATCCACTCCAATATTCCTGACCTTCAGAGGAACCGGTTGAAATCTAGACATCCGCCAGTTAAGTTCGCTCAGAAGCTCACAGAAGACAATTTCAACCCCTATGCCTAATGGAAGGAAGATTGGATCTCAGAAACAGGTGAACATCTCTGGCCTTTCTTTTCACCTAATTCGAGGTCTGAACTCACAAGAAGAACTTGGACCATCCTTAATAGGATTCGATGTGGTAATGGTGTCTGTGCTGCGTCCCTGTATAAATGGGGAAAGATACAATCCCCCGAATGTGACTGTGGTGCTCCTTTTCAAACCATCGAACACATTGTAAAGGAGTGTAGCAGAAGAGCTTACCCTGGAGATTGGTTTGATTTTCTAGAGGCCAATACAGAGGCTCTAGAATGGATAACATCTTTAGACATTAAAATATAATGTACTTGCTTTCTTGTTTCTGTATACAGGGTGAAGCGTAATTCGCGCACTCGGGCGTCGCAGCGCGACTCCTTACATGCCAGCAATAAAAAAAATGTCTCTTACAAAATTTCGTCTTGCCAGTATATCCGGCAGAAAAACGACGTTGAAGAGTAGCAATCTGGCAAAGCTGTAACCACATCTAGGGTAACTACCTCTGTCAGCAGAACCATCGATCTCCTGCATGCCAACTAAAAACTCTACCCACTGCACCAAGTATACAGCACGGGCGGAATGCGCTGACAGCGGTAGTTACCCTACATATGCTTACAGTGTTGCCAGATTGCTACTCTTCAACGTCCGTTTTCTACCGGATATACTCGCAGGACGAAATTTTGTAAGAGACATTTTTTTATTGCTGGCATGTAAGGAGTCGCGCTGCGACGCCCGAGTGCGCGAATTACGCTTCACCCTGTATATGTATATATGCCATACGATAAATAAAATTAATAATCAATCCTAATTTGATGTGCAAGGGTTGAAGTAGAAATTTTTCACGGTCAATAAGACTTACATTCAAGAAATGTTTGGATCCTGGTTGTAGTTGTTTCCTTTCTGGCCAATTCACTGTATCCCAATGTTTATCCCGTGCCCTGCTCTCCCATTCGCATAGGAAACAGGGAAATTTTGTATAGCCTTTTTGTTGTCCCAGCAACAATCCAATGATCTTCAAATCACCGCAAATTTGCCACCCATGCTCAAGATATGTAAATTTTTCAAGCACCAACTTTAAGGTCTCGTATGTTTCAGACATTTTTGTGGAGTGTGCAAGTGGACGGATGATAGAACATTTGCATTATGAAGAAAAACAGCTTCTAAGAGTCAATAAAAACACGTTAGTTACTAGGATCATACTCTTTCTCTCCCAATTGACGTAGAAGATTTGAAACATCCGTACAAAATACAAGTTCATTTTCTTGAGTATAATACTTTTGGGCTGTTATCCTTGAAAGGAAACTGCTGTATCAGTCCATCATAAATATTGCATAAGGGCTGGGGCTTTCAATACGTCTGTTTATTCAAGTGGTCTAAGATTAAAGACAAACTCTCAACTGTCTTATTTTCAATCCTACATACCTCGCGGTCTATTGCGTATCTGGGGGAGTTTGTTATGAATTTACCAGGAAACCCCCAACTACAAAATGAAAATTTGGACAGCAATAAACTTATAATAAAATGCAAACAATAACAAATCAAATCACATAATTGCTTTCTAAAAATAGTTGCGCGAGAACATCTCTCAACATTACATCTTACGAATTCATGCAGATACTAAAAAACCGAATTGCGTCAAAAAGACGAGATAGGAAAAAATAGCATCATTTTCGGAATCAAGGCAGCGATTTCCATAAGAATTACATATTTTCTATTTTACCGCAAAATCATGTTGGCTAGTGTAACTTCACATGCCGTGTAACTAGACAACTTGACGAGCACTATTTATTCTTTCTTCTTTTAATCGCTAATTGATCTTCGCTGGTCAAGCAGATAAATAAATAATGTAGTCTTTTATGAGCTGCACTGTAATAATGTAATTTCTAACATAGCCTACTTGACGAAACTGCACGTGGAGGAAATGAGTGCGAGAGTCAGTCAAGCATCACGACATTTTTTCCTACAAATTTTTCTTCTGTATAGTATGAAATATTATTTTTAATTTTAGGGCGTGTTGTACTTTTCTGTGCCCTGTCTTGTGCTTGAACTTTCATCAGAGTAGTATGCAAAAGACAAACTCTCAACTCTCAACTCCGTACAGGCCATGAAGGCCCTTGGAGGAGTGGAAGGTAAAGGCTTCCACCATTGTTTACCGCGGCACATGATGGGGTAGAGTGGTTAGCTCTACGCTCGGCCGCCTTTGCCCCCAGGAATTAACCTGGTACTCATTTTTGGTGTAGTCTGAGTGAACCTCAGGGCCATATGCACCTCCGGAAGTGGAAATCTCGTTTCTTAAATTTCACGACTTCCTGACGGGCATTCGAACCCACGTCCTTCCGGGCGAACCGAGCACGCCTTTACCGCCAGAGTAATATGCAGTAAATTGTTGTGAATTGTGAATAATCCACCCGTTATTCCGTAAAACTTGACATGTCGGAAATTCGACACACTTTAGTCCACATGAAGTCTAATTTGCGGGGCTCTACTGTTTTATTAGATTTTATGTAATCATCTTGAACGAGTTCCAGTTTCCCGGGTGCGATGTTTTTCTGTAATAAATACTATATTGAGGTTTTATACTCCTTAAGTAGTAAGAGCAATAGCAGTTTTGGATCATTAGTTAACATTTTTCTGCTCAGTCAGCACACGAGATCATTGACCCCTAGTGTAGTAGTGTGACTATGTCGATTCGAGGATTTTGCGTAAAAGAGCGAGCCTAACTTCACAGACGCCATCTTGGAGGGGCCTAACCTCACTTTAACGGCCAGTTGCCCTTCCCGACGCGGATTTTGCATAAGAGAGCCCGTCTAACCTCACAGTCGCCATCTTGGAGGGGGACAACCTAAGTTTTACGGGCAAATGCCCTTCTCGACGTGAATAGTCGTCATCTTGGATGAGGCTAACCTCAGTTTTACGGCTAGATGCCCTTCTCGACGTAGACGGTAGCCATATTGGACTAACCTTAGTTTTACGGGCGGATGCCCTTCTCGACGTAGACAGTCGCCATCTTCGAGATCTCAGTTTCACGGCAGATGCCCTTCTTGACGTAGACAGTCGCCATCTTGGATGGGCATAACCTCAGTTTTACGTTAAAAGAAACCCTCATACGGGACACAATTCCGACATCTCAGCATCTCCAAAACGATTAAATGTAGGCCTAGTTGAAAGGATGTTATACGAATAACGTAATAATTTAAAAGTTCCTAAAAGTAAACCATAATTTGATTAAACCGATTGCAAATATTAAAGCATTCACGCTCTTTAGACCTTTTCAATTTTCATGCAAGTAATCTCACGACTGACGACGAACGAGAAGGTCTAGAGAGCTCGAATGCTTTAACCGAGCGAGTTGGCCACGTGGTTCCTGGGGCTGTACCTTCATTAAGGCCACGGCCGCTCTCTTTCCAGTCCTATCGTTTTCCCATCCATACATCGCCGAAAACCTTCGATATACTATAATGTTATTTGCTTTACGTCCCACTAACTACTTTTACGGTTTTCGGAGACCCCGAGGTGCTGGAATTTAGTCCCGCGTGAGTTATTTTACGTGCCAGTAAATCTACCGACACGAGGCTGACGTATTTGAGCACCTTCAGATACCACCGGACTGAGCCAGGATCGAACCTGCCAAGTTGGGGTCAGAAGGCCAGCGCCTCAACCGTCTGAGCCACTCAGGCCGGCCCTCGATGTACTAGTGACACGTTTAACCACAAGCAACAAAATAACAATAATTTTATTATTACCATATGCGGCTCCGTAGCTGACTGGTCAGCGTCTTGGACTTCAGCCACGTGGTCCTGGGTTTGATTTCCGACAGGTCATGGGATTTAAATTTTAAGAGGTTAAATCCCATGACGCTTGGGTTGGGTGTTTGTGCTAACACTAAAATTCCTACAAGTCACACATCACGCACAGCATTCCGCTCCATCACATGAACACGGAGTTTCCAACACTTGGCAGATGCTGCCGAGCTTCATTGGAGGGCGTGCATTACAAGGGCTGTACCAGGCTAGTAACTGATGCACAAATGCATAACTTTACTACTATGTAATTTGAAAGTTATTTTTTCTGCTTTGATGTGCTTAAAATCACGCGAAGGACATTCTAGACTCAACTTCCTGCTCAAGGAGCCGGCCTTCGACCGCTAGCAACCCTGCATTCGGAACACATTATTAACTACTGTTAGCTCCTCCCGATTAACACCACCTCTGGCAACCTTCGAATATGCGTGAATAATCACCTTGTATAAAACTAAGATGAGCAACCTTGCAAGATCTGTCCACGTACAACCACGCTATTGTAATGTCGGGTAGGATGGAGAGATTGGTGAGTAAATGGAAGAAGAATCGGTGTTTCCTTTTTGCAATTTGCTTTACGCCGCATGGACACATATAGGTCATATGGCGACGATGGGATAGGAAAGGGCCAGGAGTGGGAAGGAAGCGGCCGTGGCCTTAATTAAGGTACAGCCCTAGCATTTGCCTGGTGTGAAAATGGGAAACCACCGGGAAACCATTTTCCACTATCGGCAGCCCTGAAAATGGTTTCCCGGTGGTTTCCCATTTTCACACCAGGCAAATGCTGGGGCTGTACCTTAATTAAGGCCACGGCCGCTTTCTTGAAACTCCTAGACTTTTCCTATCCCATCGTCGCCATAAGACCTATCTGTGTCGGTGTAACATAAAGCAAATTGTAAAAAAAACAATTAAAAAAAATTAACAGACTTACAACTGTCTCCATTATGCAGGCCTGGATAAAATGTTACTAAGTTGTTTAGTTGTTGGTTTCTGTATTGCTTCGTACTGTTACGTCGACAGATGTACCATTTTAGTAAGATAAATGTAATAACTGAAATACTATATGACTGTACAACATTTTAAACTGTAACTATGTGTCTGTTAAACAGAAAAATAAAATTGTGATGCAGTGGGAGTTCATGAAGTGCTTCGGAGCCAATTCAGACGCCATATTTTACTCTGGGAATCAATATATATATATATACTGCATATATAAAGGGGCTGCCTGGCCGAGGCGGTAAAGGCGTGCTCGGTTTGCCCGGAAGGACGTGGATTCGAATCCCCGTCAGGAAGTCGTAAAATTTAAGAAACGAGATTTCCACTTCCGGAGGTGCATATGGCCCTGAGGTTCACTCAGCCTACACCACACATGAGTACCAGGTTAATTCCTGGGGGCAAAGGGGGACGGGCGTACAGCTAACCACTCCACCCCATCACGTGCTGCAGTTAACAATGGTGGAATCCTTTACCTTAAGGCATGTACGGAGGTGTCTTTGTGCGTGTATGTATATATATTTTTTCTACTCGTTTAAAGTCGCGCTAACAAATCGAAGGTTTTCGGCGACGGAAATGTGGGAAAGGGCAAAGATTGAGGCCATGGCCTTCATTAAGACACAGCCCCAGCATTTGTCTGTTGTTAAAATGGAAAACCACAGAAAAACATATCCAGGGCTGCCAACGGTGGGATTCGAACTCACCAACTCCCGAATGAAAGCTCACACTCGGTGAAATCAATTAAGATGTAGTCTGTCAGGGTTATCTCTCATTTTTTAGGAGATGGCATTCACTCTAAGCATGTTGGATAAAACAGGAATCCATTTTTTGCTTAGCTAAAATGTTCAGCGGGCATGTTGAAAATTCCTGTATGGTGCATGACTACATTTTCGATACGAGGTGGATTTTGGGGAGGAGAGTGCAAACTATAATTTAAATACTTTCAGAATACTCTGTTTTTCTCCCTCTTTCTATGGATTACGTAGGCTGTTAATAAAGACTTTAGCAAGCGCTTGTCCTATTTTTTTTCTCCAGTGGTGAGTACCCTGTTCGTAGTGCTCTTTTGGGCGAGATTGGAACCAGCCTAAGCAGTGCTACTAGCAGGGTATTCAATGCTTGGTGAAAGAGTGGATCAAGTGCCTGTGTAACTTTGGAGACTACTTTTGAAATAAACAATGTTGATTTCATATTCTGGTCCCTATTGCGTCTCCGCTTGAACCGACATTATAATTCTGCAATAACTTGAAACTCTACACAATACAATATCTTTATCTCCAATTTCCATTAAAGTTTTCGTCTCACCAACACATTTGTTTTGTTTTCCTCCGCACTGATTCTCATTCTTCCAACGTCTCATTTATTACGGCATGCAGCTAAACAAACGACACTGACATTTTTGCTCATCTTCCGTCCGCGTTTCCGTAGCAACGACGTGTTTATTTATTTATTGTACATAATAGTTTGACATATTGTGATTTCAGTCTAGTGTTGACGTCTGCAATTATGCGTGTCACAACAGAGGAGAAGATGCGTATAGTGGAACAGTATTTCTGATCATACGGAGTTGGGCCGCAGAATGGGCCTAGTTTGCTTCACGCTAGAGAAAGATTTAATTAGCAGCACCAATTAACAGAACAGTGTTTGCTATCGTTGACAAGTTCCTTCATACGGGGTCAGTCTTATGTCAAAGAAAGGAGAAAACAGGCCGTCCAAGAACCGTCACCACCAACAAGAATCGTAGACGACTTGGGTGTCACATCATGGAATATTTCGTCAAAGATGCTAGACAGAAAAAAAAACAAAAACAAAAAAATCACTGGACCAGGTAGTCTACAGATATGTCATCTTAACTTCATTAGTGTGAGACTAACTCAGTTTTTGTCGTGTCAGGAAATTGCCCCTCCGACGGCAAGGCATGCAACAAGATGGAGCTACAGCCCACACCAAGGAGGAATCATTTGCCCCTCTACGACACTTTGTAGATCGCCTCGTTTCTTTTGGAACTCCATTCTCGTACCTTTCCTGCTCCCCGGATATCACGCCCCAGAGGCGTACTTATGGGCCGCATTGAAAGAATCAGTTTTCAATACAGATGAACCACCTACAAATTTATTCCAGAAAGCCGGGACACAATGCCTTTTTACACGTCCTTATAGCAACCTTTTCTCAATAACATCTTCAATAAGCTTCAGAAACATTATGTGGCTCGTGATGGTTCACATTTTGAACACATACCGTACTTCAGTAACATTTCATTGTCGATTGTTTTGCCGTATACGGTACATTATGCTGTTCTTGGACCCCTCTGGCACCCTTTCCTCAAATGACAATTATTCCACAAACAACATTGTTTTCATTTTTGTGCCTCCATCACTTCTTTATGTTGAACCTCATGGCATCAACCATCAGAATTGTAAACAGTAAAGGTATCCATACATTTAACAGCTTCAAAACAGTTCAATAATGCGTATACCATAGCTTTCAGCATTGATAAAAACAGTAATTTATTTACACGTACATAAAAGATTCAATTATTTTGCAATATGATCGAATTGGCAGCTTGACTACTTTATGACAATTTCTGTTCTGAACAGAACATCTTAGAGGTGGTTTACAAACCCTTTCATATCTATACAGAACGTCTAATAATTCATGGTAAAGGTAAGGGTTATTCTGCCCGAAGGCAGGTCCGAACCTCCGCAGAGGTGTTCCTGAGCCGGAGTTTTACGTGCGGTAGGGTGGCCAGTTCCTTTCCGCTCCTCCATTCCCTTACCCCCCACCAACAGCGCGTGGCAACCCATCCAACTCCTGACCACGCCCAATGTTGCTTAACTTCGGAGATCTCACGGGATCCGGTGTTTCAACACGGCTACGGCCGTTGGCCTAATAATTCATAGCCCATGATATTTATACGCCATATCTGTCAGCCAAATATAATATTCCTCTTGGTTAGTGGATTGTCAGAGGCCTCCTGTTTAGATCCAGAGGCACCTTGTCGAAAAACTCAGCCACTACCCTCCAAAATTTGAAAATTCCGTTTTGTGGTGTGGATAAAAATTGTATTACAGTTCGTAAGATATTATCTGCAAATTATACAGTTGCATGTATACCTGAAATCGTACTCTCTGGCTTACGGTGAACTTTACAGCAAAAATTATTAAGTAGCCTATAACTTCATTCTTACAATTATATACTGTAAGTTATGTATTCCGGATCTTTATGGTCATTCTTACTTGAGGACGGATGATTTATTTCTACTGCTGAGCTCGATAGTTGCAGTCGCTGAAGTGCAGCCAGTATATAGTATTCGGGAGATAGTGGGTTCGAACCCCACTGTCAACAGCCCTGAAGATCGTTTTCCGTGGTTTCCCATTTTCATACCAGGCAAATGCTAGAGCTGTACCTTAAGGCCACGGCCGCTCTCTTCCCACTCCTAGCCCTTTCCTACCCCCATTGTCGCCATAAGACCTATCTGTGTCGGTGCGGCGTAATAAACTAGTATAAAATATTTATTTCTAATAATTCTTTCTACATATAGGTGATCCTGTGTGCAGTGCTAGTTTTGGCAGCCGCCAGACCCCAGCAGAGGTATCAATCGAAGGATGCCAAAGCCACCATTCTTCAGCAGCAAATGGACAGCTATCCTGATGGATCGTACAAATACAGGCAAGTACAATGACATATTAATTTGAAGATTGAAAAAACATTGTATGTTTAACGCTCTTTGTTTCCATCATGTAAAGCTTACGAGAAATAAGGTTTACTTTTCAGAATGCCCTTTGTACAACATCTCAGACTGAGGACCGCGTACTGCTCAGTGAGAATTACCATACCATAGCTGGGAGGACCCAGTTATAAGGCGCCGGTACTCAAAAGAGTCAAATTGATTCTTGTTGTTTAAAAGGGAAGGTCATTGGTCCAAGTGTCAAATTTGAGACAAATATGTGGTACTTGTAATCTCCCACAACCTCGCCCTTGTATGTATTCAGGTGGTTGGATTGATGGTGGGTGCTCGTGGAACGATATCCATCCTTTTTGTACTGGGCGAGTTGGCCGTGCGGTTAGGGGCGCGCAGCTGTGTGCTTGCATCCGGGAGATAATGGGTTCGAATCCCACTGTCGGCAGCCCTGAAGATGGTTTTCCGTGGTTTCCCATTTTCACACCAGGAAAATGCTGGGGCTGTACCTTAATTAAGGCCACGGCCACTTTCTTCCAACTACTATCCCTTTCCTATCACATTGTCGCCATAAGACCTATCTGTGTCGGAGCGACGTAAAATGAAATGAAATGGCGTAGGCTTTTAGTGCCGGGAGTGTCCGAGGACATGTTCGGCACGCCAGGTGCAGGTCTTTCGATTTGACACCCGTAGGTGACCTGCGTGTCGTGATGAGGATGAAATGATGATAAAGTAAACTCGTGTCCTCATCCCGAGGTGGTGCAGCTCTTTTCAGGTACACCCCCATTGGAGGTGAGCTGCATGTACCATTTCAACCACATACCAGCCCTCCTGCCATTCTTAAATTTCTGGCAGTACCGGGAATCGAACCCGGGCCCCCGAGGACGGCAGCTAATAACACTAACCGTTACGCTACGGAGGCGGACGAAATGATGATGAAGACGACACATACACCCAGCCTCCGTGCCAGTGAAATTAACCAATGATGGTTAAAATTCTCGATCCTGCCGGTAATCGAACCCGGGGCCCCTGTGACCAAAGGCCAGCACGCTAACCATTTAGCCATGGAGCCGGACGGAGCGACGTAAAACTGCTAGTAATAAAAATAATAAGCATCCTTTTTGTAAATACCTGCAAAATGCTAGGCATCCCTAATATTACCACCTTCAGGGCTACCGACAGTGGGATTAGAACCCACTATCTTCGGGATGTATGTTCACAGCTGCGCGCCCCTAACCGCAAGGCCAACTCACCCGGCATGCTTTGTCCCTGTGGCAGCCTTGATCATTTTCAGGAAGCTAATAAAATAAAAAGTAAGATAATATGTTAATGTGACGTGGATTGCACATTGCGGTCTAGTGAAGTTCAGTTATTATTATTATCATTAATATTATTATTATTGATTATATTTCTACGGGGTCAGTGGGATCCCGGTGTGCAGTACGAGGGTTAAAAATCGTTACGTTACTTACAGTGTTGTATGGCTGTGATACGTGAATGATTACGTCAGTGATTTCTGTAAGAGATTACCAATCTATAACAGCTGAAAAAAATGATGTACCTTGGATCAGAAAAGGGTTCTGTAAGTACAGATCGCCTGCGCAATTATGGTATCAGTACGACCTGGGAATCAACCTACTCTCTGAATGTATCGACAACTACAGACAGAAACGGGGAGAACATCTTTGGACTGAGACTTAGACTACCCAGATTTGCTGTAGTCGGCTGGTGCTTACAGTGAGCTTGTACGTAAGAGAGTCCCGTTCACACACCCGACACAAACGTTCCTCAATTTTTTTTTTCGCTAGTGGTTTAACGTCGCACCAATACATCAAAGGTTTTCGGCGATTGCAAGGATGGGAAAGGACTAGGAATGGGAAGTAGCGGTCGTGGTCTTTAGTTAAGGTTCAGCCCCAGCATTTTCCTGGTGTGGAAGTGGAAAACCATGGAAAACTGTCTTCAGGGCTGTTGATGGTGGTGATTATTGTTTTAAGAGGAAGTACAACTGGGCAACCATCCTCTATATAACACTAATCAGGGAGAAAAATGGAAGGGATCCCACATTCGAAAAAAAAAAACAATGAAGATATCGGCCAAAGAAATACAAGGACCACGAAGGGCGTGAAAATGAAAGATTCCTAGCCCTCGGAAGAATAATAGCGTCATGGTCGGAAAAGAACAATAATTGACCAAGGAAGGTCGGATAGTATAGATGAAAGTGAGGAGCCTCGCACAAAAAAGTGGAAGCAATGACAGGACTCAGCTAAGGGCCCCGTGGTTGCCAAGCCACGCTCCCAAGTTGAGAGCCTCTGGGGCCTCTTACGACAGGCAGGGTATATTCTAATGCCCCCACCCACAGCGGGACGACTTAAGTTTGGCTGAGGCAGCTGCCGTAGCGCAGAGTACAAACACCGTGCGCTCGATCTCGGTGTATAAGAGAGAGCTTGTATATATATCGTGTCTAGACAAAGGAAACTTTGTAACATTCGGAGTAAAGTTTACAGACGAAGCCGAAAACTGAGCGGTGAGCAATGGCTGAAGACTGTTCCTGACATTTTCAGTGCTTAAAGATAGACGTAAAACAGGGCCAGATCCATACGTGCGACACAGATCGCACCCGTGAACGCACAAGTGTGGAAAAAACGGGAGAAGGAGAAGAAGAATAATTTTCCAGTTATTGGAGTATTCTGTTCCATTCTCAGGCAACACGGGAAGCCTTCACAAGAGAGATGGAGAAACGGGGTATTCTCATGAATGGAATTACGAGATAAGAATTTCATAGTGTTCCGTATATAAGTGCCAACGTTCGTAGCCGTGTTGAAACACCGGATCCCGTAAGATCTCCGAAATTAAGCAACATTAGGCGTGATCAAGATTTGGACGGGTTGTCACGACCTGTTGGTGGGGGTTAGAGGAATGGAGGAGCGGAAAGGAGCTGGCCACCCTCCCGTACGTAAACTCCGGCTCAGACACACCTCTGTGGAGGTTCGGACCTGCCTTCGGGCAGAATACACCCTTACCTTACTTACGTATTGAAGTGAGTTCACTATTAAGTTGAAAGAAGATGTATGATGGTTCAAGTTTTCAATACTATTCAAATAAGAATACTGTAAATTTTACGTTCCTACTTAATTATATTTGGTACCGGTTTCGACCAGTATTCTTGATCAACATCAGCCGGTCACAAATAAATATAAAAGAGGTACAACTCCCGTGAAGGTTGACCAGCGCAGCGCTGTTTAATGTTCATTTGGCATTCAGGATGTAACTCAGTTCAATTAGTTCATGGTACCAACTTTAATTAGTTTCTAGTATGACGTACCAACAACTAAACTAAGTTCCTCCACCTACGAACTTGGGCGATGAAGGGGAGGGCACTGATTGCATGCAATGTTTAATTATTCTTTTCGTTGCTGTGGTAATCTAATCAACAAGTTCATTCAAAATGGATTTCGCTGTTAATGCAAGTTATACCACAATCTCTTTCTGGTAGCTGCTGATCTCCATTAAGGTACTTTCAATATCGGTATAAATGTTCCTTTTTTTTCTATATCCTACTTTATGTGTGTGTATGAAATAATTTTCGAGCATTTCTTTTCCCTGGACCAGTATGTACTGCTACCTCTGAACCATTTAAACATGTCATTATTCAAAGCGAATGGTTTCAGTATTTCTTTTCCCTGGACCAGTATGTACCGCTACCTCTGAACTATTTAAACATGTCATTATTCAAAGCGAATGGTCTCTGAACAAGCCTGTAAACAACCCTAAATATCAACAATACTAATGCACTCTGGTGGCTGTTCTACCTATCACAGAGAATTGCAACTCTGAACATTACATAGCCGCCGATGGTATGTACGTATACGTAGTTACTTTGACATCCAACCTTTTTATTCTGGGTGCTTCAATTTCTTTTGTCAGACAGTGTAGAAATATCAATTTGTTCTTTACCTACGCCATACGAATGTTATTTCTTCACTATTTGGGCACCCTATTAATTCGGCGGCTGAGAGAATATAATTTATATTATTCTGGGCTGTGATAACATTTTACAAGACATGTACTCATGTTATTTTTTGTAAATTTCAGCTTCAAGACAAGTAACGGCATCCAAGCTGAAGAAAAAGGCGTGCTTGTCAGCGGAGCTTTGATCAAGAGGGGATCAAATTCATACGTGGACGACGGAGGAACTTCATACCAGTTAACGTACGAGGCAGATGACGGAGGTTATCGTCCAATAGGTTCCCATTTACCCACACCTCCACCTACTCCTGAGGCCATACTCAAGGCATTAAAGTACATCAGGGAGCACCCTCCAGTAGACAAGACCAAATATCCTGGAGAGAAGCCATTCAAGAGAGAGATAATCGGTCTAGAACCACCTCTTGTCTGATGAACTTCATTCTGAACATGCTTACATTCGAAGATAGTCTCATCACCACTTCGTTTTTGAACACAGACTTGTATTATTAGAGTTGCTAAGATTTATTATCTACTGTAAATTTTGCTGTAAATATATTAATAATTACACGATTAGTTTATTGAAACTGTACTATATCTCGTTTTAAACATGTTTCTTGTATCCACAATGTTTTTCAGCAAGGAAATAGTTTTACTTCACACTGTGTCGTAAAAATTAAGAAGTAGAATCAGCAGGAGAAGGAGAAGAAGAAGGAGAAGAAGAATGAGAAGAAGAAGAAGAATCATTTTACAATTATGTCTTCAGATGATTATTTTTATTGCGATAACGTTCGGGCAGAACTATATTCTTGTTGTTGGCTGCATTAATAGATACTGTGATACAAAGATTTCCTTCACGACCTCATGAACTTCATTTGAAAAGACGGTGGATCATAGCAGTAAATCGCAAGAATTCTGGACTTATAAATTTTAATTAATACAAACTAACTCTTTAAAACATGTATTTTAACCATTTTACCAATAGGTAAACAATTAGAAACAAATTATTATAGCAATGTTACATTTGCAATGCAAGCTGCAGTAGGCCATAATTTTTAGAGAACACACATCATACCAGATACACATTGTATTGTTTTGCCACGGTCTTAATTATAGCTGGTATAATAATAATAATAATAATAATAATAATAATAATAATAATAATAATAATAATAATAATAATAATAATAATAATGATAATAATAATAATAATAATAATAAATATACCGTACTGTACTATAGACCAAATTGTGAAATTTTATAGTATTCCGTTACAACCTAACGAAATGAATTTGGAAAGGCAGTACAGAAATATAATTACGCAATATAAATAGCTCATAGAAATACCGTATTTTACATCCGTATATTTATGTCCTCGTCCCGAGGTAGTGCATTTCTTTTCAAGCTCACCCTTAATGGAAATGGGCTGCATACGCCGTTTTAACCACATACCAACACTCATGCCAATCTTAAGTTTCTGATAGTGTCAGGATTCAGCTAGTAGCGCCAACCGTTATATTACGGAGGTGGACTTGAACATATTATACATACAGAGACACAATATAAATAACCACTTATTGGCAACTTTAAGTGATTCTGAACTTTTCTTCTCATGCATAATTTTTACAGTGTACATGCGGTTTCAATGTCAGAAATTTTAATAGGTCCAACATCAAGCCAGAGCCTTTTTATCAGAAAAGGTTCCTCTACTCTCTTCCCCCTGTTGTAGTTCTATTTCCCTACGTCTGAGATGCGAGGTCGAGACCATTCACACAGTCGATCAGTACGCGAGGTGACATGTTCTGAGCAAAACTGCATAAACAACAGCTGAAGTATGCTTACATTTCATGGAAACAATTATTCGCCTTCATGAAATAATAACGATTGTTGCCAAGTAAACATGGTTATGTTTAAAATTAATTAAAATTTAAAATCAATTCCCTCCCTAGCAGCATTAACCTACGCTAACATGATATCGTATTAGAAATAGACCAAGGATGTTTTTGTGAAGACAGCATTGTTGAATGTGTATATGAACACTAATCTCGTTATGACCACTCCACTACTGATACATAAATTACTACGTTGCCTCTATCGTGAAATGGTAGTTTTCTGTTTTTCTTGTAAATTTATTACATGACCACTTTGTGTAAGTTTGGAATAATGTGGCCAATTGTTGTTGCATAAAACACTCTTAAATCCCATTGTTATTATTTAGTCGGCCATGGCAGTACGCGGTGAGACGACAGCGGATATGTGCGAGGTGTGGCGGTGAAACGCATTAACTTACAATGTTCGCCACTCGCAGCGTAGCGGTGCATTTCTCCCATCAGCGCACGGAGCCTATAGTGGTACTACTCATAGGTAACGCAGGGGAACCAACACAATTCAGCGCGGCGCACGGCAGCGTCTCCCACACGGACACCAGTCCATGATGCCGCGGGCCCGCTCCCCCGCCTCGGTGGAATGCACACGATGGTACTAATCACAGGCAACGCCAATATCCATGGTGTTCTTCCCATAATGGTGGTGTTCCTACTTAATGGTACTAATCACAAGCAAGCTCATGGTCCCAATTCCATCATCTCTTGGTCGCCCCTTTTTAGTCGCCTCTTATGACAGGCAGGAGATACCGTGAGTGTATTCTGCGTCCCCCACCCACAGGGAAGGAAACTATCTTTATACCGGTCTGTTTTCAGACCAACTTTGCTTTACAGGAGTGAAAGCTGGGTGGATTCAGGATATTTTATTAATAAGCTAGAAGTAACAGATATGAAAGTAGCGAGAATGATCACTGGAGCAAACACGTGGGAACAATGGCAGGAGGGTGCTCGGAACGAGGAGATAAAGGATTGGTACGCATAATCCACCTTCGGTTTTGAGGACATGTGAGGCGAATAGAGGAGGATAGGCTACCTATGAGAATAATGGACACGGTCATGGAGAGCAAGAGAAGTTGAGGGAGATGGTTATACTCAGTTTCTAATGATTTAATGATAAAGGGTATAGATCTAAACGAGGCCACCGATAATTGTGGAGGCGTTTCGTAAATTCACAACCAAAGGTACTCCTTCCACAACGTCAACATCCACGCCTACCAACCACCGTTTATTTTACGTGGGCCCTCCCCATCACATTACCACAGGCTTCAGGAGTATCTCTGGCTCAACCTCAAAGACATCACCGACGTACGGTCGTGCAAGCTGTACTTGCGCCTTGCAGTTACGTACCCATGGCCAGTAGGTAGTAATGTTCGGTCTTTGAATGTTAAAAGCTTGGCGTAGACTTGTGTCTGTCTGAGCAAGTTTTCATTTCCCACCCTGAAGGGGTGGGCCGGGCCACCTAGAGGGTAACGCCCTCTCTCTCTGGCCAAGAGATGCGGGCGGGTTGGGGAGATGTGAAGGAAGAGGTGGGTAAAAGGATTTGAAGAAGAAGGAGATGGGACAGGAATTTTGCCTTTGCCTTTGCCTACGTGTTTTACTGTTTTTTTGTTTTTGTTTTCTTTGTTTTTTAATACATAGCTTTGTTGTAAAGAGGTACAAAGTCATATAAGATGTACACGAGATGGGGAGTTTATACGAGAGTTCCAGGTTGGAGATGGATGGTGAGGATGTGCAAGGTTGTAGTAAGATTGCAGAGGGGAGAGGTGAGGAATCGGAGAAGGTCTAGCGTTAAAGGTGTGGGGGAAGGAAGCTAGGCATGGGAAGTGGTGGACTAGGTTGAAATGATGGGGCTGGCCGGGGGCGACGAGGAGTGTTGCTGGGGGAATGTCGAACTGGTTGGGGTGGGGAGATTGAAGGCTCCACTCTGTAGCGGTGGTTGTAAATGTATGTGCCAGTTGTAATCAGCCGTTGAACATCGTGAAATGTCGGGAGTTGGACACGAACCATATATGTCGGGCCAGATGCATTTTGAATCCTAAAAACTCGACGGACAGGGATGCCTTCTGCCTGAAGTTGGTGAAGAATATTGTGCGAGCTGAAAGGGTAGGATCGACTCCGAGGATCACGCAGCTATACTTGGTGTGATATGTTGATTGTAGATCGGCGGCGGCTGCGGCATTTTCGTGGAAAGATTGTGGAGGCGGCGGCGGCGCTGCTGCAGTGGAGTCCAAGGGGGTGTCAGGGAGTGGCTGGAGATGAGATTGCTCGGTGGTGGTGGAAAGAGGAGGGGGTGATATCATAATGGGCGATGGATGGCATGTCGTTATTGTAGTGATATTATGGGAGGGGGTAAAGGCCGACATCGTAAAGGTCGAGGTTGTGATAGTTGTGTGGCGAGACGAAGAGGAGGGCGGTGTCAGCTGTTGCGATGTCTGAAGTGGAGGCGCGTTTAATGCGGGCAGGGTAGTTGGGTCGGCGGAGAGCTGAGCTAGTATGGATTTGGGAGTAGGCTCCACTTGGTAAAAACGGTGGTGAATGGTCACTCCAGTGGCGATGAGGCGTTTCCAGGCGTCCAACGTAGGTAGGTAGAGAAGGATCTTCGGTGATGCTGATGAGGTGTAGCCGCCCAGCAACCGGTAAGCATAGTCCACGGGGATGCCGGCGGAGTGAAGGTGGCTGGTGATATCATCTTCCGAAATGGTTGGATCAACACCATTGATAATACAAGTGAGCATATTGAAGGGAAGGTCGACTTCCTTTGCGGTGTCAGGCCTATGTGCTTTATTGGCGCTGGCGAGGTGCAAGGTAGAGTTGAGATGGCACCCGCCCAGCGTTAATGTGGAAATCTAGGTGTCCACAGCGAGAGGTTTGTGGTCGATGTGATGTGATGTGATCGTTCCTTCCCCTAGAATCGTGAAAAATCGTATATATATTCCACGATGGCAACCCACATCACACACGAGGGTTAAGCTATTAGCCCCAGTTAAGAATTGCTGGTACATGTAAAACACTGAACGCATGCTGAACATTCAAGCTTGACATTTTCTTCACCAAACGAAAACGAAAATTAATTCATGCAGTAGAGGGTTAAATTTGCATGAAAGCTAGGCCTACAACAGGCTGTTATACGCAAATGATAAGCATTTCAGCACATGTGCACAAAGCAGGTAGGAGTAACACCATCTAGTGTCTGTCTAAAGGGAAATATTGCACAGCGGGTTTCCTCAGTCAGAGTTGCATTCGAACGTTGGTTATTTGTGTAAAGGTCGTGTTATGCCTCGTGCAAGAGGGAGGAACGCCTACAAAAGCATAAGTCAACTTTAAAACACGTATGGAGTGAAAAATGCCGGCCCCAAGATGTAGATGTAGCTTGCCTACCTCTTTCTTGGAGGCCCCGGGTCCAATTCCTGGCCAGGTCAGGGATTTTTACCTGCATCTGAGGACTGGTTCGAGCTCCATTCAGCCTATTTGATTACAACTGAGGAGGTAGATGACAGTGAGGTAGCGGCCCCGGTCTAGAAAGCCACGAATAACGGCCGAGAGGATTCATCGTGCTGCCACACGACATCTCGAAATCTGCAGGACTTCGGAATGAACAATGGTCGCTTGGTTTAGGGAGGAAATAATGATTTATTTTAGTTGTCACAAAGATCGAGCTCATAATCGATCGTAGAAGAATCCCTTCCGTGCGACATTAAAAGGGGAATAATTTATACAACAGGGCTTACTGTAGTTCGCACATCTGTTACTTATCATTCTGAGTTTGAACAGGGAAACCCATAGGTGAGACCGGTCGCGTAGGCTGGACCGTAACATTATGAAGGTTAGGCAGAGATAATTTTTTGCTATGTGTAATAATAATGTTATTTCCTTTACGTCCCACTAATTACATTTACGGTTTTCGGAAACGCCAAGGTGCTGGAATTTTGTCCCACAGGAGTTCTTTTATGTGCCAGTAAATCTACCGACAAGAGGCTGACGTGTGTTGGGGTCAGAAGGCCAGCGCCTCAACCATCTGAGCCACTCAGCCCCGCTAGCTGTTTGTTATACGTCACTCCGACTCAGACAGGTTTTATGGCGACGGTGGCATAAAACAGGACTAGGACTTGGAAGAAAGCGAACGTGGTCTTATTTATGGTGCAGCACCAGCATTTGCCTGGTGTGAAAATGGGAAACCACGGAAAACCAAATTTAGGGCTGCCGACAATGAGGTAGGAACCTATTATCTTCCGAATTCGAGCTGACTGCTACGTGACACGAACCGCATAGCCAACTTACTCGATAGGGAGTGATAGATAGGCTTGAAGAAGCAGGAGTGACAACCTTTCAACCCGTGCGGTGACTCAACAAGAGTTTCAGCTTCACGCGATTCATGAATGGAAAATAGTCCGACTCGTTGGCTGAACGGTCAGCGTACTGGCCTTCGGTTCAGAGGGTCCCGGGTTCGATTTCCGGCCGGGTCGGGGATTTTAACCTTAATTGGTTAATTCCAATGGTACGGGGGCTAGCTGTATGTGTTGCCTAGCTGTATGTGTTGCAGGTCGCGTACGGGTAACATATAGAAAGACCTGCAGCTGGCGAGCCGAACCCGGCCTGGGATATTCCGGCACTAAAAGCCATACGACATTTCAATGGAAAATAAATGTGCATGAAATATAAGAGAATATTTTTTCAGATTCTTTCCTGTTTGACGGTAACCAGGACAAGGATTACTTTCTGGACGCCATACAGCTTTTTTTTTTTTTTTTTTTTTGCTAGTTGCTTTACGTCGCAGCGACACAGATAGGTCTTATGGCTACAATGGGACAGGAAAGGCCTATGAATTGGGAAGGAAGCAGCCGTGGCCTTAATTAAGGTACAGCCCCAGCATTTGCCTGGTGTGAAAATGGGAAACCACGGAAAACCATTTTCAGGGCTGTCGACAGTGGGGTTCGAACCCACTATCTCCCGGATGCAAGCTCAAGCTGCGCGCTCCTAACCGCACGGCCAACTCGCCCGGTTGGACATACAGCAGAGCTAGTAGAGCCGGAATTCGAAGTCGAATCCACGTGGTCCATCACATCTTAGTGACACTAAACACTACAGCAGCAAGGTATCGTGAACGGGAGATAATCCTCTAAGAATTCCTCAGGTAATTAATTCAGATTAGCAGTTTGCATTGGTGCTCCAACAGTTTCAAGGTCGATCGATGTGACTAACGTAGTACAATTTAGGACGTATAAAACAGACGTGGGTGATGAGATGCCACTCATAAGGTGTGCGGTGATTCTCTGGGTAAAATGAATATTCTGGTGAGTAGCGTTAACAAAAAATGTTGTAAAACATTTTTTCCAGGCTTGCTCAGCAATGTGTATGTGTGTGTGTGTGTCCATAACCTGGTTTTATGTAGTTTTCCATACAATTGCATCGCACAACGACTCTAATATTGTCACATTGATGTATTCACCGCCTTGTACCATTCTTATCCTCTACAGTTCGCTTCAGAGCTAATTGACGAAGTCTTAGGTGTCTCAATATGTGCAATAATAATAATAATAATAATAATAATAATAATAATAATAATAATAATAATAATAATAATAATAATAATCGTATAGCCTCAGGTAACGGATGCAAGATAATATTTGTTGCAGTTTAGCCTGCTTGCGTGTCACTTTCGACTTTCCATTTCACTTTACGAGATGCCAGAGAAACAAATAACTGTTGGGTGATCTTAGGCTCAATTTGAATTTATTTTGTCTGGAAGAAACCAAAAGTGTCTCTAAAAATCTTCTACGTGCTGACATCGTACAACATGGAGTAACGCCCTTCAGTAATCCGACTACCTTACTGGGTTTGAATCCAAGATCTTGGGATCCAGAGACAGACGTTCTAGCACAAATCCACAGAAATTATAATAATAATGATGATAATAATAATAATAATAATAATGATAATAATAATAATAATATGTCCATTTGTGACCCCATCTATTCACCTACCATGCGAGTTGGCCGCGCGGTTAGAGTCGCGAAGCTGTGAGCTTGCATTTGGAAGATGGTAGGTTCGAATCCACCGTCGGCAGCCGTGAAGATGGCTTTCCGTGGTTTTCCATTTTCACACCAGGCAAATAGAAGACCATCAATATGTTACTGCGACGTTAAACCATTAGCATAATATCTACCCATATTCCATACATTTAACGCTCCGCACATTTGAACAGTTTTATTTGTCTTTCTTTCTTCCATTCTTTCTTTCTTTCTTTCTTCTGCTTGAGTTATTGTCCATGATTCTTATTTACTAATCATCATGTTCTTCACATATCTTCAGAAATATTTAATGCTGGCATATACTGTACGATCGGCGTAATGGCCTTCGTTTCATTGCGCCCTGGGTTGAATTCGTGACTTGCAGGCTGTGATAATAATAATAATAATAATAATAATAATAATAATAATAATAATAATAATAATAATAATAATAATAATAATAATAATGGCATATGGCTTCTGGAGAAGCCTATTAGGCGACCTACATGTCTGTGAGAATGGGGCCCTACATAAGCTGATTTCTAATGCTGGAGATATCATGAAACCCAGCCCCGAGCCAAACGAATTAACCAATTAATGTTAAGATACCCGACACGGCCAGGGATCGAACTCGGGACACCCTGGGACAAAGGTTAGCGCGCGAACCATTTAGCCGTGGAGCCGGAGCAGGCTGTGATTTAAAGTAGTGACGGATGGCCAAACATGTTTCCTAATAACCGTGCAGGCTATGTCTTACGGCAGGCTGTCATCTGAAATTAGCAACCGCTGATGGAAGGTCATGACCGAAAGATATATTTTATGATACTTTGATTTTCCCACAGCAAATTTTGACACCTTTAAAAAAAAAATTATCTCGAATGTTAGTTGCTTTTCGGAATTTCTCTATTTACTTTATTTCCTGCTCTATACAGATGCAAGAGGAAAGATGATAAGCCTGTATCCTACTTCTTTTTTCTGGATAGTTGAAATTGCATACAATAAGATGACTTGAAATCATTTTAGAAATAGTCAGTTCTTCAGGAGAATGAAAACATTCTATGGTCTAGGATAATGATTAGCCTATCAATAATGTTATTGTTTTTACGTCGCACCAACTACTTTTGATGGATTTCGGAAGCTTATCAGGTTAATATTATCCATGCTGTATATGCCATATACGTAGATGAATTGGCGTTTAATTTTGTTTGATATAAATATTTTAGGAGAGACGGGGAATAAAAATTGGACTTGAGATAATTTTCGTCTAAAGTTATCGTCCATGTTTCACTTCCATACAATGCTACGCTCCAGACGAAAGTCTAAACAAACATATTTCTAATTACTATACCAGTGTTCGAAGTGAGCAAGTGTCTTTTCTTGAGAAAGATTGTACGGTTTACATATCCTAACCATTTCGATTCTTGGTTGCGCCTGATTCCAGGCCACTGTGGCCGCATAATACGTACTGTTTTCTAGACACTTCTTATATTTTCCTTATTGTAGGAAATTATCTGTTTGGATCTTCTCTTTAGCTGTTTCTTCAGAAATTATTTGAGGTTGTCTATACGACTCCTCACCTCGTATTTGTTATGGATCAACTCTATCTACTGTTTATTGATTTACATTAATTGATTAATAAGGTTGTTGTTTTTGTTGTTTGGATCAATCTATAGACAGGTTTGATGCAGCTCTCCATGCCGCGCTATCTTATGCTAACCTTTTCATTTCTACGTAACTACTACATCCTACATCTACTCTAATATGTTTCTAATATCTATACCTTGGTCTACCCCTGTCGTTCTTACCACCTACACTTCCCTAAAAGCAAGTTCTGGGTGTCTTAAGATTTGTACTATCATTCTGTCTCTTCTTTTGGTCAAATTTCGCGAAATCGTTCTTCTCTCATCAAGTCGATTCAGTATCTCTTCATTCGTGATTCGATCTACCCATCTCACCTTCAGCAATCTTCTGTAACACCACATTTCAAAAATGTATCATTCTTTCTGAGCAAGTTATCGTCCATGTTTCACTTCCATACAATGCCACGCTCCAGACGAAAGTCTAAACAAACATATTTCTAATTACTATACCAGTGTTCGAAGTGAGCAAGTGTCTTTTCTTGAGAAAGGCTTTCCTTGCATGTGCTAGTCTGCATTTTATGTCCTCCTTACTTCTGCTACCATTAGTTATTCTATCACCCAAGTAACAATATTCATCTACTTCGTTTAAGACTTCATTTTTCTAATCTAATATTGTTTGAACCACTTAACTTCATTCGACTGCAGTCCATTACCTTTGTTTTGGATTTATTTATTTTTATCTTGTACTCCTTTTCCAAGACTCCATATCATTCAACAATTTATCCGGCTCTTCTGCAGTCTCAGATAAAATAACAATATCATTGGAACATCTCAGAGTTTTGATTTCCTCCCCTTGGACTGGGATTCATTTTTCAAATTTCTCTTTGATTTTCTTTACCTCCTATTCTGCATAAACACTAAACCACGAGGGAGGACAAACAACAGCCTTTCCTCACTCCTTTCTGGATTCCTATTTCTTTTCCATAACCATCGATTCTTATCACTGCACACTGATTTTTGTACATATTGTAGATAATGCTTCTTTCTCGTAATCTGATTCCGATCCCCTTCAGAATGTGAAATAGCTTGGTTCAATCAACATTATCGTATGCCTTTTCTGATTTTATACAGCATTAAATCAATAATTTGAACAATGTATTACAACATTAGTTTTAATTTTTAAATGAGTAAAAACAGCATTTAAACAACTGGCAATATTTTTTTCTCTTCTACTTCTAATGACGTCTCCTCGTAGGAGGTTGGGGACCACCGTGGGGTAAGTTTACCTAATTTATTTTTTCCCTATCAGAGTTACCGTATCGTGGATGTCGAACCTCTGTTGGAGGTCCCATGTCTTGTCCACCCACGCCGACGTTTCCTTTTTATCTTGTCTTCCATGATCATTGCGTATGTATATGGGGACTGGCTGGCAAATGCGGTAAAGGCGTACTCGGGTTCGGTTCCCAGTCAGAAATTCGAAAAATTCGAGAAACGAGATCTCCACTTCCGGACGTGCACACGAAGCTGAGGTTCACTCAGCCTATACCAAAAATGAGTACCAGGTTAATTACCGGGGCCAAAGGCGACCGGGCGTAGTGCTAACCACTCTATCCCACCAAATGCCGAGGTTGCGGATAGTTCAAGCATATACCTTCCACCCCTCCAAGGGCCTTGTATTGTATTTCTCTTTGATTTCACGTAATGACTTTGCTTGGTTATATATTCCAGGATGACATAAGTTCACAAATTATGAGTGACTACGGGGATTCTTATTTCGAAATGGAAAACAAATTATTAGAACGGTACTTATTACTGTATAGAATAAAATGACCTACAACAATATTGTGAAAAGCACAAATCAGAATTTGTAAAATGCCGTAACTTATGCGAATTCGAGTCGAGTTGGTAATTTACGATGCTGACTGCGTCTTTTTTGATATTTACTATCATGCTCTCTAACGTAGGGTGATGAATTCCAACTAACTCCTACATGATACTCCATGTGTACTTGTTTACACTGTCTCTGGAACCGAATAACAAGCCTATTTCAGACCATCTGTCTCGACGGATGTTGTAGTATTTGCTGAAGTATGGGGAGCACGGTTCATAGATGTTCTTTTCAGCGTCGACCTCACTGGATCATTTAACATTTGTCTCAAAGCGGATACCACGGCTCGATGCGATTCTTACGGAGAGTGAAGACTTGTCAACCTGATCCGCATTGCAGACGGTCACTGCCAAACGCGTTCAGATCTTATGGAAATGTATTAATTTGTCTTTAACAATTGTTTCGTAACAAACATTTTGTCAGAACAGAGATAAATCAACTTTTGCAAATGTTAAAAAACAAAAATTATAGAATACAAATAATATTTGTTTCATTATTTTATCTCGATGTAGTACGTTTAAATTATCAATACCATATATTGGAACTATATTAAAAATGAAAAGTGCTTGGAACAATAGGAATATAAAAAATGAAAGAAAATTGACTTCTGCGTTGACCTAGCTATAGTTAATAGTTTACCTTAGATTCGTAACCAAACTTTATTTTATGACCATACAATACAAAAAAGATGTTTTATACTAGACATACAGATGCCGGCCCCCATGGTGTAGGGGTAGCGTGCCTGCCTCTCGCCCGGAGGCCCCGGGTTCGATTTCCGGCCAGGTCAGGGACTTTTCTCTCCACCCGAGGGCTGATTTGAGGTCCTCTCAGCCTACGTGATTAGATTTGAGGAGCTATTTGACGGTAAGATGGCGGCCCCTGTCTCCAAAACCCAGAATAACGGCCGAGAGGATGCGTCGTGCTGACCACACGACCCCTCATAATCTGCAGGCCTTCGGGCTGAGTAGCGGTAGCTGGGCAGGCCAGAGCCCTTCCAAGGGCGTAAGGTCCGTGGGTTTTTTTAGACGTAAAGATGCTTCAGACTTATTTTGAAATATGACATAACTTTCCCTCATATGGGTCATATTCTAATGCATTGGAAAATGATTCCTCAGTCACCTCTTGATCATTGCCAGCTGTCAGTTCTCTGTAATACTGGTGATATCTTGCAGGGATATATTCAAGTAGCTCAAGCAAGTCCTTAAGCTTTGCTGGCTTTATTGGCCTTGTAACACTGTACTTTGGTGACAACTGAACACTAGCAAGTGATGGCCGACCACCATTACTGTTCCTTTTGTGAAGGTCAACACAATCATATTCCTCAACAATACCATATAAATATTTAAAAAATACTTAAATGGTACATCTTTCATAAATAGTATGCCTGAAACTTTACTAATTAGTGCTCTTTGCTTATTTACAGATACCATTCTCTTGGTTAATTTTTCTAGCAAAGGTTGAGTGCTCACAGACTTATCACTTCCATTTTTACTACTTGGAATGGCTTTCTTACTCTAGCTCTTTTTACTAAATCCTTCCATTCATCTGGCACAAAAACACAAAAAACACCCACACCCTCTAGTATACATGGGGATAAGGTTTGCTAACCTACATATACAGCAACGCCATCTTTACGACCTCCTCCGTAAAAGTCTGTTAGCCCGATTTTGCAATAACAAACTTGGCCTAAATAAAATGGCATAAAATTCAAAGCATTGTATCTCATCGTACAGGACTGCCTCATGTTAGCCCACCTAACAGAAGATACTTTGAACCTTCCGCAACTGATAGCAGCACATAACTAATTTTTTCCAAATTTGTTGGTTAGCCCGTTTTTGCGAGCACCCATTCAATTAATAACAATTGTTAAATGAAATTTAACACAGAGTTGAAGAGACCGGGCATAAGTGATGCATTCAATATTCTGATATTGTTAGGCGATTCAAGGCCTCAGCTAAATGCCACAAATTTAGTGTGACGATGTAATCTCTTCCCGCAAGGGCCTTGGGCTTTCAAAGCTCGATCACGCGCACTCAGTACACTTCGGAGCACCATAGCTAGTGAAATCGTCCATCGATTTAAACGATCCTGGACTCATTTTAACATGGATATGTTTTCGACTCTGCGGTATATCTGGAATTAACGTCACCAATTTAGCGTAGAGAGAAAATCGCAACGACCTATATTACACTACATAGACTGGCTGGAAGGGGCTCATACAGCGCTCCTAGCTGAGGAAAGTTGCAACACATCCGCCATATTTCCTGGAGCACTCGTCAGCTGTTAGTTGACAACAAGGGAAGATACCTAACTCGTGTACTGCAATTAATTGCAGGAATAGAGGGAATGCAAGAAGAAATATATCATTTTATAAGTGAGTATTTATTCCTTTCTGGCACCAGAGAACATGGCGGAGAAGCATTCAACTTTCTTCAAAGATGGCAGTCTTTCGCCAATCTATGTAGTATAATATGGGTCTTTGAAAAATCGACACAGTTGCAACCAGGCAACCAGTGTTCGTCATTTGTCTATACTAAGTCTTCGTCATCTTCTTCCACACGTTATTATCGTGTGCCGTGTTTTAAACGAGTTTCCACTGTCTTTGATTGGCGTTTTGGCCAGGTCACAGCAAAGCCCCTCACACACGGTAACGTCACCGAAGGCAGCAGAATTTTTCTCATAATACGTATCTCACGAATATTTATAGCCACAACTCAGTGGCCATTTTGTTGGACGTAGAACATGATGCTACGTATTTCTTTCGATTTATCGGAACTATCTCCCATATGTGTGGAGTGAAAGGATTAATTATCTGTACTCCCTGCGTGTCGTAAAAGGCTACTAAGAGGGGAACAACCAAAGAACCTATACTCGCTCTCTCGTCTTCTAAGCCCAAAACATATTCATGATTCTATGCCTTTTCGTGAAACATTTACATATATATGTTATTCACAATTAGACAGGTTGACAAATAGGAGTGCCATTATAGCAAATACAGGTACAGTTCGTGAATAATTGACTGTCTGCATATTACTGTTCAGCCCGTAGGCTGGTTGGATCCTCAATGGGCTACAGATTGCTAATGCTACATGACCCGCCCTATAATGTCATCTTCATTTCATAACGTCATTATGCACTAGATGTGCTCCAAATGTCGTCACTCAACACCACCCATACCTCAGCAGCTTCCATACCGTCACAGCCATAAAATAGACTGCGACTACAGTGGAAGCTACATTTTCCTCTGGTCTGTGCAAAAATACTGTATCCATTAAGAAATAACCACAAGCTAAATACGTGACTGTGACATTCAAAATTTGCACAAAAAGTTTGAAAAATCAGCCATTTGCCTGTCTAAACATCAATTCCGTACCCTCATGTGGTGTACCATCAGAAAGCTCTAAGCCCGAGATGATGGTAGCACAACAGTTGCCCTAAAACTCGTAGCTACAAAGTTATGTGGGATCGAATATGTGAACATTTCCTAATTTGCTTCGTATCGACTCCTGAATGTAAATTCCGACCCATAATATGTGTATATTGAATAGAGAATTTTACGCCCAACATAACGATACCATTGCGATAGTTTAAGGCAATTTAGGCAGAAGTTACATGGTTAAAAAATTTGTTTTAAATTACCAAATGCATTAAAAACACCGCGTAACGCGCTACGGATATAGAGCATAGCTCTTTATTCGGGAAAAGAGTGGGTTCAAACTTCACCGTTGGCTGTCCTGAGAATGGTTTTTTTAGTTTCTCATCGTAACTTCCAGTGAAATGCCGTGACACTTTCTATTCATAAGCTACATCTTCATTAGCTCTTCTATTGAGATTGGCGTCAGGAAGGGCATTCGGCCGTAAAACATGTCATTTATTTCATCTCTCCTCAAGCCCGATCCATATCAGGAAATAATCTGATTTACGTCGCACCAATACAGATAGGTCTTATGGCGACGATGGGATAGGAAAGGCCTATGAGTTGGAAAGATACGGCCGTGGCCTTAATTAAGGTACAGCCCCAGCATTTTCGTGGTGTGAAAATGAGAAACCACTGAAAACCATCTTCAGAGCTGCGGACAGTGGCGTTCGAACCCACTATCTTCCGAATTAAAACTACAGCTGCGCGACCCTAACTCCACGGCCAACTCTTTCGGTTATCAGCAAACATACACACTTAATGTATTAAAACACAATGCATAAGATAAGTTAGTTCACAATAAATAACATCAATAATTTACCACCCGCAAAAATAAAATCAAGTAATCGGCTTCAAAAGAAATGTAGGAACACGGGAAGCAAACCTGACTTTACGTCTGATCTTAGAAAATCGAATTAAAAAAGGACAATCCCATGTAAAAGTCGTAACAAGGTTTCCGTAGGTGAACCTGCGGAAGGATCATTACCGAAATTGTTTTATCAAAAAACATTTCGAGAAGGAGGAGTCGGACGGCCCCGCGCGGTCCTCTCCTCCGGCGAGGCTCCCTCGAGGAGCGAGACTCCTGCCGAGCCCGCTGTTGCGAGCTCAGGCGAGTCCTGTTCGTACGCTGTAAGCGGCGGCCCCGGCCGTCGCCGACAGGGGGAGTGTCGCGGTCCGCGTCTCCCACGACGCAGACGTTCGGCATTGGGTACCTACCTCCTCGCTCAGTGGAGGGTACCCGTCGCGGCTTCGGCCCGGCGGGAAGGTTTTAAATTAACGCAACGCCCATGCTCGAAATACTTCTTAGCTCTGTGACGAGAAACCCATGAAAATAATTGCTTCTCCTCCACTCACCGTGGAGAGAACGATCGAAAAATGAAAAAAAAAAAAAAAAAAAAAAAAAAACCTGAACGGTGGATCACTCGGCTCGTGGGTCGATGAAGAACGCAGCAAATTGCGCGTCGACATGTGAACTGCAGGATACATGAACATCGACATTTCGAACGCACATTGCGGTCCATGGATTCCGTTCCCGGACCACGCCTGGCTGAGGGTCGGTTGCTAAAACTGAACGCGACATTGCGTTCGAAGGGTGGGAGCGTCGCGGTTCGTGCGGCCACGGCCGCCGCCGCGTCTCCTGAAAAGAGCTTCACCCCGGTGGAGCTGGACATGGTATTAGTAGATCTATAAAAGACATTCGATAATGTTGATTAGACCAAGCTACTTGATATTATGAAGGTGATCGGGATCAGATACCGAGAAAGAAGGATCTGTACAAAAATAATTCTGTTGTGTTTATATAGAACAAGTTGTAACGTCCTCCCCACCACAATGTTACAAATTGGTAACGGTACTGAAAGAGGGATTTGGAAAGGGAATGAAACTCCAAGGAGAGGAAATAAAAATTCTGAGACTTCCCAGTGATATTGTTATTTTATCTGAAATTGCAGAAGTTCTGGAGAATTTGCTGAATGCTATCGACACAGTCTTGGAGAAGGATGACAGGATGAGAATAAATGCATCCAAAACAAAAGTAATGAAGTGCAATCGAACGAAGTCAGGTGTTATAGAAAATATTAGATTATAAAATTATGTCTTAAGGGAAGTAGCTGAATATTGTTACTTGGAATAACTAACGATTAAAGAGTACGGAGGACATAAAATGCAGACTAGTGCAAGCAAGGAAGGCCTTGCTTAAGGAAATAAATTTGCTCATTTCAAACACCGATATAGGAATTATAAAGACTTTTTGAAGACTTTCCTCTGGAGCGTGGTACCGTATGGGAGTGAAACATGGACTATATCTAGCTCAGAATAGAGGGTTTTGGAATGTGGTGTTATAGAGGAATGCTGAAAGTGACGTCGTTAGATCAAAATCACGAATGAGGAAATACTAAATCGAATTGATGAGGGCAAAGTGATTTGGCGAAATTTGACTAGAAAAAGAGAGAAAATATTAGGACACATTTAAAGACACCCATGACTTATTCAGTTGGTTTTTAGCGAGGTGTTGGCGGTAAGAATGGTAGGGGTAGGCTAAGGAATAGATATGTAAAACAGATTAGAGTAGATGTAGGAGGGATGCCGGGATGAGTGGTTCAGACAATTGAGGCGCTGGCCTTCTGACTCCATCATAGGAGGTTCGATCCTGGCTCAGTCCGGTGGTATTTGAACGTGCTCAAATACGTCAGCCTCGTGTCGGTACATTTACTGACACGTAAAAGAACTCCTGCGGGACAATGTCTCAATGGCAGGTAACCTTGTTGGTTGTGAAGAGAAATGGCTCTCTGTTCCGCAGAGGGAGTTAATGTCTCAATGGGAGGGAATCTTGTTGAATGGAAGGAGTAGTTGCCTGTTCCGCACAGGGAGTTAATATCTCAATGGAAGGGAACATTGTTGGATGGAAGGAGTAGCTGCCTGTTCCGCACAGGGAGTTAATATCTCAATGGAAGGGAACATTGTTGGATGGAAGGAGTAGCTGCCTGTTCCGCACAGGGAGTTAATATCTCAATGGAAGGGAACATTGTTGGATGGAAGGAGTAGCTGCCTGTTCCGCACAGGGAGTTAATATCTCAATGGAAGGGAACATTGTTGGATGGAAGGAGTAGCTGCCTGTTCCGCAGAGGGAGTTAATTTCTTAATGTGAGCGAACGTTGTTGGGATGGGAAGAGGAAGGGTGTTCTTTTCTGCAGAGGGCGCTAAGGTTTCAATGAACAGGGTCCTTTTTGGATGGGAGGAGGAAAGACGGTCTGTTCCGCAGAGGGAGTTAATGTCTCAGTGGGAAGGAGCTTTATTGCATGCGAGGAGGAGTGGTGGACTATTCCGCAGTGGAACTAATGTCGCAATGGAAAGGAACCTTCATGGATGTGAGGAAGAATGACTATTGTCTTAGTGGGAAGGAACCTTGTTGGATTGGAGGGAGCTGTTGTCCCAATGGGAAAGAATGTTGCTAGACGGGAGGAGGAATAGCGGTCAGTTAGTATTTCCGCGCGGCGCTGTACTCTCTGCAGCTTTCTCACGTTTCCGTTGTTGAGGGATGTAGAGCAGGTAGACGTAGGTCAGATCGTACGTCAGGGATACTGACCTGGGTTATTTCGAAAAATAGTTATTTCGTTACATCTTTTTAACGCAACGTATGATGTTTTCAAACACTTAACCTGACGCAAGGTTACAATAAGGCTTAGTAGATTTAAATATATCTTGTCCAGGAATTATTAGATTTTCAATGATTTCTCTTTTTATACTGTTTTGTACTTTAGATTGTCATTGGTGCAGTTTTCGCCGTAGCTTGTGCGGCCCCGCAATCAACAGCTCGGAAGCAGGTGGACGAATCGAATGGAAGTATTATTCACCAGGAAAAGAAAATCAATCCTGATGGGTCCTTTGATTACAAGTAAGTTACGTTAGACCTATTCGTTAACTTGTAAATATTGTTAGTTTATATCTGGTTTCTTCTATTACAGTTCTTTCATTCTGTGTCATTTCATAATTTATTATGTGGTACTTTGACAGAGATTTGAACCACCGCCATCTTGGTGCATGTTTTGATATAATGGTTATGCAAAGTTACTGGAAAACAACGGCGCAGTTGTCTATGTACTCGGGTCCAAACGCGACAGTCCTTGTTGATTTCGTGGGGGGGGGGGAGTTTCAGTAGAACGCCGGCCCCGTGATGTAGGGGTAGAGTGCCTGCCTCTTACCCGGAGGCCCCGGGTTCGATTCCCGGCCAGGTCAGGGAATTTTACCTGGACATGAGGGCTAGTTCGAGGTCCACTCAGCCTACGTGATTAGAATTGAGGAGCTATCTGACGGTGAGATAGCGGCCCCGGTCACGAAAGCCAAGAATAACGGCCGAGAGGATTCGTCGTGCTGACCACACGACACCTCGTAATCTGCAGGCCTTCGGGCTGAGCAGCGGTCGCTTGGTAGGCCAAGGCCCTTCAAGGGCTGTAGTGCCATGGGGTTTGGTTTGGTTTGGTTTCAGTAGGACGAGTGTGTGGTGACATGAAGAGCATCCGGCCTTAAAATCTCAAATTAGTGGGGGGCTAAGTGGGCTCCGTCGATGTCACATATAAAACATGGCAGCGTTGACAGGAGAAACGAGAGATCGTGGATATATTCTCTATTATGCTAAGTACGCATTTTTACGTCGCCGCGATTTGACCTCGGGATGTAGCGGGGAAAGGCAGACGTCCCACAGGGATCCTCAGCCTATCTCGCGTATTTCTGTTGCAGCAGTAACTATTCTGGCTCATGTTGGGTTGTCTCTTTTGCCATGATTTACGTCTTTTAAAAAACGCCTTGCTATAACTTTGTCTTAAGAAAGGTTACTGAACGTGCCAGTAAATCTATTGACACAGTTTTTTTTTTTTTAATTTGCTTTACGTCGCTCCGACACAGATAGGTCTTATGGTGACGATGGGATAGGGAAAAGGGCTAATAGTGGGAAGGTACAGCCCCAGCATTTGCGCGATGTGAAAATGGAAAAGCACGGAATTACATAGGTTTTAAAGCACTACTCTCTTTTGTTTTAACAAGTTCCAGACTTTGGAATCCCCTGCCTGTCAGTGTCAGATGAAGTGGACAAAGAGGACGAGTTTGATTCAGACCCAGGTAGCTAAATGAAGTGACGGGAGATCTATGGAAAACAGACAGTGGTCCGTGTCATCGTATAACCCCGTAAAACCCGCACATTCCTAATAGAAATCCTGAACTCAAAGTGTGAATTGGTGCGACATAAACCCATTAGCAAAATGTCTCCTATGTTTGGATCATCCCATCATATAAAAACGAAATCAACGGCCAACGGCTTATCAACCGAGTACACGGGAATTCGATCCCTTAATGTTAAGCATAAAAGGTGAGCGCCTAATTAAGATCGCTACTCAGCCAGTTAGATTAGAGGCGGCAGCTGAAGGCCTAATGCCCTTTATTATTCAAGTGAAAATACTGTCCTACAGTCACGGGCATTTGAATTTCAATGCTTGAGGGGCATACCACATTCAAGACAGTCATCAAGTTACAGTGGCACACTCAACCATATTGTAAATGTGGGGCCATGGACAATGAAGACGTACTACAGTAGTCATAGATGTTAAACTTCAGAGCCGGGCTGAGTGGCTCAGGTGGTTGAGGCGCTGGCCTTCTGACCTCAGCTTGGCAGTTTCGATCCTGGCTTAGTCGGGTGGTATTTGAAGTGTTCAAATGAGTCAGCCTCGTGTCGGAACATTTACTGGCACGTAAAAGAACTTCTTCGGGACTAAATTCAGGCATCTTGGCATTTCCGAAAACCATAAAAATAGTTAGTGGGGCGTAAAACCATTATTGTTATTATTATTAAACTTCAGAACGTATTGTTACGAATAATGTAATTTAGGATGACCCAATTAATACAAACACACACAAGCAATTTTATTATACTTGAAAATGAATGACAACAGTTCACTAGTAAGTGGCTATTTACGACATCTCCAATCTTCACAGCAGGTCTAAATAATAATAATGTTATTGCTTTTACGCCCTACTGACTTCTTTTACGGTTTTCGGAGACGCCGAGGAGCCGGATAATCACAAGTTCTAAACTTCAATTTTTTTTTTTTGGGGGGGGGGGGAGATTATACCCCCAATCCCTCCTCTGCGTACGCCAATGGTTGCTGGTGAAGTTCTGGTATCTTCAGGAGTGGTCGAAATGAGAACGATCGAGTTTCATCTTCCAGAAAATCCACGCAAACAGCAGGCGAAAGGCATAGTATAAAAGGCCGACACATGCCCTCATGCTGGCTGGGAGGAAGGGGGTTGTCCCCGGCCTGACGACTCACTCACCCATTCCAGGAAATACCGAAGGAGCTTCCAAAGGGCTGGCAGTCGTATGAACACGTAACAGTATGCTTCTTCCTTAAACCGGCTTCACTGCTTACAGTGGGTGGTGATGGTGATTATTGTTTTAAGAGGAAGTACAACTAGGTAACCATCCTCTACATATAT
This sequence comes from Anabrus simplex, assembly GCF_040414725.1. Classification (NCBI taxonomy): domain Eukaryota; kingdom Metazoa; phylum Arthropoda; class Insecta; order Orthoptera; family Tettigoniidae; genus Anabrus; species Anabrus simplex. The sequence continues at coordinate 503,390,182 of NC_090265.1, read as the reverse complement.
AATACTAATCAGAGAGGAAAAACTGGAAGGGACCTGGCAATTCGAAAAATGAAGCTATCGGCCAAAGGAAGGCAAGGGCCATGAAGGGCATGAAAATGAAAGATACCCTAGACCTAGAGTGCTCTAATACCATCGGGGTCGCAAAAGAACAAGAGTTGACCAAGCGAGGTCGGATAAGATAGATGAAAGTGAAGAGCCTGGCACAAGTAAGTGAAGAAATGGTAGGACTCAGAATAGAGCCCCGTGGTCACCAACCCACGCTTCCAAGTTAAGGGCCCCTGGGCCCCTTTCAGCAGCCCCTTAAGACAGGCAGGGGATGCCGTGGGTGTTATTCTACCATCCCCACCCACAGGGGGATCACAGCTCACAACTGTTCAAACTGTTCAATCTAGCCCATCTACTGTATATTATGATTCAAAAATGTAAGTGCCGAGGCGGCAACTGGGGAAGAAGAATGAGAGAAATAATAATAAAATAAATATCAGGGGGGAAATCTCTGGGCCATTCGAAATCAGAACTAATGTCATTAAGGAGGGAATGGAAGAAGGGAATTCCTAACAAAGAGACTTTCAAGATTGGGAGAGTATAAATATAGATTGTTTGGTATGATTTAGTGATGCTATCCAATGATATAGCAACAGTTAAGAAAATGATTGAATAACTCCAAATGATACCAAAGAAGACTGGGCTTCAGTTATTTCTAGGAAGACTGCGTTCATGATCAACATTAAAGAAGCCCCTCAGTTGTTGAAGTAAGGAGACAAAAACTAAGGAGCGTTAAAATCTTTAAGTATTTGGAAGAAACATTGCAAGAGAATGGGTCGGAAAAGAATGCCACTAAGGAGCGGGCGAGAAAAAAATGGAAATTGCATTTCATATGACAACGAGCACCTTTACCTTATGGGGCTAAATTGTGGCATCTAGACACCGTTGTTAAATTTGAGTGCCTGTATGCAGCGAAAACATTGGACATGATTGGAACAGGTGGACTTGAAGACATCCTGGAGAAAGAATGAGAAATGCTAAGAAATATTCTGGGTCCAAATGTAATAAAGGGGGAATGGAGACTTAAATCTAACAAAAAACTGTATCATAGAACACAAGGAGCGCTTGAATTGATGAGGAAGAGAAGGGTACAGTTCTGTGCACATTTGTTGAAGATGGACAAGAGCAGAATTCTTCAGGAAGAGGAAGACAGAGCTGAAATGGTTTCTAGAAGTGAGGTTGGACTTGACGAAGATGGGGTTCCGGAAGATTATATCGTGGACAGAAATCAATTTAGACAATTTCTCAAGAAGTTACGCGGTTTCTAGGACACTGGGAAAACGCTACTGAGAAAAGGGAGGTCATATGCACCAGAGCAGAAGAAGGAAATAAGGGAAAGAATGAAAAGATAAAGATACAGGCAGAGAGTGAAGGCAGAGAAGGTTAATCATACTGCAAAAATTGTCAAACATGGTATTTAGATGGCCGAAACGGAAACTAAATACTACTACTACTACTACTACTTATAATAATAATAATAATAATAATAATAATAATAATAATAATAATAATAAGAAGAAGAAGAAGAAGAAGAAGAAGAAAAAGAAAAAGAAATATTCCAGTAATAATTTTACACTAAATGGCAAATTAGTCTCAATGTCTTTGTCAAAATCTAGATAAATATAAATGTATGTGGAAAGGAATCTTGCCTTGTCTCTTTTGTATGAGGTAGGCTATATCTGTACCCAAAAAAAAAAAAAAGTTTTGAAGTTTAAAATATTTTTAAATCTTAAAGTCAATACATTTCAAATGTACTGTACAGCCCATTGAAAAAAACCCTACTAATAATATTCAATACGTGCTGTATTCGGGAGATAGTGGGTTCGAACTCCACTGTCACCAGCCCTGAAGATGGTTCCCCATTTTCACACCAGGCAAATGCTGGGACTGTACCTTAATTAAGGCCACGGACGCTTCCTTTCCACTCCTAGCCCTTTCCTGTCCATCGTCGCCGTAAGACCTATCTTTTGTCGGTGCGACGTAAAGCAACTTGCAATACCTGCTGACCGGGCGAGTTGGCCGTGCGGTTAGGGTCGCACAGCTGTAAGCTTGCAACCGGGAGATAGTGGTTTCGAACCCCACTGTCGGTAGCCCTGAAGATGGTTTTCCGTGGTTTCCCATTTTCACACCAGGCAAATGCTGGGGCTGTACCTTAATTAAGGCCACGGTCGCTTCCTTCCCACTCCTAGGCCTTTCCTCTCTTATCGTCGCCATAAGACCTATCTGTATCGGTGCGTCGTAAAGCAAATAGCAATACCTGCTAATGAGAACTGAGAACTGCATTGCTATTTCCAGTCAGTCCCTAACGGAATTTTGATCATCATCATCTGGTCTCGTGTAAAGCGCATCGAACGGCAAGAACTCTCAAACGCTGTCGGTTTGCAACCTCGTCAGCAACATCCCGAGGCAACTGTTCTGAGATCTTCCCTTGAGTATTTGACGCCAAGATTTTTGTGGTCGACTTTGCTTTCATTTCGCTCCAGGGGTGTCCACCACAGTGCAGAGTATGTTGCCAGAATGTTTCATCTGATGCATAGTTATAGATATCGACTGTCGTTTTGAGTGCAATCTTCGTAATATTTGCTCATTCGAGATCTAGGACAGTTTGAAGCACCGAAGAATTTAGCCGTTTAATATTAAGCTGCGAATTTCCATGTTTCAAAGTTGAATATTTGAAATTGGTAAGGTGGATGACCAAATGCTGTGCATGATCTGAAATAAAGCTGACATAAATCGAATTCGACAGTTGGGGCCTATGTCTGCGCCTCTGACATTACAAATAGTGCCAAGATAAACAAACTGTTGAATACTGTGGCTACGTACTGTTATTGGTCCTGATATGCTGACCGTGAAAAATCAATGTGAATTTTATCGTTTCATTACTGGACCGATGACCTTAGATGTTAGGCCCCTTTAAACAACAAGCACCATCATGTTTCATTACTTCGAAGTAGGCTATCTTTACTGGCCTCAGTATCTAAACTGTTGGTCGTTTCCTCAAGCACGTCTTTGTTTCACCAAGCAGTGAACTACTTTACGCGAGCTATTCATTGTGGAATACTATAAATATTTTTATTCATTGCTGTTTACTTAAAATAATCAAACAGACGGAAAGGAAGAAACTGCCGCATTCTCGGCTTGCCTTGGACTGAAAAGCGAACCAATATGTGTGTAGTGGAAGGAATGGGCATCTGGACAAGCCTCCAGGAAGAAGAAACAGGAATAACGATAAAATAACACCTTTGTCTTACTCCTGTATTGATGTCAATCAGTCACTACTGATCTGCATTTAGGGCAGTCGCCCAGGTGGCAAATTCTCTATCTGTAATTTTCCTAGCCTTTTCTTAAATGACTGCAAAGAAATTGGAAATTTATCGAACATCTCCCTTGGTAAGTTATTCCAATCCCTAACTCCGCTTCCTATAAACGAATATCTGCCCCAATTTGTCCTCTCGAACTCCGACTTTATCTTCATATTGTGATATTTCCTGCTTTTAAAGACTCAACTCAAATTTATTCGTCTACTAATGTCATTGCACGCCATCTCTCCACTAACAGCTCGGAACATACCACTTAGTTGAGCAGCTCATCTCCTTTCTCCCAAGTCTTCCCAGCCCAAACTTTGCAACATTTTTGTAACGCTACTCTTTTGTCAAAGAAATATTGAAAGAAGTGCGAAATATTTTATGTCTTACTGACGTTTTCTTTTTTTTTTTGCTAGGGGCTTTACGTCGCACCGACACAGATAGGTCTTATGGCGACGATGGGATAGGAAAGACCTAGGAGTTGGAAGGAAGCGGCCGTGGCCTTAATTAAGGTACAGCCCCAGCATTTGCCTGGTGTGAAAATGGGAAACCACGGAAAACCATCTTCAGGGCTGCCGATAGTGGGATTCGAACCTACTATCTCCCGGATGCAAGCTCACAGCCGCGCGCCTCTACACGCACGGCCAACTCGCCCGGTTTACTGACGTTTGATAGGGATTCTCGACGTATGTAATCAAGTAATTTTTGAGAAAAGTTCTACGTCATTGGCTTCTGTAGTTAGGAAACAACACCTACAACAGCTTGTTATGGACTGTTAACAATTAAATGCTCAATAGGGCCTACATTCTCCATTTAAATTACAGAGGACGTCTTAGAAAATTGTGAAATGAATGAGGTAATACCACTTACTGGAGTAATAGTTGAACCTAAGACAATTTTCATGAATGACTTAATGGTCTACGATAAATTTCAATCAAAAGCCTCTCAAATACCAGGTCTGAGTTACTCAGACGGTAAATCGCTGCTCTCTACGCACAATTTGTTGGGTTGGATCCTGATCTTCTCTGCAATATTTGAAGGTGTTAAAACACGCCAGCCTCGTGTCAGCACTAAAAAGAATCCCACCGGTACTAAATTACGTAAAAGTAATCACTAATGGGACATAAATGTTAAACGTTTTAAGTTATATTATGTTATTTTATATTTTATGAATTTAACGTGAAATATTATCACTGTAGTTGTGTCGTCTTCAATATTGTCTATCAGGTAACCCATACTCCAAGGTCACCCTGCTGAACTGGACTGGAAATCGTTCTGCAGGCCTCGTTCGTCACCATGGAATAGAGCTGTAACACCAGATTGGTCCGACATGGAATCGAACTCGTAACTCTGAAGTTCTAGACGGTCTCCGACGATCTTGCGGGGTAATCACTGGCTTCATTACTCACACGAATGTCCATACTTATTTGACACCAACATTTGATCTAATATTGACGTAATATGAAGTCGATCTTCACTAATCACCTGTAGATAGAATTTAAATGTTATTTAAAGATGAAGATGCGGATAGCATTAAATTAAGGAAAGAAAATAGATCACAGTTCATGAACATACACTGAAATATGGTCGCACTTGACACTACTGCTCAAGAGTTTATCCAACGGACACTGCTGTCAGTAACGAACTAACAAATTATTAAACACTTTGAGGAAATAATAACGTTGACAATTATTTTGCACAGTTCAAAATTCAACTGTTTGAATTAAGTATCGTTCCTTTCAACCTAAAATTTGAATGAATAGTAAAGTTAGGAATTATTATACACGACTGTAAATTCAATTCATTTTGGAATGAGTATCGTTCACTTCTACCCAGAGTCAATCACTTGTGCCGAAACACACGAGTATAAATTGTGTGAAGGTGATCACTTGCATTTATGGTAGTGAAAAAATTTAAACACTTTCATGATCACTTCTACTTAATAAATGAAAGAAAATAAGCTGACTGAGTTTTAAGAAATTCCTCAGTTAATAATAAATAATGTAGTAGTGTGTCACTTTGAATTCACAACACTAAGTTCTACAATTGTAAGTGGTAAGAAACTAAGTTCCACAATTATAAAGACTTGTCACATATCGAAGTTTCTGTACGCGCACAAAATCTAAGTTTCAATCAATTGTCAGAATCTAAGTCCACTGTAAGACTTGTCACATATCGAAGCGCACGAAATCTAAGTTTCAATCAACTTTCCTGTGTCTTAACATTACTCAATATTTATCTTTCTCCAAACGTCAAAATGACAACCTCACGTCGTTGAATGACAGGTAATTTGTCGAGAAAAATAACCAAGAATACGAAGTTTCATCTCAGACGAATCATCTCTCTACCATAGAAACATCTACCAGTACAACGAAGCATCGAAGGTAGATATTTGTTACCGGGCGAGTTGGCCGTGCGGTTAGGAGCGCGCGGCTGTGAGCTTGCATCCGGGAGATACTGGGTTCGAATTCCATTGTCGGCAGCCCTGAAGATGGTTTCCCATTTTCACACCAGGGAAATGCTGGGGCTGTACCTTAATTAAGGCCACAGCCGCTTACTTCCAACTCCGAGGCCTTTCCTATCTCATCGTCCCCATAAGACATATCTGTGTCGGTGCGACGTAAAGCCACTAGCAAAAAAGAAAATAATATTTGTTAAGATGCCATTCCTCAAACTCAGTGGAAGGCGTTTTATCTCGTGCTTGTACGTCTAACCCTTGTTCCGTTTCTCTTCGGGGCCGGGTATGAAGTGAGATGAATCTTCATAGCGAGCTTTCACGACCGGGTGCCCTTCCTGACGACAACCTCATCAGAGGAGTTAATGAGATGAAATGGAATTAATGATGTGATGTAGATAGTGGGAAAGAAGAGGGTGAAGCCCGGTGCAGGCACATAGCCTACCCCTGTCGAATAGCACCAAGGGGTCTGCGGAATACTTCACGTCGCCATCCGAAGGATGAATCACCATCAACAGCGTCATATGCTCTGACTCCATATGAGCATTGTGGAGAGGCTTGGAATTTAATCCAAGCTTTAGTCTTGCAATATTGTGATTAGAAATTGTGTAGCACGACCTTCCCTTACCCTGCTGGTTAACATTCTAATGGCAAAATTGTTTCCAACCAATTGGAATTGAACCAGCGAACCACATTGTCAGACCATATAGAATTCATGTCTTAACGACCATGGCCACAAACAGGCTGTTTACTTTCGTGCTTATCGATGGAGATAATTTCTTATCCTACCCAAGAATGGAAAAATGATTTTATAATGAAATATAGCAGTTTTCATTAAACAGTGTGATGGTCAACATTGCACTGTTCTTGTAACCCATGTCTACAGTAGTACCAGTTGGAAGGCAACAGAAGTCAGGATGTACGTAGTTCGAACTCATTCCGATGGACATAGCTGTGCACTTACTTCATCATGGCGAATGAGACAATAACTTCGTTGACAGAAACGTAGTTTTCTTTAAAAAAATACAAAAGTCATGATCGTAATTCCACTCTTATTATCAATTTTACTGGACAATTCAACATTATGGTTACATTAGGAATAATCAGAATTTCAGTCATTCTAGGCAAGGGAATCAGGGTGGTAATTCCGGAAGGGGAAACAGACACTCTAATCAAGGAGGTAATCACCAGGAATATTATGGCAGAAGTCCTAATCAAGGAGAATCAGAAAGTAGGGGGCGTACGGATCAAAGACCTCCAGATCAAGTGCCGAGACATGATAATAGTGAACAGTCCACGTCAAGTAATTTAAACCGGAATCGGACTTCTTAGTTGGGTCAGATAGGCAGTCCGATACCGAAATTCCTATTCACGTGATGAAACAGGTAAGTTATGATTTAGACGTGAAAGAGGAATTATTGAATGACCATGTGTTTTGTGTTCAGGGAGATTTTGAGTATAGGGGGCGTGATGAAAGTAAGAATGATGTGTCGGATGTCTTACTTTGTGCTAGTGGTGATGGTAATAGCGGTGTTGCGATCGATAATCCTACAGAAGTTTCTGAAATTGAAAGTGAAGTTTTTCGTGAAGTCGATAAAGGTTGTTTTGTGAGTGAAGAGTGTTCACGGAGTATACATCATGAGGATGTTTTTGTTAATTTAAGTGTACGTGAGGAGAGTAAAGTTAGGTCCATTATGTGTGAAAATGGTGACTTTGAGATTAATGAAACTTCTGATAAGAGAGTCGAAAGTAGCAGTGTTGTTGACATGAAAGTGGTGCAAGTAGGAGCTGATATGGAAGGTGGTGAAGATGACTTGATTGCCGGGTCATTAAGTGGTAATTATAGCAACATTATAGTGAATTATGGTAAGAATTTCAGTAATGGAGTGAACGTGAGTGAGAATGGAAGTGTGCGTGAGATGAAAGAAAGTCTATTCAAGCGGGTGTGTAATGTTTCATTTAAGACTGAGAGTTGTGTGAATGATGTGAACGACGTGCTGAGTAATATCGATGTGGAATGTATGAAAAAGTATGTGATTTGTTTGCTTGCATTAATTATGAGTTTGTGGAAAAGTAAACATTGTGAGATTCCCGCGTATTTCAGAAATAGGGATTTCTTGGTTATGAATGTTCCGAATGAAAGTTTGTATAATTCTTGTGTGACCGAATGGGATGAATGTTTGTGTGTGAGATAGATTGTATTAGAGATGTGTTCGGATTTTATTACGGTACACATTCCTCGCTTATCGATGCTGATGTTAAGTTTATGTATAGTTTTTTCATTAATATTAGGGTCCGTATACTGTGGACAGTAGAATAGGCAAGTGTGCTTATAGGCTCCTAACCGCTGAAAATAAGGTCCTTGGGACATTTAATATCTATAGCCTTCGCAGATATAAGAGATAGGATCTGCACCTTGGATGTATATGAAACAATCGGAGTTGTGTGTATATAGCCATATTATTATCATTATAGTTTGGACAAATTGTATTTTGCGTGTGCAAATACAATGCAGTAGACGCAATGTATACATCATTATTACAGTAAATTAAGTGTTCAGTTATGTCATTATAAGGTTATGTATGAAGTTCTGTTTTATGGTGAATCATAATATGTGATATCATCGATTCACCAAGGGGGCGTTATGTGATAGTACATATATCACACCCCCGAATTATATGTAGAAGTTAGAGATATTATTGTCAGTATTCGATTTATTATTATTATTATTATTATTATCATTATTATTATCAGTATTCCATTTGTGTATTTTGCCATTTATATTTGTAAGCTGGAAGATATCCACATATGTAGGTATGAGTAATTTGTTTTGCAGGAATGGGAAAACATTGCTTTAATAACTGTGGTAATTTGGATGAGTCATGTGGCTACCCCAGTGTTTGTTGTGATGTACTTGTGTCGGGAAATTTCATGAGTCATGTATATATCCCAGCCTGATGAGATGAGCTTGTTGTTGTATTAGGGACGTTCGTTGACTCATGTAATAAACCCCAGGGTTTGTTTATCTCTTGGGAGATAGGAGAAGTTCAGGGCTTAGTCTTGACTAGAGATCACTCATGATTGGCGGGCAAGCACCAATCCAGACGTATCATCTGAGAGGAGCGGGATGTTGATGTCTATAAAGGTTGATCATACGGCGGCAACAAGGGGGATTGTAAAGGAACGAGAAGGAAGACAACTACTACAACTACAAGCGGTAACACTGTATGAAGGAACGACAACTGACACACTGTACGGGAAGGAAGTGGTGCTGATATACGGTATTCGAGTCATACGGCTGCAATGGACTGGACTTCAAACGTTCATGGAACGTAGTCTTGTTATGTTCGTGGAAAGTGGATAATCATCAAATTGTGGAGGGCGTATGCATTAAATATTGTAGTACTTGTGGAGGTCTGGCATATGCTGGTGAAAGCTATCTCAGACTTTCCATAATTTATGTTGAGGATCGACAGACGTGTGTATATATCTTTACAACAAGTGTTAAAATATGTGAACACAGTATTACAAGGTACAGTATCGGTGTGATGTGATAACTGCCGATTATGAGAATCGGTAAGTCGAACTGATATAGAGACAGTGAAGGGTATTTATCTTCATACATGTACATTGTTCATCGGACTATCTACAAATTGTAGTTTAGTTCTCACTTTCGTTTTCCCACTGTTTTCATTGTTATTTTCGTAAATATGGAGTCTTCCAGCAATATTTTGTGTGTGTATTATATGTATAATTTTGTGTGTTGATGAGGTGCTCATGCACGGATTTGGTTAAGAATACAGTTAGCTATTTTAGAATCAGTGGAGTTATTGATGAACGTAGGTGCAGTTCCTACCTATTTAGTCGTTTTCAGGAGGTTAGGTAAGGCCTGCAGCAGATGTACCAGTACGCAGCATTATGTAAACGCCCTGGGATATAAAGTTTATCATGCTCTATCGAAATTCGAGGGATCCATTCTGGTGAACTCTGGCGCCCATACTACGGACATTTCGGTTCATTATGTTTATTAATTTTATTAAGTTTTTGAGTAATTTTATTTATATATTTTTATTCATTATTTTATTTTATTATTATTATTTATTTGGTAGTCATTAAAAGGTTACAAGGTTCATTGTATTCTTCTTCTAAAGAAGACACACCAGACTTTAACTGGTACCAATTTCAGCTCTTGAAACATTCTCGATTTCTCAATATCACTGCGAATGACAGACATAATAGAGATTCTATATACAGTATATAGATTTGTTAGTGAAAATAATAATAATAATAATAATAATAATAATAATAATAATAATAATAATAATAATAATAATATTTTTATCACAAATACCATCGGCCTCAGTAGCTTGATGTTTAGTGTTATTATTAATGCCATCCTTGGGGGCCCGGGTTCAATTTCCGTACTGCCAGATATTTAAGAATGGCAGGAGGGCAGGTATGTAGTTGAAATAGTACATGCAGCTCTCTTCCATTGGCGGTGTGCCTGAAAGCAGCTGCACCATCTCGGGATGAGAACACGACTTTACTCTATTACAAAAACCAACCGAGTTGAGGTTCAAACCCGTAACCTTGAGCACAGTAGTCAAGTGCGTTAACAAACTCAACTACCTAAAAAGCCTTTTGAATGTTGACTATTAACGGCCTGTGTTTCTTAACATACAGTTGAAACTTCTACGGTTGGTATAACTACTGTTACATTCTTTGTATAGGTTAAACCGTGTCTTTATTTAGGTACCTTATGCACAAGTTATCGACATGTCGAGTGCATTGCAGTATCATTTATCACGGCAAGTAATGTACCCCAAGTCGAACTAAGGTAAATTACCTTCCCAGGTAGCTACAATCAACTACGAGGCTCACGTAGGTTTTGGGGTTGAGATACAATAAAAAGCGAAGAATAACGGCAACTTTTGTGGTTGATTTTACCTTCCTGGGACGACTAATTACCTCAAAAGGAGTAGGAATACATGAATATATTCCAAAGCCGGCAACCTGTGCATTACGTACTTAAAATAATGTTATTAGCTAACTCGGATAATTAACACAGTAGTAACCTGTGCTTCTGCTCACAAAACAAACACTAGAAATCTACAACATTTCCTCCGACTGGGATATTTGAGTGATACAATAATTGGTGCCCCATCAAGGCGGCCGCTGTTCGAATCTTAGCCAATGAAAGTACAAGATTGAAATGAAACGTAGTTCGGATTTCATATGAAACTGGATATTTCGTATCTATGTTTCCGATATCATCAACTACATAAAACTACAAACTTACGTGCTTGCTCACTTTGCCGACATGGATAGCTCATGCGGTACAGCGCTGACCTTCTGAGCTTAAGTTGGGAGCTTTGATCCCGGCTCAGTCCGGTGGTATTTGAAGGAATTAAAATACGTCAGCCTCGTGTCGGTATATTGACCGGCACCTTACGGAACTCCTGAGGGGGGAAATTCCGGCACCTCGGCGTCTCCCAAACAATAAAAATAATTAGTGGGCCTTGAAACAAACATTACTTGCTTACTTTGCTTAGTAGTACAATTTTAAATATATCATAATAATATTGGATTTATAGCACTAGAATTAGGACGTAAGATCTGATTGGTCCTTGTGTTTCAGGTACGAAACTGATGACGGAGAAGTTGGTGATGTCCAAGGTATAGAAACAAACTCCGGATTTTCTATCAAGGGATCAAAAGTGGTTCCTGGCGAAAAGGGAAGTGTGGTCATCGTTACTTACAATGCTGAGGAGGATGTGGGACCTGCTCGACGGGCAGTAGTGCACATGCCTGGTAAACCCGGGTGGGAAGCTGCCTGGGATGAAGCGTCCGCCAGCATGAGACCTTTCGCCAGGAGAAGGCTCCCAAGATTAGTCTACGCCGGAAGACCACAGTAGACTGCAACGCGAAATTAAGATCGAAGTTGGCATATAAAATAAAATTATTTTCCAAAAGTAACAGGAAGTCTGAAATAATCTGATATACAAATTGGCTACAATATAAAATACTCCATGCAAATCGTATTAATAGCACTGAAAACTGTAAACGAAATAGCACTTCAATAAATAGCATAGCCATTATCTTTTGTGTTAGTGACTGCCATGGCTGAATTGGGAACAGGCCATAATTTGTTCTACGATTTACCACCTTAAAATAACACGGATATTATATGATTCCCGAGATGTTTATTTACTACAATTACTTTAGATAGCCTATTCACTTTCTACCCTCCTTTTTCCTGAAGCCTATAATGATTAGTCAACTGAATTTTCGAATGAGACAATCTGCTTCTCTTTCTCTTTTTTTACATTATGACGTCCGTCTCTATACCGTAACGTTTAGTGCTATTAGCTGCCGTCCTTGGGGGCCAGGGTTCGATTCTCGGCACTGCCAGAAATTTAAAAATGGTGGAGGACTGGTATGTGGTTCATGTGGTGCGTGCAGATCACCTCCATTGGGGGTTTGCCTGAAAAGAGCTCCAACACCTCGAGACGAGGACGTGAATTAATTTTTCCCGGCTCCATGGCTAAACGGTTAGTGTTCTGGCCTTTAGTTCAAGGGGTCCGGGGTTCGATTCCTGGCCCCATCATCACAGACGCGCAGGTCGCCTATAAAACGTCAACTCGAAAGACCTGCACTAAGCCTCTTCGGGGTCACACCCCATCTCTATATTAGGAGACGTTACTGAAAAGAAGCCGGCCCCGTGGTGTAGGGGTAGCGTGCTTGACTCTTACCCGGAGACCCCCGCGTTCGATTCCCGGCCAAGTCAGGGATTTTTACCTGGACCTGAGGACTGGTTCGAGGTCCACTCAGCCTACGTGATTAGAATTGAGGAACTATCTGACGGTGAGATAGCGGCTCCGGTCTAGAAAGCCAATAATAACGGCCGAGAGGATTCGTCGTGCTGACCACACGACACCTCGCTATCAGCACGCCTTCGGACTGAGCAGCGGTCGCTTGGTAGGCCAAGGGCTCTAGTGCCATGGGATTTGGTTTGGTTAGGCTTTTTGGTTACTGAAAATATATTTGTACAGTCAGTCCGTCCGTTTTACTGGACCGATTTGCTTCACTTTTGTTTATTCTCTCCGAAATTGCCTGCCAATGAATCATCAGGCATTGATAGGTCTCTAAGTTCAGTGAACTTTGAGTAGTACTAAAATCAAGTGATAAAATGATCTCTCCAACAATTGCAGCCGAAGGCTTACGCAAATCCGTAATACATTATTTGTCTAGTGGGTTGCATACAGTTAGGGAGCAATATCTTTACATAAAGCTATAGGCGAAGCTAAACTATTAGAAATGACGGCGACTGTACGCAAACCAGCATTTTCAACCAAAATTGGTATCGTATGACTTAATACTAATCTGGAGGGAAATACCGTAGGTATAAGACACACCTAGCACTCCTACGTGGAGGTTTAAGAGGGAGTGGCATATAAAAATAATTGAAAACGGCCAGTATTAGTGTCGAATCCATACTTTTCGGGGTCAATGACAAGAATTGCGGTCCTGGAAGTCGTTTAAGTCCAATTTCAGTCTCTATCGGCGTGGGAGTCCTAAGGGATGAGAAAGAAAATGTCCAAAATGACCGAGATCAGTACTGAATTCACAGTTCTGGGATTCTCTGGGCTGATTGGTAAGAGTCCCAACGATTGGGTTGGTATACATTATATCTACGAGTATAGCTCGACGTTTAAGTACATATAGTTTTTATTCATTTTGAAAGGTTCAATTACTTCCCAGACAATCTGGGCTGCGAATCAAAATAATCTAAAATTAGAACTTTAAATTGAACACACAACAATAGCTCTAAAGCTACAAAGTAGTTCGCATAAACCGAGAAAGTGGCTGCGCGGTTTGGGTCACGTACCTACCCCTTTACATACGGCATATAGTGGGTTCGAACCCCAGTGTCGGCAGCTCTGAAGGTGGTTTTCCGATGTTTCCTATTTTAACACCAAGCAAATGTTCGGTTCTATGGATAAATGGTTAGCGTGCTGGCATTTGGTCACAGGGGTCCCGGGTTCGATTCCCGGCTGAGTCAGGAATTTTAACCATCATTGGTTAGTTTTGCTGGCACGGGGACTGTGTGTATGTGTCGTCTTCATCATCATTTCATCCTCACCACGACGCGTAGGTCGCCTACGAGAGTCAAATCAAAAGACCTGCACCTGGCGAGCCAAACATGTCCTCGGACACTCCCGGCACTTAAAAACATACGACATTTCCTGTTTTTCACCAGGCAAATGCTGGGACTGTACCTTAATTAAGGCCACAACCGCTTCCTTTCTACTCCCAGGCCTTTGCTCTCCTATCATCACCCTAAGACCAATCTGTGTCGGTGCGACGTAAAACAACTTTAAAAAAAGAGAAATCTACAAAAATTCACTTCACACATAATTAACAGGTAATACATATCCTAAGAGTAAGCGATCAAGAAATATACGTGGTAGCGCATGGAGCAATCTTATATCAAGACACATTATCTGACCTGTTTATAATGAATGCTTCGGAGCAGCAATGGCTCTCTATTATTTATGTTACGATAAACAGCTTATAAATAATACTAATGACAATGATAAAACCCACGCCACTTCGAAGTCGGGAAATAAGTTCTGGTAATGAATTGTGGTTCTTCTTTTGTGGTCCTACGGTCCTTGGTGGATCTGTTGTACTATTTTTCACCAGTTATCGTGATCTTGTACTAGTACTTTCAAATTCCTGCATTGACAGATATCGTCAACTTAGAAAATAATATCTTCGGAGCCATCCTGCTCGGTACTACGGGGTGGGGGTAGTTGCAGGTTGAAAGAGCCTAGTAAGGAACGGAGGGTAATTTCGTGATGTCATGTGTGCTGTAGCTCAGTGATGTTCCACATAACTCTGACACTACGCTACGTTGAAGCCCAGTGGGTACATAAAATTTCGTTCTTCATGAAGGATAATTGAGCACAGTGTCGCAAAATGATTTGAAGCTTTTATGGGAGAAGAGTGGAAACTAAAATAGTTCAATTTTAAATACAATATAAAATCATATAAAAAGTTGTCCTCCCAACCATTGGTCATCCGTGGGGGTTAAGAAAGAAAAGGGAGAGAGGGGATGTGCTGGGAATGGGACCCAACTAACCAAAGAGAGGGTGGGAGTGCCTTGACCACCCGTGCCCTATTGAGTAAGCAGGAGACGGCCACGTATTGATCAATGAATGAGAGTTGAAGGAACAGTATATGCCCTAGCTTGCAGGTTATCCGTGAGTATGTCTAGAGAAACACGTATGCAAACACACGCCCAAGAGGAAGAGACATGTATTTTAATACAAACTGTTACTTTTAATTGTGTTTTATTTTCTTGCAATTAGATCTACATATTAGGAGAAGTCTAGAGAGATCTCTAGGAAAATAAACGTTCACAAATGCTACTACTATAAAAAGTTAATCCGCAGAAACAGGAAAGGATAGCTTTACTAAAAAATTCAAACAATATTCGCTGAGGTACAAAAAATAGATATTACCCAAAAATAATAATAATTATATATGCGCAAACGAATTCTTACCGTACCATTATATCCATTTGGTTTCTGGGAGTATCGCCACTATATGCACGAAGCTTCTCTAACTCTCCCTTTTCTCTTGGTGGCCAGCCGTCACGAAGGAAGCAGGTAGCGCTTGCATTCTAGAATCTAGGGCCTAGAGCAACGATATTATGACCTTCGCTGTTTATCCCATTTTCTTTAGATCTTCCTTGACTCCATCTAGTCTCCTGGTTCCCAGTCCACCTCCTTTTTTCTCCACTAGGATTTCCGCATAATATCTTCTTGGAATCTCTGGAACACTCAATCGCAGCACATGCCCAGCCTACCTCAGTCCCGCTGATTTTACAATTCTGCTGTTGGATATATCGAACACAATTATTGATTACCTTTTCCATTTTCCTCTGTCACAGTGACGCATACTATTCTGCGGAGTACCGACAAATTGGCTGCGCAGTTTCGGTCGTGTAACTATTAGCTTGCATTCAGAAGATAGTAGGTTCTTACCCCACAATCGCCAGCCCTGAAGATGGTTTTCTATGGTTTTACATTTTCACACAAGGAAAATGCTAGGGGCTGTACCTTCATTAAAGCCACGATCACTTTCTTCCCACTCTTAGCACTTTCCCATCCCATTGTCACCGTAAGACCTATCTGTGTCCGTGTGACGTAAAGCAAATTTAAGAAAAGAAATTATGCTGATTAACTACATCTCACAAGCATCTAATATCACAGCATCTCCTTCTGTCTGTAGCCATGTCTCTCAGACATGCTACGTGCTATTTGTGTTTTGTAGATAATAAACTTGTTGATACCTGATAGAATTCTTGAGCGGAGTCGGTCCGTTAGCTAACACCAGGCTTTATTAGCAGCCATTAGTGATTTTTAGAATAATTATGGCCTCTTTGGATAAACTTTATTTCGGTTTCGAACAAAGTTTGCGTATCCTTGTCCACATGTCCTTCATTATCTTGATATGAGCATTTCTACCGAACGTGATTGTCGTTTCGTAGCTTGAACGTCATCCTCGGATATCCTACAGTTCCTTATCTTACTGGATGTTTAAATATGTTTTTGTCCAGTACACCTTGTTCTGTTAACTCGCTCGAACTTAACACTTTGAACACTTCTTTCTTTCATCTAGGCTTGCCTTTGAGCTCCTAAACTTGTGTCATAATCTTCTGTTTTACTTGATAAAATCAGTAATGATGTTTTAGTGTTATGTAAAGAGGGAAGGTGTTTTGGACACCTTATTCACATACGCATCAGTGTACTGCATATTAGAAAAAAACAATACACCTTGTGACAACTAAGAAAAGACTAGACATCAACATCCATACTGTACTTGTATTGTATTTACTCTAAGCTACATTTCAATCAATCAATCAATCAATCAATCAATCAATCAATCAATCAATCAATCAATCAATCAATCAATCAATCAATCAATCAATCAATCAATCAATCAATCAATCAATCAATCAATCAATCAATCAATCAATCAATCAATCAATCAATCAATCAATCAATCAATCAATCAATCAATCAATCAATCAATCAATCAATCAATCAATCAATCAATCAATCAATCAATCAATCAATCAATCAATCAATCAATCAATCAATCAATCAATCAATCAATCAATCAATCAATCAATCAATCAATCAATCAATCAATCAATCAATCAATCAATCAATCAATCAATCAATCAATCAATCAATCAATCAATCAATCAATCAATCAATCAATTAATGATCTGCATTTGGGGCTGTCGTCTAGGTGGCAGTTTCCCTATCAGTTGTTCACGTAGCCTTTTCTTAAACGTTTTCAAAGAACTTGGAAATTTATCGAACATTTCCCTTGATAAATTATTCCATTCCCTTACTCTGGGTCCTATAAATAAATATTTGCCCCAATTCGACCTCCTGAATTCCAACTTTATCGTTCCTACTTTTAAAAGCTTTACTCACGCTTCTTCGTCTACTGATGTTCAGTCATTTGTGCGAAATGCTTCCCATGGAATGCGTAGCAACCTTCTGTAGCACCACACCTCAATTGAATCAACTCTTCGGTGGTCACTGATGTTTGGCCACTGGAAAAATGAGAGAGATGATTAATCTCAATTTTTGCGGTCTTGATATGTGACGATATCTCCACACGTTCGTCTGTTTTACCATGGCTGTTCTGACGATCACAGTTATTCTCCGAATTTCTTTCTCATATTTACCGGAGTTCGTTACTGTGGAGCCAAGGTAGATAAAGTTTTCCACCACTTAATAACCACCAATATATTCAACTGACAGAAATTGTTTGAGTGATATGTTATCATTACTTTGGTCTTGCTAGCATTTACCTTAAGAACAAATCAGCACTGATTCACTGAGTCGGTTCTAATGGTCGTGAGTTGATTTCCATTAGATGTCAGGATCCCTCAAGTTGTTGACAAGATGTTATAACTATATAATATATAATGTATTTTGTAACTAAAGCATAGTTCTGTAAACGGCTAAGTGTATTTAAACACATACAGTAAATATACTAAATTAATCAATTAAGAGCCCATTGGGAAGAACGTAACCTTCAAAATGGCCTTTTCCTAGAATGTCTTTCCACGCCATTTCTCCAAAGACGGCTCGTAACATACCACTTAGTCGAACGGCTCGTCTTTTTTCTTCCAAGTTTTACCATCTCAAAGTTTGGAAAATTTTACATTACGCCTTTTTAGAAATCACCCAGAACAAATCGTGCTGTTTTCCTTTGGATCTTTTCTAGTTCTCCTACCAGGCAGTCCTGATGTGGGTTCCATACACTTGAACCATACTCTAATCGGAATCTTACCAGAGATTTCTAAGCCCTCTCCTTTACATCCTTACTACAACCCCTAAAGACTCTCATAACCATGTGAAGGGATCTATAATCTTTCTTAACACCCTAATAACTCTCATAACCATGTGAAGGGATCTATAATCTTTCTTAACACCCTCGTTAATATGGTTACCCAATGAAGTCCATTCGTTATGTTAACACCTAGGTACTTACAGTGATATCCATGAGGTACTATCACCCCATCAACACAGCAATTAAAACTGAGTGAAATTTACTATCTGACTTTTCATCCCATTTACCATCATACCATTGTCCTCTATCAACCTCACATTGTCTAGGTCCCCCTGCAGTCGCTCCTGCAACAGATTTTCTACTAGAGTACAATATCATCCGCAAATAATGTCTGGGGGCGAGGAATTGCAGAGAGAAAGTAGCCAGCAGACAAGGTCAGGTTTGTCTCCATTACAGAACATTTGATATCGTTAGTTTGAAAAATTTAGCAATCTAACTCCTCATAGCTCAGGTAGCACGGGGAGGATAAAAAAAGGATGACGAAGAGTGAATGACTGAAAATAAGTATCAACACAGAAGTTTATTCGAATTACATAGAACGAATTTTGCCATAAATGTAATGATCAGGAAAAACAATCTGTATATTTTAAATTGCAGGAAGTAAATATCCTAAGAACACGCTTCATCACTGTAATTTTAGTAATGATGTTCCTAATCACAGATTGAAAGCATTAATGGTAACACTCAGCTATCAACACAGGTTGTTAAAGAATAACATTCAAACAGCTGATATGGGACTCGACTATTGTGCCCATTCATCTTACAACAGCAGATGATACACACTGCCAGAATGGGGGTAGATGACCTAGATGTTATCCCCTTTAAACAACAATCATCATCATCATCATCATCACACTGCCAGAACGATGGCGTGCATGTGGTCAGAGTAACAACGTCCTCAGCCATAGCCGGGCTGAGTAGCTCGGACGTTAGAGCGCTGGCTTTCTGAGCTCAACTTGGCAGGTTCAATACTGGCTCACTCAGGTGATATTGGAAGGTGTTCAAATACGTCAGCCTCGTGTCGTCATATTTACTGACACGTAAAGGAACTCCAGCGGGAAAACTTTCTGGAACGTCCCCGTCTCCGAAAACCGTAAACAAGTTATTAGTCAGACGAAAAACTATTCTTCTTCTTATTATTATTATTCCTCAGCCATATTGCTTGGATTTCGTGCCGGGGTCCACTGAATTTCGTATCAGACACCTCAGTTACTATTAACGAGGCTGAGAGAACCTCGTTTCAGCCCGTAGCTTAGAATTAAAACACTGAAACGAACACGGTGCTTCCGGGTAAGAGGCCTATACCGCGGGGCTGGCTCATTAACCTAAACAATTGTCTCAGAAATGTTGAGCTCTCCGAATTTGCGTACATATATTTTCAACCACAGGCGATGCAAACGAAAGTTTGATTTACAAATTAACATATATTTCAGTACAGCTACTAACAGTCCACTCAGTATTATATGTTTCGACTTAAATGTTGTTTTAGAGGATAGCTTCACTAAAGCGAAGGAACGAAAAATGCCAATTACCTTGGACTTCAGAAATGAATGCCTCGTGTTGCGATTAATCGGTTTACCAGGACGGCCACATGAGAAGAAAGCTTTTAAAATAACGTCTGCTTTATGAGAATTTCCCCTCTCTAATACCATTTATAACTCTAAACGGGTAATTTTATTTACTGACGTGGAAGGTACTGTAGAGTGAAATGATAAATAGTCAATTATACGCCAAGTAATTCAGTCTATACACCATAAATGCTTGCACTAGCCAAATCGATTGCTAACGCATTGACTTCACAGTCTTCAAACCTTATGCATTATTCTATTGGTCTCAGTCTTCCAAACGTTGATACTTTCTAAGACAATATTCCTCTCATTGATTTGGGCTACCCATTTCTTTTACAATTTCCTGTCTAATACGAAACGGTTACGTTACAGCTTCTGTAGCTGGACAGGAATGACCGGAAGTTTCAGATCCACATTCTGCCATACATGAAAAGTTTATCTCAATTCTTCCTTTTAAAAGTAAGAAAATTCTAGGAGGAGGCCATTTTGAAGGTTACGTTCTTCCCAGTGGGTTATTAGTTGATTAATTTAGTATATTTATGTGTTAAAATACACTTCGCCGTTTACACAACTATCCTTTAGTCGCAAAAGACATAATATATTATATAGATATAACATCTTATCAACAACTTGAGGGATAATGGAATCTAATGGAATTCAACTCACGACAATTAGGAACCGACTGAGTGAATTAGAGCTGATTTGATCTTAAGGTAAGTGCTAGCAAGACCAAAGTAATGATAACAGATCACTCAAACAATTTCTGTTAATTGAATATATTGGTGGTTATTAACTGATGGAAAACTTTATCTACCTTGGTTCTACAGTAACAAACTCCGGTAAATATGAGAAAGAAATTCGGAGAATAACTGCGATTGTCAGAACAGCCATGGTAAAACAGACGAACGTGTGGAGAGATCGTCATACATCAAGGCCGCAAAAATTGAGACTAATCATCTCTCTCATCTTTCCAGTGCCCATATATGCTCCTAGAGAGTAAACATCAGTGACCAGCGAAGAATTGATTCTATTGCGGTGTGGTCCTACAGAAAGAGGCTACGCATTCCATGGGCAGCATTTCGCACAAATGACTCTATACTGAAAGAACTAGGAATTTTAGACCGATTGTTCACTAGAATCCAGCAAGAAGCACTAAGATCTTTTGGCCACGTGATGGGAGCCAACTCTTTAGGAAAGAAAGTTATTGTGGGCACTTCGGAAGGCTCGCGCACAAGGGATCGCCCTGTGATGCGATGGATTATGCAGAAGCAACGATCCACATGGCTAACTTGGAGTAGAGGGACTCATGAAGCCACCACGTAGAATGAGTAGGAGAGATATAACACGAATGAAGAAGCAACAGGAAAGAAAAGAAGAAGTGCAGAGTAAATGAGTTATTACAGGGCAAACAAACTGAGCATGTTTAAGTAAAAATATTGTTAGTTTTTAAATTGCAATCAGCACACTAGGTGTAGTAGTATTATCGATAACTACGATAATATTCTACATTTATGCAGCATTTACAGTGAAAGCACGAATTTAGCATACACACTACAAATCACGGACCACAGCGTAGGATTTCAGTTCCATTGTGATAAACCTGTTCCAAGATTCATTTATGAAACAAGAACGAGAATACTGGCATAGTGGTTGGGGATTTTTGGAGTGTTCGTAGGCGGGAGACCCATGTCAGGTGTTTCACTGGGGCCTGATATAACCCCTCAGGAAAAATAGAATCACTCCAGCGTCACTTAAGCGATACTATAATTTAAAGTGGCAGTAGTGGTACCACCATCGAGCGAGTTGGATACTCGGTTTGTGTCATGTTATTGTGAGCTTGCATTCTGGAAATAGTGTTCGAACCCCACTGTCGGTAGACCTGATGATGGTTCCCCATGGTTTTTCACTCCAGCATCACTTAAGCGATACTATAATTTAAAGTGGCAGTAGTGGTACCACCATCGAGCGAGTTGGATGCACGGTTTGCGTCATGATACTGTGAGCTTGCATTTTGGAAATAGTGAGTTCGAACCCCACCGTCGGTAGACTTGATGATGGTTCCCATAATTTTCCATGGTTTCCCATTTTCAAACCAGGCAAATGCTAGGTTTGTATCTTAAGACTACGGTCGCTTCTTTAGCATTCCCACTCATTTACTATATCATCGTCACCTGTGTTTGTTCGTGTAACTTAAAACAAGTAACAAAAGAAAAGTAGTAGTGTATCTAGCAAGTGGCTCCGCACAGTCTCAGTCACGTGCCTATCACCTTGCATTCGGGAGATAGTGGGTTCGAATCCCTCCGTCGGCAGCGCTTGAGATGATTTTCAGTGGTTTCCTATTTTCACACCAGGCAAATGTTGGGACTGTACCTCGTCCCTACCTTCCCAATCCTAGTTCTATCCAATTCTTGCATCCCCCAAATCGTTGGATATGTTAGTTCGACGTTAAACCACTAGTAAGAAAGCTTCCTTTCAACTCCTAGTAGCAGCAGCAGGTTGTCCTACGTCGACGGCATGTTCTCAATGGCGGACTGTGCTGAAAGCTTGCAATTTAATACCTTGTAATTTGAGAAGAAATGCAGAAATTTGTTGTGCATATTAGTATTTCAAATTCAAATAATGTTAGTTGGGAAGCAGAGGAGGTGGGTAAGTTACCGGATGTGTTACTGAAACAGATAAAATCGAATGGATTTGAAGCAAGCTAACGCAGTGAGCTCGCATTACCATCAAGATTCTGAGACGAAATTATCGTTACATTGCTCTGTTTTCAGACTTTTCTGTAAGGGAGTGAAAGCTGAATGGAATGTGGATGTCATAAGTTGGAAGTAAAAGACATGACTGCAGCGGGAATAATTGAGGAGTGTACAGTATATTCAAAAGGTGCTACTCCCGCTTCAGTTTTTTAAAGTATTTTGTCCGCATGCATTGCAGTAGTTGACTACTGTGCCATGAGCAATCCAGACCAGAAGGAAGTAATTCCTTACCCGATCATGGGTATATTCCATGTGCCTTTTATTTTACGTTTTTTGTCTTTCTTCCACAACTTCCTAAGGGTGGAAGTAGCGCCTTTTGAACAGACACCCCTTAATTGTTGGCACAAATACATAAGCACAGTGGTATGATTGCACTCAGAATGGGGAAATGAAGGCTAGGTTAGGAATGAACTCGACAGAGGAACCGGCTTCGGTGATAAGAAAAGGGTTAATTAAGAAAATAATGGACTTGTCATGATGGATAAGAGAAGCAGACGAAGATGGTGATGATGGCGAAGGGTAGCTTTAGGTTTAATAATTTCAAGATAAAATGGGTAGGACTAGTTGAACCCTCCGTGTTAATTGCACGCAGGTATGTTCATTCACAGAGGCATGCTGACTGAACACTGAGAAGCATGCCACTGTTCAGTGAAGATTTATTATTATTACTAGAAAATGTACCCGTGCTTCGCTACGGTATTCTATACTGTATACAGATACCCAAGTAAATTACTGTACATGAAGTGAATAAGATTTTTTTAAATTGCATGTCTCTTGGCGTTATCCGACAAACAGCATAGGGAGATCCAAGGACATCGTTTCCAATGAAAAGTACGAATTGCGGAGTTATGATGATAACAGCAGGTCTACTTGTCTACTGCAATTCACAAAGGAGTTGGGAATTTCCATTTAACGGCAGGCCCCATTGCCTACTGTGCGGCCACAATCGATTTGGGGAGTTTTCGTTACTTTCAGACAGATTACAGTTGAGGAATTTTTATTATAATGGCATGCACCTTCCCTACTGTCAGTCGAAATAGATTTGTGTTGTTATCATTATAATGACAGACCCATTTTCCTAATACCAGTCAGCTTACTGCCAGTCACACATAATTGGTGAGTTTCCATTATCGTAGCAGGCCACTATGTGTAACGTCAGTCACATTTTAGATGGGTAAATTTGTTTAGAACGGGGAGTATCCTTGCCTACTGACAAATAGAATTGGGTAAAAGAGTTTTGAAAAAAATTGCACATTCCCTTGCCTTCTGCTGGTCAAATGGAGAAGGAAATTATTCATTACAGTGGTACATAGGAGCTGGAAGAGGACCCCATCTCTACTGCCAGTCAAAGTCGATGTGGGGAGTACTGATTACAATAGCAGACGCCCTTCTGCTGACAGTAACTATCGATTTGTAAAGTATTAAATTCAATGGCAGACACACCCTTCCTAGATCGCTAAAAATCGACTTCAATTAATAAATATCGATCGACATAGGGAAGTATATGCATGTTCACCTTCATTTACAGAATAACTGCTGCTAAACGGTGAATCATATCGAAAAACGGATAGTATGATGAGACGCCTCTGGCCTCATTTAGCGATCTAAATTGCTGGTCCTATGATGTATACTCGTAGGCCTATCTCATCTATTTATAGGTAAGATTATTTTAGAAACGTTGAATAGGGTGACATTTGTGTAAGGTTTTCACACAGTGAATTACTTTTCAGATACATATGGGACAGCTTCTAACATAGAATTTGGCTCACGTATGGCTACTGGGTGGGCCAATATTCGTGTAGAATTTGATGGTCCTATCTTTCCGAGAAGTGATTCAAACCATCAATTATACGGGTACAAAGCGCAAAATTTAGGTAAATCCAGAAATAGAGCAAAAATTTAACGTATAAGGGATAGAGATACAAAAACAGTCCTAGGACAAAAGTTGTAGATCACTGCAAATTGAACTGTGGCTGTGTCATCCGTTTTGTGATACGACTTACCGTTTAGCCACCAAATACATCGAAAGAAGGTCTGCACCGTCATTAAAATTGCCTCCATATTTTGATATTTTTGGGGGATAAAAAGTAAAAATTTTAAACATCTCGTAAATTTTCATTCGGTTACAGGGTAAAAGCTATAATTTTTCCCAATTTAAAATTTCTAACTCGTCTGGCAGATTATGCCACCATCTTGATATGGGCTAGGGGTTAAAAATTAGGACTTTCAGGAAACTTTAAAGCCCACGAAACCTATAGGTTATCGTTCTAGATAAATATAACCGACTGCGTTCTTGCAGGTTTGAAACTTCCAGCGTACCCCCTGAGAGAATTTTGAGAATTTTCGATTTTTCTAGGGATTATGAAGTCATCAGCTTGTCTGTTACCAAGTTCTAAGTTTCTAAGATGCCTGGAATTGTCTCATTAATTCACGTCTGTTTTCATTTTTATGCCTTAATTTATAAATACGTATATAGTACAGTATATATAGATCGCTGCAAACTGACTTCCATTTATCAATATGGATTATATTTCACCCGCTTTCCTAGTGGTTCTAGAGGCGTCTCACTCCCACAGTGTATTTTCCAGATAGTAAGTCATCCTTGTAAGTCATACTGAAACATGCACATGTCCATTATCTCGGTCATTTTGGACAATTTATTTTTTCACCCTTTTTTGCCCCCTATACCACAGGTGACTGAAGGCGGACTTTAAAAATTCCGGAATGTTATAATTCATCTCAGCGACCCGGAAAACTATGGATTCGACACTATTTTCGATTAATTTTATAACTCGCTCCCCCTCCCCCATCCCTAAAGGGGGCTTAACTTTGAGTTTTAAAAATCGGGAGTGTTACTATTAATCTCAGCAACCCAGAAAAGTATGGATTCGACACTACTTTTGATGATTTTTATATCTCAGCCCCTCGGCCCCCCGCCCCTATGGGTTCCGGGATGTATTACCCCCACGTGGTTTGTCTCCTAATATTAAAAATCCGGAGTGTCACCATTCATTTCAGCGACCCTGAAAACTATGTATTCGACACCATTTTCTATTATTCTTATATATATCACTCCCCCCAGCGCCCCCACCCCTAAGGAGGCTGAACTTGCACATTTAAAAATTCCGGAGCGTTACTATTCATTTCTGCGAGCCCGACAACTAAGGATTCGACACTATTTCCGATTATTTTTATATATCACTCTCCTATCGCCCCCTTACCCTGAAGGGGGCTGAACTTGGACTTTAAAAAATTCCGGAGTGTCATTATTAATTTCAGCGACCCCAAAAGGTATGGATTCGACACTACTTTCGATGACTACTTTCGATGATTTTTATATCTCAGTGCCCTCGCTCCGCCCCCCCACGCCCCTAAGCGTTCCTGGGGTGTATTACCCACACGGGGTTTGTCTCCTCATAATAAAAATCTGTATTGTCACTATTAATCTCAGTGACCCTCGAAAACTATGGATTCGACATTATTTTCTATTAGTTTTATATATCACTCCCCACCCCGAAAGGGGCTGAACCTGGACATTAAAAAAATTCCGAAGTGCCACTATTCGTTTCAGCGAGCCAGAAAAGTATGGATTTGACAATAATTTCGATTATTTTAATATCTCAACTCCCCCCCCCCCCCCGCTCCCCTAAGGGTTCCTGAGCCGTCTTACCTCCACGTGGTTTGTCTCCTGATACTAAAAATCCGGAGTGTAGAATTCACCTCGGCGACCCCGAAAACTATGTATTCGATGTATGGAATACATCCGGAATCCGGCTTCTCAGTGTTGAGTTCCGTGGTTCAAATCCCTGTCACTCCATGTGAAATTTGTGCTGGACAAAGCGGAGGCGAGACAGGTTTTTCTCCGGGTACTCCGGTTTTCCTGTCATAATTCATGTCCCACCCACTTTTATATATCTATAGGTTATTACTATTACTATTATTATTATTATTATTATTATTATTATTATTATTATTATTATTATTATTATTATTATTACTGAGTCTCAGTTTATCATATTTTCGATTAATTTTACATATCACTCCCCCCTCGCCCCTACCCCAAAGGGGGATGAACTTGGATTTTTAAAAATCCGGAGTGTCACTATTCATCTCAGCAACCCCGAAAACTATGGATTCGACACTATTTTCGTTAATTTTTATATCTAAACCCTTTCGCCCCTCGCCCCAATGGGTGTTCTGGTTGTCTTACCCCCACAAGGTTTGTCTCCTGATACTAAGTCTTAAGTGTACCGAATTTGGTTGTAATCGCTCCAATGGTTTAGGAGGAGATGTGGTACAAACCCACCCACCGACCCACCCACTTTTATATATCTATAGATTATTATTATTATTATTATTATTATTATTATTATTATTATTATTATAATAGAGTCTCAGTTTATCATATTTTGACACTTGCTTGGGTAATATCGTAGGTTTCATGAATTACATTCATCGATAGTGACTGGTGACGACACTAAATCAATAACAAGGAAAAGTTTCTTGGAGACTCAGAGAATCGTTGAAATGGTAACTCGTTAATTGTTTTAAGTGTAATGACGTCATTTTTCATAGCAGTATGTGTTAATTCAGGTGTTACGAACATGCAAGGTGGTTTAGCATATGTTTCAGCTGTACATACACACACACACACACAATATCTCTCTCTAGGGAATAGACAGCAGTTGTCAGTTGGACAGCGAAGTGACGAATCGGAATGATTCATTCACACTCCTAACAAGGAATGAGAGAAAGTAGTTATTTTGTCCTCTTTCTGAAGAGTAGTTTGTGGTACTGATCTTATGAAATACTATCGCAATCGAGTTACTTTTAAATTTGTACTTGTCTAGTCTACAGTATGTAAATTCTGCTTCTACTTCCAGTCTCACCTGTTACTACATTTCGTGGAAGCTGTGTTTCCACATCTATCTCTTGTCGAGGATAAAACCAAAATGATGCGTATGTTTCTTTTCGAGCAATGGCAGCAGCTAAAGTATGGTTGGAGTTGACTTTTTTTTTTTGCTATTTGCTTTACGTCGCACTGACACAGATAGGTCTTATGGCGACGATGGGATAGGAAAGGCCTAGGAGTTGGAAGGAAGCGGCAGTGGCCTTAATTATGGTACAGCCCCGGCATTTGCCTGGTGTGAAAATAGGAAACCACGGAAAACCATCTTCAAGGCTGCCGACAGTGGGACTCGAACCCACTATCTCCCGATTACTGGATACTGGCCGCACTTAAGCGACTGCAGCTATCGAGCTCGGTTTGGAGTTGACGAACACGACAGAACACGACAGGTGTATCTGGGTGTGCTAGTCATAACGGCGCTCGTGCTGCGACAGCACATTCTAGCCCAGAGAAGAAAGCAACAGGAAACTACTTCACTCTTCATCATGCCTTGTACACCTCATTTTAGTCCCATAGTAGATTTTTGCAGTTTGCCTACATCCGCATAAACGTTGGTGGTACTATCTGAGGACTCATCCAGCCTCCGTGCTGAAGACTTAACAATCAGAAATCAATGTACTCATCAAAGTTATTTTGAATACACGTATCGTCGCAAAATGAATACACCAGACATCCTTCAAAAATGCAACACTGTAAAAGAACTAGCAAAACTATAATAACAAGCTTGCGGGCTCATATGATGCCCGCATCCACCATTTTTGTGATGAATTCTGAGCCCGACGAATGCCGTAACATTAGTAAAACTTGGTACCTCAGAGTGATGGCACGTACTTCGAGGTGTCTACGTGAGATCTATAAATTCTTGGCCTTGCACGTCATATAGACTTTAAAGAAAGAATTTGAGTCTTCTTATTTTATTTCTTCTACCACTCTTCTCACACCTATGGGGTCGCGGGTGCGAGCTATTACTACAAAACTTCTGTATGAACTTGTAAAAATAGAACAGATAGTCCTAAATTATTTGCAAAATTACAGTTTAGCATCATGAATGCAAACCCACGCTTTAGATATCAATGTTTAACTCCCATGCCTAGAAATATATTTTGTAGATCGTTTGGTTGGGTAGCAGTCTTCTTAGCATGCCTTTATGAACTGCGCGTGTGACAAGATTCAGTAATCTATAATTTACATCCCTATTGGTTCATTAATGGACTGCTCAGCTGAGACGGTAAAGGCGTAGTCAGTTCATCCGAAGGACGTAGGTCGATTCCCCATCAGGAAAACGAAAAATTTAAGAAAAGAAATACCTACTTCGGGAGGTGCACATGGACCACAAGTTCACTCAGCCTACACAAAATATGAGTTCCAAGTTAATTCCTTGGGCGCAAAGGCGGCCGGGCTACTCCACAAAGTGCCGATGTTACTGTTAGCGGAAGCCTTTACATTCCACCCCTTCGAAGACATCCATGGCCTGCATGGAGATGACTTTGCTTTGCTTTACTTTGACATTTGTTTTCGAGTTAAAAGAACTGCCTATCCGAGGTGCTAGAGGAATGATTGGTTCACTGGGGTGGAGGTATGTTCAAAACCCCGTTAGTAAGTCGAAAATTTATAAACGAGATTAATGCTCTTTTACGTAGTCTCCGTGCCTCACGCGGCAGCGCGCCGGCCTCTCAGCGCTGGGTTCCGTGGTTCAAATCCCTGTCACTCCATGTGAAATTTGTGCTGGACAAAGCGGAGGCGGGACAGGTTTTTCTCCGGGTACTCCGGTTTTCCTGTCATAATTCATTCCAGAAACACTCTCCATTATCATTTCATTTCATCTGTCGTTCATTAATCATTGCCCTAGCAGAGTGCGACAGGCTTCGGCAGCCGGCACAATTCCTATCCTCGCCGCTAGATATGGGTTCATTCATTCCATCCCTAACCCGGTCGAATGACATGAAACAGGCTGTGGATTTTCATTTTCAAAGCTCTTTTATGCTCGTTAAGGATCGAGGCCTGCAACCCTACATGCAGCTGTGACGGGAAGGTTGCAGTCATATCGTACCAAGGCTCTGGACGGACTGAGTTCATTGTGATTCAGCGTGAGTGTTTGACTTGTTAAGGATAGGAATAGAAATATTTTCGCTGTATCTTTTCGGGTATTTCTTCTCTAAATCATTCAGTCGTGATTCTTCAGTCCTAATAAGAAGTCCTTCTGTGGATTAGTGGTATAAAGCTGGCCTCTCTAACCCTAGATCGTGGGTGTAAATCAGTCAGACGTAACTGGATTTTGAAAGGAAGAAAACAGTTCATTTGGCACCTCATGCCGTAAAATGAAGGACATTAAAAGATTTGTAGTGACACACTATTGTTTATCCAACAAGATCATAAACTCAGCCACACATCGCCCAACAGAGATAATTTTCTTTGTGATTTCGTAGAGTAAAGAAGAGCATCGAAATTGATGCAGAGGCAGAAGAGATGGCAACACATCAAAATGCTTGCCTATGGTAGCTGAGGCCGTACGATTATTATTAATATTATTATAATTAAATAACAAAGTTCCTGCTTTTACATCCCACTAACTACCTTTGATGGTTTTCGGAGACGCCTAGGTGCCGGAATATTAACCCGCAGGAGTTCTTTTGTGTGTCAGTAAATCGATACGAGGCTGACGTATCTGAGCACCTTCAAATACTACCGAACTGAGCAAGGATGCAGCTTGCCACGTTGGGCTAGAAGACTAGCGCCTCAACCGTTTGAGCCACTCAGCCCGGCATTATTATTATTATTATTATTATTATTATTATTATTATTATTATTATTACGGAAATATCGTGGATTGCAGAGGTGTAAGAAAGTGCGGGCGTGAATGGGTGAACAGAGAAAAGATGACAGCGTAACATAAAACACTAAAATTTGTTTGAAATGTTATTTATTTCCTTTCTTTTTTCTGATTTTGCAGTTTGATAAATAATATAAATGAATAATAACAAATAAAAGTTAAATGGAAAAACGTTGAGCTCGACTGCTCTGATCACAACAATGACTTAAAGTCAAATTTTAGTTACAATTGAGAAGTTTTTCGGTGCAGTGGCTTACAGATGAATGAGCACGAAAGCCCTAAAGGTACATTATTTCAAAGAGCATAATTGCTCCACTCAATTACACCTTAGGAGACTGAGCTCCAGAATCTACTACAGTCCGGCCTCTCAAAGGCAAAGGTTTCTTATTCACATTTTACATTAGATCACTTCGAAAACAGTGTTTACTGTCATTTCTGCTCGACAGTCTGATCCACAATTGTCTATAAATAATTAGTAAACAGGGGCAATAAGGGCCCATACTAAACGGCCTAAATGTGCAGAAAGAAAAAGGTTTAAGAAGATCGGCCGTGGAAAAATGCTAGGAGGTGAAACACTTGCACTCCTTTTGACATACACTTTTAAAAAGCGGCCAAAATCCTATATGAGGGTGACTAGAGGGCTAAAAGTATTAAGTTCCAGAAATGATTCGAAGATATTTAGAGTTTTAGAAAACCATAGTCACCCCCATAACAAGTAGAATGGGCACTAAATGAGGTTGAACACTCCTTATTCCCTATGTTAAATATCTCCCAGCAGGGATTTGAATAGGGTCCTTAGACTTGCCTGAAAATTTACATTTAAAAGATGATGTTAAATTTTAAAAAGTTACATTAAGAAATACTTTTGTAACCTTCCCCTCAAGTTCACTATCTGGAGCTATCACATATTTAAAAGATGTCTGCCATTACCTTGAGCTGGTGTGCCTTCCGACGACGGGAAAGGTTTTCCCCTGCCTTCACTAACATCGTATGCACTTTTTCTTTGCTAGGGGCTTTACTTCGAACCGACACAGATAGGTCTTATGGTGACTACGGGATAGGAAATGCCTAGGAGTTGAAAGGAAGCGACCGTGGCCTTAATTAAGGTACAGCCCCAGCATTTGCCTGATGTAAAAATGGAAAACCACGGAAAACCAACTTCAGGGCTGCCGACAGTGGGATTCGAACCCACTATCTCCCGGATGCAAGCTCACAGCCGCGCGCCTCTACACGCACGGCCAACTCGCCCGGTCGTATGCACTCTAGACTGGAGCGATAAAGAAGACAAAATGGCCCAAAAGCGCCCAGCTTATATAGCAGAGGGAAGTTCCAGAACTCTCTAGGCAGAATGCCTGTACACACCCCCGATTTTAATTGGCTACAAAAATTTCTGATTGGTTGACTACTTCAGGAAGAACGCTGCCATGTAATGCTGACAACTTCAGCACATATAAACAGTTTACAAACGCATAAGGTTTACTAAAGTTGACACTATTAAATTCCCTTAAAAAAGTTAATTGTTCATGCTCCCGCCCGAGAGGGCACGAAAGTCGATAGTAGAGACATCTGAAGATTAAAGGTCAGAACTTCTTCTAATATATAGTTTCAGTTTGATAACACAGATGGCCTTCTAGAAGGCGCGCAGTTCAATTGAACGGAGTAGGTGTACCTCCGGTACAATTCTTATTATTGGGAACCCATGAGTGAATTTTCGTGAAAATCGGTGAGACTTGAAATTTTGCTTTTGACGTCATGGAATACCTTAGGCCTTCATATGTCGAAATATTGCATCGCCGAACAGCAACCGCAATTTTTAAAGTCCCTGCAGCGAATTATGCTACTCTGAGGCACCTACATTTCAAGAGATGAGACGCCACAAATTTATGTGTAACTCAGAGATGTCAGTGAATTCAAAATGGGGAGTGTTAAATCACTGGAGCTTCAGCAAGAGCTCAAGGATGAAGGAGTGGTAGAGTGTACTAAAAATTTCTGTGCAACGTGACAAGGGTCGGATATACCATAGCAAGAAGCGAAGTTCTACCAGTGGAAAGGACCAGCAAAAGAAGGATAAGATTGCTAAAGCTTCAGGAAAGCAGGAGGAAAAGAAATCGGAGGGCCCCCACATATGTACCAGGAGGAGTTTATTGTGAGTAGTGCATGCAGATCCTTAATCGCTGTTTTCTCATACTTCAAATTTTCAGTACCTTCCTGTATATAAAATGTCCCTTGTGTTACAATTTGTGAGATAGACAGTTGAAACTTGTTACATTAGTTCATAGATATATGGTGAATTGAAATTATGCTGGGTTTTATTCTGGGTTAAAATACTATTATTTTTAGTTATTTTCTTTGCTGATATTTAAGGAAAAAGTTATGAGTGCATATATTTAAAATTGCTGGAGCATTATCTATCATAAGCACATTATAACCCAGGACAATTTTTAAAAGTGCATGTATGGCGAATATGTTGACAAAACATAGAGTTGAGAAAGTCAAATTTGCAATACGAGGGACTTTTTCCGTAACGTCGCATAAACATGAAGTAATTTGACCATATCTTCTGAACCATTAAAGCTACTGAATTGAAAACTTATAAACAGTCTTTTAACATCATGTTACACCTTAGGTACAAATATACGCTTGATAGTTTAGGAATTTTTGAATTTCACTCATGGGTTATCTTATAGGAAGAGAGGTGATTACTAGAAAAAAAATCACTAAGGTTAAAAGTGGAGATATTCTTATGGGAGGATCTCACGTGAATAGTGTTAGTGTGGTAACATTCGAATTTACATCCAGGTGGCGGCTCTTGTGGGGGCCATAGAGGCCTGATCCTACCAGATATTACTACCAATACACCTCAGTGTGTTGTGGTTGTATGTTAAGTCAGTACCCTATAAAAGAACTTCTTAGAATCAGACCTGCGTTATTTCACGGTGAATTGCTGTTTGACGGTGTACTCTGGGGCCAGCTTGATGGGTCCCTGGAGTTAGAACTGTTTTCTGATATCCTCTTTGTGTTGTTCTGTTGTCGTGCTGTAGCCAGCCTATGTTTCGCGCTTACGTATTGATGCTGTAGTGTATGAAATGCGGTGAAGATTAGGAAAATCGTTCACTACAATTGGTCCTAATACGTTAGCAATTCACAAGGTAATTCCCACTCCAATTCCCGCCTTCTCAAATCATCACATCTACGTATCCCGTAATAATAATAATAATAATAATAATAATAATAATAATAATAATAATAATAATAATAATAATAATGGGTGTGACCTCCGGAGAGGTCTAGTGCAGGACATTCGAGTTAATGCCTGATAAGCGATCTGCGCATATGTGAGAATGGGACTCTACCTATGATGAATTCTAATGTTAAGACCACACACACACACACACACCGAACTATCGGAATTAACCAACCCGGCCGGGAATCAAACGCGGGACCCCTTAGACCAAAGGCTAGCATGCTAAACATCTAGCCATGAACCTGGAATATGTATCAAGTAATTTGTGAAGATAAGCTAAGAAATGAACCGTCTGCTGTAATATGACGTATTCAGCAACATTCCGAGCTTCAGAATCTTGTCAGTATTGGCTAACACTAAAGCAGAACGAGGCTTCGGTACCATCAGTTAAACTGAGACAGTCAGGGGAGACTTAAAGTGGTCTGGCTCGTTGGCTGATGGTCATCACTCATCACTGAGGCCTCTCGTTCAGAGTGTTTTGGGTTCGATTCCAGTCAGAACCGGGTATTTTAATCGCGAATAATTCATTCATCTCTCTCGGGGGCTGGGTATTTGTGTTTGACTCCATATATACCTCTCCATAACACACAACACACTACTAACCAGCACAAAAATATACAAAAATAAATACATCCCTGCACATAGGAAGAGCAACTGGCCGTACAAGTTCCCACCGACATCCCACAAGAGTATGGAAAAAGCGGCAGAAGCGTGCACAAGTAGAATATCGCAGACAAACCAGGATTGAATCAGAATATGTTGAATTTACCTACCCGAAAAAATAGGAAATTAACGCGGAAATGGTCCTAAGTTTCAAGTTTATGAGGCGCTACTGTACTTTAAGAACATTTTAATTCTGAAAGAATATTCTTTAATTTACGTTCCACTAACTATATTTATGGTTTTCGAAGACGAGATTCCGGACGTTTGCCCCGCAGGAGTTCTTTTACGTGCCAGTAAATCTTCCGACACGAGGCTGACGTATTTGAGCACCTTCAAATACCACCGGACTGAATCAGGATCGAACCTGCTAAATTCGGGTCAGAAGGCCACCGCCTCAACAGCCTGAGCCACTCAGCCCGGAATTCTAATTCTAATGATAGCTGAACACTGTTCACTCAATTTTGTACGGTCATTTGAAGAGTTGTGTGGTGTGAGAAGCAGTGAGTACGGGTGAGGAAGTTATAATAATGACGTGACAGACCGATATCCTCAGATTATGTGACTGGTTAGCATTCGTCTCAGTGTGTCAAGAGTTTAGTTTTTTTTGCAGTACAATAATTTGGCCTGTCATTTTCTTTTCAGTACCACCAGATGATTCAGTTGAAATTAATAGAATGATAATGTGACGGAATGGATGGAATCACGATTTTTCCGAATGGTAATATTGGGCAACACATGTCTTGATGTCTAATATGCTCCTTAAAACCCGGTACTGCGTTGCTGTCAGTTTGTATTCGATTCGATGAGATGTTGGGTTCGAACAGGCAAACTTGAAGATGGTTTACAATAATTTCCCATTTCACACCAAGAAAATGGTGGGTCCGAAACTTAAAGAAAACCACAGCCGCTTCCATCTCATTCCTAGCCCTTTCCTATCCCATCGTCACCGAAAACCTACTTAATTTAGTGTGACGTTAATCCCCAAATAAATAAATAAATAAATAAATAAATAAATAAATAAATAAATAAATAAATAAATAAATAAATAAATAAATAAATAAATAAATAAATAAATAAATAAATAAATAAATAAATAAATAAATAAATAAATAAATAGTCCGCCTCTGTGGTGTAATGGTTAGCGTGATTAGCTGCCACCCCCGGAGGCCCGGGTTTGATTCCCGGCTCTGCCACGAAATTTGAAAAGTGGTACGAGGGCTGGAACGGGGTCCACTCAGCCTCGGGAGGTCAACTGAGTAGAGGTGGGTTCGATTCCCACCTCAGCCATCCTGGAAGTGGTTTTCCGTGGTTTCCCACTTCTCCTCCAGGCGAATGCCGGGATGGTACCTAACCTAAGGCCACGGCCGCTTCCTTCCCTCTTCCTTGCCTATCCCTTCCAATCTCCCCATCCCTCCACAAGGCCCCTGTTCAGCATAGCAGGTGAGGCCGCCTGGGCGAGGTACTGGTCATACTCCCCAGTTGTATCCCCAGACCAAGAGTCTGAAGCTCCAGGACACTGCCCTTGAGGCGGTAGAGGTGGGATCCCTCGCTAAGTCCGAGGGAAAAACCGAACCTGGAGGGTAAACAGATGATGATGATGATGAAATAAATAAAAATAAATAAATAAATAAATAAATAAATAAATAAATAAATAAATAAATAAATAAATAAATAAATAAATAAATAAATAAATAGGATACTTCTCAGGCTGATATTGGAATGCAGCCTACGAGTACCTCAACCCTGTCGCCGTTGCCTAGATGTTTAGTTGGCTTGACTACTTCAGAGCGAGCTCGATAGCTGCAGTCGCTTAAGTGTGGCTAGTAGCCAGTATTCGGGAGATAGTGGGTTCGAACCCCACCGTCGGCAGCCCTGAAGATGGTTTTCCATGGTTTCCCCATTTTCACACCAGGCAAATGCTGGGACTGTACCTTAATTAACTCCACGGACGCTTCCTTTCCAGTCCTAGCCCTTTCCTTTCCCATCGTCGCCATAAGATCCATCTGTGTCGATGCGACGTAAAGCCAATGGCAAAAAAAAGAAAAGAAAAAAAAGGACCACTTCAGATTTGTGGCGGGTTACCAAACATCAAGGGGGACTTGAACTTCGATCTGAGATCCGGAACGTTAAATTGCATTCTATTAGAAAGCAACCGTGCATTGCAAGGAATAATTTTGAAATTACTGAAAAAATCCCTTATGATTGGTTTCCTTAGCTGAATGGTCAGCGTTGAGGCATTCGATTGAGATGATCCCGGGTTCGTTTCCTGATCGGGTCGGGGATTTTAATCGCACCTGGTTAATTCGTTTGACACAGGGACTGGGTGTTTGGTTTGTCTCAGTACTCTCCTCATCATTTGCACACAACACTCCACACTACCAACCACCACAGCAACATGTAATAATGAATACAGTACACCCCTTCACATAGGGTCGGGGCTGGGAAGAGCGTTCGGCCGTAAAACAGGGCCAAATCCACGTGTGTGTGTGGGGGGGGGCGGGGTGTGACACGGTTCGCACCCACGACCTCACCATGGTGTGGGAAAAATTGTTGAGAAGGACAAGAAAGAGAAGAAGAAGATAGGACTAATATAGTTATGACTGTAATGGAAGTTATTCACTGCCAAATAGGAATTCAAACAGGTCTGTCGAAACTTTTTGAAACATGTAAATCAAGGGAAACCATACTGACTTCCATTGTTTTATGTTTCTTGTGGTACTTAGAGATTCAGGCACTGGGCCGTGTACCTCGTAAGTACAGTCATTGCAAGATTTCAATTAATACTTGTAAAGTTGTAAGATCGGAAAATGATACCAAGAAAATACAACTCATTGGATCATTCACCAAGGGAAATATTGCTGAAGGTAAATAGAGGGAATCATACTACATGTGTGTTACAAAAATCAAATTGAGCAATTCAGAGATGTTATATAGCCTACATATAGAAAAAAATGAAATATTCGAAGGAGTAAGTAATGCGATTTTATTACATTACGTTATATTTATTTCATCTTCTATTTCACGTTACTTACACTTATATTATTTTGTATTTTTTCATTTTATTTCAGATAAAATTTTATCCATTACCACACAGAACTTTACCATCACGGCCCCAATCTGACTTTAAAGTCTGAAGAATTTAAATTTTATTATACCGTCTAAGGAATGCTTATTAAATTTCAACAAATCTTCTACCAAGAGACACACATCAAGTGTGCTATTTACAACAAATGATATTTTAAGATTTTATAAGCAAAACTGGTATTTTCCAAGAACATCAACAAGAGAAATATGGACAATTTAACTGTTTTATCTGTCTTATGACTTGCAATTTTAACCAAATTACGGAGATCTTATTTTAAATGTCAAAAAATGTTAATATGTCTTTCCAATTTTAATAATATTTATTTCTGACATATTAATGTTAATTTATTATTAGCTGATGATGTCCCTTAGGGGACGAAACATGTACCAGATATAATTAATTATATATTGTATTGAATAGGCGGACCACTTAATTATAATATTTAAGTTTATCTTGAATATTCATTGATTGATATTCGAAGGGTACACAGATTTTTTCCCTTTCTACCCGATAAATCAGATGAAAGACGTGGGACCAGAAGTAAGAAATTTGAGTACTCTTAAACAGGTGTTGTGGAATTCTTCGATATATTGAGTCAGAGGAATATAAAATATTGGTGAAACCGTTCGTTATAACTGGGAGTGAGACATAGGTACTAACACACTAACAGGTTATGATGAATTGAACGTTTCTAATGAGTGACATGCCTCATATACCAGCCAAGAATGGTATAATACAACTGAACATGCAGTAAGCTAAGCATCCTTGAGAGGAAACTGCTGCGACTTCTCTATTCTTCTACTACAGCTTTTTATATATCTGTGGGGTCGCGGGTGCGTACTGTGTAGCACAGGTGGATTTGGTTCTGTTTTACAGCCGGATGTCCTTCCTGACGCCAACCCTATATGGAGGGATGTAATCTCTATTGCGTGTTTCTATGGTGGTTAATAGTGTAGTGCGTTGTCTGAATATGAAGAGGGAAGTTTTGGGACAAACGCAAATACCCAGTCCTCGAGCCAGAATAATTAATCAGGCGCGATTAAAATCTCCGGCCCGGCCGGGAATCGAACCGGCGACCCTCTGAACCGAAGGCCTCAACGCTGACCGTACAGCAAATAAGATAGAGTGAAAACTGCTGCGACTAAAATCATGAATTAAACTTAACGGTGGAGCTTAATTATTTATTCCACCGAATAGTACATTGAAACGTTTGTTTCTTTGCTTGCACTTATGTATTCATCCGTCACGATTGGAGCCCAAGAGCAAAGAGTTGATGACCATGGTCTAACATACAGTACGTTGTCATTATACTGAATGTTACAGAAAATGCACAAATGAGCCATTGGAAGAGAACAACACTCACAGGTCAGAATGAAAGTGATGGTCGTAATTGTTACAGATGAGGGAAAATAAGGTGATTATCCGGCGTTCATAACACTAGGAGTAAGAGGAGTTCTAATTGTAATGCTGTCCGATTCGTTGGCTGAACGGTCAGCGTACTGGCCTTGGGTTCAGAGGGTCCCGGGTTCGATTCCCGGCCGGGTCGGGGATTTTAACCTTAATTGGTTCATTTCAATGGCACGGGGCCAGTGTGTATGTGTTGTCTTCATCATTTCATCCTCATCAAGACGCGCAGGTCGCCTACGGGAGTCAAATAGAAAGACCTGCACCTAGCGAGCCTAACCCGTCCGAGGATGGTTGCCTAGTTGTACTTCCTCTTAAAACAATGAAATAGAGTTGCCGAGCGCAGTAAGTGGAAGCAACTTCGACCTCATAATAAAGATGACACTAAATTCAATATCACATAAAGATGTGATCTAAACAATCGATGACTCTTAGCACTTACGAGCTTGTGAAAATTGGTAAAATTTGTAAATATATTTAATTCCTAAAGAAATTGTAATTCCGAAATTCGCCAAAGCGAACACTGTCTTGAAACACAAAATCAAAATTGCTAACATTTGTAAAAATATTTCATTCTTAAAGCAATGCTTACAAAAAACGTAACTTGGAAATTCACCAAAGCGAACCTTTTCATGAATCTCAAAATCAAAATTGCTGAATTATATAAGGATATTTCATTCATCTGGAAAAAACAGTTCTGTACGGTATGCTATCTGTTGTTGATACTATTATTGCTAGACGTATGGAAAAAACAAACAAATGGAAATTAGTGGGTGCCAGGACAGGGGAGTAAGGATGATGGTCCAGATGGTTGATTTCCTCACCAGGGGAGCAACAGCGAATATTGACAGTTACCGTGACACACTGGATGATTTGCGGGTTGCATTTCTCGGACAACGACCTTCATTTCTCTAAACAGGTGAAGTGTTCTGGACAACAACGCCCAACCACACGCAGCCAACAGGACGCCAAAATCGTTACAGTGCTTCCGACGGAAGGTAATAGAGAATCCTCCCTACTAGCCTGATCTGGCACCCGCTGATTTCCATCTCTTCGGGCCGTTGAAGAAGCACCTGGGTGGTATGCAATTCAAGGACGATGCAGCCATTCAGCATACCGTCATGACGTGGCTTCACAGACTGGACGCAGATATATTCCATGCCGGTATCGATGTCTTGGTGTACCGTTGGAACAAGCGCTTTGATAAGTGTGGTCACTGAAGCGAACAGTATCAGTGCCCAACTACTACGGATCGTTATAATCGCCTGTAAAATATAGTTTCTCCGTGCGAGCCCTAATTACCTTATTTACTTGAAGTGTTAATACATGTGTTTTGTTCCTATATACTTGTACTTTACTCTTTTGGAAACGACAGTTTGCCAATGCTTGGAAAATTGCTTATCCTTGCGTAGTCTACTTATGCTGCTTTGCTCCTGAACTTCAATTCTCAACCGGCATCCAGCTCGACCCCATCGAAGGTTCTTGCTTCTCCTAAGGATATTGAGGGTACCAAATTTTAAGTTTCTAGGGATTTGGGAATGGAACAATTTCGAAATTGTACAGAAAGAGAGTGAAGATGTTTAAATAACTAGGGAGCTGTATGAACTGAGATTAGAATCAATCAGACGAAATCAAATACCGAATAGAGCAGGAACGGAATGCCTTTGTCACGATTAGTTATGTACTGAAAAGTCATCATTTAAGTATCCAGACGAAGCTTCGGTTGGTGAAATGCCACGTATTCATAGTCTTTCTGTACGGTGTTTAGAAACATTGACACTGGCTGCACCCACTACAAAAATAAATTAGAAGCGTTTGAGAAGCAGGGTTATAGAGGCATAATAAGCAATTCATGGACGAACCACATGGCAAATCATGAAATATTACGGAAATTGAGAAAGGGTGTAGAAATTAAAACTCCTAACAAAAAAAAAAAAAAAAAAAAAAAAAAAACACCTGGTGCTCACAATGAGATATTCTGAGATGTTTGGACTACTCAGTTAATATTTACAGGAAAAGGTTTGCTATTTGCTTTACGTCGCACCGACACAGATAGGTCTTACGGCGACGATGGGACAAGGAAGGGTTAGGAGTGGGAAGGTAGCGGCCGTGGCCTTAATTAAGGTACAGCCCCAGCATTTTTCTGGTGTGAAAATGGAAAACCACGGAAAACCATCTTCAGGGCTGCCGATAGTGGGGTTCGAACCTACTATCTCCCGAATACTGGATACTGGTCGCACTTAAGCGACTGCAGCTATCGCGCTCGGTTACAGGAAAAGTAGCTGGCAGTCTTGAGCGCGGAAAATCTTGGATGACCTGGGCGAAAAATCTGGAGACTTAGTTTAGTACTTCATCGACAGAACTACTCCAAACCGCAGTCAGTCAAATCAAAATTGCCAAGTAGATCGCCATCATCCGGTGACGAATCAGCAGACGAAGAATAAGGAGTCCTGGAAGTTCCTCATTCATTCACGCCTATTTTCATTTATGCCCGGTCTAGAAAGCCAAGAATAACGGCCGAGAGGATTCGTCATGCGACCACACGACACCTCATAATCTGCAGGCCTTCGGATTTTATATCCCACTAACTACGTTTTACGGTTTCCGGAGACGATGAGGCCCCGCAGGAGTTCTTTTACGAGCCAGTAAATCTAACGACACGGGGCTGACGTATTTGAGCACCTTCAATTACCACAGGAATGAGCCAGGATTGAACTTGCCAAGTTAGGAGAAGGCCAGCGCTCTACCTCTGAGCTACTCTTCCCAGTTGTTCATACGGAACCAAGTCACTTATTCATTATTATTATTATTATTATTATTATTATTATTATTATTATTATTATTATTATTATTATTATTATTATTACTATTTTGTGTTGACATTATTAATGCAATCTCTTTCACGTTGAAGTTTGATACTTAACAAGGGAGAAGCTTGAGACACTCACTCCCCATACCGTAAGACAGATGTTTCATGATGCACTTCAAGATGCGCATCGTCCAATCAATCGCAGAAAGACTGGAGCCGAGATCTGCCAACGCCAGTTGTTTAATAATCTTGATTAGTTTTCTAAACTGCGGTTACACTTCGCCAGTCGGACCACATAGCATAGGGGCCGATGACCTTCGATGTTAGGCCCCTTTAAACAACAAGCATCATCATCATCATCAACATAGCGTTTACTGGTGCCAGCAGTATGTATGTCAGACGTCCTATAGAAAGACGTACCTTGTCAGCATTAAGGAATCGTTGGATCAATAAGGATATTAAGGAGCTATCCAGGCGGTCCAAATAATTGGAGCGTTTGAACTTTTACTAACCCAGACGAGCTTACTTACTTTATACATGGCGGAATATTAGTGGATATAATAAAAAATAATTAATAATAATAATTGCTTTACATTCCATTAACTACTTTCACAGTCTTTGGAGACATTGAAGTGTTGTCATTTTGTCCCTCAGAGGTTCTTTTATGTGCCGGTAAATCTATGGATATGAGGCTGGCGTACTGGAACATCTTCAAATACCACCAGAGCCGGAATCAAATCTACCTACTTGGGCTCATAAGGCCAGTATTCTCCCATTCGAACCAAGGCTTATGTAAGACAGTGATCCTGTATAGAAAGAGTATCGGGGATACAATAGGTTATAGTCAACATAAGGAATTACAGTACATACTTCAAAAGGACGTTATTTTCTTTAAATTCATAATTTTAACAGGAAGAATGGTTCTCTTTGCATAATAAAGCAGTAAAATGTAAATTTCATGACATGTACATTTGGGGGATTTATATGTTAGTAGCGCTTTCACACGGACCCCGCGGTCCACAGGTTACTTGTCTTCTTCTTACCCGGGGCCCTGTGATCGTTTCCAAGCCAAGCCAGGGAAGCAACAACATTTAATACGGTATCTGTAGAAAAAAAGTGTATTGGTGACAAAAAGGTAAGGTAAGGGTTATTCTGCCCGAAGGCAGGTCCTAACCTCCGAAGAGGTGTTCCTGAGCCGGAGTTTACGTGCGGTAGGGTGGCCAGTTCCTTCCCGCTCCTCAATTCCTTCACCCTACCACCAACAGCGCGTGGCAACCCATCCAACTCCTGACCACGCCCAATGTTGCTTAACTTCACAGATCTCACGGGATCCGGTGTTTCAACACGGCTACGGCCGTTGGAGGTGGCAAAATATTAGGAATTAAATAACGGTACAGTTTATATGTTTATATTTTTAATTTTTTCGATAACTGTTTTTTCAGCCTCTGTAAGCACTTCGAGATATCGAAGAATGAGTATTGTATTTATATTTTATATGACATGATTTGTACCATGAGGAATTTTAGAAGGAAGTCTTTTCACAGATCTTATCAAGGAAGATGTTTGTTTCGTGTTGGAATCATTTGAATGATACATAATCTTCCCTTTCACGCATCTCCAACGGTTCAATTCAGGGTGATATTGCCTTCGATGGTACCTTCATGGAAAGGAGCTGCGTAGTCGATGCTGTCAAGACGTGGCAGGGCTACGGTCCAATTCAGAAAATTGTGAAATTTGGGGACACACCTGATCTTCGGGCTTCTCTTAAGTCTACGACTGAAACAGGTATCAAGTTAATTTTTCTTTGCTAGTTGCTTTACGTCGCACCGTCACAGATAGGTCTTATGGCGACGATGGGACAGGAAAGGGCTAGGAGTGGGAAGGAAGCGGCCGTGGCCTTAATGAAGGTACAGCCCCAGCATTTGCCTGGTGTGAAAAGGGGAAACCACGGAAAACCATTTTCAGGGCTGCCGACAGTGGGGTTCGAACCTACTATCTCCCGAATACTGGATACTGACAGCACTTAAGCGACTGCAGCTATCGAGCTCGGTGTCATCAAGTTAATTCATGATTTATCCCACTTAAGAAAGAGGCTATAAATAACGGACGCTTTCAAATTTTACTGATCAAAGGGTTTTCATCGCCTGTACAGAGATGTCTTTGCTTTACATCCTGCCTAGGCAAGGCAATTGTGTCGTGTTTGATTCTCCCCGGAAGGACGAGGGTGATACTGCCATCGAAATTGACACTGCGAAAGAAAATTCTAATCATTAGTTGGCATAGTTCCTGATACCTGCTCTAAACCGCTTTCCATTCTACAATACAAGTGTCGGGTGGTTGGTCTGAACCACTCAGCCTGGGCACTAAAATCACTAGCCACAATAAGTGTCCGAGAAAGAAAAGACTAATATCAAAGCAACAAGAAAAAAGGTGGCTATAAGTACGAATACCTGTAGATTTGAAAACTAGGTAATTTCGAACTCCGACATCAAACTTCCTCTAAAAGATTTCAATAGTTTCCAGTCTCACCTCCATGAAATTTTTTGTATGGTACCTTCATGTAAAGGAGCTGTCTAGTCGAGGCTGTCAAGAGGTGGCAGGGCAACGGTTCAATTCAGAAAATTGTAAAGTTTGGGGACACACATGATCAAGTTAATTCCAGAGGATAAAGACGGCCGGTCTTACACAGTCCCTTTCTCTCCTACTTTCGTCCCCATTATCTCAATTTATTCACTTTAAAATAACATAATAATAATAATAATAATAATAATAATAATAATAATAATAATAATAATAATAATAATAATAATCGCTCCCTCTGCTGGATCAGAGGCAAAGTGTTGACCTGCGGATTTCTAAACCCTGGGTTCAAATCCGACTGAAGTAGTACGAATTTTGAAAGTAGAAAGAATTACGTTCGACACACCATGTCGTCCAATGTCGGTAGGTTAAAGATTTCAGATGACAAATTCGGCAATTGCCAGAGGAAATTTATTTAAAACTCAGTAATAGGTCGCCTAATATTCTTTCTATTTCTCTGTTAAGGAAACGTGGAAATTAACACCACGGTTGTATAAAACATATCAGATTAAAATACCTGCAGAACGTACCTTTAGTCATATTATTATTATTATTATTACTATTATTATTATTATCAACATCATGATCATGATCTTCCCACTTATTAAAGAGGCTATGAATAGCGGACGCTTTCAAATTGTATTGCTGAAAGGTCTTTCATTGCCTGTACAGAGATGTCTTTGCTTTATATCCTGCCTAGGCAAGGCAGTAGTGTCATGTTTGATTCTCCCCGGAAGGACTATGCTTATATTCCCTCTCAGGAATGCGAGAAATTTAGAAACGAGATGTCCACCACTGGAGAAGCACGTGACCTGGAGGTTCACTAAGCCTACATGAAAAACGAGGACCAAGTTAATTCCCGGAGGGTGGGGGTG
The DNA here is from genome assembly GCF_040414725.1 of Anabrus simplex. NCBI lineage: Eukaryota > Metazoa > Arthropoda > Insecta > Orthoptera > Tettigoniidae > Anabrus > Anabrus simplex. Next base: position 503,345,213 of record NC_090265.1, on the reverse strand, counting down.
GGGGTGGGGGAATACACCATAGACCAATCTACCCCACGTAGTGCCGAGGTTTACCTTTCACTCCTTCGCTCCTTCAATTATTCCACACTCTTTTGTTTTGCTTGCTTCTTCGTCGATAGTTCCGGCGGCAAGTCACTGTCTGTATATTGTTTTACAGCTTTCACTTTAACATCTGCTGCATCACTAGGCCCTGACATAGTGAGAATTATCACTCTTTATTTTGGAACCTAGTCTATTTTAAAACGTTCTAATAAACTTAAATACACAACTATATGAATAACTAGCGAATGTACCCGTGCTTCGCTACGGTATTCTACATTGTATTCGAATATCGAAGTAAATAGTGTACATGCAGTAAATAAGATTGTTTTAAAATTGCATGTCTCTTAGCGTTATTCGAGAAAGAGCATGGGGAGGTCCCCGTACGTTGTTTCCAATGTAAAGTGTTTGTTACGGATTTGTGATATAACGGCAGGCTCACTTGCCTACTGCCATTCACAATCGAGTTGGGAAGTTTACATTATAATTACAGGCCCCATTGCCTACTACGCGGACAGAATCGATTTGGGGAGTTTTCGTTAAAATGGCAGCCCCCCTTTCCTACTTCCAGACAGATTACAGTTGAGGAGTTAGGCAATTACCCTACTATCACTCGAAATTGAGTTGTGCAGTTATCATTATAATGCCAGGCCCATTTTCCTACTGCCAGCCAGCTTACTGCCAGTCACACCAAGTTGGTGAGTTTCCATCAAAATAGCAGGCCACTATGCCTAATGCCAGTCACATTTTAGATGAGGACATTTCTTTATAATGGCGGGCACCCTTGCCTACTGCCAAACACAATCGGGGTAGGGGAGTTTTACACAAAACTGCATGCTCACTTGCCTGCTGCAAGTCAAATAGAGAAGTGAACTATTCATTACAATTTTAGGCCTTCCTTACTAATGACGGTTACACAGGAGTTGGAGAAGGAACCCTTTCCTACTGCCAGTCAAAGTCGGTGTGGGGAGTACTGATTACAATAGCAGACCCACCCTTTCTCGATCGCTAAAAATCGACATCAGTGAATATATATATATCGACATACGAAAGTATATGCGTGTTTACAATATTGAAGACCTTCATTTATAGATTAACTGCTACTAAACGTACGTCATATCGACAAAGGACTATACCATAAGACACGCCGGATTTAGTGGCCTAAATGGCTGGTCCTATGATATGTCGTCTATTCTTGGGTCAGATTGAGTTAGAAACGTGGAACAGGGTAAAGTTTTTGTAAGATTATCTCACATTACATTACTTTTCGGATAATTATGTGACAGCTACGTACATAGCATTTGGCTCATATATGGCTACTGGGTGGGTCAATTTTCGTGAAGAGTTTGATGATTCTGTATTTCATATAAGTAATTGAACGTATGAATTATGCATGTGAAAATGCCAAATTGACTTAACATCGATTAATAGAGAAAAATCAAACGTAAAAGGGATACAGATACGGCAAAAGTCATAAGACCAAGGTTGTAGATCATTCCAAATTGAACGGAGATTGTGCAATCCGTTATGTGATAGAAATTTCCGAAGGTCTGCACCATCATTAAAATTGCCTGCATATTTCGATATTCTTCGGGGATAAAAAGTGAAAAATTTAATGATCTAGGATGTTTTCCGTTCGTTACAGGCTAACACGTATAATTTTGTGAAATTTCAATTATCTTCTTTTTCTTCTGGCAGATTATGCCAAAATCTGGATTTTGGGCGAGGCGGGTAAAAATTAGGACTTTCAGGAAACTAAACCAAAAATTATGGAGATGGTGATTATTACCCCTTAAACGGAAAGCTGTACGAAAATTTCGCCAGAATAGTCAGTGTAGAGGCACACAGTCGTTACGATTTGATTTATATAGATAAGGAATCTGCTCCATGTAAAACACCTCTTGGGCTATGTCCGCTGGACTTAACCTGCAAAAGTGACCATTCATGATATCTCCCTAATTAATCCTCCTGACGAAAAATTGCACATGAAAAAAAAAAGGTTTAGAGGTGGAATTCCATCACGTTTGGTCGATTTCCAGTCAGGTTGGTCTTGTTCTGTATATATTGTGGAAGAGTAAAATCACCATTTGTGTTCCCTATAAACCGCCAGTCCATTCCGGAACATGAAATGTTGTTTACGTTTAAAACCTACCTTTGGACAGGTGGATGCTAAATATAAATTTTGGTTCGAATGTCTTCAGTAGTTTTCAAGTTGTAAGGAATACGCTTTACACGCACCCGCTCGTGAGTCAAGTCCGATGGGACTTGTACAGAAAAACGGTCCGTTCATGATATCTCCCTTATTAATCCTCATATCGAAATGATGCACATGAGAAAAAAGGTTTAGAAATTAATTTCTACCAAGGTAGGTGGATTTCCGTTAAGTTTGGTTGTGTATATTTTGTGGAAGTGCAAATTCACTGTCTCGGCTTCGTATAACCCCCAGTCAGTTGAGGGATTTAGAAACAATATTTGCCCTAAAACCTATCAAGGGCAGGTGTATTCTAAATATGAGTCTTGGTGGGAATACATCCAGTAGTTTGTAGCACTCGCGTACATACGGCGTAATTAAGGAAGAAATAATACAGTTAAGAAAGTTGAAAGTAATAGAAAATGGATTATAACTGAGGACAGCCGGATAACGACAAATATGTAAATGCCAAGTGAATGTATTGGAAAATCGAATGCCCCTCAATAAATTATGCTAGTGTGAGTTATGGATATAATAAAGCGGTAACAGAGGAGAAATTTAGGTCCAGTGATTCTTAGGTAAACAAATAATAATAAGATGACTAATGGTGTTATTACTTAATCTATTCGAGGGCGGTTATAACATCCAACGATATTCCGCCATTATCCCGCAGATAGGCCGATTGGCGCCTCACTTGCCTTCTACCCAAGGAACAACCACGAATTTAAAAGCATAATGAGGAAAATGGCAATACGTTACTTCCCTGCTGGCATGCAGACGTTGCCATGGTAACCTGTAGGTTCGTTGTCGGTCTGTCGGTCACTCAATGCAGAGCATGATACCAGCGAAAAATTGTACATTTCTCCGTCATGTGAAGAGTAAGGTAAATTATGAACATTATGAACGTTGTTTATAATGAAGAGACGTTTCACGTACGGTAAACGAAGTTTACAGAAAATCAATAGTATAAGAGAAAATAGAGGAAAACCATTCTGGTTTTCCTATAAACCCCCCGTATATTCAAAGGTGTTAAAATGATATGCATATCGAAACCTTCCCCGGGATGAGTATACTCTAAATATGAAGTTTGGTTGAGATCTATCCAGCCGTTTCGACGTGATGGTGGAAAAACCATTCTGGTTTTCCTATAAACCCCCCGAGTATTCAATGATTTTAAAATGATATGCATATCGAAACCTTCCCCGGGATGAGTATACTCTAAATATGAAGTTTGGTTGATATCTATCCAGCCGTTTCGACGTGATGGTGGAACAGACAAACAGACAGGCAAACAGACAGACAAACAGACAAACAGACACGAAACGTAAAAAACCACCGATTCCGTCTTGAGTTGACCTAAAACGGATAAATATCTGAAAAATTGGCAAAACAAAAGAAATTACAGACAGCGGACCCACTACAATTTTATTTATATAGACTACGTAAGAAAGGGGACCACTTTTCTAATCGTAAGCGAGGGTCCACACACTTACCCGCTAGCGCTCATAGCTGCGCGAGCATAAGATGACTCGAATATCTTATCTCATGATAAATAAACCCTAGCTTGGCACTTTTTATAAAGGTAATAGCTTTCATAAACACCCTCTCTGCTCCAAACATTTCCGATACCGGTGCAGTCTTTCAGTGTATCTCATACTGTGGAGAAGTACTGCGCTCTCCTGCTCGGTATTCTACAATGATTTTAAGTTGAATAATCCAGATCGGGTAATTACGTCACGAGGCGCAGACAATGCCTTTGAATAATGGAAACGAACAAACAAATAGCCCTGTAGAATGTGTTTGCCACTCGTCATGGAACTTAGAAGAAAAGGACGATTGTGATAGGCAATATGCTTCAGTTTGGAGATGATGAGTTGCATCCTTTTTCCAACAAATTGTGAACAGAAACTGAAAGGAGGAAATAACAACGATGTTTTTCATGAACGAATTTGTATTTTTTAAATTCCATTTCATGAGTCGGCCCTGCGGTTTACGAAATAGCAAGCCTACCTCTTACTCAGATGCCTATGATTCATTTTTCAGCCAGATATGGTTTTTTTACGTGAATGCGAGGGCTGTTTCGAGGTCACTCAGAACAAATGAGGATCTATCTGACGGTGAGATAGTGGTCCCGGTCTAGGAAAGCAAGAAGCACATCACATCGTAATCTGCAGGTTTCCAGTCAGGAAGAGTTAAATTTTGAAATATTTTGTCAGCACTGTATGTGTACCTACAGCAGGATTCTGGAGTACGAGTTAGGAACAAGTCACAAACAGGCTTCTAGAGGCCAATTTAAAATCCCAACAAGCCGCTCAAGTACTGCACTGGACAGACGACATCACGACAGGAGGCTGCATTTTGCTATAGATCATCTGTGCTAACAACTAAGACACTGGCGTCTTCTGCTGTTCTCAGATGAATCCTGTTTCGCGTTATTTCATTCAGGTTGTCGTCTGCGAATCTCGAAAGGACGTTGGACAGCTGTACAACCAACCATTGCTTATGGAGGTGGATCTGTAATGGCGTGGGCAGGCATAAGTCTTGGCACGAAAGCCGATCTCCTAAACATTTGAAATGGGTCCCCATCTGCTCGAAGGTAGGCTGATGAGCCCTTACATGTGATTCCTCACGCAAGATAACTTGGAGATGTTCGTAAATCGCGCGATGCCAACATTGTTTGGAGATTCATGCAGGAGCAGCCCCCACGTGGAACGAATTGAGTGCCATTCCGATGTTCCGAACTGAATCCGATCGAACAATTCTGGGAACAGCTGTAACAATGCATCCTAGCAAGTAATCCACTAACCTAAACACTACAAATATTTGCTGCTTGCTTGTTGTTTAAAGGGGCGTAACATCTAGGTTATCGGCCCTACACACATTTGAAGACGCCCTGTTGGAAGAGTGGAGATGTCTGCCGCAGCGCCATGTCAGATGGATGAGAAGGCGTTTTCCATGCGAAGGGTTGTAATCCTACTTATTAAGATGCTTAACTACCACGATGTCACTGTGATGTATGACCACGAACCACTTTGCTTATCACATATTGTGCACTGGCGTCGTGTATGGAGTGTCCAAAGAAAGCTTTTCATTTCAGTATTTAATTGTTCCATAGAAGAAGTTTTGGTTTCATTTCGTGTCTGTTATCATTTCAATATGCATGCGTATCATGGAGGTATGAACATATTAAAAAAGTGAGCACATTTCTTTCTTTGAGCAGAGTATATAGGTTTGTTTGTATATTTATTGTTTGTGTATTTTTGTATATAAACTTACTAGCAAGATACCCGTGCTTCGCTACGGTATTATACTGAAATTTATAATTGAATGCTTATTGTTTTAGATATATAATCCGCCAAAATTCGCGATCTGACTCGTTTTCTGCGAGAATCCTCCAAAATTCCCGATATGCATGCGTATCATGGAGGTATGAACATATTAAAAAAGTGAGCACATTTCTTTCTTTGAGCAGAGTATATAGGTTTGTTTGTATATTTATTGTTTGTGTATTTTTGTATATAAACTTACTAGCAAGATACCCGTGCTTCGCTACGGTATTATACTGAAATTTATAATTGAATGCTTATTGTTTTAGATATATAATCCGCCAAAATTCGCGATCTGACTCGTTTTCTGCGAGAATCCTCCAAAATTCCCGATCTGACTCGTTTTCTATTATTTTACAGCATGTTTCCTCCCATTTTTCAATATTCCTTTCCAGCAATCGATTTCGTACTTCCCGGGCTAGGCTCAGGTATTCCTCCTCGTCAGTTGGGTCCGTAAATCTTTGCCATATTTTCCTTTAATCATTTTAAATATGGATAAAATCCTTTAGGAGATCCGGCGTGGTGTCATATTGGGTGATTTGGCGGCACTGAACCCGCGGCCGGACTGCATTCTTAGTCATTACCCGTCCAGGAGCCCTTACCAGAGCGGTCCGTACATTTGATGACGGTCCGGAACATTATTATTATTATTATTATTATTATTATTATTATTATGTGTTGCTGGAATGGCTGATGACAGGGAAAACCGGAGTATCCGGAGAAAAACCTGTCCCACCTACGTTTTGTCCAGCACGAATGTCACATGGAGTGACCGGGATTTGAACTACGGAACCCAGCTGTGAGAGGCCGGCGCGGTGCCGCCTGAGCAACGGAGGATCCTTATAAGTACATTAATAACAGTAAAATCAATTTGTCTCACCTCCTTCTACACCCCACCGCCGTTAAGTTTATTTACCGCCCCCCCCAAAAAAAAAATTAAAAGAAGGCTTGTTTCTTTATGTTTAAGGGAGATTCCAAACACCAATGTTCACGTCTATTACCTTCAGTTTTGAGATATAAGTATCCCCGTAAAAGTAATTTACTTTTTTCACTTCATTTCACACTACTCCCCCCCCCCTAAGTGAACTTTCCCGAAAAAAAATACTTGTTTCTTTAATAGTAAAGGATCTTCTAAACAACAATTATCACGACTCTAACTTCTTCAGTTTTTGATTTATGTGTCCTCATGAAAGGAATTCAACTCCTTTACACTCCCGCCCTCCAAGATTGTTTCCCGCCCAAAACGCGTTTTTCTTTGTTTTTAAAGGAGATCCAAATACGAATTTTCACATCTGTAATAACTTTAGTTTTTATTAGATGTATGTATTCTCATACAATTAAGCCAATTAATTTTTCAATTCTTTCACACACACACACACACACACACACACACACACACACACACACACACACACACACACACACACACGCTTCATTGGATTTTAAGAGAATACGTGTATTTTTACTTTTAAAGCAGATTGAAAATATAAAATTTCACGTCTGTAAAATCTTCATTTTTGATATATCAGTAGCCTAATTAAAAGAATTCAACACCATTTTCAGTCACTTTTACCCCCCCTCCACCCAGGTGATATTTCCTAAAACTAAAAATACACGTTTCTTTATGTTTAATAGAGATAAGAAATACCATTTTTCACTTCTGTAACATGATAAGTTTTTTAGATAAACTGTAAAAATTCTCATTTAAAAATTTTACCCCTTTTGAGTTCCCCGTAAGTGGAGTTTCCAAAACCAAATAACCTATGTTTCTTTACATTTACAGGAGATTCCAAACACCCACTTTTTACGTCTGTAACATTTTACGTTTCCATGATATTCTGTAGATATAGTCTTTCAAAAAATTCACCCCAGTTTGTCACTCCTGTTTAACCGCCATTAATTGGATTTTCCAAAAACTAAAAAATACGTGTTTCTTTATTTTTAAAGGAGATCCCATATACAAATTCTCTGTAATATCTTTCGTTTCTGACATATATGTATCCTCATTAAAGGCATTCAACCCATTTTTCACCCTTTTACACCCCTCCTATTGGGATTTACAGGAAACAAAAAAAATATGTGTTCCTTTATTTTTAGAGGAGATTCTAACTACCAATTTTTACATCTGTAAATTTTAAAATTTTAAGATGTAGACACACTCATTTTAAAAAATTCACCCCCCTTTTCACCCCCAATATTTGGATTTTCCAAAAACGAAAAAATACGTGTTTCTTTACTTTTAAAGTAGATCCCAAATACCAATTTTCAAGTCTGTAATATCTTCAGGTTCTGAAATATAAGTAGACTCATGAAAAGCATTCGACCCCTTCTTCAACCTTTTCCACCCTTCCTATTAGGATTTTCCGAAAACAAAATATACGTGTTTCTTTATTTTTAAAGGAGATTCTAAATACCAATTTTCACATCTATAACCTTTAAAAGTTTTGAGATATAGATACACTCATTTAAAAATATTACCCCCTTTTCACCCCCTCCTTTAATTGGATTTTCCAGAAACAAAAAAAATACGTGTTTCTGTATTTTTAAAGGAGATCCCAAACACCGATTTTCAGGTCTGTAATATCTTCAGTTTCTGAGATATAAGTAGCCTCATTAAAGGCATTCAACCCTTTTTCCACCCCTTTTCACTCCTCCTATTGCGATTTTCCGAAAACAAAAGATACGTGTTTCTTTATTTTTAATGAAGATTCTAAATACCAGTTTTCACATCTGCAAACTTTAAAAGTTTGGAGATATAGATTCACTCATTTTAAAAATTCACCCCCTTTTCACCCTCCCATTAATTGGATTTTCCAAAAACAAAAAATACGTGTTTCTTTATTTTTAAAAGAGATCAAAAGTACCAATTTTCAGATCTGTAATATCTTCAGTTTCTGAGATATAAGTACCGGTATCCTGATTGAAGTCATTCAACCCATTTTTCCCTATTTTCACCCTTTTCCACCCCTCCTATTGGGGTTTTCAGAAAACAAAAAATACGTGTATCCTTACTTTAAAAGAAGATTCTAAATACGAATTTTTACATCTGTAAACTTTTAAAGTTTTGAGATATAGATACACTCTTTTTAAAATTTCACCCCCCTTTTCACCCCCTTAGCGACGGAATATACAAAAATCCTCTCTTAGCGAGCACCTACATCTTAATATGAATACATCCCCAAAATTTCATTTCTTTATGTCCAATAGTTTTGGCTCGGCGATGATGAATCAGTCAGGCAGTCAGTCAGTCAGGACAAGTTATTTTATATATATAGATTTGTCTGTGTGTTTGTGTGCATACACATTTGTTGATAATGTGTGCATGTACATATTTCTTAATAATTTATTTGTTTGTTTTTATGTGTATTTTGTTTGTAATAATCTTACTGGCTCTACGTACACCAACTACTTTCAAGGGTTTTCAGGGACGCTGAGGGGCCGAAATTTAGACCCGCAGTAGTTCTTTAACGTGCCAGTAAATCTACCGACACGAGGCTGACGTATTTGAGCACCTTCAAATACCACCGGACTGAGCCACTTTCCAATCTGCCAAGTTGGGGTCAGAAGGCCAGCGCCTCAACCGTTTGAGCCACTCATACCGGCTATTTTGTTTGTTTTTTGGATTTACTTGTATACATACCTACCAAAGTTTATTCGTTTATAGGTGCATTCATTCATTCATTCATTCATTCATTCATTCATTCATTCGTATAACTGTATGTTTGGTTTGTTAACATTTTGATGTCTGTGTATGTATTTACTTGCTTACATGATTGACTAGTACATATTTTCTATTAGATATTTCGATATTTCCATATACTATAAAGCATCTTTCACATCAATAGAAAGTACACTGCTGACTTGAAAAATTCGATTTGTCCTCAATTTAATGGCAATAAAGTTTGTAATTTCAACTTAGGATTTCTAAATATAGTTCGATGAATTTGATGTCTGTAATAATATATTATGATAATCTGAAGAATTCTTGCGCGATTAAAACTCTCAACAGCATTCTATAAACCTAGTAGTGGTGTCATTCGGGGTTCTGGAAAGTTTCTTATCGATGGAGTGAGTGAGACATTGGCTTGAATTGCTATGAATGCCGTTCAATGTACGATGACAAATATAATCTATTAACTCGAATTTAATTCGTAGCCGACGGATTTTTGTAACATCGGGCAGAACCAGGTATTGGATTCCAGATCTCCCAGACAGTTTCTCCATATATTGACTGCAGGAGCACCGATATATCCCAGTAGTAAGACACAGCAGGTAGCACATGACGAAAGAAAATACAGGAATGTGCAAATTTTATTTGTCTCCTGAAATTGTACATATAATAAATTTACGTTTCCTAGAATTCTCATAATGTCAGTGATGCGCTTCCCGAGGACAATCAACTTTAACGATAAATCACGAATATTTACGACTTCGGACACTAATGAATTACAGTTTATGTCGTCTGACTGAAGGGAAAGTAATGGGTCTGACCTTCAGTAAGACGTCAAGACCCTTAAGATGTCTGTAGTTTTGTCAGGAAATCTTTGTGATTGTCATATTAACAATGTATCTTGCTAGGGTACACCTCATACTTGAGTAGAATACATTTTCTCTATGATACTGAGAGTCAGAAGAGATTACCGTATATTAAACTACATCAACCGAGCGGTATGGCCATGTGTTTAGGGCCGCATCTTACATTTGGGAGGCGGTAGATTCGAATCCCACCGTCAGCAGCCCTGAATATGGTTTTCCGTGGATTCCCATTTTCACATGCCACTTCCTTCTCTTTCCCTTCCTGGCATCGCTAAAAAACTTCAATGTGTTAGCGCGGCGTAGACAAGTAGCAATAGACAGTATATAAGTACCAAATCGCGCACACACATTCATGCACTCAATATTTCACTCATTCAGGACGTTTCATTGAGGACAATAAATATCACACAACATACTTACACTATATAGCCTTTGTAGTGTCAATCATGCACATCCTGACGACAATCAGTCTTTGGGAAATTAACAACAGAGTATACAAAAGAGTAACATCAAAATATACAAATGACAACAAATGAACAATTCTTCATAGACATTCAATATCTTGTTACAGCAATATTTAAGATGTCAGAAAGAAATAAAAGGAAAGCAAACTACTGTAGAACCCATTGAACAGTGACATTTTTCTCTGTTTAGTGAAGATTTGACTAGAAAGATCCTACCTCAGATCAGTACAGGCCTGAGCTCTACACACATGAATGTGTGTCGGCCGCATTAGTAGCAGGGTCATTCTTATCTGATCTGTAGCAGCAGTGACATTTTTGCTAACCGTTGTAAATTCTCTAATAATATCTAGAAAATTATCGTGTGCTATCTGGTTATTATTGCCCATTTTTAACATTTCCAATATTATACAAATCATCGTTAAAAGTTTCTAACTTAAGACCTCTCTATCTGTTATTATTATAGAATTTATAAGATATGCTGGTTTAAATTGACGTAGAATCCAATAGGAAATGCGTCATTTAAAATATGCACACTGAATTACGACAACCCGATATACTTTTCGGCAATGTTAAAATTCGATAGAGCTGTCACTTCGCTGTATGCCACGGAGAACACTTGGTATTTAGGGACATTTGACCGGAAGTGTGGTGAGCATTTTAGCAGTAAACTAAGTAGAGGGGGGTTCGGTTCACTCCTCAGCCATCCTCGAAGTGGTTTTCCATAGTTTCCTACTTCTCCTCCAGGCAAATGCCGGGATGGTACCTAACTTAAGGCCACGGCCGCTTCCTTCCCTCTTCCTTCTCTATCCCTTCCAATCTTCCATCCCCCTACAAGGCCCTTGTTCAGCATAGCAGCTTAGGCTGCCTGAGCGAGGTACTGGTCCTCCTTCCCAGTTGTATCCCCGACACAAAGTCTCACGCCCCAGAACAATGTCCTTGAGGTGGTAGAGGTGGGATCCCTCGCGGATTCCGAGGGAGAAACCAAACCTGGAGGGTAAAAGAACTAAGAAAGAAAGAAAGAAAGAAACAAAGAAGAGTAAAATTAGCATTATATTTATACCGGGTCTTTCACCTAAGACTCTTCAGATGCCTTTTCTCTGGTGTTTAGTTTTTTGTAGGAAGAGTAGACCAAAACAAAAACTGTTCATCAGGTAATTCTACATCCAGTGTCAACGGAAAACGTCGTTTCGGTTCTCACTGCAAACTAAATGTTTTTTAAAGTGTAATGTTATGTGCCCAATCGATAGAGCAGCCCCAAATTAGTCTAGTACGTTATTTCATTTAAGAATATTTATCGACAGAGACAGCGCACATTCCCTGGTCGCGCTGCCTTGTAGGCGCGCCGTGCTGTCTTCGCGCTCCTGTCGTACAGCAGACGCACTCTGTCGCTACTCGAAATACTAAATATTCCCCTTGTTGTGCTGACACAGTCAAAAACTATACTTGAACGGAATGTCGAAAAGTATTAAATCACAAAAGTTATAAAGAATACAAGTTCCGATCATTTATGTCTTATACGGTTTTACCGTACCGACTAAGATAATAGAATAATTCATGAATATAGACTTTTATTATTAAGTCCATACCACCGCCGAGCATTGCTAACATAGAAATATTGTATAATCGTATTAAATGTCGATGGTTTTTGTTATTATTGTCTTAAGGTGTAACACCGCGTGGTCACTGGTCCATATCGACAAGGAAAAATTGTGAAGTTGATTATAAACACTCAGAAAAAATCGTGCAATAGGTGTGGTGGTTCTCACCGCCACCCAGACTGCAAGGTGCCTAGGGACCAGGCGAAGTGTGCTAACTGCCACGGCAGCCATGTCGCTTCGTTTCCTGGATGCCCCTTTACAAACGGTTAATCAGGGCTCACTATAAGCACGCCAAACATCTAAACTCACGCAACCAACTTCCCCACTCCTTAAGCTCAATATACCCATAGGCGACCTGCGCGTCGTGATAAGGACTAAATGATGATGAAAACGACACATACACCCAGCCCCCGTGCTAGCGAAATTAACTAGTTATGGTTAAAATTCCTGACCCGGCCGGGAATCGAACCCGGGATCCCTGTGACCAAAGGTCAGCATGCTAACCATTTAGCCAAGGAGCCGGACATAAAACTGATCAACACTAACATTGCACTGACCATTTTTGTGATGCGATTTTTCCCTTCTGCTGCTACTCATCTCCAATAGATGGGATTACTGCTGCGTGCATTCAGGAGAGTTAGATAACTTTGCACATACTATATGATTGTCCCGTCAACGATGAGAACAGGCGTTTCAAAAAGCTAGGTCATGAGTTTGATCATTCATGTCCCCAACATACAAGGTTATGAACAATTTGGCACCTGTTTTTTTTTTTTCAATTTGGTCACGAATAGCTTCTGACCTGTTTAGTGTAAAACAGGTCGGAACGCTGGCGCGAGAAGTTTTTTTATTGCTAGTGGCTTAACGTCGCACCGATACAGACAGGTCTTATGGAGACGATGGGATAGACCTAGGAGTGGAAAGGAAGCGGCCGTGGCCTTAATTAAGGTACAGCCCCAGCATTTGCCTGGTGTGAAAATGGGAAACCATGGAAAACCATCTTCAGGGATGTTGACAGTGGGATTCGAACCCATTATCTCCCGGATGCAAGCTCACAACTGCGCGCCCCTATCCGCACGGCCAACTCGCCTGGTGGCGCGAGAAGAAAGGATGAAGCTGTGCGTGGCGTCGTTTGAGGCGAATGGATGAGAATAGGTTACTAAGGATAAAAACCGAAGTAGAGGGAAAACAAGGCGACAACGGTTATACAAGGTTTTAACATTTAAAGATAACAGCTGTGGAATTAAACGAGATAACAGGAGATTGTGAAGGAGCTTAGTTAATTCTCAGAATTCTGATGTCTGAATGCTTAAAAGATGTAGTAGTGTATGATGTAAGTGTGCTTTTTTTGCTATTTTGTTTTACGTCGCACCGACACAGATAGGTCTTACGGCGACGATGGGACAGGAAAGAGCTAGGAGTGGGAAGGAAGCGGCCGTGGCCTTAATTAAGGTACAGCCCCAGCATTTGCCTGGTGTGAAAATGGGAAACCACGGAAAACCATTTTCAGGGCTGCCGACAGTGGGGCTGTAAGTGTGTAGGCTATAGGTGAATGTTATAATATCGGTGTCACTGATTAAATCTGTTTTCATCAGACTTACGTAGGTCGAGTCATAAGTCATGCCCACTATTTTTTTCTTGCGAACAGGAGACAACACGGAAAATCTAAGATATGGATTTGGAAACGTACGGTATGTACTTGCGTACGATGCCACTAGATGGTGTATGTAAACAACAGTGTGGGTCTAAGCATGCCCCCAAGTTCAGTGTGTGAGTGAGAGCGTCACAAAAGAGAAGTCAACAAGAAGGAGCAACGATCGTATATTACAATAGCCGTTCTCCGCGGCAGAAATGCACGCCAATGCCATGCAGAGCTGCAGGAAGCATTAGGTGTGCATCCCATGCCCTATAGAACAGTGTCTGAATGAGGTTATGGTAATCCTGGCATACGATATTCAAGGTGTTCTTGGGTGTCATCCAGTGCGGGAGTTGCAAACTGCAGTTTATTACAATTCCTTTTTGTTGTACCAATTGCACCGTGCAGTGCGAACCAAACGTCCATATCTCTTGGACAACGCCATAATCCTACACGATAACGCGACAGCTCACACAGCAACCATCGTTCAGCGTCGCTTACAACGATGGGGATGGGAGGTTCTTCCACATCCGCCTCATTCGCCTGATCTGAGGCCCATGTGACTATGATCTAATCCCCAAAGTCAAGAAGCCATTACGTGGACAACGGTTTGCTAACAAAGGGGACATCGTAACAGCATTTCGGAGAGAGGTGTAACACGTTAGCGATACACATGCAACGAATAGTATTCAGCGGCTGCCCCACCACTGGCAACGCACAGTGGAAACCTTAGGTGATTATTTCGAAGGGCTGTAACCAGTGGAGACCTGTCCTTTGTATGTAGCTTGTGTATTTGCTGCCCATACCATAATAAAACAATGTTTACCAATGGCCTGTGTTCTGTTCCTTTCCTTCGAGAATCTCCTGAAGTCAGAATTTGTCTTCAGGCACTATGCATAAGTACATGCCCTATATTTCGAAATGCATATCTTATTTTCCGTGTTGTCTCCTGTTTGCGAGAAAAAAAAAATAGTTGCCATGACTTATGACTCGACCCTCGTAGTTTGAGAGAATAGACCACATTAAAAATTTGACATTTTGGCGATTTTACACCAAATAGTAAATAACGCGTACATTCATTTTTTACTTAAGTGTAACAATTTTGATACTATTGAGGAAATCTGAGCTCTACAACTGTTCGGATTACAATGAGTAAATTGTAATGTGAAATAATATTCCAAGTAACTATTTAAATTTACCGTCATACGTTTGACCTACCGGTACTGTATTGAATAATGTGCACATTGAAAATGGCGATTCATTTGAAAAGACACGAGAAAGCAAATCTGAAAACTCTACTGTAGGTTATAACAACACAAGAATATCCTATATTGACGTTTCTTTTGTGTGTGTCTTGAGATGTGTTTCGTTTCAATACCAACAATAGCCTACGAGCTTTGAAACACCTCATGTGACTCTGCGACATCTTCTTTTACTTTTTCTAATCTGCTTTACGTAGCACAGACACAGATAGGTCTTATGACGATGATGGGATAGGAAAGGGCCAGAAGTGGGAAAGAAGCAACCGTGGTCTTAGGTAATGAGTAATGAGAAAATGAGAAACCACGGGGAACCCTCTTCAGGGCTGCCGACCCATTATCTCCTGAATGCAAGCTGATAGCTACGTGACTCAAACCACAGGGGCACTTGCTCGGTGCATGTTCTATCCGATATCAAAGTATCTAGATAACAGCTCCTCTACCAGCGGCACATATTTCACAATTTCATGCTTTCCACAAGTTGTATGTGACTTTTTAATGAGGTTATTTTCCATTTATCAGCTTGATTTAGCAGGTCTTCTGTGTTTTTTTTTTTTCTGCTGGCCAATGAAGTCATCTTTCAACTTTGTTTCTATCGTATGAGAAAACTTCTCTCTCAGACAATGAGACGTTCGTTCTTCTTTTTATATTTGCTTCACAAAATCCTTGATTAAACCTAATTTGATGTGTATGGGAGGCAAGATCATTTCTGTTGATCAACATTGGGATTTGCTTTGATATTTTTGACGTGGACCACCTTTTACTTCGGGATCGGGTGTCTCCGGAGAAAAATCAATATAACGCTTTTCAAAAAATATAAAAAGTGATTATAATTCTAAAAGTATACCGGAAAGGTTTGCATATTGATTTGAAGTATAAAGATGAGTGCATGAGATATGGCTACGGTAGCTGACCTAATGCGCATGAAGCCGTCACAATATGGCCGTCAAATTCAGGTGTGCTTTAGGCAGTCGCAACCCACATAACGTGCGGTATAGCTTGGGGTGTTGAAGTTCCCCAGAAGCGAGTGAGTTCACATTTGATTTGAAGATATCTAAAAAATAGCAGAAAAATATAAATGTAGCCGTAAATTTAAAAAATATGATTTAAAATAGACGAATTGATTTCACACAATTGCCCAAATATACTGTATAACTCAAGTATATAAATACTAAGCGGGTAAAGTCTTACATAAAGCGTATGAGGGACCGAATAGGACCAAACATACATTTGCAGAACGAATGAGAACCGAGCAAGTTGGCCGTGAGGTTAAGGTATCGGAACTGTGAGCTTGCATTCGGGAGACAGTGGGTTCGAACCCCACACTCGATAGCCCTTACAATGGTTTCCCGTGGTTTCCAATTTTCACACTAGGTAAATTGCTGGCGCTGTACCTTCATTAAGGCCACGGTCACTACCTTCCCAGTCCCAGCCATTTCTCTTCCCTGCACCGCCGAAACCTTCGATGTGTTAGTACAACCTTAAAAATAACGAATGAGACGGCTGTGGGAGCGTCGCAAACTAGAGTTTGCAGTGCCAAAAAGTAATATAAGAAACGACAGATCAAACGAGGTTGCAAATCTTATATCTCTCACAGTTGTTCAATAAAATTTTCATAATTGATAAAAATTTTGCAAATGAAAATTTAAATAAATAAAATGACAGTCCGCCCCTGTGGCGTAGTGGTTAGAGTGATTAGCTGCCATCCCCGGAGACCTGGGATCGATTCCCGGCTCTGCCACGAAATTTGAAATGTGGTACGAAGACTGGAACGGGGTCCCATCAGTCTTGGGAGCTCAACTGAGTAGAGGGGGTTCGATTTCCTCCTCAGCCATTCTCAAAGTGGTTTTCCGTAGTTTTCCACTTCTCCCCCAGCCCAAATGCCGGGTTGGTGACCTAACTTAAGGTCATAGCCGCTTCCTTGTCTATCCCTTCGCGTCCTCCCATCACCCCACAAGGTACCTGTTCAGCATAACACGTGGCCGCCTGGGCGTTGTACTGGTCCTCCTTTCCCCTTGTATCCTCGACCCAAAGTCTCACGATCCCAGACACTGCTCTTGATGTGGTAGAGGTGGGATCCATCGCTGAGTACGAGGGAAAAACCAACCCTGGATGGTAAACGGATTAGGAAATAAATAAATAAATAAATAAATAAATAAATAAATAAATAAATAAATAAATAAATAAATAAATAACGAAAGAAAGAAAGAAATCTATGTAAAATTTCAATTTATTTATCATTTCTAATTACAAGACACAAGAGATTTTTTATGTACATAACTATAACGGTAGCCTACCACGTCTTTTATTTTCTCAGGAGTGAGGCCTGGTGGGCTAGTTTACAATTACAGCATGTACAGTACACTCTTCCTTCGCTATAATATGTCATTCGCACAAGAAAAATATAGTACTTTTGTTCATCCAAACTTCCTTTCTCAAAATTCGACTCTAAAAAAAAAATTTAAAAAAACGAGCTCGATAGCTGCAGTCGCTTAATTGCGGCCAGTATCCAGTATTCGGGAGATAGTAGGTTCGAACCCCACTGTCGGCAGCCCTGAAAATGGTTTTCCGTGGTTTCCCATTTTCAAACCAGGCAAATGCTGGGGCTGTACCTTAATTAAGGCCACGGCCGCTTCCTTCCCACTCCTAGCCCTTCCCTGTCCCATCGTCGCCGTAAGACCTATCTGTGTCGGTGCGACGTAAAGCAACTAGCAAAACAAAAAAAGAAAAGAAATCTCGAAATAAACTTTGAAAATGTCATGGAAATTAAATATTCAGAAAAATCATTTTCGTATTTCAGTAACATGTGTTAATTTTCTGGAACATAAAACCATGTAACACAGTGTAATCTATCCAGCATTTCCTGCGTTTCCCCTTCAGCATCCAGAATCGTTTCCTTTATGGCGCTCCCACAATGATAGTCAACGTCCTAAGGAAGACCAAATATCAGGAGAATACAGATTGACAAGTCACGTCTTCACCTCATTGAAGATTTTCAGTGCATTGAAGTCGTGAGCAATTTACTTGAGGGAGATGTGATATTTGACTCCAGGGTGTGTGCTGTATTGTTCTGCATCACAACCTTTCCTTCATAGATCATGTCCTCTTTTCCTGTGCGCATGAGCTAACGTGCTGGTGATGCAATAGAGGAGAAAGGTCGTAGGCTGCCGGGAGACTGGACTCCAACACAAATACCACCTGTTCTGAACAAACACTTTTGAAGAGACACAGGCACTCCTAGCAAAGCACAGTAGGAGCTTACCTTCACTTGCGACATACAATGCAGTAGTCGGGTACTAGAATGACCTTTCTGTTTCAAGGTTCTTCGCCAGACAAGACTAGCCAGATACTACACCACTACTTTCCTTTCAGCCGGGCTAGAATAACATTCTTAGAAGAGAGAAGAAATGCCCACCACGTCCTAGGATCACGAAGAGGTTGGATAGATGTGATGAGTCGGCAGGGGCAGTGCTTGTGATTCTTCAATTGAAGGCCGCGCTGGCTTTCTGAGCCCAAGTTGGCACTTTCAATCCTGGCTCAGTCCAGTGGTATTTGAAGGTGCTCAAATACGTCAGCGTTGTTGGTACATTTACCGGCACGTAAAGTAACTCCTGAGAAGCAAAACTCCGGCGTCTCCGAAAACCGTAAAGGCAGTTAGTGGAACGTAAAATTATTATTATTATTATTATTATTATTATTATTATTATTATTATTATTATTATTATTATTATTATTATTATTATTATTATTACTATTTAGATTTGAAGGGGCCAGAAAGCTTCATAGTACCGAGCGGATTGTCAGTGCGGTTAGGGTCGTGCATCTGTGAGCTTGCATTGGGGTGATAGTTGGCTCCAACCCCACTGTCGGCAGCCCCGAAGATGGTTTTCCGTGGTTTCCTATTTTCACATCAGGCAAATGCTAGGGCTGTACCCTAACTAAGTCCACGTCTACTTCCCAGTCCTAGCTCTTTCCTATCCCATCGTTGCCACAAGACCTATTTGTGTCGGTGCGACGTAAAGCCCATAGCAAAAATAGCAACGTAAAGCAGCTTGTAAAAAAAATGCTTCACACTACATTTTGAGCGAGTCAAAGAAAATTCAGTATTATTTTAAATAATCTTAAATTTGAAATATTGATAGAACAGGAGTGAATACTTTTTTTTATATCGTCGCTGGAACGGTAAAAGGTTGTATCCCACAATACTCTTCCTATCCATTATTCTCCTTAAGACTGGTCACGCTTCCCAGCCACATATGGATACGCAGTCCATCAGAACAATGTCCGTTGTGTTCGTTTTCCTATGTCGATGATTAAACGAAAATGAACCTTACATGCATTGTACACTAGGAGTGCGTAAATACGTAATGCAAACGTGCATTCCTACAGTACGGTACTGTAAGGTTCATTTTCCTTTACATATGGGCATAGGAAAATGAACACAACAAAATTTGTTCTGATGGACTGCATATCCATACGTGGCTGGGAGGCATGACCAGTCTTAAGGAGAATAATTGATAGGAAGAGCTTTGTGGAATACAACCTTTTACCGTTCCAGCGACGATATTGTAAATAAAATTTTATCGTTATAAAGTCGCATGTACTTAAACATTTTAGTCGTTGGAGCTACCTGATTCTGTCACTAATATACTAAAGAGTTCATTATCTAGTTACCAGGTGTATGCATACGTCTTTTCCGGTTTCACTAAGAGATGGCGTCAGCGAACAGTACGCAGCGTATGAATTTGACACATACATCAGTTTGTTTGCATGACACTAACCCACCAGCACACACAAGCTGAGTCCGCCAAACACTAGCGTCTGTGTTTTATCGTTCAGTAATCATGTCGACGTTTGTGCCTGAAAAAGAACATCTGCGGCACGCACCGCTTTTATTATTCAATGAAAAGGAAAAGGCCGTGGAAAGTCATCGTTTGCTGGCAGAAACATACGGTTTACACGATTCATCGATTAGAACATGTGAGACATGGTTAAACATGGTTAAAGTGCGAATACGAGCAATTGCAGGCGTTAATTGATGATGGCCTAACTCACACTCACAAACAATTGGTACAAGCATTAAATGTGTCACAAGAAACAGTCAGTAGACGTTTGCGAGCAACGGGGAAGATAAGTAAACTCGGTAAATGGGTCCCACACGATTTGAATGAACGGCAGATGGAAAATCGCGAAGTCACTTGTGAAATGCTGCTTTAACGCCACGAACAAAAAAATTATTTACCGAACTGTGACGGATGACGAAAAATGGATTTATTTTGAAAACCTGAAGCGGAGAAAATCGTGGCTATCACCTGGCGAAGCCGGTCCT
Organism: Anabrus simplex; assembly: GCF_040414725.1. NCBI lineage: Eukaryota > Metazoa > Arthropoda > Insecta > Orthoptera > Tettigoniidae > Anabrus > Anabrus simplex. The sequence goes on along the minus strand of NC_090265.1, from coordinate 503,324,835 downwards.
TCAACACTAAGGCCAAACCGCTTCGGCAAGAAGACTATGCTTTATGTCTAGTGGGACCAGAGCGGTATTTTGTATTATGAACTCTTAAAGCCCAGCGAAACCGTTAATGCACAACGCTATCGCCAAGAAATGATTAATTTAAATCACGCATTGATCGAAAGACGACCGGAATTAGCCAGAAGACACGGAAAAGTGATTTTGTTACACGACAATGCGCCGTCTCACACAGCAAAAGCAGTGAAAGACACCTTGAAATCGCTTGGATGGGACATCCTTCCGCACCCGCCGTACTCGCCCGACCTGGCGCCATCTATCACCTCTTCACATCAATGGGGCACGAGCTCGCTAAGCAGCACTTCAGCAATTTCAAGGAAGTTGGAAAATGGCTCGACGAATTGTTTGCCACAAAATACAAGCACTTTTTATGGCATCTTATTCATAACTTACCTGAAAGATGGGCGAAGTGTGTAGAAGCCGATGGCAAATAATTTGAATAAACAAACATGAATTTCTCTTGTTTTCTTTTCTACTAAAACCGGCAAAAATGTATGCGTTCACCTGGTCTAAAATAATGAATGTATTGCTAGAATGTATAATAACTGACGAGAGAAAAATGAAATGGCGTATGGCTTTTAGTGCCGGGAGAGTTCGAGGACAAGTTCGGCTCGCCAGGTGCAGGTCTTTTGATTTGACTCCCGAGGCGACCTGCGCGTCATATCGACGATGAAATGATGATGAAGACGACACATACACCCAGCCTCCGTGCCAGCGAAATTAACCGTTGATGGTTAAAATTCCTGACCATGCCGGGACCCCTGTGACCAAAGGCCAGCACGCTGATCATTTAGCCATGGAGCCAGACATTAACCAGAGAAGAATATTACATACCAAAATACATCCGAATGGAAGAGAATGAGAATTAATCAACTAAAAAAAGCATATTCCACACACACAAATTCTTAAATATAAACTTTGCAGTAAGTCCTACTTGTTTACAAACACAGTATAAATCTCTTGTGCAGACTCTCAAGCACCTCACTTGGAAGAATGATTGAAGTTGATGAAGACAGCTCCTTTCAGTCAGCAGCTGCATGGTTGTTCTCGTTTTTTCTCCAAACAAATACGATATCTTTTTTTTTTTTTCAGAGTAAATATGCAACTCGTTTAGCCAAACTGTGCAGCTACAGTATCTGGTTCTTCCACTAAGTCTTTCAAATGGTCTCTTCACCCATCCAAGGACCCATACACGAGTTCAATCGTTACACTCACCAGCAAGTTAATGCCCGTGATGGTGGTGATGATAACAATGACACTTTGAATTAATCACTACAATTTTCCATTCCCTTAAATCTAAGGATCCTTGGGATAGCACAAGGTAATGCCCAGCCGTCTTCGATCCGAACAATTAACCTGGTGATGTAGGCTGAATGGAACTCAGGGCATTTGCTCAGAAATGTAAGTCAAGTTTCTAAATCAAAACAATATTCCTTTTGGTGAACCGAGCGCAGCTTTACTTCTTCGACTAGGCAGGTGATTATTTCTTAAGGTAAGGTAATTTTTATCTTTTTTATCCTATCTATCTTGGATTTTTAAGATAAGATGATTATTTCTTAAGATAACCAATCCCCTCTAAACTCTAAAGGAGATGAGTACTGACCTTATGAAGATTGCAGATGTGAAAATGTAACTGCTTAAGCATCGCAAGCATCATACATAAGCAATGGAAGGTAATAAGGAAATGAAGGTAATATTCAACTGATAAAAAGAACAGAATTAATTTTAATTACTGTACATATTCAAAAATTCTCTGGAAAATTTCAGATGAATTAATTTAGAAGCATTTTTAATATGGCAATGAGGTGAAAAGGTTTTAAGGTACTCGTAGATAAAAGCATTTGGAAGATTTAAGAAGCATACATGCTTTAAAACTGCTCTGGACTCCCCCAGATGTCTTCATCTTCTTATGCACAGTGTAGGCCTACTACAAGGTAAATATGTTCCACCGGTATTATTGAAATGGTAGTTCAAAAGAAATTTGAAGCGAATGTTTTCTGTCAGCGTGAGTGGAGGAGGCATGGGCTTGTTCCATATACAGTACGCTGAACTGGCGCCCTTTAAACCCGGCATATAGGAATTTAAGAATGGTGTTGGAGAAAAACTGACAGCGGGGTATGAAAGAGAAAGAATTGGGAGATTGTTTAAGGCTCAAAAAGAAAATCCGATTTTTTGGTAAAAAAACTCAACATTTGAGTCATGACTCCCCTTAATTACATAAGCCGGTTCAACATCTCCTATTACATCTTGTTAATTATTGAGTGTAACGTCATTTTATTAATCTCCGTTTGCCTGAACAGATACATTTTATGTGTAATTTCTGGGCACACGTTCTAGGGGTAGCGTGCCTTACTCACATCCCAAGGCCCTGGGTTCGATTCCTGGAAAGGTTAGGAATTTTCTCCTGGATCTGAGGGCTGGTTCGACGTCCGCTAAGCCTACGTGAGAAAAATATCTGACGGTAACATAACGGCCCCGGTCTAGAAAACCAAGAATAACGGTCGTGAGGATTCGTCGCACTGACCATGCGTCACTTCGTAATCTTAGCAGTGGTCGCTTGGTATGCCAAGGCCCATCAGGGCTGCAGAACCATGGCATGTGGTTTGGATATAATTTATGAAAAATACTATATAATAGATTTCTACCGATCACGGAAATCTATCGAATTATCTTTACTCTCGTGATATTGCAGTGATATTCCAAAAATTAACGTGATCCAGGGTAACTCGTAACTATTGTATTATTATTATTATTATTATTATTATTATTATTATTATTATTATTATTATTATTATTATTATTATTATTATGATTATTGTTTTCGAATGGGTCTACTATGGACCACGTTAAGCATCATTCATTTACGGTTCTTCCTCTTTCGATCGGCCCAGTACTTCTTCAACCTTTGGGAGTGGGCTTCTTTACGTTCTCGTGACCAGTTGTTGCCGGTCCGTTTTTTGCTACTTTGATCTTGGAATCCCTTAATTTTGTTGATGATTTTTCTGTATTCCTGTCTGTTGTATATTACCTGCTGTGATATATTATTTTCCTCTATATCCTCCTTGACCCCTTTAAGCCAGCCTAAAGTAGTCTTTATTGATAAACTAATAATATTAATGCAAAACCAAAAAAAATCTTCAGTATTTTCTCTTTATTTCTGACACCGTGCTGCATGTTCGTCTTTCACTTCCTCTGGGCAAAGATGAGCGGCACTTTGTTCCTTGACCCAAAAACGTTATGGCCTCAGTTCTGTCATCACGTTTCTTTTGTACAACAAGCAAGATGCAGATGAACCCCACTTGATTCAACAAGCAACAGAAATGCTCGAAACTTACACAACTTGAGGAAAGAATGTCACAAAGAACACTGCTCCCATTGTGACCTTCCATAAACAAGTATGTTCTTTACTTTAGTATAACAACCATAAGGGTAGCTATTCTAGCTTACAGCTCCCTATCAGTCAGACTGTGCAGTAATTTAGGAAATCTCCATGGAAGAGGAATTGAATAAGGAGTGTTATAGCATAATTAATCTGTTTTGTTTCCTTTTTTATTGACTACATCAATATGGATGATCTTATAAAAGGCATCTATTTGAGACCATTTGTTTCTGATCACACATCAAAGATTGTCTGTCATATAAAAACTTCAGATCTTTGTTCACATGGTTTTAGAGATGGCAGATGACATTCCCTCATAGTTCTACAGCCCTGATAGACCTTGACCTATAGGTGACCGTTGCTCAGCCGGAAGGCCTGCAGTTTACAAGGTAAAGCATGGTCAGTGCGACGAATCGCCTCGGTCGTTATTCTTGGTTTCCTAGACCGGGACCACCACCTCATCGTCAGATAGTTCCCCATGTAGGATGAGTGGATCTCGAACCAACCCTCTCATTCAGGAAAAATTCCCTGACCTGACTGGGAATCGGACCCGGGGGCTTCCAGGTGACAGGGAGGCACGCTACCCCTAGACCGCAAGGCCGACACAGATGATATGATAGTATTGAAATACACGTGTATTCACTTAAATCATTATTACTTTCTAAAAGAATGCAACTAAAACTTGCTTCGGTTAAACACGTCTTTTTGTTTGAAAATTTAACATTTATTCTAAAATAGCAATACTATAAATATTTAAATATTTAAAAATGGAAGGAAACAATCACACTGAAGCTTCACTTCACTAAATTCAATGTATACATTGCCAAGAAGTGCCTGAATATACACATTATACACCGGAAAACATATAATTGAAAGTATAAAGGAGCAAATTAGGCTCTTATTGAAAAAAAAAATTGAGACAGGTACAGTTAGCACCCATTTTAACTGATGTAAGTGGTATAATATAATGGTGGCTATAGATTTAATAGCCCTATAATCGATTCTTTTCTGTGGATTGCGAGAGAGAAATAGAGAGGTTGGATGCATACTTACAAACCCTGTATTTAAAGCCGAGCGAGATACTGTAATCAAGAAAGAAAAATAATAAAAACATAAAATAAGAGGAAATAACAGAGAGAGTAAGTAGAAGAAAAATCATAATACAGGCCATTAAATCCCTTGTATCATTGGAACGTAAAGGCCAACATAATCCTAATCCTCAGCAGAAATTAGAATATAGTTGTTAGCTATACGTCCGACTGCCTTTGCCACGAAAAACCTGGGACTCATTTCGAGTGTAGGTTAAACCAGTTCAGGGCCAGGTGCCTCTTCAGATGTCTAAGTGACGTTCCTATCCGACTCGTTGGCTGAATGGTCAGCGTACTGGCCTTCGGTTCAGAGGGTACAGGGTTTGATTCCCGGCCGGGTCGGGGATTTTAATCTTCATTGGTTAATTCCAATGGCTCGGGGGCTGGGTGTTTGTGCTGTCCCCAACATCCCTGAAACTCACACATAACACTATCCTCCACCACAATAACATGCTGTTATCTATACATGGCAGATGCCGCCCACGCTCATCGGAGTATCTGCCTTACAGGGACTGCATTCGGCTAGAAATAGCCACACGAAATTAAAAAGTGACGTTCATAAATTTATAAATTTCCTGTACCAAATTCCTCCTAAGCAGACTGATAAAGTTTTTACCGTCTCAGCTAGGTAGCCCTCAAGATAGATAAAGATCGAAAGTGGACGGACAGAAGCACTCGAAGACACAAATAAAAAGTTACTCATAGTTCTGCATATGACATTATAAAAATGGAAGACAAAAGCAGAGAGTAATCACCAAAATTTTATTTAAACGAAATATTTAAACTTTCATTGATGAACTGAAGAAAGCAGGCAGTTCTCATTCTAAAAATTCTTCAGTAGAGTAGGCATATATATATATATTTACCAAAATCTGTACCTGCGCTTCAGTATGAAGAATTTCCGGGAAGCAAAGGATTTATTCACACTTCATTTGCAAGGTAAGTATGACCGGCTTACTTGGCCTGGCAGTCTGAAATAACTTTAGACGTTATAATAATAATAATAATAATAATAATAATAATATTAATAATAATAATAATAATAATAATAATAATAATAATAATAATAATAATAATCGCATGAACTCAGCTACTCTGTATAAGCATTCTGATGACACTACTTAGGCTGCCTGAGCGTCCATTTCCACGTTACACAGTATTTGACTCTAAAAGATGGCAAAGAAATCCCTTTCTGTTGGGTGACTTACAGATGAATTTTAATTAACTTTGTCGGTAAATACCACAGATATTTTACTTGCCAATACCGTACGCCATGATGTGCCGAATGTATTCTTGTTCGTCCTTCAAAAATCCTACTATCTCTCTTGGGTTTGAACTCAACCCCTTGTGATTCAGAAGCTGATACTCTATCACTGTTTCAGAGAGGGAGCCGATTTTGTAATTATTTACATATTTGCTACTCCCTTATCATGTTATTATAATTTGGATTTCATATAAAATTTGTAAGTTCCATTTTTATAATGAAAATATCTTGTCACGTAGAACTCGAAATTTGCTTGATCTTTTTGTCTTTTAAACAAATTTCGTTAAATTTAACAACATTACAAAGTCGACAGTGCAGCATTATTATTTGGAATATACTCTTCTGTAATATATTTTTATAGCGTGTAGATATTATTGGCAAAAGACGATTTATGTTCTTAAAGAGCGAGTTGCCATATCGTGCAGGATGTGAACTAGTGAATACAGAAGTAATTTATGAAAGGGGAATGGCCTTCTAGTATGGCAGAAGTCAAAGACCTCACGATATGAAACCTGCTCTCATTCTGCGCCGTGATTTAAACGATCGGGCAGAAAACTAACCTCGCTCAACTTGCTCGCATTCCAGTTGCTATCCAAGACCTTGCCACACCTCAAGGACGGTTCAGATCTGGTTCTGCAGTTCATTCATGGCTCGCTACACTTTCATTGGTAGTGACCATGTGCTCTGTAGAGTAACCTCCAACCTAGAGATTAATGTTACAGTTTCCAGCCAAGTTTAGCAACTCGACTCCGAGACAGTGGGCGGCGATTGCCTCACCCAGCACGTTCACCTTTCACAGTGTTATTTCCCCACAATAAATATCGGAATTAATTTAGGAAGACATTTAATATTGCTATGTTATTATCACTATATTTAAACATGAATATAAGGAGGTAAAAAGCTTGATGTCAAAAGTGTGTTGTTTTGAAGTAATTGAAAGCTAGCATATCAGTTCATTTGTACACAGATTTACACTTCGAAGAGTCATATAGCAGAATTAGATGTACAGGAGGTATGCAATTGTATTATAATTACACTGACTGACAGAGCAAATGCAACACCAAGAAGGAGTGGTCAGAACTTTATGCCAATTGCAGGGTAGACTGACGTCACTGAGGTATGCTCTTGATGTGAAATGCGCCGCTGTGCTGCGCACGTAGCGAACGATAAATGGGACACGGCGTTGGCGAATGGCCCACTTCGTACCGTGATTTCTCAGCCGACAGTCATTGTAGAACGTGTTGTCGTGTGCCACAGGACACGTGTATAGCTAAGAATGCCAGGCCGCCGTCAACGGAGGCATTTCCAGCAGACAGACGACTTTACGAGGGGTATGGTGATCGGGCTGAGAAGGGCAGGTTGGTCGTTTCGTCAAATCGCAGCCGATACCCATAGGGATGTGTCCACGGTGCAGCGCCTGTGGCGAAGATGGTTGGCGCAGGGACATGTGGCACGTGCGAGGGGTCCAGGCGCAGCCCGAGTGACGTCAGCACGCGAGGATCGGCGCATCCGCCGCCAAGCGGTGGCAGCCCCGCACGCCACGTCAACCGCCATTCTTCAGCATGTGCAAGACACCCTGGCTGTTCCAATATCGACCAGAACAATTTCTCGTCGATTGGTTGAAGGAGGCCTGCACTCCCGGCGTCCGCTCAGAAGACTACCATTGACTCCACAGCATAGACGTGCACGCCTGGCATGGTGCCGGGCTAGAGCGACTTGGATGAGGGAATGGCGGAACGTCGTGTTCTCCGATGAGTCACGCTTCTGTTCTGTCAGTGATAGTCACCGCAGACGGGTGTGGCGTCGGCGTGGAGAAATGTCAAATCCGGCAGTAACTGTGGAGAGCCCTACCGCTAGACAACGCGGCATCATGGTTTGGGGCGCTATTGCGTATGATTCCACGTCACCTCTAGTGCGTATTCAAGGCACGTTAAATGCCCACCGCTACGTGCAGCATGTGCTGCGGCCGGTGGCACTCCCGTACCTTCAGGGGCTGCCCAATGCTCTGTTTCAGCAGGATAATGCCCGCCTACACACTGCTCGCATCTCCCAACAGGCTCTACGAGGTGTACAGATGCTTCCGTGGCCAGCGTACTCTCTGGATCTCTCACCAATCGAACACGTGTGGGATCTCATTGGACGCCGTTTGCAAACTCTGCCCCAGCCTCGTACGGACGACCAACTGTGGCAAATGGTTGACAGAGAATGGAGAACCATCCCTCAGGACACCATCCGCACTCTTATTGACTCTGTACCTCGACGTGTTTCAGCGTGCATCGCCGCTCGCGGTGGTCCTACATCCTACTGAGTCGATGCCGTGCGCATTGTGTAACCTGCATATCGGTTTGAAATAAACATCAATTATTCTTCCGTGCCGACTCTGTTTTTCCCCAACTTTCATCCCTTTCGAACCACTCCTCCTTGGTGTTGCATTTGATCTGTCAGTCAGTGTATAATATTATTGGTTTTACATCCCACTAACTATTTTCTTGCGATTTTGAGACAAGCCGAGGTGCTGGAATTTTTTTCAAAACGTGCTTTTGAAACTACCGACAAGAGGCTGATATATTTCAACACCTTCAAGTACCACTGTAGCCAGGGTCGAACATGCCAACTCGAACTCAATGCCAGCGCTCTACCATCTAAGCTCCGCCTCTTCATCTAAATAGTAGTCCAACGACTAGAAAATAACCGTAATTACAGTACTTTAATGCAAATATGTGCAAACAATTATAACACCTTCATTGCTCTTCACTAATTGCATCCACCTAAACAGGTTTATTATCCAAAAATATATCTTCGTACAACTCCTGGATGCCTCTTAATGTTACGAAGTTACTGTAAAATTGCAGATCATCGTGCCCACCAAGGGAGTTTGTGTTATGTAGGTGTTATCTTACATTTGGAAGATAATGGTTTTGAACCCCGCCGATGGCAGTCCTAGCTTTAATGTTAAAAATATTTCTTAGCAGACAAAGTACCTGTACGACGAAAAACGTAAAGATAAGTAGTTTTCTCAATTGCGCCGAAAGTTGAAGGGCTAAAGAGCCCGGAACTGGTTAGAATAGTGAGTCTTGGATAGCTCTACCAAACTTAAAAAATTCGAAAATCACTTCCGATCTAAATGCAGTTCCGAAAAAACAGCCTACAATCGCTAGTTTTCTTTTTGATTCAAATCCTAACCAAATTAACTTATTTACATACTTATTTCTGTAATATGTTCCACGGTTCAATATCCTCAAGCGGTTTTTCATTTTTTAAATATGTCCACAATGAATGTAGTTTTAAGGGCTTTGCATTGATTCACCTTTGCGCTCGTAGTGGTTCTCAAGTGAAACAAGGCATTGACTAACATTAGCGCTCCTAGTGGTAGAAGAAGGCAAACTGCTAATCTAATCGACCGGATAACGATGATTAAGAAAAGTATTTTAAATTTTAAGAACACATAAAGAATGTATTCTCATATTTTATTATATTTTATTTACCTAAAATCGTAGCTCTTATCCCTATCATGTTTTTAACATTTGAGTTGCTCTCCTGAAGGGTTAGAACTGTGGATTTTGCATGTTTTCCCATTTTAAGTAAGCTAAATGCTGGGAAATGTGCCTTATTTAAGACCACGGTCGCTTCTAAAGTGTTCACGTGACAACAAATCTCTAGCAAAGAAAATAGGAGATCATCGTACTTAGCTTTGGAAATGGGCAAAATACTATTGCATAAATCGTGTGATGATGAGGTCGAGCGGCCTCTGAAGAGGCCTAGTGTAAGTCTTTCTAGTTAGAATAGAATACTCCCATCCCCTAGTTCCGCATAGCCAGAATCTGGAGAGAGAAAGTAATAATTTATTGCAATCCATTTTTATATATGCATGATTTTTTGTTAAAATTAACTTATCCATTACTACCTTAAATATTACAATTAGTCATAATCAGTGGCCAAGCGTGAACTAAGTAAGGGGGTAGACAGAGATTTATTTTATTTAAACAGTTTCAAGCATATTATTATTATAAGGAATTTTGTTTTCGACACATACAACTGTATTCAGTAGGCCTAGTATATTAATGACTGAAAATAAGACAAACCCTATAACAACCTATAACCCTACCTGCACTTGATTTATTTTTAAATATAGACGAAATGTGCCTCGGGAGTTGTCAAATAACAACATATTTTTAAAATAAAAAATAGCAATATATTTCGTTGTTATGTAGATTTCATAAGAGAAATAAGAAATAAATACTTGTTCATACAAGTCACCTTAAACAATATTCTTGTAAATGAGTTTAATCCGCCTGTCCTTCATTTCGGCAAATATATCTATTACTTTCGTCTTGAAGTCGGGCGTCTTGCAAAGATTCCACAGAAATTCCTTCTCTATAGCTAGAGTTCCCAAGTTATACAGTCTCTGGTTGGTCATCCAATTCCTTAAATACGTTTTAATTCGTTGGAAGGCACTCATAGCGCGTTCAATAGAAACTGACTTTAACGGAATATACAGCATCAAGTTAACCAGTTTTTTCCGTATGTGTACTCTAGAATACCTTATTAAGACTGGATGCCAATAGTCGTTGGGGTTATAATACCGCAACTAACATTGGCGGGCAAGAAAATGCACGTACTTGAAGGGTTTTGATGCTGTCATTCATTTATTAGGTGTAAGTTTACCATACTTTGTGTTTGAATATTATTAATTTATTTTTAGACGTGTCTTATAATAAAGTAAATTCAAATGAATTACATTAAAAGCATGTCTGAGATGGTAGCCAATAGGAGCACCTTTACAAGAGAGATCCAAATACTAGCCAATGAGAGCAAGAAGAGACGCTGGTAAGTCTGTCTACTGGGCGGAGACATCGCGCTATAGGAAAGTCCTAGTTCCACAGTCAGCACCTACAGATAGCGTTAGTGTTGCTCTATCTGAAAGCTTTGAAAATCAAAGGGAAAATACACAGAATGGACAGCGTCTACTTTCGCCCACGTGCTTCGTGTTACTGACGCGAGCCTTAGCATTGCCGAAGTGAGAAGAAAATAAGTAAAGCGGGGAATACAATAACGTCACGAATGTGGAAATAAATTTTCTAAAAACTAATTGCATTAACTAGACAATATTTCTTTCACAAAATGTTAAGGGTACACGCTGTCTACCCTGTCTCCCTGCTCATAATCACTATTTACACCCAATCTTTAAATTGTAGTTTCTAAGATTTAGTTTTGTTTTTGTCTTAGACGTTAACATTTTTATTTAGTTTTTGACAATATGGATGTTACCCCTGTTAATTTGTATTAGTGCAAGTATTTATTTATGTCACGAGTCTCAACAGATTCATCCTTACCTTACAGTAGATATTATGTTCTACTCGTTGGCTGAATGGTCAGCGTACTGGCCTTCGGTTCAGAGGGTCCCGGGTTCGATTCCCGGCCGGGTCGGGGATTTTAACCTTCATTGGTTAACTCCAATGGCCTGGGGGATGGGTGTTTTACTGTCTCCAACATCTCTGCAACTCACACACCACACATAACACTATCTTCCACCACAATAACACGCTGTTACCTACACATGGCAGATGTCGCCTAGCCTCATCGGAGGGTCTGCTTTACATGGGCTGCACACGGCTAGAAATAGCCACACGACATTATTATTATAGTAGATATTATGAATTAATCGAATTGCTGTATGAATTAATTAATGACTGACTGACTGAATGAATGAATAAATTACATGATTGGATTGTATTCATGCATGCATGAGTGGATGAACACTCCTCTCTTCCAGTCACGGATAGCCACCAACTGGGGATAGAGCATTCATTATTGAACGAGTGATTGAATCTCAGACTACACCTTTCTAGTTGACACCTACGCATATGGCGGTATGATGGTGAGGGGTGTTAATTATGAAAGGAGAGGGTGAAACATGAACACAGCTTACTCCTGACTAATAACACCAAGGAGCCTGCTCAAGACTTAACGTCCGCATGTGATAGACGAATCACCATCAACATGCCCTCACTCCATTAGAATTAAAAAGGTTTGGAATCGAACGGATTTTTTGTTTACGCAGTCTAGTTATTTTAATTGTATACCACTACCTGCCCTAACTAGGGCCAACATTCTGGTGGTGAAAAAGTTTTTTACCAATAGAACTTGAGCCGCCTAACAATGGTGTCATCACCGTACAGACTTGATGTCTTAACAATCATGGACACCAGGCGGACATTATGGTAAATCACCTTTTATTGGTGGTTGATGGTCCTCGCGGGGAACAGGGGCGGTGTCGCTGCATCGTTTTTTCTCTGCGAGGTCCGTGGGAAGAGTCGTGTTCATAATGTAAGCGGTCGCTTAATTTTCCTTTTATCTCTCTCTAAGTGGTCAAAGTGAAGGTTGCATCTTACAATGTTACTAGTTGCTCTTATGTATACACGTTGAACTTAACCGGCCTACATGCGTCTTTCCCTGTTATCTTAAGTGTTTGGCCTCAGTATCGCGGGAATATGAATCATTCTTCCCATTGGTAGCCATTTTCAAGGGGTATTATTTCATACATTTGGGATCGTATTTCTATTGCGTCCTTGGCCACATAATAATGCTCATGCTAATTTATTAGAAGATATCATCAACTCATTTGTCATAAAAATGGACATAAGAAGTTTCACTCACCTTTTCTCCATATATATTATTTTTATAGGTTGAACAATGCCTTTGTTATGTGTGTATTATGTACAGGTTGCCGAAGTTTCGAATACGTTGCGGTATCGTTTATGAAAGCAACGAACGTACTCTTATCCGAGGTAATAAGTCTCATTAGGGAACGAAAATCGACTACGAAGTTGTTCTCTAACTATATGCTTCTGCTACCAATATAAGTCTAGCATGATAAGTAAATTACTCTTCTTCCTATTACTATTACTATTGTTGTAATTCGTTTCGCCCAACTATGGAGCACGTTATTTCAACTGCTTCCTTCCATTGCACTTTATCGTTTATACAGTATTCTTGCACGGATTTTCAGTAGGCATATTTTCTTTCTTTAGTCCACGTCTTGCCTTTTTCCAGGAAAGCTTGGTGTACTCTAAGTTTCGTGTTGAGAGAACTACGTTCCTGGATGTCTTCATTTGTAATACACACTTCTTCCAAATCCTTCTCCACCGCGGTGGATCAAACCTCCTTCGTCTTCTTGTTTAGGTGGTCCGAAAAGTTGTGGTTGCTGAATCTCTCCAGGTTTATTCTTGATATGTGCCCAAAGAATATAATCTTCCTCTTTCAAATCATGTCCGTTATCTTCCCCACATGTGTAGGTAGCACATGACTGTGTCTTCTTCTGTATTGACCATTTTCTTGACTGGGCCTGTGATTTTTCTCAGGATCTTTCTTTCTTTAGTTTCTTGGTCCTTTTCTATGATTCTGATGATACAGGGCTTCCGGTCCAATGACGATGCAGTAGTGTCTCAACTTGGTATTGAGAGATACTGATCGATTTTTACAGACATCTTTGGTTAGATGGTATGCTATTTGTAACTTTTTGATCCTTGATATGAAATCCTCTTTTTGAACTGCTTCCTTCCCTTCACTAATTTAAAATTGAAAATTTTCTGCTTGCTTATTATTCCTTAAGGGCCGATTACCTAGATGTTACGCCTCTTTAAACAACACACATCATCTCAATGTTTTTCTGTTCAATGTGCAATTCTTAGTTTATTATTATTAGGTTTACGCGGCTGTTGATTTAGTAACAATAGTAACAATAGGACTTCCAGTTTACGTGGAATCCGAACAACCGAAACGTGTCTTTTCATTTATAAAATTTATGAAACCCTCCGAGCAGTTATCCGGGATTGAAAAACTGCTCCCTTGGTGAGATGCCACCCGATGATCACACTCCTCTTATTATTATTATTATTATTATTATTATTATTATTATTATTATTATTATTATTATTATATACAACACTAACGTACTTAAAATTAATAGCGTATCTAGCAGTATGCGAAGTACATTTTAACATGATACTGATACTCACAAAGCTTTCAGCCGTTATATTTGGTTCTCTCAGTTACGCAGTACACACAGCACGATGCGACCATTACCAACACCACACACAGACAGTTTCACACCTGCCGGGTTATTTACTGAGATTTCTCCAAGCCATAAATTTTACAACCGTAGCAGCGAAACCTAAACCATCGCTAATGGTACATACCGAATGCCTACTCTTACTCTTGTTGGCCCCTCCTGTGCGCACAGGACTTACGCTTCCCACCAAACAGTACTGTTTCCCGGGTTGCATACCACCATGATACCCTGGGACATTCCGCATTGAAATGCAGACATTCTGATATGTTTCAGATTATTGTACTCTATAATTTACGACTAGTGGATCATTTATATGATTAGCTATTGTTTACTCGTTATTGACTGGCTAGTTTTTCTAAAACTGCAGCAGTAATGCCATCTAGCTGTATCATGCTACAGGACCCTAGCAACACTAGTCTGTGTTATGTTGTTGATGACTTTTAAGGGTTTACAATATTATCACCGTTTTTTAAAATTCCGGCTCGGTGATATTAAGACATTTGTGATATAGGCCTTAAATTATCCCTCCTCTTACGTACACACACCTTTTATGATTAACTTATTCTTCAAGATATCGTTCTTTCGCATTTTTTTCGCATCTCCACTATCCTCCTCATCAATTGGGATTTAAGACCACGAAGTATTGTAGTTTATAACAATAATCACGACAATAAGAACCACTACGTCAGTTATTTCGTTACCCTGATGAATGAATGACATTTCCACTTCAGGGATGGTTGCTGTTGATGGATTTAATAAAACTTAAATGTGTGTATATTTCCATTATCATACCTCGTACGGCAATGACGTATCAGGCTGAAAAGTTTGGATAGTATACTGTTTATATTTGTTTTAGATGTGTCCCGTTGCGGGGAAAAGAACAGAAAGTCGACAATAGAAATTTTACAGCAGAGCTGAAAGAAACGCGTCTGGGGTGTACAAATTGCATTTCTATGTAAGCAACGTACGTCTTCAACATTTACCAATTGTCATTGGGTCTTTGAGTTTATTTAGCTCACAAGTCCATGACCTACTGTATATTGTTCTGGAAATTATGCAACGAGTACGAAACTTAGCGTGGTTGACAATCAAAACGGCACATAAGCGTATCTGGCATTTCATTATATGCAAAATATCCTCTATATTCACATTCCAATAGGTAACAGGAATGTTTTATGCCAAACAACTCCGGCTTTACAACTTCGAAAACCATAGATTCTCGTACGGACAAAGTTTTATCCTTACAATGAGCTGGTTGGGAAAAAGGTCGCAAGAAAATCATATCTGTTTTACACCACTTCAACACTACTGATCCAAATGTAAGAATCTGTATATAATTACTGATGCATGCACAGCACAAAACTGATATAACATTTCAGTTAAGTTTTCGAGTCACTTCACTGATTTGATTACATCTGACATGTGTACTCAATGAAAGTGCAGAGAATTCAGAAATTGGAGGGTGAGATTCTGAGTGGAGGAAGGAGATGAGAAATTTTTGAAATAATTGTCTTATATTAAAATATTCAATATAAATATGCATATTATACCTTTCCCCTTTAATAATGTACTAACTGAAATACGTGTTACAGATTAATGAGTTCACTAACAACACGTACCCAGCATATTCAGTCATTTATTCCAAGCAAGGTTCTTGAGATATTTTATATTTTAGAATACGGTAATATTTTTAACTAGGCAACGTTTTGCCATAGGAAAAACCTTCTCAGGTTGCAAGATTTATTAATTTTAATTGATGTTCTTAAAAACTTCTCAACTGGGCTTATGTGCTTATGGAACTCACGTTTTCAATTGGTAAAATCTGTAATTGCGGTTTTTCTAAAAGCACACTTTACTTGATAGCAACAGTCATTAAGTAATATCTTCTGAGGTATTACACCTAGAAGCATGAGCTATTTTTAAATAATCAGTATCTTATGCCAATTTTATGATCACAAAAATATTAAAAATAAAAAAAATAATACGACTTTAGGACTCTTTCTGCGCAACGGGTCACATATTTCAGGATATATTTAGAATATTTAGAATTTTGTAAAATTTTAAACATCGTAAAAATCTCGGTTATTATTCCTCGTAAGGTAGAAAGCATGAAACATAAGTGATTGAAAATAATTAAAATAATTTGTTCAACTTATTTACACACCGTTTTCCGCTACAGCTAACATTTTCTTTCTTTCTTTATTTCTTAATCCGTTTACACTCCAGGGTTAGTTTTCCCTCGGACTCAGCAAGGGATCTCACCTCTACTGCCTGAAGGGCTGTGTCCTTGAGCATGAGACCTTGGGTCGGTGGAGACAAATGGGGAGGAGGACTAGTAACTCGCCCAGGCGGCCTCACCCGCTATGCTGAACAGGGATCTTGTGGGGGATGGGAAGATTGGAAGGGATAGACAAGGAGATGGAAGGAAGCGGCCGTGGCCTTAAGTTAGGTACCATCCCGGCATTTGCCTGGAGGAGAAGTGGGAAACCACGGAAAACCACTTCGAGGATGGCTGAGGTGTGAATCGAACCCCTACCCTTACTCATTTGACCTGCCGAGGCTGAGTGGACCCCGCTCCAGCCCTCGTAACACGATTCAAAATTCGTGGCAGAACCAGGAATCGAACACGGGCCTCCGGGTGCGCAGCTAATCACACTAATCACTACACCACAGAAGCGCAGAAATGATTTACCTTTCCTACTTTGGCCCCCTTAATATCGCTACATCATTGCGTACCAATTAAATAATAAACTGTATATCCTGATGTACAGCCCGGCTATTCATGAAATATACCGAGTTCCGAAAAATTCGAGCCGTTTTCCCGTGATATCGAAATAAACATTCAAGCAAATTGAGGCAAAAAGTGAGATGAAACTATTTATCGAATTTTGTATACCTTATGAGAGTTATGAGACATAAAACCAAAGAATTCTTCTTCTACCGTTCTTTCCACATCTGTGGGGTCGCGGTTGCGTAAAGTGTAGCACATGTGGATTTGGTCCTGTTGTATGGCCGGATGTCCTTTCTCACGCCAACACTCTCTTTCTGCGCAGCCAGTCACTTAAACACATTTTAGAGAGAACTAATATTTCAAGATATATTTAGAAGTGTGTAAAATTGTAAAAATCGTGAAAATCTCGGTTAATATTCCTCGTACAGAAAAAAAACAAGAAACACGAGTGATCAAAAATTATTAAAATTATTTGTACAACATTTTTACATACCAGGTACCGTTTTCTTTCTTCCTTCCTTCCTTTCTTTCTTTCTTTCTTTCTTTCTTTCTTAATTCGTTTACCCTCCAGGGTTGTTTTTCCTCGGACTAAGCAAGAGATCCCACCTTTACCGCCTGAAGGGCAGTGTCCTGGACCTGGAGACTTTGGTGTGTACAAATGGGAAGGACTGGCTTTTTATTTTTGTTGCTATTTGCTTTACGTCGCACCGACACAGATAGGTCTTATGGCGACGTTGGGAAAGGTAAGGCCTAGGAATAGGAAGGAAGCGGCCGTGGTCTTAGTTACGGTACATTTGCGTGGTATGAAAATGGGAAACCATGGAAAACCTTCTCAGGGCTGCCGACAATGGGGTTCGAACCCACTATCTCCCAGATGCGAGCTCACAGATGCGCGTCCCTAACCGCACGGCCAACTCGCCCGGTAAATGGGAAGGAGGACCAGTAACTTACCCAGGCGAGTTATTATTATTATTATTATTATTATTATTATTATTATTATTATTATTATTATTATTATTATTATTATTTGATAATCTTACATAATATAACACATTTACACAGGGCTGGTGTTCAATCAGTATAGGCGACCTGCACACGTTGCATGGATTGCTAAAATTTGATGGTTTCACTGATATGTCCTTTATCTTTCCACTACTGGATTGGATTGACACTGGCAGCACGGCTATTGTACGGTCCAAAAAACACGCAGTGCGCACATAGCATGCGTACGAGCAAGGACTCAGATCGCTGCAATGAGTTGTGAGAAACGCTTTGACACTGGGCTCCATCCTCAGAGAAGCGCAGGTCGCCTATACGGTGTCAACTCGAAAGATCTGCACCAGGCCTCTTCGGCGCCGCACGCCATTATTATTATTATTATTATTATTATTATTATTATTATTATTATTATTATTATTAGTTGATTATCTTACGTAATATATAAGCCTCCGTAGCTCAGGTGGCAGCACGTCGGCCTCTCACCGTTGGGTTCCCTGGTTCAAATCCCGATCACTCCATTTGAGATTTGTGCTGGGCAAAGCGGAGGCGGGACAGGTTTCTCTCCGGGTACTCCGGTTTTCCCTTTAATCTTTCATTCCAGCAACACTCTCCAATATCATTTCATTTCATCTGTCAGTCATTAGCATTAGTCATTGCCCCAGAGGAGTGCGAAAGGCCTCGGCAGCCGGCACAATTCCTATCCTCGCCACAAGATGGGGGCTTCATTCATTCCATCCCTGACCCGGTCAATGAGTTAAAAACAGGTTGTAGGTTTTCATTTATCTCATAATATAACATGTTTACACAGCGCTAGTATTCACTCAGTACTCACCAAATGAATCAGGAATATTACCATACTGTGGGCGAGGTTCTTAAATTAAGTTACTTGTGGTAATATTTTTAAACGGGGGATACTACTCGTGCTAGCTCGCTTCCGAAGAACGGTCCGTATCAGACGAGCAATTTGCAATTTGCTTGACGTCGCACCGACACAGATAGGTTTTATGGCGACGCTGGAACAGGAAAGGCCTAGAAGTGGGAAGGAAGTTTCCGTGGCATTAATTAAGGTACAGCCCCAGCCTTTGCCTGGTGTGATAATGGGGAAACCACGGAAAACCATCTTCAGGACTGCTGACAGTGGGGTTCGAGACCACTATCTCCCGGATGCAAGCTCACAGCCGCGTGCCCCTAACCACACGGCCAGCTCGCCCGGTAAATATTAAGGATGAACGCTGTATATTTGTGTCTGACTACTTTTGCATGAAAAACTTCAATGTAGTTTTCACCAATGTCTGAGGTTTTTAATGGCTCTACTACCGTAACATGGAAACATCTGAAGTACGGACGGTGTCAAATAATGGAATTGCGGGCACGTCTAGAATCTATAGGTATTTGTATCTTTGTCCCTCCCCACACGGAGGGATGTGTTCACTAATGCGTGTTTCTTTAGTGATTTGTATTGTGATGTTTAGCGCGGAAATGAATGAGAAGCTTATCAAGAGGAACACAAACACCCAGTATCCGAGCCAGAATAATTAATGATACGTTGTTAAAATCCTCTCTCCGACCGGCAATCGAACCCGGTGCTCTCTGAACCGAATGCCAGTACGCTCACTATTCAGCTATGGAGCCGGCCGACGTGCGTATTTTGGAACGAAATACTCATTGCACCAGTGATGTTACAATACTCTCTGTCCCAGTAAGGAAATCAGCGCCCAATTACTTCTCTTCTCATTTCCCCTAGCATAACAGCGCTGCTGTGGATTTAATCCTGACACACCTTTATCCATTATAATTCTGATCAGACTGTACTGTTCCTCCTAAGTGCTCTCTACAGATACCCCTCTGTTTAACGCATACTTACTGCGGAGCCATTGTACCTCGCTGTGTGACCATGAGCAGAACGATAGCCCAGGGATTATTACATCATTCTCACGGTTTTTCCTACCACTGGACAAACTATTCAATATACTGTAAAGAACGCTTGACCCACTTACATTTGACTCCTATATCGAATTCAGGTGAAGCGTAGTTGGTTAGATGTCGCTTTCTGAACTCAGGGTTGTGAGATCGTTTACTGGCGAGTCGGCTAGTCTTAAAGAACGTTTTACCGATCTCGATAGCTGCAGTCGCCAGTATCCAGTATTCGGAAGGTAGTGGGTTCAAGCCCCACTGTCGGCAGCCCCAAAGATGGTTTTCCGTGTTTTCCCATTTTCACACCAGGCAAATACTGAGGCTGTACGTTAGATAAGGCCATGGCCACTTCCTTCCCACTCCTAGCCCTTTCCTCTCCAATCGTCGCCCTTAAGACCTATCTGTATCGGTGCGACGTAAAACAACTTGCAAAAAAGACAAAACGTTTAAACGCCATAGACGTGACCTTCCAGATTGACTATCATGTCAATTACTTGCTTTCTAAACCAAAAATTTGGTATAAGTACGTGCCTGAGAATGTATAGAAATCGAAGGGAGATTAAGAATACAGCATTGTTAAGAAATAACTATACAGACCTATCTTAATGTTGTTTTACAATAGTTCTCGACTGATAAACAATATTTCATTGTCTCGTAAGAGAAACAATAATAATATATGTGATGCTGTCTGTTTCTTTATTCATACTAGGAGCTTGGAACACTTGTATCTGTCTAGTTAGTTACTAGACAGATACGAGTGTGATAACATCGTATCTTCAAGGAATTCTAAACAATTAGTTATATGAGGCCAGTACAACGATGAAAGACACTAATTTTGAATTGAGAAATTATTCGGTTTATTATGACACAACTTGTAAACTAAAATATGATAGTAAAGGTGTTAGAGACTTTTGACAAAGGTGCAATATAAATGCTACCCTAAAATTTTCCTTTTAGTGCGCACCATTCAGAAGCCGTTAGGTAAAGATAGGATCCCAGTCAAGTTGAGCGCTGCGCGTTCATATTTCTTCACACATCCTTCTATACAGAGATCGAGAGTGTCGGTTTTCAGATGGCAGAGGTAGTTTGATGTTTGAAGGGCTGGAAAGAGATCATCGGCCTTCCATGTTGTTCGACCTCGGCATTATGAGATCTCTGATACACATACACGGTATTTCATCATCATCATCATCACCATCATCATCATCATCATCTGTTTACCCTCCAGGGTCGGCTTTTCCCTCGGACACAGCGAGGGATCCCACCTCTACCGCCTCAAGGGCAGTGTCCTGGAGCTTCAGACCCTTGGTCGGGGATACAACTGGGGAGAATGACCAGTACCTCGCCCAGGCGGCCTCACCTGCTATGCTGAACAGGGGCCTTGTGGAGGGATGGGGAAGATTGGAAGGGATAGGCAAGGAAGAGGGAAGGAAGCGGCCGTGGCCTTAAGTTAGGTACCATCCCGGCATTCGCCTGGAGGAGAAGTGGAAAACCACGGAAAACCACTTCCAGGATGGCTGAGGTGGGAATCGAACCCACCTCTACTCAGTTGACCTCCCGAGGCTGAGTGGACCCCGTTCCAGCCCTCGTACCACTTTTTAAATTTCGTGGCAGAGCCGGGAATCGAACCCGGACCTCCGGGGGTGGCAGCTAATCACGCTAACCACTACACCACAGAGGCGGACTACACGGTATTTACCTGACAAAATTAATTAAAAATCAGTCATAGATCGCCTAGCAGAGATATGTTTCTCTGCTATCCGGCACATAATGTCTAAAATTGACATTTAGGCAGTCTAAATGGCGTGAAATAAAAATTCCTGCACACGGTAGTTGAGGACATGATTATGATTATTAATATTATTATAATTCAACTTTTCTACACGAACTTCTTTTGATGAACTTATAATATTCTGTTTTTTAAAAGCAGCAATAGACTAGGTTATTAAGCCGTGTGTGTGTGTGTGTGTGTGTGTGTGTGGCGTTTCACCACAGTCGTGGGACTCGTTAGATGGACTCTAGCGCATTTTTTTTGCTAGTTGCTTTACGTCGCACCGACATCGATATGTCTTATGGCGACGATGGGATAGGAAATGGCTAGGAGTGGGAAGGAAGCGGCCGTGGCCTTAATTAAGGTACAGCCCCAGCATTTGCCTGGTGTGAAAATGGGAAAACACGGAAAACCATTTTCAGGGCTGCCGAAAGTGGAGTTTGAACCTACTATCTCCCGAATAGTGGATACTGGCCCCACTTAAGCGACTGCAGCTATCGACTAGCTCATTTCCAAGACGCTACTTAACAGTCGGAGATTTTTTCATTCCGTACCCTGATGTAGTACGACGAGCCTCCTAGAGGGTGACACTCTCTCTCAGGCCTGGAGATACGTTGCTGTGGACAGTCGAGATTTTCTTCTGATGACGCAGAGTACAGTTCTCTGCGAAACGTAAAGAATTTCACCTTATTTTCTTGACACGGCATAAGCCCAAAAGCCTATACAATATCATGTCTCTAAGTACGGGTCGTGAAAGCATCAATGGCAACATATAATTAATTAATTATTATTTTACAGCTGATCTGCATTTAGAGCTGCCATCCAGCTGGTATATTCCCCATCAATTGTTTACCTAGTCTTTTTGTAAATATCTTGAATGTCAAAGAAGTTGGCAATGTATCGATCATCTCCCTTGATAAACTTTCCAATCTGTAAGTCCTCTTCCTATAAATAATATTTGCCCTAAATTGTCCTGTTGAATTCCAACTTTCTCTTTATATTATGATTTTTCTTACTTTCCTACTTTAAAATAACCGAGCGAGTTGCCCATGCGGTTAGAGGCACGCAGCTAGCAATCGGGAGATTGTGAATTCGAACCCCACTGTCGGCAGCACTGAAGATGGTTTTCCGTGGTTTTCCATTTTCACACCAAGCACGGATGCTTCCTTCGCACTCCTAGCCTTTTCCTGTCCCATCGTCACCGCAAGACCTATCTGTGTCGGTGCGACATAAAACCAACTTTTAAAAATTCCTTTAAAATAACGACTGTCTCGAATGCATTGAATCATTACAGCAAGGAAGTTAGCTCGTTAACGGTGAAAATCTTGGCAAACAGGGAAGCACTTCATAACATACCGTTACGACTCCGGTTGTGTACGTTCCTGCGTATACCGGTTTTATATTTAAGAGGAATAAAATGCCAAGGTTACACGAGTACGGATTATGGTAATTAAAGTCGATTGTTCTGAAATGCGTGTAATGATAAAGTGAGTACTATTTGCTTTGCCCATCTCTACTCCTAAGGTGGATATCGAATTGGACCTTGGGAAAGAAATGAAAGGGTTTTGCCCATCCCAGATGACTTGGTCAGAGGAAGATATTTTTAACTCGAAACTATTTATGATCCAATGGGCATTACGTAACCCTCACGTGACCCTGTATAGAAGTAATCTCATCCATATTTAAATAGCTTCAGAACCAAACATGCTGAGGTTCCGTTCATTATGTATCAGCTTCTACCTTCCGTGTAATATGAATGGTATACGTTGGTTACAAAGTAGCAGAGAACCATATTAATGTCCATGACTAAAGATTTTGTAAACACTTTTGCTAAACGCTCTCTCCCTTGATTTTTTTAATTGATAGTATGAACAAGAATTGTGCGGCTCCTTGGCAAGGTGACCAGCATAGAGGTCTTCGTTTCATAGCACCCTGGGTTCGATTCCCGACTGCGTCGAGAATTTTAGCCCATTTGTTCCCTCTAGCTCGGGGATTTGATATTTGTGATCATCCTAATACACATCTTCGTTACATACGACACATCACAATACCAACCACCACAGAAATACTCAACAGGCGGGCTAAGTAGCTCAAACGGTAGAATGCCGGCCTTCTGGCCTTCTGGCGGGTTCGATGCCGGATCATTCAGGTGGTATTTGAAGGTGCTCAAGTAATCATCTACCCTCATGTCGGTAGATTTAGCAACACGTAAAATAACTCCCACGAGACAAAATTTCAGCACCCCGGCGTCTCTGAAAACTGTAAAAGTGATTAGTAGGATGTTAAATCAGTAACATTATTATGCTCATTTGTATAATAAAAGTATTATTATTATTACTATTATTTTTATTATTATTATTATTTGTTCCCAAATGAAGGTGGTCCTATTTTACCTGCAAGTATGTTGGGGCTGTAGTTTATAAGAAACCGAGCTCGATAGCTGCAGTAACTTAAGTGCGGCCAGTATCCAGTATACAGGAGTTAGTGGGTTCGAACCCCAATGTCGGCAGCCCTCGAGATGGTTTCCTGTGGTTTCCCATTTTCACACCAGGCAAATGCCGGGGATGTACATACCTTAATTAAGGCCACGGCTGCTTCCTTCCCACTCCTAGCTCGTTCCTGTCCTGCCGTCGCGATAAGAACTGTCTGTGTCGGTGCGACGTAAATCAACTTGTAAAAAAAAACGTTTATAAGAATACAATAGTAAATGTTATTAATGCATTGCCTAGTAGAACAAAATATTGCAAAGAATATTACAGTGAGTTAAAAACATTATCTAGAAAACAGATAAAAGCCGTATTGCAACACCTTTTTTCAAACATATCAGAAACTGGCGGAGAAATGTTTACATTGCAGTAACTCAAGTGTCCTAAGAAATTGTTCCTTTTGAGAGAATGTAGTCACTTCAAATAGGGTTAACTTTAGTAAGGGCATCCGGGCGTAAAACCGGGCTTCATGCATATTAGCGATGAGCCCAAATAATTAGAGAAAAGGGCCCGGCTAGGAGGAGTATGATAGAGAGCTGCGATGTGGATTTCAAAGGATCGTTGAACTGGGCGCGTCGAGCGTAAGGAATGAGGAGATTTATTGCAGCGGGAAGATATTTGGAAGGAGGAGATGAAGACAAGGTAATTCGAGCCGAAGTAATCATCTGAGGCACCATGAAGTATGTTAAGGTCAGCAGCCTGTCGTCTCATCTGATACTCAGTGATGTTTTATTCAGGACAGTTAATACACGCTGTCCTGAGAGGTATTTTCGGGTACTTTTCATTACATTGACAGCAAAACAGGTTGCTATTTCTATATAGCATGTAAAAAAAATTACCAGCAATCGTGACGAAACAGGTTTACCAAACTTCTTCAAGATCAGGTACTTTCACTATTTCGAATTCTTGTATGAATTACGCAAGCTGTATGCTACCTGTTGAATGTGGACCTGCTGAGTGGAGTGACATAACTAAACAAACTAACTCCATTGAGAAAACCTGTGTGCTGTTCAAATCTCTTAAGTGCTGTACGTCGCTATTGAACACCACCGCCTGCGACTTCACACTGCAACACTGCAATTGTTAGAACCTCCTGTCTGTTATATTACCAGTCCAGAGGCTAGTTGGATCCTCCCATAACGCCACCAAAGGTTACCAAGTTATAGAGAAACTGATGGCAGTGCCATAGCGATGCGTACAAGGTATGACGAGGACTCAGGTAGTTCGCCATTGCTTTCCTCACTGGACCAGAAAATGTTATTGACTGACCCATGATTGGCACCTTTCCTAACATCCCAACGCACTAGTCATATTCCGAATGCTATTACTCTCAGTACCACTGTATCTGTCCGCCTCTGTGGTGTAGTGGTTAGCATGATTAGCTGCCACCCCCGGAGGCCCGGGTTCGATTCCCGGCTCTGCCACGAAATTTGAAAAGTGGTACGAGGGCTGGAACGGGGTCCACTCAGCCTCGGGAGGTCAACTGAGTAGAGGTGGGTTCGATTCCCACCTCAGCCATCCTGGAAATGGTTTTCCGTGGTTTCCCACTTCTCCTCCAGGCGAATGCCGGGATGGTACCTAACTTAAGGCCACGGCCGCTTCCTTCCCTCTTCCTTGCCTATCCCTTCCAATCTTCCCATCCCTCCACAAGGCCCCTGTTCCGCATAGCAGGTGAGGCCGCCTGTGGGAGGTACTGGTCATACTCCCCAGCTGTATCCCCGACCAAGAGTCTGAAGCTCCAGGACACTGCCCTTGAGGCGGTAGAGGTGGGATCCCTCGCTGAGTCCGAGGGAAAAGCCGAACGTGGAGGGTAAACAGATGATGATGATGATGATGATGATGATGATGATGATGATGATGAAGGCAGTGAAGTATGTATTCTCTAAAATAAAATATTTCGTATTATTTCTTAATCAACCTTGGATTTGAGACTTTATTTGAGTAAAAGCAATTACTATCTTCCATTGTGACAAATATTACAGTGATATTTCGTGGATCAACATCATTCACGTAACCCATCCAGTCTAATACTGCCTCTGAGGGAATCAAGCAATCAGACCAGCTACCCGAGTAGGCACGTGGCTTCACTGCCTTACAACAACTATTTCTGCTACGTCGCAGCGCTTCCGTAAGTGTTTTGTTTGTCCAACACTGTCGTCCTTGCCATACTTGAATTTCTTTTTAAAGCTGCACTTCCTTATTTCATCATGCCGAAACGGCTGCTAATGACTGTTCACGCTAAAAATATTGCTAGTTTGAGCTGTTGACAGTGGTGTTTTTCTTGGAACTGCATTACGATCCTTTTTCAAAATTTGGCTTTCTATTACGTGAATAATTACTGTGATATGAACCATTGGATTCTAAAAGACTTGGTGAACAAACGCAAGAATGGAACTAATTGTATTCATATTAACGCCTAGCTTCTGTTCGAAATTTGGAATTCTATTAATGCTTGTAGGTTCTATCTTTCCTAATTCCTGTTGCCAGCCTTAGGTACTGTTCTTTTGCACGTCCTTCCCCTTTTCCCCACGTTCCTGTCCCGGGTTTTTTTCTTTTCTTCTACTTTTGAGATTGTACAGTGGCCTAATGCCTTTTTAAATTCTTAAAAATTTTGTATTTATGGGTAATATCTGTTTACCGTTTTGTAGGATACCCCCAATGAAAACTATTGTAAACTTCATCTTGTTTCGAGTCTAGCTGTTTTTTTAAATAGCAAATAGTGTTGTTAAATGGTCGTCCCATTTTTTTTTTTGAAAATCAGAAGTATCTAATCTTTAAAATATTGTTGGTTTCTTTAATCATCTGTTTCACTTTCTTTGGCTTGTAAAAATCCTTCTTGGTGTTTGTGGTAATATATTATTATTATGAAAAAACTGTTCCTTCTTTTTCCCTGATTTTTATCACACGCATTTCCATGTCCTTTAATTATCTGTACTTACCTCGGGTCCCTCTGAAAAAATGGGCACAGTAAAATGCTTCCCTATGCGCTCTGCTAAAACCCTTCACTTTGAAACTGGAATCTGAGTACTTGTACACGTATGGATTTTTCTGGAGAGCTGTAAATCTTTTTCGTGGCAAGCCATACTTGCATAGACTGCTGTTTGTTTATGATACTGCGTTAGTCGGACTAGTGTCCAAGTTCATGACTTAGTTATATTCTTCTATGATCGTGTTTGTTTTGTTAGTATATTGACTTACCATTTCCACTCTGGTGTATTGCGAGGTTATTCTGAGTGTACATACTTATCCAAATACGACATACCCATACCCAAACTAAACTACCCAAGCTACCATAGTAACGTCACAAATGGTCCACTCAGCCTCGGGAGGTCAACTGAGTAGAGGTGGGTTCGATTCCCACCTTAGCCATCCTGGAAGTGGTTTTCCGTGGTTTCTCACTTCACCTCCAGGCGAATGCCGGGATGGTACCTAACATAAGGCCACGGCCACTTCCTTCCCTCTTCCTTGCCTATCCCTTCCAGTCTTCCCATCCCTCCACAAGGCCCCTGTTCAGCATAGCAGGTGAGGCCGCCTGGGCGAGGTACTGGTCATTCTCCCCAGTTGTATCCCCGACCAAGAGTCTGAAGCTCCAGGACACTGCCCTTGAGGCGGTAGAGGTGGGATCCCTCGCTGTGTCCGAGGGAAAAACCGACTCTGGAGGGTAACCAGATGATGATGATGATGATGATGATGATGATGATGATGATGATGATGATGAAGTGAAAATAAGTGTAGGTGTGTTAGGAAGGTCTTTAGTGGGCGCATTACCTGTGTACTTTCAAATAGGCAAATAAATATATAAATTAAATCAATCAATCAATAAATGAAAAATCATGTTTCAGAAGGTTCTCTCTTTTATTCATAGCAAAAAATGAGATTTTCCTCTCTCAGAATAATAGAAATGTGAGTTTATACTACACCACTTCTAAGATTATTTGCTCAGTTTGTGAGTACTATCTCAAAAACCGGGCAAGTCGGCAGTGTGGTTTGCGGTGCGCAGCTGTGAGCTTGCATCCGGGAGATAGTGGGTTCGAACCGCACTGTCGGCGGCCCTGAAGATGGTTTTCTGTGCTTTCCCATTTTAATGCCAGGAAAATGCTAGGGCTGTGCCTTAATTAAGGACAAGGCCGCTTCCTTCCCACTCCTAGGACTTTCCTGTCCTATCGTCGCCATAAGAGCTATCTGTGTCGGTGTGACGTAAAACAAGTTCTAAAAACTCAAAAAAATATTCCTAAAAAGCAGAGTATTTATTTAGAAATGTTGAGTATACAGTAAGAACTCATGTTTACTCATACCTGGTTTTCCATGGTTTCCCATGTTCACACCGGGTAAATGTGGGGGCTGTGCTTTAGTCAAGACCACGGCTGAAATCTTCCCAACCCTAGCCATTTCCCATACATACGTCACGAAATTCTTCATTATTTCAGTGCGACGTTAAACCACTAGCCAAAGAAACAAAAATGTATTCGTACCACCCATTCTACAGGTTGATTCAAAATAAACCACGGCAACGCAGAGTATGTCCTGAGGGAAGGCAAACTGATAATTTTTAATCGAGGACCTATGTCTGGAAATTCGTATTTCGGGCGCTGCGTGGAATCGAAGTCTGACAATGCTTTTGATATGGTGAAAGGCGTGCGTTTCACATGTTGTCATGGAACCTCCGCTAAAGTGATGGGACGATTACCCGTACATCGTGCATTAAATTACAAACCAAGTTCGAATTGTCCACCTCCAACTTGAATACAAGAGCCTTGGTGCAGATAATAGAGCACAAAGTCAAATACGTTCCTATTTGGGGCATTGACAAGGTTATGGTGTACAAAATTCCTCCAAGATCACACAAATCCACGGACCAAAATACTGAGCACACAATAACAACTCCTGAGGGGACAAAATTCTGGCACATTGGAATCTACCTAAGATCGTCAACTGTTGAAGGAACCGTTCATAGTATATTATTATTATTATTATTATTATTATTTCAAATACAATGAACCTGTATTGAAATTTAGGCAAGTGGCTGCGCGGTTTCAATCGCGTGATATTGAGTTCGAACCCCACTGACGCCATAGTTTTTGACAACTTCCCATTTTCACACCAGGCAAGTGCTGGGGCTATACCTTCAATAAGGCCACGGTCGCTTCCTTCCCACTCCGAGCCCTTTCCTATCCCATCGTGACTATAAGGCCTATCTGTGTCGGTGCGACGTAGAGCAAATGGTTAAAAAAAATAATAATCCTTAGGACCTAAATTTAATGCAAATGCCAAAAGTGGAATCTCGCACCAGAGATGAGTAATAATAGACTTTATAATCTCACGAAGCTCTACTCCAGTGTTTACGATATTAGTCGCAAAAATGCATTTCAATTTTGAATATTATCTCGAAAAAGATGGCAAGTTTCTTCCAATATATGAGGTGATGAAAGTAGGTCACACCTTGTTCACCTTCTGTAAATTTACAGTCCAGCGATCTAATAAGAAGAGACAAACGGCACATAATTGGACAGGCGTGTTCAAGGACGGAGATTACACGTGGTAACATCCCAAGTCGTCTACGTGAATTCCGTATTATGAACACGTCCGGCAGAGTCGCGCTCCACTGATACCACTGTAAGATAGCCTACATAACAGTGAACTGAGGAACGGGAAGGGATGTATTTAACATCGGATAATGAAACTGACAAGGACCGACTCGTTGGCTGAATGGTCAGCGTATTGGCCTTCGGTTCAGAGGGTCTCGGCTTCGATTCCCGGCCGGATCGGGGATTTTAGTCGCTTCTGCTTAATTCTTCTGGCTCGGGACTGGTTGTATGTGTCCGTCCCAACACTCTCCTCACAACATACCACACTACCACCCACCACAGAAACACATAATAGTGATTACATCCCTCCATATAGGGTTGCGTCAGTAAGGGCTTCCGACGTAAAACAGGACAAAATCCACATGTGCAACGCAGTTCGCACCCGTGACCCCACAGGTGTGAAAAAAGAGGTAGGAAAAGAAGAAGAAGAAGAAGAGAGAAGAATGTAACTGACAAGGAAAGCCTTCCAAGTGTAAGTCTCTGATCTGGTTTGAGATTTGTTAAGACTTCAGTAGGAATGTTTTATTCAGCCATATAAAAATGAGTTGCCCAGTCGTAAATTTAGCACCTGTTTTGGGAGTGAGACAAGAGTGAGCGGTGGGAAGCAGGTAGAGGTTGGGCAGTAATGAGTGTGCGAGAGGAGAGTGAGAGCTTGACACATGAACTGGTCGGTCGCCCTGACTCTACCTGCTTCCCGCCGCTCACTCCTGTCTACTTTGACACTCCAAAAACAGAGGCTAAATATACGACACGGCATCTAATTTTGATACCGTTGATAAAGCATTCCTACTGAAGTCGTCGTACCAAATCTCAATCAGATCGAAGATTTAGAGATCGAAGGGTTTCCTTGTGAGTTGAACTGAGCGAAGTGGCTGCGCTGGTTTACCCACTACAGCTATGTAGCCAAGCTCTGTATTCGGAAGACGAGTGGGTTAGAACCCCACCATCGGCTGTCCTGAGAATGCTTTTCTGTGGTTTCCCATTTTCACTTGTATACAAATACTGGGACAATTTCTATTCGTCGATCACAGCCGATTCCTTCCTCCTTCTTACCCAATTTCGTTCAGCATCATTCATTCCATCTTCATTAGCTGCTCAATTGAGGTGAGGATAGGAAGATCAACAGCAGTAAAATATGCCATATAATTTGATCTCACCTCATCCCAGCTCCACCGAGCTCGATAGCTGCAGTCGCTTAAGTGCGGTCAGTATCCAGTAATCGGGAGATAGTGGGTTCGAGCCCCACTGTCGGCAGCCCTGAAGATGGTTTTCCGTGGTTTCCCATTTTCACACCAGCCAAATGCCGGGGCTGTGCCTTAATTAAGGCCACGGCCGCTTCCTTCCAATTCCTAGGCCTTTTCTCTCCCATCGTCGCCATAAGACCTACAGTATGTGTGTCGGTACGATGTAAAGCAAATAGCATCCCAGACCCTGTATCAAGGAACGGAACTAAGAAGTAGACATAATAGTAGTAATGCAACTACTGTACGTTGGAAAGTAGGATAAAACCACACATTTAGCCATCCTAATAGTAGTTTTACGTCCTCCCCACTTCAACCCTGGATACAAGGCAACATGGAACATTTCTGACGAAAATTATTAGCAACAATAATGGTATGCCATTTTACATCCCACTAAGTATTTTTATGACCGAGCGAGTTGGCCGTGCTGTAAGAGTCGCATAGCTATGAGCTCGCATTCGGGAGATGGTGGGTTCGAATCCCACCGTCGTGTCGGTAGCCCTGAATATGGCTTTCCATGGATCCCCACTTTCACGCCAGGCAAATTCTATACATTAATTAAGACCATGACCGCTAGCACTTTCCCACATCCTTCCGTCACCGAAAACCTTTGATGTGTTAGTGCAACGTTAAACCAGTAGCACATAAAAACTACTTTTATAGCTTTGAGAGGTAAAGGGGTGCCAGAAATTTGCTCCACAGGAGATCTTATTCGTGCCAGTAAATGTATATGAGCACCTTCAAACGCTACCGGACTGAGCCGGGTTCGAGCTTAGAAGGCCAGTGTTCTACCGCCTGACATATTCAGCCCGGCGACACGAAAATTGATCGAGTCCTGAGAACACTTTTTTTTTTTTTTGCTAGTTGTTTTACGTCGCACCGACACAGATAGGTCTTACGGCGACGATGGGACAGGAAAGGGCTAGAAGTGGGAAGGAAGCGGCCGTGGTCTTAATTAAGGTACAGCCCCAGCATTTGCCTGGTGTGAAAATGGGAAACCATTTTCAGGGCTGTCGACAGTGGGGTTCGAACCTACTATCTCCCGAATACTGGATCCTGAGAACAAGCACGACCGATAAGAATGGGGACGTTATCGCAGGGATTTCTTATTATATATTATACTTGTTTTCTGTTCTTTCCGACGCAGTGACTCAGACAGATGTTATGGTGATGATGGGATAGAACAGGACTACGACTGGGAAAGAATTTACCCTGATCTTTATTAAAGTACACTTCCGGTATTTGCCTGATGTGACAATGGGAAACTACTGAGAAACCTTCTTCAGGCCTGCCGACACTGGGTTTCGAACCCATTTTCTCCCGAATGCAAGCGCACAGCCACGTGATCTTGAACCGTGCAGCAAACTCGCTCGGTCTTGTCTCGTTAATAAACGGATGTTTATTTGCACTTGGATAATAGCCTAAATGGGCAGACTGCTACTTTTTTAAAAAATCGAAATGGTAACATTTTGCTACAATTTGCCCTAAACGCTGCCCATCACTTTTCACAACATAATATAACTACACAAGTTTATTGACAAAGTGCGTATTAGAAAAATGAGGATTTAACAGTAAGACCAAAGACATTTTCATAATGACCATAATGAGGGAAGAAGATTGATGCTCAATCTTTTATACAAGAATCCGCTAAGTTCTTATGACAGAAAGTGTACAATGACCACCGAAGGAAAAGAATCCATAATCTTAGAAAGTTCCTAGCTTTTCAATGTAGAAAGCTTCATTTACACTTTGCCAATTCAAGGGCGCATTGCTATGTTTTTAGAACGAGTGTTATTCTAATAATGAAGTTAAAATCCACAGCCTGTTTCCAGTTATTCGACCGGGTCAGGAATGGAATGAATGAAGTCCCCATCTAGCGGCGAGGATGGGAATTGTGCCGGCTGCCGAAGCCTGTCGCACTCCTCTGGACCAATGATGAATGAATGACAGATGAAATGAAATGATAGTGGACAGTGTTGTTGGACTGAAATACGACAGGGAAAACCGGAGTACCCGGAGAAAAACCTGTCCCGCCTCCGCTTTGTCCAGCACAAATCTCACATGGAGTGACCGGGATTTGAACCACAGAATCCAGTGGTGAGAAGCCGGCGCACTGACGCCTGAGCCACGGAGGCTCTGAATTCTGCTAATATTCTCTACTAATTACCCTTAACCAGGGACGGAAAACCTTTACTGATTAGCGTGTCAATTAAGCTCTTGTGTATTATTTTTACTGTCTAATGTGCCATCGGTTATTTTCCTATAAAGTCATCATAAAATCTTTCATTTGACTTCAATTAGGTGTTAGATTGCATGGCATATAAATCCATATTATTGAATATTTCATGATCTTATTTTGCAAAAATTACTGAAAACTACATTTTAAAATCACGCAAATTTTTAAAATAAGGTATTTTTTGTATTAACCGAATAACATTTGTATAAAATATGGCCATATAATTAATTCTTGCTAGTGGCTTTACGTAGCACCGACACAGATAGGTCTTGATGGCGAGGATGGGTTAGGAAAGGCCTAGCAGTTGGAAGGAAGCGGCCGTGGCCTTAATTAAGGTACAGCCCCAGCATTTTCCTGGTGTGAGAATGGGAAACCACGGAAAACCATCCTCAGGGCTGCCAACAGTGGGATTTGAACCTACTATCTCCCGGATGCAAGCTGGTAGAATGAATTGAGACATACTAGTTTCATAAAGCGTAAGGGGCCGGTGACCTGGCTGTTAGGCCCCTTGAAACAACAAACATCATCATTATCATCATCCTCCTCATCATCATCATCATAATCATCAATAAAGCGTAATGTTGAAATAAGCTATGCTGCTACAGTTTTCACCTAATGATTACATGTTAAAAATGTTAAAATGTGTGGTATGTTGTCTCACGTGCCACAGAAGTCGTGTTTGCCTGGCACCTAATGGCATGCGTGGCATAGGTTCGCCATCTCTGCCCCAAACGTTGTCACGTATTGTTGATGACGTGAAAGGAGATTGCGTTGGGGCGGCCATGTTTCCAGAAGCACCGGGCGAGTTGGTCGTGCGGTTAGAGACGCGCGGCTGTGAGCTTGCATCCGGGAGATAGTGGGTTCGAATCCCACTGTTGGCAGCCCTGAAGATGGTTTTCCGTGGTTTCCCATTTTCACACCAGGCAAATGCTGGCGCTGTACGTAAATTAAGGCTACAGCCGCTTCCTTCCAACTCATAGGCCTTTCCTATCCCTTCGTCGCCATAAGACCTATCTGTGTCGGTGCGATGTTAAGCGACTAGCAAAAAAAAAGTTTCCAGAAGTAGCAAGACTACTGGTGCGAAGACAGAATACTGCACGTTGTCTGATTAATAGAGGGCGGATTTTAACATGCTATTTTTCCGGAGCGTCTCCTATAGAGATCATTTGCCCCTACTTGCACCATATGATATGGACCTGCGTGTAATTGGAATTGTGGAAGTGTAGAGTGTTGCATGTGAGCAAAGGAACGTTTAGGACGACACAAATACCCAGTCCCCAGGCCAGGGATATTAGCCGGGGATCGAACACGGGGCCGCCGGGTGACAGGCGGACGCTCCCCCACACTAAGGAGCTGGACTAATCTGCTCATCAGAAATAAAGGCGATTCATACCATTTGAAATTGAATGGCAAAGTTTTATAATACATATGAATGCACATATACGGGATACGCACATATTCTTGACATACGTGCATATATAATTGTAGTTTTAGTTAGGATTTTGTACAAAACAACATATAATATTGAATATTAATTTTTAAATCGGTACAACAATGCAAATAAATGAATATCTAAAAATTCCTTTACAAAAGCTTTTACAATGAATTTTTGTTGACAGTCGACAGAATTTACGAGAGCTTGATAATGTGTCATTCCTTTTTCGGTGGCGTTTTGGTATTCGGTTCGGATGTTGGAATTATAGAAAGGTAATGTTTTACGAGACCTTAAGTAGCAGAGATAAACGATCCCTTCTCGATACTTGGGAGGGACCAACCTACCCGCCCCAGAATGTATTCTTATATAGAATAATTAAAACAGAAACAACCTGAAACTAAATAATGCCACCATTAACTTTGTTTCTATGGTCTTGCCGCTAGCAGGACCTAACCAGTCCAGACCAATATTTTGCAGATCTAGTGCATAAATTGCTGTCCTTTAGTGCATAGATGCATGCATATTTTGCCGTTTTAATGCAAGTGAATTCGCCCTCTACAGGTTAACAACGTACACGCGGTCACCCTGAAAAGCAATGGCTTAACCGGCTTGATATGCGAGCGATGATTGTCAGTCCTGATGACGCTTTGGATTGAGTGAAATAGAGGAAAGAAAGGTAGGTAGCAACCCTGCACCTGCGCGGGGTGTTTGCTACAAGAACTTATTTGTCTCTTTTTTTACCATAATAGAAATACGAACGGCTTTTGGGAAAGTGTTTATTAGAGAAATACTGTATACATTTAAGACTAAGATAAAAATGTGTTATTATAAAAGACCATATCACTAAATCAGAAATAGGCTGATTCTTCAGAGCAGGAGTTCGCTGTACCTCGACATCATGGGACAAAATTAATGACTTCATCCTTGTCCATTCTACCTTCAATAACGAAAACAACCTTACAACAAGAAGGAACAATTAACTAACTAATTTCACTAATGACAAACCAATATTGTTACGCGGTAAGCCACGTCAAAATAATGTTCAGCGGAGTCATCACGCCCTCTTTCGGCGTAGTGTCTCGCAATTTACGAACGTGGAATGACGACCATGAGTTCCGAGCTGGGTCTGACTTTCCTTGTACCTGCTAGTATCAGGCTCATCTTCTGCATTTTTTCCTCATTACCCTATTTGGTTCTTATTCTCTTCCGACGCCAACTGCATTAGGCTACGCTTGCGAAGCCGCACTATTCATTTCATATTGATGGTGTGAAAACGGGAAACCACCCCTATGTCGAAGGTTATTGAACTCACCATCTCTCAAATGCATGCAAATTTACACGTTGCTAAGTCGCTAGGTACACGGTGGGAATTATAATAGCAATTATGAGCCACTAACAACTTTTTCTGCTTTTTTCCGGCGACGCCGAGGTGCCAGCGTTTTGTCCCGCCGCTAAACTTTACGACACAAGAGTGGCGTACGTAGGCACCTTTAGATACTATTGAACTGAACCGAGATCGAACACGCCAACATGAGATCGGGCGGCCAAAACACCTGACCCAATCAGTCCGAGAGCATAGTGCTTTTATCACAAGAAGAATACTAGCAATATACCCGTGCTTCTCTACGGTTTTAAACTGAAAATTATTATTTAAAGTTTTACATTTTGGAGAGTCCACTGTCAGCTAAGCCTGTAAAATACTCCCTCAGTTCGTACGTCAAACGGTTTTGGGGGAATGATTATTTATTTTCTGATCTAACACTTATTTTGACCCCATACGGAACATTTTGAAGGTTTAGAACCTATATTATTTAAAATCTGGGATGTAAAGCGACCAACTTGTGTAATTTTGATTTTGTACGCCGAACAGTAATGGAGGAATGAATACTTTTACATCTAGGATATACAAGACCAACCTTCATTAAAAAAGTTCGTCCCTGAAACGGTTTCGGAAAAATGGATATTGAGTTTTTGAGAGTCAACCACCATCTAAACCCCTTGGGGGAGAAATATTTTGAAGTATACGATATTTTACACCTAGGACATAAAATAAAACCCTTGTCGTAAAATTACAACTTTGTACGTCAAACTGTTTTGGAGGGATGAAAATTTTCGCTTACGGAGCGAACCTCGTTTAACACTTCAGGGTTGGAACGTTAAAAAAAATTCCTATTTCACACCTAGAATTTGGATTTGGAATTTTGTCTTCGTACGTTAAACCGTTTCGGAGGAAGGAAGGAAAATATTTGTTTTAATGATGATGATGCTTGTTGTTTTAAGGGGCCTAACATCGAAGTTCATCGGCCCCAATATTTGTTTTCGGATCTTAAATCCCATTTAACACTCCGAACGGTTAAATTAGTTTCAAACCTTCTGTTATTTAACATCTAGGATATCATTTGAAGTTTTAATATCATAATTCAAACGGTTTCATATAAATGCATATTTTTGTCATCATTCCTTACCCCCGAGTCAAAACCCCCTTAGGGGTCTATTGTTTTAAGTCCACTTCTTATTTGCATCCTCATAAAAATAATTCAAGTCCTTTTACACCCTTAAGTTGATCCCCTCCCCCGCCACAAAATACGTGTATATGTTTAAAGGAGATTGAAAATACCAATTTCCTCGACCGTAACATCCTTTGTTTTCGAGTATTCTCGTACAAAGAATTCAACTCATTTTTCAATTCAATTATCCCCGCTTTAATTGGATTTTCCGGAAACTAAAGAATATGTGTTTCTTTATTTTTAAGGGAGATTCGAAATACAAATTTTCATGTCTGTGTCATCTTCAGTTTTTAAGATATCAGTATCCTCATAAAAAGAAATCAACCCATTTTTCAGTCCTTCTTATAACCCCCTTAAATAAATTTTCCAAAAATAATAATTCGTGTCTCTTTATTTTTAAAGGAGATTCCAAATACTCATTTCCATGTCTATAATATCTTCAGTTTTGGAGA
Source organism: Anabrus simplex (assembly GCF_040414725.1). Taxonomy (NCBI): domain Eukaryota; kingdom Metazoa; phylum Arthropoda; class Insecta; order Orthoptera; family Tettigoniidae; genus Anabrus; species Anabrus simplex. The sequence continues at coordinate 503,287,622 of NC_090265.1, read as the reverse complement.
TACAAGTATCCTAATAAACAATTCAACCCCTTTTTCAGTCATTTTACCCCCCTCCCCTTAAGGGGTTTTTCCAAAAACACACGTGTTTCTTTATTTTATTCCAAATACCGATTTTCACGTCTAATATTTTTAGTTTTGGAGATACCAGGATCATAATAAAAATAATTCCACCCTTTTTCAGTCATTTTACTCCCCCCTTAAGTGTTATTTCCGAAAACAAAACAAAAGAGGTGTTACTTTATTTTTAAACGAGATTAAAAATACCAATTTTCACGTCTGTAATGTGTTAAGTTTTTGAGAAATACTATAGATCTGCTAATTTTAAAAATTCACCCCCTTCAACACTTATCCTTAAGTGGATTTTCAGAAAAAAAGTTATGCGTGTTCCTTTGATTTTACAGGAAATACAAAATACCAATGTTCACGTCTGTAACATGTAACGTTATTGAGATATATGGCATATATTCTCATTTTAAAAATTCACCCCATTTGGCACTCCTGTTTACTCCATTTTAAGAAGATTTTCCAAAATATAAGAAATACGTGTTTCTTTATGTTTAAAGAAGACTTCAAATACCAATTTTCAAGGCTGTAACATCTTCAGTTTTTGAGATATAAGTATCCTCATAAAAGGTATTCAACCCATTTTCACAATTTTCACCCCTTTAAGAGGATTTTCCAAAAACAAAAAAATTACGTGTTTCCTTATTTTTAAATATTCCAAATACCAATTTTGACGTTTTTAAACTGTTAAGTTTTTGAGATACAGATACACTCATTTTAAAAATACATCCCTCTTTTCACCCCTTTAGCGACGGAATATCAAAAAATTCTCCCTTAGTGAGCACCTATATTGTAATATAAATGTATCCTCAAAATTTCATTTCTTTATGTCCAGTAGTTTTGGCTCGGCGACGATGAATCAGCCAGTCAGGACATGTTTTATATACACTGACTGACAGAGCAAATGCAACACCAAGGAGGAGTGGTTCGAAAGGGATGAAAGTTGGGGAAAAAACAGAGACGGCACGGACGAATAATTGATGTTTATTTCAAACCGATATGCAGGTTACACAATGCGCACGGCATCGACTCAGTAGGATGTAGGACCACCGTGAGCGGCGATGCATGCAGAAACACGTCGAGGTACAGTGTCAATAAGAGTGCGGATGGTGTCCTGAGGGATGGTTCTCCATTCTCTGTCAACCATTTGCCACAGTTGGTCGTCCGTACGAGGCTGGGGCAGAGTTTGCAAACGGCGTCCAATGAGATCCCACACGTGTTCGATTGGTGAGAGATCCGGAGAGTACGCTGGCCACGGAAGCATCTGTACACCTCGTAGAGCCTGTTGGGAGATGCGAGCAGTGTGTGGGCAGGCATTATCCTGCTGAAACAGAGCATTGGGCAGCCCCTGAAGGTACGGGAGTGCCACCGGCCGCAGCACATGCTGCACGTAGCGGTGGGCATTTAACGTGCCTTGAATACGCACTAGAGGTGACGTGGAATCATACGCAATAGCGCCCCAAACCATGATGCCGCGTTGTCTAGCGGTAGGGCGCTCCACAGTTACTGCCGGATTTGACCTTTCTCCACGCCGACGCCACACTCGTCTGCGGTGACTATCACTGACAGAACAGAAGCGTGACTCATCGGAGAACACGACGTTCCGCCATTCCCCCATCCAAGTCGCTCTAGCCCGGCACCATGCCAGGCGTGCACGTCTATGCTGTGGAGTCAATGGTAGTCTTCTGAGCGGGCGCCGGGAGTGCAGGCCTCCTTCAACCAATCGACGGGAAATTGTTCTGGTCGATATTGGAACAGCCAGGGTGTCTTGCACATGCTGAAGAATGGCGGTTGACGTGGCGTGCGGGGCTGCCACTGCCACCGCTTGGCGGCGGATGCGCCGATCCTCGCGTGCTGACGTCACTCGGGCTGCGCCTGGACCCCTCGCACGTGCCACATGTCCCTGCGCCAACCATCTTCGCCACAGGCGCTGCACCGTGGACACATCCCTATGGGTATCGGCTGCGATTTGACGAAGCGACCAACCTGCCCTTCTCAGTCCGATCACCATACCCCTCGTAAAGTCGTCTGTCTGCTGGAAATGCCTCCGTTGACGGCGGCCTGGCATTCTTAGCTATACACGTGTACTGTGGCACACGACAACACGTTCTACAATGACTGTCGTCTGAGAAATCACGGTACGAAGTGGGCAATTCGCCAACGCCGTGTCCCATTTATCGTTCGCTACGTGCGCAGCACAGCGGAGCATTTCACATCATGAGCATACCTCAGTGACGTCAGTCTACCCTGCAATTGGCATAAAGTTCTGACCACTCCTTCTTGGTGTTGCATTTGCTCTGTCAGTCAGTGTATATATGTAGATAAGAATATAAACTCTTAAAATGAATATGTTTGATCATCCTACGCAATAGTCACCACAAGACCATTCTTTAAAAAATACGGATGAGGAGCAGATGACGGACCGTGCCGCTGGGTTTTCGTGACAACGTCTCGCGACACAAGTCTGGTTTAGGGTGGAATGAAAGACACGTTGCACAGTCAATAACACAAAATGATTTTATATTTGTACTTGTTAAGTTGTTGATGTTATGTACTGTGGACTAACTTATCTGTCTCGCCGCCTAGTGACGCGTATGCCTGATTATACAGTCCGAGCATGCACGTACTGCACTACTTCGCATCATTCTGTATGTAAGTCTTATGATTCTGTGCATTTATAATCTATGAAGCAAAAGTCTGAGAAGAGTTGTTTTTTATTCTTTAATCGGGAGAGTTGGCCGTGCGGTTAGGGGTGCGCAGCTCTGAACTTGAATCCGGGAGATAGTAGGTTCGAACCGCACTTCCAGCAACCCTGAAGATGGTTTTCTGGGGTTTCCTATTTTCACACCAGGCAAATGCTGGGGGTGTACCTTAATTAAGACCATAGCCGCTTCCTTCCCACTCCTAGGCCTTTCCTATCCCATCGTCACCATAAGACGTACCTGTGTCGGTGTGACGTTAAACAAATTGTGAAAAAATCCTTTTTAAAGTGATACCACTCTTGTGTCTTAAGATTTTCCGGCGGGACGAAGCCCTGGCACTTTGGCGTCTCCAAAAACCGCAGTAGTAGTTACTATATTTAGTGGCTCATAAGGTATTTTCGGAATTTCATACACCATGTAACCTCAGGCCTAATTACGTTAATTCCACCGCAATAGTGTCCGGCAGCTTGGCTGAATAATCACCGTAACGGCTTTTAGTACAGAGATTTTTTTTTTTGCTAGGGGCTTTATGTCGCACCGACACAGATAGGTCTTATGGCGACGATGGGATGGGAAAGGCCTAGCAGTTGGAAGGAAGCGGCCGTGGCCTTAATTAAGGTACAGCCCCAGCATTTGCCTGATGTGAAAATGGGAAACCACGGAAAACCATTTTTAGGGCTGCCGATGGTGGGATTCGAACCTACTATCTCCCGGATGCAAGCTCACAGCCGCGCGCCTCTATGCGCACAGCCAACTCGCCCGGTTTAGTACAGAGAGCCCCGGGTTTGACTCCCGGCCGGATCTGCAATTTTTATATGAAATGGTTTATTCCCTTAGCTCGGGGACTGCAACTGATACACTTCATCAAAGTGTGAAGGCTTTCACGGCCAGTGTCAATATAATAAAAATCTTCCGGGCTATTATACCGTGGTCCACTCCTCTCATGCCTTCCAGACGTTTCGACTACTGCTGCGGTAGAAGACATGACTCTTCATTGTAACTGCCTTAGGCTTCTTCATAAATTTCTGGACTATATTTATGCTCAAAAGCACTGGCCTAGTTGAACGAGTTTTGCTATCGTCCAACACAATAACACGCAGTTTCCCCACACATGGTAGATGCCACCTAACTTCATCGGAGGGTCTGCCTTACAAGGGCTGCACCAAACTAGGAATAACCACACGAAATTATTATTATTATTATTATTATTATTATTATTATTATTATTATTATTATTATTATTATTATTATTATTATTTACAGACGTTCAAACTTTTAAAGTAAAATATCTGGATATTTTTGTGGTATATCCCGACATGTTTCAAAACATCGTTGATAACGTAATTTTGAAGAATATTTAGCACTTTATACTACTCAATTACAAAATTTCTCTTATTTATTTATTTATTTATTTATTTATTTATTTATTTATTTATTTATTTATTTATTTATTTATTTATTTATTTATTTATTTATTTATTTATGTACTTTTACATACTGAAATTTTCCACGTATTTTATAAATACTGAAATACTGCATGTATCCGAGCCTTAGAACTGATGACTCTTCATTGTAACTGCCTTAGGTTTCTTCATAAATTTCTGGACTAGATTTATGCTCAATAGCACTGGCCTAGTTGAACGGGTTTTATAGTTTCTTTCCAAAATTATTTTTCGGGAAGCTTTGATCTGAACTGATCTTTTGTCCTTAAATACTCACAGTCGCATTGTTATGTAGAAATAATAAAATAAAAAGCATTACGTTAAAGATTCTGTCATATTTAAGAACACCACCAGCTGATTGCATCTGCCTTGCCACTGCCCACTGAACAACAATTCCCTCTAGCTACTTAAAACGAGAAAATACCTAGGATTCTAAAAAAATACAGGAAAACTAAATCTACTGTCAAAATCGGGATATAAGTCTCTGCGATCAGGAGAGAGGGAGGAAGAACCACAAATAGGGAGTCGGCACGTCTGTTATTATTATTATTATTATTACACTGGAATGGCACAGTTATTCTGTATTCTGTATTCAATTACACACAATACAATGGGTCAGAATTTAGAGTCGGAAGTCAATACAATACAATGCAATTCTGACATTTTCAATCCCCACAGACTTTGTCCTTACGGAACAACCATTGCGGTACCATCCTCTTAGTCTTGGAGATAGCTTTCTAACGATACTCCACACGAGGAGTCGAAATTGTCATTTAAATGGCCAACTTGAAGATTTTAAGAAGAGATCCAACTTCAAACCTTGGGTTCCTGCCTTGCAACGTTATTGTTCTTTGTTTGATTCAGACCAATTTTCATTCGAATGTAAGACATTCGGTAATGTTGACTGGACCAAGCTCTTTGAGATTCTGAAGGAGATCGGGATCAGATAACGAGAAAGAAGAATTACCTACAATCTGTACAAAAATTATTTTGCATTGATAAGAATCTAGGGCTCTGAAAAAAGGAGCAGAAATCCAGAAAGGAGTGAAGCAAGACTGCAGCTTTATAAAGAACGGGCCATAAAGGAAATCAAGAGGGAATTTAGAAAGGTAATCACAATCCAAGAAGAAGAAATCAAAACCTCTGAGATTTCCCGATGATATTGTTTTATCTGAGTCTAGAGAAGATCTGTAGAAATTGCTGAATGGTATGGACACAGTGTTGGAGAAGAAGTACAAGATGAAAATATATAAGTCCAAAACAAAGGTAATGTTGAGGAGTTGAACGAAGTCAGGTGATGCAGGGAATATTAGAATAGGAAATGAAGTCTTAAAGGAAATGTATGAATATTGTTATCTGCGGGTATTAGAACTAAATATGGCAGAAGTAAGGAGGACATAAAATGCAGACGAATGGAAGCAAAGAAGGTCTTTCTTAAGAAAATAAAAATGCTCACTCCCGAACATTGATACAGGAATTACGAGTAGAACTATGTTTTTGAAAATCTTCGTCTGGAGCGTGGCATTGTATGGATGTGAAACATGGACGATAACTAGTTCAGAAAGAAAGAGAATAGAAGCTATTGGTCTGTGTTGTTACAGAAGAATGATGAAGGTGATATGGGTAAATCAAATGATGAGATATTGAATCAAAATGTTGAAAGGAGATTGGTTTGGCAAAATCTGACTAGAAGGCGAGATGGAATGATAGGACACATGATAAGCCAGCTAGGACTTGTTCAGCTGGTTTTTGAGGGAAATGTGGGCGGCAAGAGCGGAAGGGATACACCAAAGTATGTATATGACAAACAGATTCGAATAGTTCAAGGACGTAGTAGATACGCACAAATGACAAGGTTAGCACAGAATAGGGTGGCATGTGGGGCTGCATCAAACCAAGTTATGGACTGATGACCCGAACAACAACACGTAAGACATTAAATTCTCTATCATTAGTCATCATAGGCACCTACACATATCTTGTGGTTTCAGAATCATAACAATCCAATAACTCAAAATCGTCACTATTTTCATTCCTGCTCCCCTCCCCACCTCCTGCCCCTGAGACACACCAAGTGCAATACTATTCTTCTCGACATCCATTTACAATCAAACGGTACCTCAACCATTCGGATCGGATCTTCATTCCCCGAGCTGTTAATGCGCATGTGAGCACACGGATTCTTTACGCTGAACTTCGAATGTCATCATCATCATCATCATCATCATCATCTGTTTATCCTCCAGGTTCGGTTTTTCCCTCGGACTTAGCGAGGGATCCCACCTTTACCGCCTCAAGGGCAGTGTCCTGGAGCTTCAGACTCTTGGTCGGGGGATACAACTGGGGAGAATGACCAGTACCTCACCCAGGCGGCCTCACCTGCTATGCGGAACAGGGGCCTTGTGGAGGGATGGGAAGATTGGAAGGGATAGGCAAGGAAGAGGGAAGGAAGCGGCCGTGGCCTTAAGTTAGGTACCATCCCGGCATTCGCCTGGAGGAGAAGTGGGAAACCACGGAAAACCACTTCGAGGATGGCTGAGGTGGGAATCGAACCCACCTCTACTCAGTTGACCTCCCGAGGCTGAGTGGACCCCTGTCCAGCCCTCGTGGCAGCTAATCACGCTAACCACTACACCACAGAGGCGGACTAAGGTAAGGTAAGGGTATATTCTGCCCGAACTGAGGTCCGAACCTCCGCACAGCTGTGCCTGAGCCGGAGTTTACTTGCGGTAGGGTGGATAGTTCCTTTCCGCTCCTCCATTCCATTACCGCCCCCCCCCCCACCAACAGCGCATGGCAACCCATCCAAATCTTGACCACGCCCAATGTTGCTTAACTTCGGAGATCTCACGGGATCCGGTGTTTCAACACGGCTACGGCCGTTGGCACTTCGAATGTAAGTAGTCTAAATTTCTAGACGAAACGTGAAAAACCAAGAAGCCATATGATTCGTTTGTTAGTGGTTAAAGTGGCACCAAGCATTAATTAAAGCCATCGATCAGTAGCTCTTTATCCCGTGTACAGAATTCTGCTCTTCTCCTGATCACTTCCATAAGGAACGTGACCTATCTACAAATCTCCTCACTGACACCCCTTTCCCGTGGTGTAGAGGTAGCGTGTCTGCCTCTTACCCGGAGGCCCCGGGTTCGATTCCCGGCCAGGTCAGGGATTTTTGCCTGGACCTGAGGGCTGATTCGAGGTCCACTCAGCCTACGTGATTAGAATTGAGGAGCTATCTGACGGTGAGATGGCGGCCCCCGTCTAGAAAGCCAAGAATAACGGCCGAGAGGATTCGTCGTGTTGACCACACGACACCTTGTAATCTCTAGGCCTTCGGGCTGAGCAGCGGTCGCTTGGTAGGCCAAGGCCCTTCCAGGGCTGTAGTGCCATGGGGGGGGGGGGACACACCCCTTTCCGATTCGACACGAAACATGTCCACTTTCGGAGAGAGGAATCTTGTATCAGTTACTCATCCGGTCACACCCATCTTCCTTCTTTCAGACACGTAATGATTACGTGTAAATTGTTCCCGGTAGAGAGAGACACATCGGATCTCGAGCCCACGACCTTTTGTCTGACACGCAACTAGCACTCCCACGCCATTCCATTCCATTGTTTGGAGGACGGGATCGTCACATCTTCAGTCAAGAATGTCGGGCCTAGCCGCTCGTTAGAGCCGCATGACGTCACTGGCGAAAGGATGGCTTGTAAGAGCCTTGACGATACATTTCGTCATAATAAGAAAATGTGACCAGATTAATCACTACATACAGGAACACCTGGGTAACTGAGAGAGGCTGCTGGCCTGATTAACAAGGACCTGATATCAGGAACATTTACAACATAACAGTTATGATACGCACTGTACGTAGTGCAGCGAGCGGTTCGTATGGGAACACAGGCTGAACGGTTGATGTGTCCGGTAAATCTTGAGCCCGGTGGCTGGTAGGATCCTCGAAAAGCTCCACCAGATGTTATATGGAAACCATAAAACCCGATGGCGGTGCCGTAAAGCTACTTACAGCACATGAGGAGGAGTGAGATTGTTTGCCGTTGCTTTCCTCATTGGGTCAGAAAGTGCCTTTGCAACATGATCGGTGTTATGAGTAGCATTCAGCGGCAACTATACCTCAGCAGGTTCCATACTGTCACAGCCGTAAACGCGACTGAGACTTCGCAGGAAGCTAGATATTGCATTGCCGGATTGAGCGGCTCAGACGATTGAGGCGCTGGCCTTCTGACCCCAACGTGGCAGGTTCGATCCTGGCTCAGTTCGGCGGTACATGAAGGTGTTCTAATACGTCAGCCTTGTGTCGGTAGATTTACTGACACATAAAAGAACTCCTGCAGGACTGAATTCCGCCACCTCGGCGTCTCCGAAAACCGTAAAGTGGTGGTTAGAGGGACTTAAAACCAATAACAGTATTCATTATTGTACCGAAGGTATACCTGCCCCATGCATTTAAATCGAGAGCCTTTTATAAGGTCGTCTGGAACTTGGTTATCAAACTGTTTGATACAAGAAGTTGGGACGTTTCTCGACAGATGTCACTACTATCAACTTATGTTGCGCCCTCTGGGGTGAAGTGAACTATTCATTTTCAAAGTAATTTTGTATGTCAAGGTTTCCTAAACTGAATTGTTTATAGTTTGTTTTTGGTGTTCAAAAGTTATCAACACTTCTATCTCTTCGCGCCAACTTAATTCGTTAGCCAATTAGAAAATTTGTACATTTAATTAAGTAACCAATCAGTGTTTTTTATATTTATTTGATCGTCCAATGAAGATTGTAGCTGTGTCAGGTTTTGACCCAGAGGAATCTGGAACCTTCCTCTCCACTATAAAAGCTGGCACATCTTAAGCCATGTTTTCTTTGTGATCGCTCCAGTCTAGAGTATTCGTAACGGAGGCAGGGGGAAAGGGCTCTCTCGTCCATCTTCGGGAGGTCCACCAGCTCAAGGTAATGGCAGATTCTGCTTAACAACGTTATAGTCTTTGAAAGCTAGCTCGAAGGGGAAGGTTTCAAATTTCTTTCACAATGTAACTCTTATTTCGTAATGCAAATTCTCAAGCAAGCCTAAAGAACTTACTCGAACTTAGGGAATAAGGAGTGAGGTACCCTCTTGTATTCCCTCTCAACTTGATATCATTTTGTAACCTTTAACATCTATCTAGTAATTTCGGTAACTTAAATATTGTTCTCCATCTAGTCACCTCCGTAGTATAGGCTTAGCCTCTGTAACGTCGGGCCATAAGCCCACATGGGGTTTTAAGTATTTCATGTAAATTTCTTACCATCTTGATTTTCGGCCAGTAACTTTAACCTTTTGTTTTTTGCCAAAGGCCAGGTAGAATGGGTACTTCTTATCCCTGTTACAGTTAACCTAATTCACTTCATTTTAAGGCAAATCAAACTGTTGAGAAGTTAAGACTGTGAATACTGTTTAATTTTGTTAAAATTAGGTTGTGCCGTTTATAGGCCTGGAAAGTGTAAATTTGTAGACCAAGGATGCTCTTCCTACTAGAGTAAAAGAAATTGGGAGATCCGTCTCCTTGTCTGTTGGTTAAAATGAGCAATAGTGCTGTTGTAAAATTTGTAATTAGGGAGCTTCAAGCTCAGGTTGTTAATTGGTTATTAGTTGATTATTCTGATTTTTTTCTACTATTGTTACCCCAGCTCAAGAGCTAGATTTTGTACCTGATTTGTTATTTGCTTAGCAAAGTGTAAGTTTAAAATTTGGAAAGAAACAAAAGATATAAGGAAGAAGTATAGCTCCAGTTTTAAAGTTTTAAATTAATCTTCTCCGCCTCTGTGGTGTAGTGGTTAGCGTGATTAGCTGCCACCCCCGGAGGTCCGGGTTCGATTCCCGGCTCTGCCACGAAATTTGAAAAGTGGTACGAGGGCTGGAACGGGGTCCACTCAGCCTCGGGAGGTCAACTGAGTAGAGGTGGGTTCGATTCCCACCTCAGCCATCCTGGAAGTGGTTTTCCGTGGTTTCCCACTTCTCCTCTAGGCGAATGCCGCGATGGTACCTAACTTAAGGCCACGGCCGCTTCCTTCCCTCTTCCTTGCCTATCCCATCCGATCTTCCCATCCCTCCACAAGGCCCCTGTTCAGCATAGCAGGTGAGGCCGCCTGGGCGAGGTACTGGTCATTCTCCCTAGTTGTATCCCACAACCAAGAGTCTGAAGCTCCAGGACACTGCCCTTGAGGCGGTAGAGGTGGGATCCCTCGCTAAGTCCGAGGGAAAAACCGACCCTGGAGGGTAAACAGATGATGATGATGAAATTAATCTTCTGATTTTTCTATATCCCCCCATTCATGCCCGCACCTTCTTTCACCTCTGTAAACCATGGTATCCCCGTAACAATTATTATTAGATATTGCTCTGACGCATGGGACGAATGGACTTTACTTTTGATCATCGAATGAGCACTAAGGATTCAGAAATTCCATGCCCCATGCAAGATACAGTACATTAAGTGCCTCAGCTTACTAAGACGATTGCTGTCGGGCCCCGCGATGTAGGGGGCAACGCGTCTGCCTGTCACCCGGCAGCCCCGGGTTTGATTCCCGGCCGGGTCAGGGGATAATAATTGTAAATTATTAATATATCTGGCCTGGGGACTGGGTGTTTGTGTCGTCCTTAACGTTCCTTTCCTCACATTCAACACTTTACACGTCCGCAAATTCCAAATACACGCAGGCTCGTAACGCCCCAAACAAATAGCATTTTTTGAAAAAAAAAATAAAAGACGACTACTGCCCAGCCAGATATCCTACAGGCACTGGAATGCCAGACGGTCAATGTGACGATAATCTCAGTCATATTTCCTAGCTTTCTTGACCGAGCCAACCGGCTCTCATATCAGACACTCCACAGTTGATCTCACCCACGAGGCCGAGTGAACCCTGTTCCAGCCCTCAGTCCAGGGTTAACATTTATAAACAATCAACCAACCAACCCCATGGTAAAACAGCCCCTAAGAGCCTTGGCTTTCCAAGCGACCGCTGCTCAGGCCGAAGACCTACAGATTATGAGGTGTCATGTGGTCAGCACGACGGATCCTCTCGGCCGTTAATCTTGGCTTTCCAGACCGGGGTCGCCATCTCACTGTCAGATAGCTCCTCAATTGTAATCACGTAGGCTGAGTGGACCTCGAACCAGCCCTCAGATCCAGGTAAAATCCCTGACCTGGCCGGGAATCGAACGCGGGGCCTCCGGGTAAGAGGCGGGCACGCTACCTTTACTCCGCGAGGCCGGCACATTTTAAAAAAGATGGGATTATTATTATTATTATTATTATTATTATTATTAGCGTGTTTTGTGGATTTTGAGAATGGGTCGACACGAAACAATCAGAAGATTAATTTTTAAACTTTAAAATTGTAGCTTTGTTTTCTTTCTCTGCCGTTCTTGGTTTCTTTGGTATGTTAAATTTTAACAATTCATGTACAAAAGTCCATAAGATGGGGTAAGAATTTTGAGCTTGAAGCTCCCTAATTTTACATTATCCACGAGCGCTGAGGCTCCTTTCAACAAACAGTGAAGGAGACGGTTCTCCCAATTTCTTTTACACCAGTAGTAGGAATATAGCATTCAAATGTACAATCTTAACAGACCACCTTTACTCCAACAATTTACACAGGAGACTACTCTCCAAACATTACACCTTTTCAGCCTTTCAGAGGTACCATTCAATATTTACATTGACATCTCTACATTAGTAGAACGAGCATCCATGCTCTATAAAATTTACCTTTACCTTCCAGGCCGTTCGAAGGCGAAACCTGGATTTTACAAATTCGAGCAGTATTCAGTGTCTAGTATGCTCAACTGTCTAACGTCTTAACATAAAAGGAATGGAATCGATTTTCATAGGGGTATTCAGTACCCATTCTACCGGGCCTTTGTGAAAAACAATAGGTTAAAGGAAGTGGCCCAAAAAATCTAAATGGTACGGAATCGGACACTTGCGCTCCTTGAAATTTGCAATGAAAAGCTTAAAACCCTATTTGGGCTTATGGCCCGAAGTTACAAAGGCTAATCCTATGCTACTGAAGTGACCAGATGGGGAAAATATTTAAGTTACAAAGGTTACATATAGAAAATGATTACAAATTCATAAACCCCACGGCACTTAACGCCCTTGAAAGGGCCTTGGCCTTCCCAGCGATCGCTGCTCAGGCCGAAGGCCTGCAGATTGCGAGGGGTCGTGTGGTCAGCACGACGCATCCTCTCTGCCGTTATTCTAAGCTTTCGAGACCACAGCCGCCATCTCACCGTCAGATAGCTCCTCAATTCGAATCACGTACGCTGAGTGGACGTCGAACCAGCCCTCAGGTCGAGAGAAAAAATCCTGACCTTGCCGGGAATCGAACTCGAGGCCTCCGGGCGAGAGGAAGGCACGCTACCCTTACACCACGGGGCCGGCTTACAAAGTCATAGTCACCTCAAAATCGAGTTGATAGGGAACACGAAAGGGTAGCGCACTCTCTATTCCCTGATTACGTTTAAGTTCCTTTGATTGGCTTGAGATTTACATTAGAAGTTTGAAATTTACATTTTAGAAAATAGTGCATTATTAAAGGTTGGAAACCTTCCCCTCGAGCTACATGTCAAAAACTATCACTTAGTTAAACCAGGACTGCCATTATCTTGAGCTGATGGACTACTCGATGATGAACGAGGCACCCCGCCTCCTTTATAAACACACACACTAGACTGGAGCGATGAAATAAGACCACCAGGTCGAAAATGTGCCAGCTTTTATATCCGAGAGGAAGGTTACAGAAAACTCTGGGCCACGGCCTGACCTACCCCCTTTTAGTGCTGGGAGTGTCCAAGGACCGACACTTGGTTTGTTTACTGGGACTTGGTGACTGAATACTGAAATGCAAATAAAAATTATAATTTCATACGAAATTTTGTTGTAAATAATTCCGCGGCCAGAAATCATAATCGCCTGCACACAAAAATAGCCTACTTGTCGGAGAACACTAATTGTCTCAAGATTAAGCAAGTTTTTACATTTTGATGGTGATGATGATGATTGGTTTTAGATGTAACATTTATATTGAGGAATATTGAGGCATATTGATATATATACATACATATTATAATTTTGTCTATACAGTTCAACTTTTTGCTTCATACTTCGTTTTCCCTCGGATTTGGTGTAAAAAGATTCGAAAAAAAATCACTTCAATATTAGAAATGTCGACGAAAGGTCCTCTTCAATTTTTGCTTGCTTGCTTATCTGTCTGTATCTACAGTACTTCATGGTAAAATAGCCAGATACACTTTCTCGAAACTCGGTATGTAAGCTGAGTGATAACCGGGGTGTGATTAGCATACAGAGCAAAAAAATCATAGTCATCTCCGCAAGGCCATGAAGGCCCTTGGAAGGGTGGAAGGTAAGGGATTCCACTATCCGTAGGCCCTTGGAAGGGTGGAAGGTAAGGGATTCCACTATCCGTAACCTCTACGCTTACTGGGTAGAGTGGTTAGCTCTACGCCCGGCCGCCTTTGCCCCCAGGAATTAACCTGGTACTCATTTTTGGTGTAGGCTGAGTGAACCTCAGGACCATATGCACCTCCGGAAGTGGAAATCTCGTTTCATAATTTTTTCGACTTTTTGACGTGGAATCGAACTTACGTCCTTCCGGGTGAACCAAACACGCCTGTACCGCCTCGGCCAGGCAGCTCAGGATTAGCATAGAGTGGCGTAACCATATTAAGGGGACCTAAACGTGAAATGTCGAATTTCTCTTGCAGGATCGAAACAAAGTACGACAGAAAAATGGTATAAAATATAATTTTCAATCTTTTACGTTTTACGCATTTTCACCAGCGAGGAATAATAACGGAGATCTTCGCATTTCTTACAGTTTTCACAGTGTATATTCATCCTATCCAACCATTATATGTAGTAACAAACATTGCAGATACCATTTCCAATCATTTATGTCTTCGACACTTATACCGCACGGGCTGTAATAATATATATATTGGCGATTTAGATTTTAACTGTTAAATCCATCAACGGCGAACACCAACATGAAAGTATGCTTCAATCGTCCCATTGTAAGGAGTTAACTGACGATGGCGGCAATTTTTCTACTGATTTTTTCATACGGAACAAAGTCGTGTGCTCTTCAGTCCACTGATCAAGAAAATAATGAATATGACTATCAGAAAAAGAAGAAAAACGTGAAGGAAGGATCGCACGAAGAATGAGATAAAAGTGCGTCATAAGGAGCTGAAAATGGCGATTCTTTTTTTGCTAGGGGCTTTACGTCGCACCGACACAGATAGGTCTTATGGCGACGATGGGATAGGAAAGGCCTAGGAGTTGGAAGGAAGCGGCCGTGGCCTTAATTAAGGTACAGCCCCAGCATTTGCCTGGTGTGAAAATGGGAAACCACGGAAAACCATCTTCAGGGCTGCCGATAGTGGGATTCGAACCTACTATCTCCCGGATGCAAGCTCACAGCCGCGGGCGATTCTTTTGATCTAGGATGCCTTAACCTTCATCTGGTATCATACATTTTTGTAACGTAGCCGGTATCTTGGAAACAGAACAGTAAGATATCTAGCTTGAGTTGAGGTTGAGCTTAATTTTCTAACAATAACAAATCATCCATTATATCATGTAGAAAAAATGAAATAGCGTATGGCTTTTAGTGCCGGGAGTGTCCGAAGACATGTTCGGCTCGCCAGGTGCAGGTCTTTTGAATTGACTCCCGTAGGCAACCTGCGCGTCGTGATGATGTAATGATGATGACGACACATATACCCAGCCCGCGGCCAGCGAAATTAACTAATGATGCTTAGGATTCCCGACCCTACCGGAAATCGAACCTGGGACCCCTGTGGCCAAAGGCCAGCAAGATAACCATTTAGCCATGGAGCCGGACATCTCATGTGGAGTTTGTGATCGTCGTCAATGGTCTCTGATCTGTGTTACTGAGCTGGCCATCTTTTCTATTTCTGCTAACTTATCTATATGTTGCTTGACGACGTATAGTTAGTCGTCATTCTGCTAACGCCTGCAAATATTCCTCAGCGGCTGGGTTTTCTCGTCGAAATGAAATTATCTTTCTACCAGTTTTGTTGGACTGATCCAACGATGTTTCACTTAAAAGGTACTATCTAATCCGATGAGAGGACTTTGGCTTTAGATCAGCATCAACATCACACACTGAATATCGGACGGCGCTTTTCATAAGTCTGTGGGCAGAGAGCATGGCCCCGCTCTCTGAAGCATTCTTACTGTACTAAATGTACTGGATACCGGGTGAGCAGAATAAAGCGGAACCGCTCCATCCTGTGCGCGGGAATTCCTGAGTGAGTGAATCGCCCGGTGACGAAATACAGTGCTGATTGTACTCAAGGCCACGCTACCGCGCCAGGTGTCAGTCCTTGTTGAACATTTGAAAACGTGGCATGTGTTTCGTTGGGGCCTTAGTACAGTGTGTGAATTCAGTGAAATGGCTCAGGTGGCTCAAGTCGGGTATCGGTATTCTGTTCCCTAAAGAGTATTCATTTACGATTCATACGTCCGTACAGAATGTGCGAGGGTCGTAAGGAAATTATTTCAATAGAATTTTCAAGATGTTCAAGTTCCAGGTCGGACTTCGATTCGTAGATTAGTAGGCCTAAATAAATGACGTAAGACGGGAAGTCTTCGTGATTAGAAACGTAATAAACCACGTACAGTACTCACACAAGAAACTGTATGTAACATTGATAACGCTTTAGAAAGGTCTCCTACAAAATCACTTCGATGACTTGCTCAGGAAAAGGGAATATCCTATGGTTCTGTTCGAACGGCTACATAGGAGGAGCGGAAAGGAACTGACCACCCTACCGCACGTAAACTCCGGCTCAGGAACACCTCTGCGGAGGTTCGGACCTGCCTTCGGGCAGAATAACTCTTACCTTACCTAGCAATATTATTTCAACATGAGCGTTGAAAGACATTTTTTAATCAATAGTAAAGCTAAGATCTTTCACTACGTATGGATATTATGTGATGAATCGAAAGAAGATATTTCATTTCTCGAGAAGGTGATCACAGAACATTTTTATTGTTAAAGGCAAGTCTGTTTCTAATACTCCAACTGTAGCAATTGTTTATTTTGAGGTCATCAGGTAGCACAAACACTTTGAATATTTCACTACATCCGGCAAGTCAATAATAAATAACAAATAACATAATAAATGTGCCTTTGCTGGCAAGATGTAGTATTTACAGTGCACTATGTCTTCTGGCATGGGCTATATCAAATTTGTTACTTTAATTGACCTGTCTCAGTCTCATCCTTGGTTTTGACAATGTGAAAGTGACTGAGGTATGAGTGATGCTAGTAATACCGTTCCTTATGCAGCCAGTCCCTGTTGTGAATGGTGTGAAAATATCGCTCATAGAGTTGGTTGGTGCATGCATTTCAGTGGGCTTGGCAGACTGATATGTAATAGCAACGGCTGGCTCAGTGAGGAAAGCAAAGGGAAACTACCTCACTCATCATTTCCCTAGTACGCCTCTTCAGTGACGCCTAGGCTATTTATGACAGCTGTTGGCGGAGCTGCAGAGGATCAAACCAGCCTTCGGGCTGAATACTCAACATACATACATACATACATACATACATACATACATACATACATACATACATACATACATACATACATACATACATACATACAACATAATAAATGACAAATAAATAGTAAATGACATATGATATAGCGAGTGGGAGATATCACTGTTCTCTTATCGATGTCCCAGATTCATCACTATCAACTCTACCGGGATACAAATTTTCCTGTCACAGTTACTTGCGCGTACGTTCACTAGAAATATACCAGTGTTGAGTGCTCAATGATGACTCATCTTGAACGTCTTTTTTGTTACATGATAATTTTTATTGCAATTAACATTTTTAATGAACTGAAACTGTGACATGCAGATTGATTCCCAAGCGCATTAGATTTAAATGCTGTGTCATACAACACAACCTTGGCGAGAGAACGCCTTGCAGCTACAATCAGTTATGCGTACCGTACATGGTCATGTTATTACAATAAACCTCTTCGTCTGACGGCAGAATATAAATGAAGGGGAGGGGATGTATTCGGTTAGAACGTCCCTAAATTCACTTCAAATTGTACTATTACTGTTATCAAAAACATTATTTTTTGAAATACTTGTGGCAAGATTGTATTAAAAGAATATAACTGAAACAGTTTTGTACTGCGTCGTGGTGCTAAAGAGGGCAAAATTGCGAAACAGTAGAACACCTTTCAAAAGGGTCGAATCTTTCATTTTATAAATGTACATAGGAAGTTATTATAGCATGGCCACAAAAATCACATTCTTCTTGCAAATGTGACAAATTTTAAGCATGAGCGTTAGACCTAAATATCCAAGGGTAGTGATAATATCTTGGCCGCAAATTCCATATTCTTCTTGAAAATGTCACAAATTTTAAATGCGACTGTTAAGGCTGAATTGCTGCGCGATTTAAATCATGTAGCGATCAGCTTTCATTCGGGAGACAGTGGCTTCGAACCTCATTGTCAGCAGACCTGAAAATGTTTTTCCGTGGTTTACCATTTTCATACAGGCAAATGTACTTTAATTAAGGCTACGGTCGCTTTCTTCTCACTCTTAGTCCCTTTCTATCCCATCTTCGCCATAAGACATATCTGTGTCGAGCGACGTAGAGCAAATTGTAAAATAAAAAATAAAAACAAAAAGGTCCATTAATTCTGCCTTGAGAACTTCCCTCTTAATGAATACAGGATAATGCTTCACATACTCTAATCCTCTGATTTTTGTATTCTATAAATATTGCCACCCATTCATTCACTCTTTTGTCTAGTCCAGTTGCAATCATTTTTGTCAGTAGCCCCCCAGGAAATACTCTACTAAGGGCCTTAGATAAGTCAATCATGATAATTATAGTCCATTTGATCTACAGAATCCAGGATATCTGCTATATCTTGCTGGAATCCTACAAGTTGAGCTTCAGTGGAATATTTTCTAAACCCGAGCTGTCTTCTATAAAACCAGTTACT
Organism: Anabrus simplex; assembly: GCF_040414725.1. NCBI lineage: Eukaryota > Metazoa > Arthropoda > Insecta > Orthoptera > Tettigoniidae > Anabrus > Anabrus simplex. The sequence goes on along the minus strand of NC_090265.1, from coordinate 503,269,328 downwards.
AATGTCGCATACAAACCAAACCAAACCCCATGGCGCAATAACCCCGAAGGGCCATGGCCTACCAAGCGACCGCTGCTCAGCCCGAAGGCCTGCAGATTACAAGGTGTCCTGTGGTCATAACGACGGATCCTCTCGGCCGTTATTCTTGGCTTTCTAGACCGGGGCCTCTATCCCACTGTCAGATAGCTCCTCAGTTGTAATCACTTAGGCTGAATGGACCTCGAACCAGTCCTCAGATGCAGGTAAAAATCCCTGACCTGGCCGGGAATCGAACCCGGGGCCTCCGAGTAAGAGGCAGGCACTCTATCCCTACACCGCGGGGCCGCCAATATCGCATACATGCCTAATATAATCAGAAAGAATGCTTTCCCAAAGCCTACGTGCAATACATGTCAAGATGACTAGTTTGCAATTATCCACTTTATGCTTATCACCCTTTCCTTTGTACACTGGGGCTAATATAGTAGTTCACCATTCATTTTGTATAGCTTCTTCATGCAAACAGTAATCAAATAAGTACTCCAGATATGGTAATGTATTAAAACCCGTTGCCTTGAGTATATACTAAAAAATCTTAGTAATTCCAGCTGTTTTACTAGTTTTCAACTTTCGAATCTTTTTGTAAATGTTTTTTGTTATCAGAGGTAAATTCAATACTTCGTTAGTACTAGTCACCTCAACTACCTAAACATTGTCCTTGTGTCCGACTCGTTGGCTGAACGGTCAGCGTACTGGCCTTCGGTTCAGAGGGTCCCGGGTTCGATTCCCGGCTGGGTCGGGGATTTTAACCTTAATTGGTTAATTCCAATGGCACGGGGGCTGGGTGTATGTGTTGTCTTCATCATCATTCCATCCTCATCACGACGCGCAGGTCGCCTACGGGAGTCAAATAGAAAGACCTGCACCTGGCGAGTCGAACCCGTCCTGGGATATCCCGGCACTAAAAGCCATACGACATTTCATTTCATTTCATTGTCCTTGTAACCAACAATCTTTACATACTGCTAACTGAATATTTCTGTCTTCTGTAAATCCTCACACATACACTCCCCTCGTTCATTAATTATTCCTGGAATGCCCTTCTTGGAACCTGTTTTTGCGTTAAAGTACCAACCCTTCCATTTTTTACTAACATTTGTATGACTACCATTTATGCTTGATACCATGTTATCCTTAGTTGACTTATTCACTAGATTCAATTTCAAGTTCCTTCATTTTCTCCTTACTTCCACAACCATTTCTGACTCTATTTCTTCCAACCTATAACTCCTTCTTAGTCTCTTTAATTCTCTTTTATAATATATGGGGTATTTACCATTCCTCACCACCTTTGAAGGTACATTAACATTCCTTAACAACTGCTTTAAACCCATCCCGCAGGCCGTTTATATATTTGTTTACCATTTTCCACCGATCATAATTACTTCCTTTAAAACTTCTCCATGCCTGTCTTATCAGTCATACGGTACTGTACATCTTAATGGTCCTATTACCTTCATTTCTATGGCATTAACTTTTAACTACGACAAAAACAGTTTCCTGATTACTTGTTTTTGTTTGAGTCATCAGTCCATAGACTGGTTTGATGCAGCCCTCCACATTACCCTCTCCTATGCTATTCATTTCTACGTAACTGCTACATCCTACATCTCCTCTAAACTGCTTGTCATATTCGTACCTTGGTCTACCCCTACCGTTCTTATCGCCTACACTTCCCTCAGAGATCAAGTGCACAATTCTTGGGTGTCTTAAGATGTGTTCTATCATTCTTTCTCGTCTTCTGGCCAAAATTGTCAAAATCGATCTCCGCTCACCAATTCGATTCAGTATCTCTTCATTCGTGATTCGATCTATCCATCTCATCTTCAGCATTCTTCAGCAACACCACATTTCAAAAGCTTCTATCCTCTTTCCTTCAGAACTAGTTATCGTCAATGTTTCACTTCCATACAATGCCTCGGTCCAGACGAATGTCTTCAAAAACATATTTCTAATTTCTATCTCAATGTTCGAAGTGAGCAAATTTCTTTTCTTAAGAAAGGCCTTCGTTGCTTGTGCTAGTCTGGATTTTATGTCCTCCTCACTTCTGCCATTATTAGTTATTTTACTACCCAAGTAAAAATACTCATATACTTCATTTCCTGCATCACGTGACTTTGTTCGACTGCACTCCATTACTTTTGTTTTGGACTTATTTATTTTCATCCTGTACTCCATACCCAAGACTCTGTCCATACAATTCAGCAATTTCTCTAGATCTTCTGCAGTCTCAGATAAAATAACAATATCATCACCATATCTCAGGGTTTTGATTACTCTTATTGGATTGTGATTCCCTTCCCAAATTCCTCTTTGATTTCCTTTAGCGCCGGTTCTATATACGCATTGAAAAGGAGGGGGTACAAACTGCAACCTTGCCTCATTCCTTTCTGGATTGATGCTTCTTTCTCAAAGCCCTCAACTCTTATCACTGCAGACTGATTTTTATAGAACTTGTAGATAATTCTTCGTTCTCGGTACCTGACACCGATCACCTTCAGAATCTCAAATAGCTCAGTCCAATCAACATTATCAAATGCCTTTTTAAGATCTATGAACGGCATGTAGGTCAGCTTATCCTGCTTAATTCGATCCCCTAAGATCAGGGGTAAAGTCAGGATTGCTTCACGTGTTACTACGTTCCTTCTGAAGCCAAATTGATCTTCTCCCAACTCAGTTTCAACTTGCTTTTCCATTCTCCTTTAAATAATACGTGTTAAAATTTTCCAGGCATGAGATACTAAACTAATGGTGCCGTAGTTTTCACACTTGTCAGCACCGGCTTTCTTGTGAATAGGTATAACAACATTCTGCGTGATTACTTATTTCTTCAGTTTCTCTTCTGCCTATCACTACACTCCAAGTTTTGAGACACTGATGGCAGAGAAAATTAGTGCCCTCACTCTTGCTAAGATGGTAGATATAATCAATGATCCAGAGTTCGAGGAAGGACTGTCCCAAAATGACATTGCTATTGATGTCGTCGTATGTCCACCAAATATTCACGCTTTAACGAATGACGAAGACGGGCAGAAGGATGATGATGGGATCTTCGATGTTTGCGACGTACCTGAAATGCTAGAAATACACTACACAAGGCCGTGAAAGTGAAGATATTGACCACCCTCACATAATGTATGTTTTCTCGAGCGGCTGGACCGAACACACGTTGCCTGAGTAAGTCTGAAGGACATTGGTCAAAGTGACATCCATCATACACAAAGCAGTCCACGAAATATAACGAGGGTCAGAGAATAATGGAGGAAATGGAACCAATGCCGAGTTTGATGACACCTAACGAACTGTTCGAACAATTGTTTAGTGATGACATTTATGAGTTAATAGTGAAATAAACACTTCAGTATGCTGCGAATGTGAGGAATGACCCAACTTTGGTACTAACTGTTGATAAGTTGCGAGTGTTTGTTGGATATCTGCCTTCTTTCAAAATATAATAAGCTTACATTAAATCGTAAATTATGGTATTTCCTGAAAGAAGTACATGGAGCTGAAGGGTATTATTCATTTCCAGAATAAGGATCTGTATGTTCAAGATAATACCTAGAAATGATATGATAAATTCATCCTTTCAGAAGTACGATACATTTGATGAATTTTGGTCAGTCAACGACATGATTGTAAAATACTAGAGCCAAACTAGCCTCAAGCAGTACATTCGTGCCAAGCCTGTGAAGTTCGGCTAAAACTTATGGGCTCTTTGCGGGTTTATTGGATACTGTTTTACAATCTTATATTGTCGTAAGGATCCAATTAACACAGAGAGGAATGACTTACTTCTAGTTTCAATAAGGATTCTAAATATGGTGGACTGTGTTGAGGATGCAAATAGTCACTGTGTATTTTCCGTTAACTTCGACACTGACCATAACATTTTGGTGCACCATCGATACCTTAAGTAAAGAGCATCAGGAACGGTGTGAGAGAACAACAAAATTGTCCTTTGAAGTGAAGCAAGGATCTGACTAAGCAAGAAGGAGGTACCTTCGACCGCCAGTACGGTGACAATGAAGATGTGCTGTTTGTTCGGTAGAAAGACAACACTTTCATGCATGTTACTTCTAGCTTATGAATAAGGTATCATAAGTCCACCAAGATTTCACTCATATACAGCAAAGTTGGTCTGAAAACAGTCCGGTGTAAAGATAGTTCAGTCCACGAGCTGACTTCTTTCTTACAGAATACTGTTGATCGCTTTATTGCACCTCGAATGAAGCTCACTTACCATACCACCATCCTAAGAGAACACACATCCTAAATACTTGAAATTATCTACCTCTTCCAGCTTTGTATTCTCAATCTGACATTCATTTCTCTTGTATTTCTTACATGCTGACATCAATTTAGTCTTCGTAAGACTAATTGTCATACCATACTCATTGCACCTATTTTCAAGTTCCAGAATATTAGACTGTAGGCTTTCTGCACAATCTGCCATTAAGACCAGATCGTCTGCATAGATCAGACTGCTTACTACATTTTCACGTAACTGAATCCCTCCCTGCCACTTTGAGCAGATGATCCATGGAAACTATATACGATAAGGGTGAAAGATTACAGCCTTATCTAACCAGTGTAAGTACCTTGAACCAATAACTCATTCTAATGTCAATTCTCACCGCAGACCAATTGTCAACATAAATGCCTTTGATTGATGTTAATAATCTACATTTGATTTCATAGTCCCCCAGTACGGCGAGCACCTTTTCCGTCGGTACTGTGGCATATGCCTTCTCTAGACCTAAGAAACATAAACATAACTGTCTATTCCTCTCGTACCATATTTCACTTACCTGCCGCATGCTGAAAATCTGATCCCGACAGCCCCTCAAGGGTCTGAAGCCACACTGGTTTTCAACCAACTTTCTCTTAACCACTGATCGCACCCTTCCTTCCAAATTGCCAGTGAGCACTTTACCTGGTATACTGATTAATGAGATACCTCGATAGTTCTTGCAATTCTTCCTGTTCCCTTGCTTATAGATGGGTGCAATTACTGCTTTTGTCCAATCTGAAGGTACCTTCCTAACACTCCATACTAAATCGTATTACTCTATGAAGCGGTTTCATACCTGCATTCCCACTATACTTCACCATTTCAGGTCTAATTTCATCTATTCATGCTGATTTATGGCAATGGAGTTTATTTTACATACTTTCCACTTCATTAAGTGTAATTTTACCAACATCTCTGTCCTCCTCCCCATGAGCTCGGTTGCTTACGACATCACAAGGAAAATACCCTTTTATGTTGAGAAGATTTTCGAAATATTCCTTCCACCTCTCCAGCGATTCCCAGGGATCTATTATGAGTTTACTTGATTTACACAAAGCACTACTCATTTCCTTTTTCCCTTCATTCCTATGATTCTTTATTACTGTCCAGAAAGGTTTTCTTGATACTTGACCTAGCCTTTCGAAGTTATTACCAAAATCTTCCCACGAATTCTTCTTGGATTCAACAACTATTTGTTTCGCTCTGTTTCTTTCCTCTACATACATTTCCCTGTCTGCATTAGTCTTTGTTTAGAGCAATTTCTGATACGCCTTTTTTTACGTTTACAAGCTGCTCTCACTTTATCAATCGACCAAGTTCGCTTATTTCCATCCGTACATACAGTTGTTGCTAGATATTCCCGTACTATTTCTAGTACAGCCTCCTTGTATCCTACCCATATCCTTTATATATCTTGAACCTACTTACTGTCCACTGTTTGGAGCTTTTCAATAATCATGCCCATGTTCTTCTGTCTAATTTTCTCGTTCTGGCGATTTTCTACTCTTATCCGTCTACAGACAGATTTCACTTTCTATATCCTAGGATTAGAAATACTTAGTTCACTACATATCAGATATTGGTCTGTATTATCAAAAATTCCTCGGAATTCCCTCACATTCCTGACAGATTTCCTGAATTCAAAGACGGTTAAGATATAGTCAGTTATGGATATGATGCCCCTACCCTCCCATGTGTAGCGTTGAATAGTCTTATGCTTGAAGAATGTATGTGTAACTGCTAATCCCATACTAGCACAGAAGTCCAGCAAACGCTTCCCCTTCTTATTAACTTCCATATCTTCCCCACATTTACCAATCACCCTTTCGTATTCTTCAGTCTGTTTCCAACTCTCGCACTGAAATCCCGCATTAACTTTATTCTATGCTTGCTGTTGACCCTGACTACGACGTCACTCAACATAAAACTTGTCAACTTCATCCTCATCTGCACCCGCACATGGTGAATACAGTGAGACAATTCTCGTCCTAATTCCTCCAACTGCCAAATCTACTCACGTCATTCGCCCATTTACGTGCCTAACAGAAACTATGTTGGGTGCAATAGTATTCCTGATGAACAGTCCTTCCCCACACTCTGCCCGTTCCCTTTTTAACACCCGTCATGTACATCTAATATATATTATCTTCTTCGTTATCTCTCTTTATCCGATTATCATTAACTACTAACGCATCCAGACGCATCCTCTTTGCTGACTCAGCCAGTTCTACTTTATTTCTTCTATAAGCCCAATTAATATTGGTAGCTTCCCATCGAATTCCATTTCGTTCGCCAAGTTGTTTCCAAGAGCCCCTCGCCTGTTTAAATGGGAGTGGGATTCCGTTACTCCCATAGGTCCGAGGCTTGCTTAAAATGGTCTGAGCTCCGTAAATTCTATGAAGCAGGATGCTACCCTGAGAGGCTCTTCTCTAATGGGTCATGGACCACCGGTGGATTGCATAGTCCTAGCGGCCTGAGCGCAAGGAGGGCCATGACTCAGAATATGTCCGAGATGCCCACTCCCATTCCACAGCAACTGGTATCCCGACTCTCAGGACCACTTAGTAGGCCACTCAGCCATTGCTCATGGTGACTACAGTAACCCATATCATGAACCATTTTTATTATTATTATTATTATTATTATTATTATTATTATTATTATTATTATTATTGTTATTATTTTACAGTTGGATTTACGTTGCACCGACACAGATGGAGACGAAGGCATAGGAAAGGTCTACGAATGGGAAGGAAGCGGCCGTGGCCTTAATTAAGGTACAGCCATTGCATTTGTCTAGTGTAAAAATGGGAAACCAAGGAAAACCATCTTCAGGGCTGCCGACAATAGGGTTCGAATCCACCATCTCCGGGATGCAAGCTCACAGACGCGCGCCCCTAACCACATGGCCAGCACGCCCGGTTTATTATTAATTAACAGTCTAAATAATAAAACGTTCAAAACCTAGTCAGGCCATTCTTTGTCATTTTAGGGCATTTCTGAAGGATTTTTAGGTCATAAATGCAGGGCACTTTTGATCATTTATAGATCATCAAAGTATTTATAAAACAGCATTTGTACCATTACCTCGACGTTTTCAAGTCACTTGCAGTGGAATAATATGATGTCCTGAAAAGTGATCAGGCTGCTTGTGTTGGGCGCAAGAGGTTCCCAACCAAATTTTCAAATGTCTTCAGGCCATTCCTGATACATGGTCCTTAAACTGCTAGGTGATAGGTGATCCTAAAAAGTGTTAATTATACCTTTGGTAAATGCAATGGATCCTACATGTCTTCAGGAAACTCGTGGTGGGAAAAGAAAGATGCACCAAATTGTTCAGGTTGCTTCTGGTGACTGGAAAGATGTCCTAGTACGCTTTCATGCCTCCCTTGGTATGTGGCAAGAGGTCTCTAAGGCCATTCATTGCCTATTCAGGACATTTGTAAGTCATCGGCCGCACTGTAGCAATTATTTCAAAACTGAAAAAGCTAAACATAACTCAGCGGTAAACATGAAGAATACATGGCATAATTTTCAGTTATCACATCACATGGTGAGACGAAGGGCTTGAACAACCCAAGTCGAAAGTCTGGCTCACGGCAAAGGTTTAAGAAATCGACTACCTGATAGATAGTCATATCATATACAGAATAATATCACTTTATTCATTAATCTCAAATCGCCATGAGTGGATGTGATTACTTCATCCCAATCCTTAGCATACATGAAATAATACGACTAAAAGGATAAACAGCATACTACGGGAGATACTGTTTAGTTCTCAGAAGACACCTTACCATACTGTGTCAGAGAAATTCCTAAAGGATTATAGGCTGTTGTGATCCAACTTTTACCACTAGGTGAGAAACGTAACCTTTAAAGTAACTTGCTGGCCCTAATAACATATGAGAACGATATATGTGGCCTTTATGTTAATTTACAGGTTACCAGCAGTGGTACTCGCAGTTCATCACAGTCTCGTCTTCAGACAGCGGCCTTGACGATTTTGGGTGAGGCCCAATGATAAGGTGACCTCACTATTCCTTCACTGAAATGCACAGTCATCGGTTCATCCAGCTCTTTCTTTTGCGATATTCAATCTGCAACGGATCAAGTTGTTCCGAGGCCACTTTTAAGAGTCTGTCTAATAATAATAATAATAATAATAATAATAATAATAATAATAATAATAATAATAATAATAATAATAATACTTGTATACATAAATCCTTCATTAACATCTGCATTCAGTCTGCAAGCCTCTGTGAATTTAATAAACGTATAGCTCTGTGGCCTCGCTTAGCTCCATGCCTCCTTACTTTAAGTCATTCGAAAGGGACTCTAACCATCGTCCTTTTGGTCTCTCTCCATGACTGAGCCAATTATTTTTAGGTAACGTATCGTCCTCGATTCACCTCACAAGACTGCACTACCGAAGCCGATTTGTGCGCACAGCTTCATCAAATACCACTGATCTGCATTTAGGGCAGTCGCCCAAGTGGCAGATTCCCTATCTGTTGTTTACCGAGTCTTAAATAACTGCAAATAATACGAAAATTTACTAAACATCTCCCTTGGTAAACTATTCCAATCTCTAACTCCTCTTCTTATAAACGATTATTTGCCCCAATTTGTCCTCTTGAATTCCAACTTTATCTTCATATTTCCTACTTTTGAAAACACCACTCCAACTTATTTTTCTAGTGGTGTCATTCAACGCCATCTCCCCACTGATATACCACTTAGTCGAGCAGCTCGTCTCCTTTCTCCCAAGTCTTCCCAGCCTAAACTTTGCAACATTTTCGTAACGCTGCTCGAAATCACACAAAACAAATCGAGCCGCATTTCTTTGGAATTTTTCCAGTTCACGAATCAAGTAATCCTGACGAGGGTCCCATACACCAGAACCATAATCTAGTTGGTGTCTTGCTAGAAACTTATATACCTTCTCCTTTATATTCTTGCTACAACCCCTAAATACCCTCATAACTATGCGCAGAGATCTGTACCCCTTATTTAATAATAATAATGTTATTTGTTTTACGTCCCGCTAACTACTCTTTTACGGTTTTTGGAGACGCCGAGGTGCCGGAATTTAGTCCCGCAGGAGTTATTTTACGTGCCAGTAAATCTACCGACATGAGGCTGACGTATTTGAGCACCTTCAAATACCACAGGACTGAGCCAGGATCGAACCCACCAAGTTGGGGTCAGAAGGCCAGCGCCTTAACAGTCTGAGTCACTCAGCCCGACGTACCCTGTATTTACAATACCGTTTATGTGATTATTCCAATGAAGAATTTTCCTTATATCAACACCTAGGTACGTACTTAAAGTGACTCCCATAAGGAACATCACCCCATCAACACAGTAATTGAAACCGAGAGGACTTTACCTATTAGCAAAACACACAACCTGACTTTTAGCCCCGTTTTTCATCATAGCATTGTCTGCTGTTCACATCACAATATTGCCGAGATATTTTTGCAGTTGCTCACAATCTTGTAACTTATTTATTACTCTACAGGGTATAACATTATCCGCAAAAAGCCTTACCTCAGATCCAAGTTCTTTACTCATACTGCTTTGAGGCATTCCCCTCTTAATGGTTACAGGATCAGAAAATGCTTCGCATACTCTAATTCTCTGAGTTCTATTTTCTAAGAAAGAATATAGCCACCCATTCAGTCACTCTGTTGTCTAGTCCAATTGCATTCAATTTTATTAGTAGTCTACCATGATCTGCCCTGTCAAATGCCTTGGATAGGTCAATCGCAATACAGTCCATTTGACCTCTCGAATCTAGGATATCTGCTATATCTTGCTGGAATCCTACAAGCTGACCTTCAATGGAATGACATTTCCTAAACCCTGACTTCCTCCTATCGAACCAGTTATTAATTTCGCGAACATGTCTAATATAATCAGAAATGCATTCCCAAAGCTTGCATGTAACATATGTCAAACTGTCTGGCCTGCAATTTTCAGCTTTATATCTATCACCCTTTCCTTTATACACAGGGGCTACTATAGCAACTCTCCATTCATTAGGTATCTTAATGCAAACAATAATCAGATAAGTACTTAATTCTTGCTTTTATCTCCTCAATTCGAGTGCCCTCCTGCCATTTTTGCCACCTGTTTGTACCAGCGATCATTCTCGCTGTCCCTTTCTTCTAACTTATTAAGATACCCTGAGTCCTCCCAACTTTCACTCCCTTACATCAAATCAGATCTATAAACAGACCGGTGTACACTTAATTTCATCCGGGAGCTGACTTCTTACTTACAGAATACTGGTGTTCGCAACTTGAAGCTAACTGCATTAGCTTTGCTGCACCTTGATTCAATTTCATTTAGTATACTGCCGTCCTGGATCTACCTGATCCAGTTCTGCGTTTCCAACCGATATTCAGTTCTCTTGGGTTTCTTCCCAATTGACCTCACCTTAGTTTCGGAAATGCTAATTTTCATATCATACTCAATGCACCTGTTTCCAAATCCAAGATATTAGATTGCAGGCTCTCAGCACAGTTTGCCATTAAAATCAAGCCATTGGCATCGGCCAAACTGCTTACCACATTTCCACGTAAAGAAATCCCTCCTTGCCACTATACACCTTTCAAAAAGTGATCCATTTATATCATGAACAACAAAGGTGCAGGATTATAGCCGTGACTAACCCCTGTTTGTACGTTGAACTGAGAACTCATTCTACCATAAATTCTCTCTGTAGCTCAATTGTCAACGTAAATTCCTTTTAATGCTTTGAATAATGTACCCTTAATTTTATAAACCCTCAGTACGGCGAACACATTTTTCTCGGTACTCTGTCATTGCCTTCTCTAGATCTACGAAACATAACCGTCTATTCCTCTTGTAGGACTTTTCAATTACCTGGCACATACTGAAAATCTGATTGTGACAGCCCCTCTATGGTCTGAAACCACACTAGTTCTCATCCAATTTACTCTCAACACCCTCCATTTCAAAATGCCATCGAACACATTGCCTGCTCTACTGATCAATGAAAACCTCTATTGCTGTTGCAATCCTTCCTCTTTCCTGCTTATAGATAGGTTCAGTTACTGCTTTCGTCCAATCAGAAGGTACCTTACCAACATTCCATGCAAATCTCATTACTCTGTGAAGCCATTCACCCCTGCCTTCACACTATATTTCACCATTTCAGATCTAATTTCGTATGTTCCTGCTGTTTAAGGATAATGAAGCTTTTAACCATCTTTTCCACTTCCTCAAGCGTAATTTCCCTAATATAATTCTCCTCCTTCCCACGGACTCAGTTGATGTGGACGTCTACAGGAAGTGTTCCTTGTTCGTTGGGAAAATTTTCAAAATATTCCTTCCACCAGTCCAGAGATTCCTTGGGACATATTATGGATTCACCTGATTTACCCAAAGCATTATTCATTTCCTTTTTATCGCCCTTTGGGCAATTTGGTTTCAGATTAAAAGAGGTGCGAGACAAAACTGTGTATCATATCGACTACTGTTCGATATGTATTCTTAAGAAGTCGTTAAAACCGCCCTGTCCAAGGAGTCATCAGGTATTAAGGGGACTAATGGGTTTGTGAACAATTTGAGATTTGCTGACGACACGCTGGATGTCTTGAAGACCTACAACAACTAACTGATAAGATATTATTAGCCAGCGATGAAAGTGCTCTGGCCGGAAATATTAAGAATGTCAGTTTCACAGTAATTTAGAAAGCAAATAGTCAGGCTAAACTGATTATAAATGCTGAAATATACAAATAGTACAGAAATGTAGATATTTATGAACTATAACAAATTACAGCAATGGCTGCTCTGAAGAAATTAAAGTAAGAATAGGAAAAACCAGAAGTACACTCAATAAAATAAAGAGTATCTTATGCTGCAGAGACCTACGTGCGACTTCAGGAATTAGATTGCTACGATGCTATGTGTTCTCGGTACTGTTCTACGGTATGGAAGCTTAGACTCTCAAACAAAGTATAACTAACCGATTGGAGACGTTCGAGATGTGGACTTACCAAAGGATTCTACGAGTCAACTGGGTGGGGAGAGTCTCAAAACTTGAGGTGATCCCTAGGATTGTAAATGCAAGGAGGTTGTTAAAATATGTGTTACAGTATCGAGGCCATATAAGAGGAGACCGATATCGTCTTCTGCAAGAAATAATTCAAAGGATGATAGGTGAGTAGAGGAGCTTTGGTAGAAGACGATCTTCTTTTTAGTTCCAGTGAAGTATTCAGCGCCGGTAGATGTAAGGAATGAATTGCTGCGATGATTGCCAACCTTTTTAGAGGAGACGGCACATGAAGAAGACTGAGAAGAACGTTCCAGTCAATGTATTGCTTCTTCCAGTTTGACCACATCAACATTTTATAGTTCTCTACTTTCTGTGTAGATATTGTTACGTGCCGGCCCCATGGTAGCCCCTATCGGTACTTCCAGGAAGTGGCAGGTGACTTAGACGATCTAGAACCTCCCAGCCGGCTTATGCCAACAGACTTTAACTTGTTAACTTCCAAAGATTTTGTCGTCTACCGTTAGATGGCTAGACCATTGATTTATAAATACTTGATAGGGTAATGCTTATTTTGAAGTTTGTAAACCTGGTTCTGACGATTGTTTTCTTAATGTACCGAAGTTGTCAATACTTCAGCTGGTTCCTCCTCGATTGTACTCAACCTATCAGATACTTGGAAATATGTTCTCTAGCCAATTAAAACCGGGGGTGTGTACAGGGATCCATCCTATCAGTAAACAGTTCTGGAAGATTCCCCTTTTTGCTACTATAAAAGTAGGGCACTTAAGGGCCGTTTTGTCTGAATTTCTCCAGTGCATGGGAGTGTGACGTGACCTAGGGAGGCAGGGGAGGAAGATCCAGCGGCACAAGGTAATGGCAGGATTTACCTAGACATGTGATAGCTCCTGCGGATAGTTCGAGAGGAAGGTTTAAACCTCTTTATTCATGTAATTTTGTAAACTGGGGGTTTTAAAATGTAGAACTGTCGGCAAGTCTGAGGACTCTGGTTCTGTTCCCTTCTGGGAAACATGTAATGTAAAGGAACAATGAGTGATGATCTCTGTCGTTTCCCATTCAGTCTTGCATTGGGTGACTAAAGCTTTCAACCTCTAAACGTTTCTGCTTTAATCTCCCGCTCCCCCCAGTTCACTTTAGGATTAACCTCTGTATCTTCGGGCCGTAAGCCCACTAAGAGTTTTAATAATTTCTAGAGAGTGTGAGGTGTTTCGCCTCCTTGTATTTTTGTTTAAGGCCGATTATGTACAAACATTTTCTTTTTCTATTAAAGCCATGTAGTATGAGCAATTACTCCTTTTTTTTGCTAGTTGTTTTACGTCGCACCGACACAGATAGCTTATGGCGACAATGGGACAGGGAAGGGATAGGAGTGGGAAGGAAGCGGCCGTGGCCTTAATTAAAGTACAGCCCCAGCATTTGCCTGGTGTGAAAATGGGAAACCACGGAAAACCGTTTTCAGGGCTGCCGACAGTGGGGTTCAAACCTACTATCTCCCGAATACTGGATACTGGCGCAATTACTCCTCTGTGTCTCCTGTATTATTCGTAGGGCGACTGTTTCTTCGATTTTGGTTCCCTTTTGCAACAGTGATCAATGCTATTGTGGATCACTTGATGAAAAATTTAATCATCCGGTGTGACCTAGTGTAATTTCAGTGCATCAAAGCAAACTGGCTGCCTCTGCGAGGCTAGACTAGGGTATTTTGGAGCTCAGACTCCTGAGTAGTGTACCTTCTGCTCTTGCAAATATTATACCTACAAATAGCAATAAGGCTCCTTTCTATGTAAAGTGACTGCCTAGTAATTATTGCAAGTTTTTGTACCTGATCTTCGGACTTCTAAGTTCCTTATATTGTTAGAACTGGCGAGCTCATTAACCCTAGGTATACCCAACGGGGGGACCTGGGAGGCCCATAAGTACTGTTTCACCTATTCACCAAGTGAAATATTTTAACGACATTTTTGAGAAACAATGTAATTGTCATGAATATATTGAAGTTCATAACAATCATTATTACTTTCTAATAGTATAGTCTGAAGACTAATCAATACTACGAATTTTACTATGGACTTTCAAAACCCCTCCCCCACCCTCCCGTTTGTAAACCAAAGGACCTGTCAACAGTCACTTCACTGTTTATTGATTTTGTTTCTAATTCTGTGAGTTATGTTAGGCTGGCATGCATGTTGCAGCAACGCTTCTCTTTCGCTTTACAAAAGATGGAGCCATGGTGGCAAGAACATATATTCGTGAAAACTGACGTGGAAGAGTAGTTGTTTTATGCGATTGCTAAGAATTAGATTCTCGAAACTAGTGAAGTGGAAAATAACATAAAAAAAGTTTGATCTCCTGACTGGAAATGAACCTGAGGTGGAACGTAATTCTACTGTAAGTACTGAAAACATTGATTAATTTATTACAAAACCTGGTCGTGTATATATTGCTTAGCCACCACGTCCCTCGCTCCAGCCATCACAAAATATTATGAGGAAGAAGATGGGGCTTCGCCAAGAGAGAAAAACTATCAGGGAAGCTGCAGAATTATTCTTTACCCACATGTCATGGATCTTATAAACGTTCATTCCAATGTAGAATCTTCTCGTTTAGGCATAGAACCAACAGATGAAAATGAGTTTTTGCTGCAATGGTTTATTAATGGGCGCAAACCACGACACGAGCGTAGTAATTCAAGAATTATGGTGTCTTCTTTATGGTCGACAAATATATTACGGAGCAGTGAGTGGAAAACCTTTCTTTGAAATAACAAGAATTATTAGGTTTGATGACAAATCTGCAAGAGAAATTTTTTGCCTCACCGAAAAATTTGCGCCACTGAGGGAGTTGTTTCGTAAATTCAATGAAACTTATCCCAGGTATTTCATTCCTGGCCCTCACGGTACCGTGGACGAAATGTTGTCTTTGTTTCGAGGAGAATATCCATTCAAAGTATTTATCAAAGACAAGCCAGGGACATCATTCTCATAAGAATGTTTACTGATTCCGAGATGAGATACGTTATTAGGATGGATGTGTATGCAGGAAAGTCCAACAGACCCTACTATCAAAGTGGACCGGCAGAAGTAGGGAAGAGACTGATGAAGCCCATTCAGAATTCGGGGCGCAACGTGACGATGGACTGATACCACACATCAGCAGACCTGGCAGAAACACTCTGGACGGACTTCCACCTTACACTTGTTTGGACACTGAGGTCAAAGATATTCCTGAGGAGCTGCAGACAACAGTTGGACATAATTTGCATTCAGTCCTCTTTGCTTTCACCGATGCAGAGCCTCAGCGGGCACCAGTTACTCTTGTATCAACTATGTTTAGAAAGAGCCCTAAAATAATACTTTTAATGCCCTCCACACAGCACAGAGGGGCTGCTGTCAACAATGATGAAAAGAAAAAAACAGTAATCAATTTGTATTTCAATGAAGGGTGGAGTGGTTACAGTGGATCAATTAGCAAGACCTTCCTCCACAAATAAAAAAAGAACAAGAAGATGGCCCTAGTCCCTGTCCTACACCCTCATCGGTATAGTATGTTGCTGTAAATGCATGTACAGTATATCTTCTCAATTTTCCAAACTGGAAAGGAAAGCCAGTAAATCGTCGTAAAATTATTCTTTCCAATTTATGTCTGGAACTAATGAGATCTTATGTTGACACCCGAGCCAACAATGTACATGGCCAGCAGCAACCAGTCATTATGGTAATGGAGTCCATTCTAGAAAGAAATCTGAGACGCGTTGTTCAATCTCCAGTTCTAGTGCCAGATCAACCAGTAAAACGGGGAAGGTGCCACACGTGCAGCAGTGAAGCGTCGAAGAAGGTGAAGTATGATAAACTAGGGAAGTCAACAATCACATGTTCCCAATGCACGAGTTATGTGTGTGGAAAACGCAGTAAGAAAACAACAGTATTTTCTAAGAGCAACATTGCTGACGACCCAAAACGACTTTTTATTCTGTTTCATATTCTCGTTCGTTCGTAATCTGTTTACCCTCCAGGGTCGGTTTTTGTCCTCGGACTCAGCCTCAAGGGCAGTGTCCTGGAGATTCAGACTTTGGGTCGTGGATACAACTGGGGAGAATGACCAGTAACTCGCCCAGGCGGCCTCACCTGCTATGCTGAACAGGGGCCTAGTGGAGGGATGGGAAGATTGGATGGGACAGGCAAGGAAGAGGGAAGGAAGCGGCCGTGGCCTTCAGTTAGGTGCCATCCCGGCATTTGCCTGGAGGAGAAGTGGGAAACCACGGAAAACCACTTCCAGGATGGCTGAGGTGGGAATCGAACCCACCTCTACTCAGCTGACCTCCCGAGGCTGAATGGACCCCGTTCCAGTCCTCGTACCACTTTGCAAATTTCGTGGCAGAGCCGGGAATCGAACCCGGACCTCTGGGTGTGGCAGCTAATCTCGCTAACCACTACACCACAGAGGCGGATTTCATATTCTCAGAAGATACAATTACATGTGTAAAGACATAAATATATGCAATTTGATATGAATGTAAAATAGGTCAAGGTATCTTTTACATTATACGCGTACTTTGCTCTAAATTAAATATTTGCATCTATTATTAACAAAGAAGTTTGTCTTGATTAGGTAGGTAAGAGTTATTCTGCCCGAAGGCAGGTCCGAACCTCCACAGATGTGTTCCTGAGCCGGAGTTTACGTGCGGTAGGGTGGCCAGTTCCTTTCCGCTCCTCCATTCCCTTACCCCTCACCAACAGCGCGTGACAACCCATTCAACTCCTGACCACGCCCAATGTTGCTTAACTTCGGAGATCTCACGGGATCCGGTGTTTCAACACGGCTACGGCCGTTGGCTCTTGATTAGGTAATATTAGAAAAATATTTATAGGCCTGCAAGGCCCCCTCGTTGGTAAAGTAAGTTACAATGTATGGGTTGGTATTGCTAGGGTTAATAATCTGTCGTATTTGTGTGTTATTCAATCAGATTTTATCTCTATCAATTTTAAACTAGAAAAGAGAAAAGGAAAGGAATACAATTTCCTAATTTGTTGTGTTAAGTTCTGCTCTAGTTAATTCCTTGTTCAGCCATTCAACCTACACGCTTCTTTTCCCTCTGTGAACAACGTAAATCCCGTCATAATAATAATAATAATAATAATAATAATAATAATAATAATTAATAATAATAATAATAATAATAATAATAATAATAATAATAAAGAAAAGAGAGAGGCACCTACAGAATTCGGCACGACGATGAACTATATAAACATCAGAAAGACATCGTTACATGTATAAGAAAAAGGCGCCTGGTTATCTATTAGGCACCTAACCCGCATGAATCCCTGCAGACTTACCAACAGGATCTTTGCTGTGGCAGGTGGAGGGAAGGCATACAGGAACAAGTGGATCTCTCCGGTCAAATCGGATCTGGAACAACTGGGGATTCCACGAGTCCATACGCGACCGTCCACAGTTTCGGCAAGTGATCCAGCGGGGAATGTTTCCAACGTCACTTACGAGTAGGAAGATCACAGGAACCAGCAGACCTTTGTGGACGGAGGAAAGAAAGTCGGCTCACAACCAGAAGATGAAGAAATACTGGAAGAGGAGAAAACAGAAGACCCAAGTGATGAGAGGTACTCAGTAGGCTCAAACGACAAAGAAGTGAAAAATGATAATAATAATAATAATAATAATAATAATAATAATAATAATAATAATAATAATAATAATAATAATAATAATACTTTTACTCACCACTAAATTTTGTCCCACAGGTTTTCTTTTAAGTGCCAGTAAATCTATCCACACGAGGCAAACGTATTTTAGCACCTTCATTTACCACCGGACTGAGCCAGAATCGAACCTGCAAACTTGGAGTTAGAATGCTAACGTTCTATCGTCCGAACTACTCAGCCCGATATTATTATTGTTATTATTATTACCGGTATTATTATTACTATTATTATTATTATAGCTTATACCTTAGGAATGAACAGTTATAGGTCGCTTAAATGCAGACTGAATGGACAAGGATTCGTTGTAGTTATCTTACCTCTGCACCCCTGAACCTATTAAAAATACTACCAAGCGAGTTGGCCGTGTGGTTAGGGGCGCGCAGCTGTGAGCTTGCATCCGGGAGATAGTGGGTTCGATCCCCACTGTCGGCAGCCCTGCAGATGGTTTTCCGTGGTTTCCCATTTTCACACTAGGAAAATGCTGGGGCTGCACCTTGATTAAGGCCACGGCCACTTCCTTCCCACTCCTAGCCCTTTCCTGTCCCATCGTCGCCATAAGACCTATCTGTGTCAGTGCGACGTAAAGCAACTAGCAAAAAAAAAAAAGAGTTTTTCATGAAGCATTTCTCCTCTCTGTGCCAATTGAAATTATAGACTCGGTAACGAGATAGACGATAATAATATGTTAGCTTTCTGGCTGTCCTTGCGCATCCATTGCAAAACACAATCAAGTATATAAGGTAGGAAAATATATTTCCTGTATCTGTCACATTATCATGCGGGTTACACTGCACTTGAATGCCATCTTAGTCCAGTCTGTAGTCTAGCGCTTAGCATAGTAGCTCCTCAACAGATTGGCCTACGTTCGATTCCAGCCTCTGTTATGAATTTAACATTGTTTTGAGGGTATAGAACGGAGTACACTAAGCTTCAGGTAATATAATGGAGAACAGAACTGGTG
The DNA here is from genome assembly GCF_040414725.1 of Anabrus simplex. Classification (NCBI taxonomy): domain Eukaryota; kingdom Metazoa; phylum Arthropoda; class Insecta; order Orthoptera; family Tettigoniidae; genus Anabrus; species Anabrus simplex. Next base: position 503,250,261 of record NC_090265.1, on the reverse strand, counting down.
TTAAACCTTGTCTTCGGCGATCTTAAAAGTTGTTTCCCGTGACTCCCTGTCTAACGCCGGGCGAAAGCCGGGGTATCATCGAACGCCCAGGCCACGGCCAGTTTCTTAACAATATGTCGTCTACTACTACCTTTGTTGCCCACACTCTGGTGAGCTCATGGGCGCGAACTGTGTTGCACACGTGAAACTTGGCAATTTTTACGGACGGATTTAATGATGATGATGATGATGATGATGATGATGATGATGATGCTTGTTGCTTAAAGGGACCTAATATCTAGATCACCTGCCCCCACGAATTTCCTCCCTGATGCCAACCCTGTATGAAGGGATGTATTCACTATTAATAATAATAATAATAATAATAATAATAATAATAATAATAATAATAATAATAATAATAATAATAATTCTGGGTATCTTGCTGAATGGTTAGCATACTGGCCTTCGGTTCAGAAGGCACCGGAGTCTATTCCCGACTTGCAGTTTTACATATTTGTTGATATCGTTATCACAGCCACGAAACCAAATTTTTTCATGGAATATGAAACTCACGGACGTAATTTTTCATTTCAATATATCCACATGCATTCACCAGGATTCTAACCATGGCCACATTTATGATAATCTACTGGGGAATTAGTCAAGAATCTTATCTCCTAATGCTTAGAGGTGGAAGCATTTTAGTTTAGCCTGAGTTTTAACGTAAGAATAAAATTTGGTGTGTATAATTAGATAAAAGGTTAAAAACATTTCTTAAAAAATACACATGAAAATTTCACAATTTTACATTGAAAAGATAAACATAGAATTCTGAGACCGTCATCAAATGTCGTTGCCAAATATATGAACATATTCTAATAGACTTCATGTTCATCAGTTGCAAATTGTACCAAAAACCAAACCAAACCCCATTGCACTGTAGCCCTTGAAGGGCCTTGGCCTACCAAGTGATCGCTGCTCAGCCCGAAGGCCTGCAGATTACGAGGTGTCGTGTGGTCAGCACGACGAATCATCTGGGCCGTTATTCTTGGCTTTCTAGACGGGATTGCAAATTGTACAGAAAGGAATTTTGAAATTGTTACTTAATATAAGAAGTTAATTACAATATATCTGGAGCTATAATCATGTTATTGGTTTCACATTCCACTCACTGCTTTTACTATTTCCGTAAATGATGAGGTGCTGGAATTTTGTCCAACAGGAAGCTAGCATACTTGAATACCTGCAATAATCAGTCGTGATCGAAACTCCAACTTGGGTTCAGAAGGGCAGCATTTTATCGCCTGGTCCGCTCAACCCGCAAATGTGCAACTACTTCAACGACACAATTCAAAATTGACATATTTTACATAAATGTTACATTAAAATTGATAACAACAGAACTAGCCCATCTCTGTGGTGTATTGGTTAGCATGATTAGCTTCCACCCCTGGAGGCCCGGGTTCGATTTCCGGCTCTGCCACGAAATTTGAAAAGTGGTACGAGGGCTGGAACGGGGTCCACTCAGCCTCGGGAGGTCAACTGAGTAGAGGTGGGCTCGATTCCCACCTCAGCCATCCTGGAAGTGGTTTTCCGTGGTTTCCCACTTCTCCTCCAGGCAAATGCCGGGATGGTACCTAACTTAAGGCCACGGCCGCTTCCTTCCCTCTTCCTCGTCTATCTCTTCCAATCTTCCCATCCCCCAGCAAGGCCCCTGTTCGGCATAGCAGGCGAGGCCGCCTGGGCGAGGTACTGTTCATCCTTCCTAGTTGTATCCCCCGACCCAATGTCTCACGCTCCAGGACACTGCCCTTGAGGCGGTGGAGGTGGGATCCCTTGCTGAGTCCGAAGGAAAAGTCAACCCTGAAGGGTAAGCAGATTAAGAAAGAAGGAACGAAAGAAAGAAAGAAAGAAAGAAAGAAAGAAAGAAAGAAAGAAAGAACAACTGGATTAAATTGTGAAATATTAGAACATATCTCATTTCTCTTTTCATGACATCATCAGCTCTGTTTCACTCATTTTGCCATTTTTAAAAAGTCTGTCATTAATTTACCGTAGTTCAGTTAACATGAAGAGACGAAGGAAACCTAAATAATATTATCAGACGAATGTGGGAAAATAAATCTAAGGAAGGTGATAAAAAGGATGCATGTAGGTAGCAGTACGGATACGCATGAGGGGGTAATCTAATCTCCGTAATTTAGTTAGAATTTACGGAATATATCAAAGGTTTATCCAAGTGTTAAGGATATTTCCCAGAAGGATTTATTGGATATACGTCTTTTCTACAGTTTTCTTTACATCGCACCGACACAGATAGGTCTTATGGCGATGAAAATATTTATTTATCGTATGGTTTTTAATGTCGGGAGTGTCCGCGGACACGTTCGGCTCGCCTGATGCAGCCCTTGTAAGACAGTCCCTCGATCAAGGGTGGGCGGCATCTGCCGTGTACAGGAACTGCATGTTTTCATGGTGGAGGATAGTGCTGTGTGCATCCTACTCCTTGGATGAATGGTCAGCGTTGAGGCCTTCGGTTCAGACGGTCACGTATTCGATTCCCGGGTAGGTCGGAGATTTTGATCGCGTCCTCACTCCATATTTTCCTAGTACGCCTCTTTAGTGATGCCTTGGCCATCTACAACAGCTGTTGGCATAGCTGTGAGGATCAAACCAGTCTTCGGGCGGAATACCGAACATATATTCAGACAACACACCGCACTGTCAACACCACAGATATATGACATAGTGATTACATCCCTCTACATCGAGTTGGTGTCGGCAAGGGCATCGGGTCGTAAAACAGCGCCAAATCAACTGGTGCGACAGAGTTCGTACCCGCACCCCAATAGGTGTGGGAAAAGCGGTACTAGAATAATAATAATAATAATAATAATAATAATAATAATAATAATAATAATAATAATAATAATAATAATAATAATAATAATAATATAGTTTTGTTGTGTGGTATGTGAGTTTCAGAAATGTTGGGGACATTACAAACACCCAGACCCCGAGCGAGTGGAAATAACCATTCAAAGTTGAAATCTCCGACCCGGCCGGAAATCGAACCCGGGGGCTCTCTGAACCGAAGGCGACTACGTCCACCATTCAGCCAAGGAGGCAGATATAGCAAATTAATTATGTTTTAATTATTTTTGTAATATTTTGTTAGTTGGAATATAGGTAATATTTTGTATTATAGACAACTCACTGCCTGTATCAGTAATCCTCTGCTGTCTCTTTTCCCACACTCCACTGGGGTTCATGGGTTGAAACTATGTCGCTCATGAGGATTTGGCCGTGTTTCACGGCCGGATGTCACTCCCATGTGAAGAAATGTTTTCACTAACTTATAGCATATTTCTGCGAGGGTTAGTAGTGTGATGTGTTGTGTCTGTATTAAGACTGGGACAAACGCAAACACCCATTCCCAGAGTCAGAGGGATTAACCAAACACGGTTAAAATTCTCCGCCTGGCTTGGACTCGAACTCAGAAACCTCGATACCAACCATTCAACCAAGAAGCAGTGGGATAATATTGTGGGAAATATACTGACCCGCAGCACATGAATCATTAGAGCGAGAATTCTTCCAAATTACTCACACAGTATTGAACCTTGGATGAACCACCGCGCAAAGTTCTAAGCTAAAATATTTTACATTGCAGTTTTCACAGGCGCTACGACGATAAATTAGTAATAATATTGTTATTGGCTTTATTTATTTATTTATTTATTTATTTATTTATTGAGCGTATGATGAATACAATATTATATACAGTATGTACACCTACCATCTCAAGTTCATAACTAAAGCTCCATGTCAAAAGTTGAGAGCCAGAAAAGAGCTTCACTTGAGACACAGTGTAAGTCCTCTATAGAGCCTCTATAAGCATGCAAAGGACACTCAAAATGCAATGTGATCCACTGTATGCACCTCTTCTCCGCAGTCACACTAATGCGATTTAGCGTCCTCCACTGCAGTCCGAGAAGGGAAAATCCATCTGGGCACTTGAAAGGGTTCTCAATGATGTGGTGATGTGGTAACGAGGATTGCTGTTACCAGTTGTTCTTTCCAGGCGTCCGATAAATTAAAGGAGGTGTCCTGTAGATTCATTGCAGTACGCTAAGAAGGGTGTCTGGATTTCAGTCGTTTAGCTGGAGAAGCTGCTACTTTTACAGTTTAGTCCTGCAGGAGTTATTTTACGTGCTAGTAAATCTACCGATACGAGGCTGACGTATTTGAGCACCTTCAAATACCACCGGACTGAACCAGGATCGAACCTGCCAAGTTGGGGTCAGAAAGCCAGCGCCCCAATCGTCTGAGCCACTCAGCCCGGCGATAAATCAGTATGTTTACAATAAATGAATACTCTTTCTCCAATTAGTGGTTATCATTCATTCATTCATTCATTCATTCATTCATAGTTTAGTCAACCCAGCAAGCAAGCAAGCAAGCAAGCAAGCAAGAAAGGAGGCAATTTTGTACTTTGGCATAACTGTTGTTCACGAGATCATAGTGATGGGACCTCCAGTTTGACGAGGAACTCGAACTCCAGACAACTGACTTTACATTTGAAACGTCTCTCATTCAACGGATGGAATTCGATCTACGACCGCCTATCTCATATTGCAGTTCAATCCTCGGCCACATTGGTAAGAAGCTAGAGGCGAGATTTCTTAATTCCACTTGACCTCATAACTAATTGAGTTTGGTGAGGGACCACGACAATAGCTCTATGGGAACGAAGGCGATCTTCTCGCGCAGCGGAAAGACCGTTATCTGTGTGAAAGTAACTGGGCCCAGCCACCCGCCAAAGGTTAACCCGTCAAGGCCACCTGTACTGTGCCATCTTCTCATCGCAATTCGCCGCGCAAGCCCGGTCGTGGCCACTATCATCCAGCGATACATCACAGCTGTCACGAGAGCAGTAGGATGATAGTGAGAAACCGGCTTTTAGCCTCACTGGGATATCCTTGACTTTCTGAGACTTCTAGCCCAACGCAAACCAACTAATCCACCAAGTAATATCAATGTGGTTAATTCAATTAATCATTCGGAAGAAAATCTCTACAAAAATGAAATTACAACCTCGTAAAACTGGATGTTTTAAAATGCTTTCACGTCTAAAACGCTGGACGGAATTTCATGAAATTTTGCAAACGCTTTCTCAGAGGGAAATATCGCACGAATAACTACGCTTTATTTCAAAATATTGACCTCAAAATATACACCGTAAAGAGAAGTGCCTCAAAATACACACCATATTTTATTCTCTAGAGGGCCAAGCTGAGGGCAGTTTGTTCCCCAGTGACTTTTTTCAATTTACCAGCATACCGAATTCTGTGCGTCAGTATTTTTTTCTAGTTGCTTTACGTCGCACCGACACAGATAGGTCTTATGGCGACGATGGGATAGGGAAGGGCTAGGACGGGGAGGAAAGCAGCCGTGGCCTTAATTAATGTACATCCCCAGCATTTGCCTGGTGTGAAAATGGGAAACCACGGAAAACCATCGTCAGGGCTGCCGACAGTGGGCTTCGAACCCACTATCTCCCGGATGCAAGCTCACAGCCACGCGCCTCTAACTGCACGGCCAACTCGCCCGGAACACTAAGTGTATCACCAAAGATTTTCATGTGTCGACATCGTACGACCAGGCATTTTCCTCTTCCCGGATATATCCAACATGTTAATTATCTGTCCGGGGTCCGGAAGGAATTTTCTATCATCCCAAAATGTGGTACACTTTGAAACATTAAATCCAAACTACTGTCAATTTGTCATATTTCTGTCATATTTGCTTCAAGACTTCTGAAAGTAATATTTTTTTCTTAATCTGCTTATCCTCCAGGGTTGTTTTTTTTTCCTCGGACTCAGCGAGGGATCCCACTTCTACTGCATCAAGGGCAGTGTCCTGGAGCGTGAGACTTTGGGTCGGGGAATACAACCGGGAAGGAGGACCAGCACCACCTCCAGGTGGCCTCACCTGCTATGCTAAACGGGAGCCTTGTGAGGGGATGGGAAATTTGGAAAGAATGGACAAGGATGAGAGAAGGAAGTGGTCATGGCCTTAAGATAGGTACCATCGTGGCATTTGCCTGGAGAAGTGTGAAACCACGGAAAACCACTTCGAAGATGATGAGGTGGGAATCGAACCCTCCTTTACTCAGTTGACCTTCCAAGGCTTAATGGACCCCGTTTCAGCGCTCATGCCACTTTTCAAATTTCGTGGCGGAGCTGGGAGTTGAATTCGGGTCTCCGGGTGTGACAGCTTATCACAGAGGTGGACCTGAAAGTGATCGTGCGTTTACAAATTCTATCATACGATGAAACACCATTCGTAGACTAGGCTATTTTTGTCGAAATATTCGACACTATTCGCAAGATTTTGAAAAACAGAACATATCACGTAAAATCACTCTATTTCCACGATCTCTCGTTTCTCCTGTCAACGCTGCCATGTTTCGTATGTGACATCGACGGAGCCCACTTAGCCCCCCACTAATTTGAGATTTTAAGGCCGGATGCTCTTCAAGTCACCACACACTCGTCCTACTGAAACCAAACCAAACCAAACCAAATCAAACCAAACCCCATGGCACTACAGCCCTTGAAGGGCCTTGGCCTGCCAAGCGACCGGTGCTCAACCCGAAGGCCTGCAAGTTACAAGGTGTCGTGTGGTCAGCACGACGAGTCCTCTCGGCCATTATTCTTGGCTTTCTAGACCGGGGCCGCTATCTCACCGTCAGATAGCTCCTCAATTCTAATCACGTAGGCTGAGTTGTCCTCGAACCAGCCCTCAGGTCCAGGTAAAAATCCCTGACCTGGCCGGGAATCGAACCCGGGGCCTCCGGGTGAGAGGCAAGCATGCTACCCCTACACCACGGGGCCGGCAATTTGGCGAAACTTTGGCAAATTAAAACAAATCCCTCAAATGTGAAAAAGAAATACGAAACAAGATGATTGCTTAATTTTTCCAGCGACAACAAATATCTCCATAACCAGAAAAGGAAAGTTACTGAATCAATCAATCAATCAATCAATCAATCAATCAATCAATCAATCAATCAATCAATCAATCAATCAATCAATCAATCAATCAATCAATCAATCAACCAATCAATCAATCAATCAATCAATCAATCAATCAATCAATCAATCAATCAATCAATCACTACTGATCTGCATTTAGGGCAGTCGCCCAGGTGTCAGATTCCCTATCCGTTGTTTTCCTAGCCTTTTCTTAAAAGATCGCAAAGAAATTGGAAAATTATTGAACATTTCCCTTGGTAAGTTATTCCAATCCCTAACTCCCCTTCCTATAAACGAATATTTGCTCCAAATTGTCCTCTTGGATTCCAACTTTATCTTCATATTGTGATCCTTCCTACTTTTAAAGACACCACTCCAACTTATTCGTCTACTGATGTCCTCCCACGCCACCTCTCCACTGACAGCTCGGAACATACCACTTAATCGAGCAGCTCGTCTCCTTTCTCCCAGTTCTTCCCAGCCCAAACTTTGCAACATTTTTGTAGAACTACTCTTTTGTCGGAAATCACCCAAAACAAATCGAGCTGCTTTTCTTTGGATTTTTTCCAGTTCTTGAATCAACTAATCCTGGTGAGGGTCCCCTACACTGGAACCATACTACAGTTGGGGTATTACCAGAGACTTATATGCCCTCTCCTTTACATCCTTACTACAACACCTAAATACTCTCATAACCATGTGCAGAGATCTGTACGCTTTATTAACAATCATACTTATATGATTACCCCAATGAAGGTCTTTTCTTATATTAACACCTAGGTACTTACAATGGTCCCCAAAAGGAACTTTCACCCCATCAACGCAGTAATTAAAACTGAGAGGACTTTCCCTATTTGTGAAACTCACAACCTGACTTTTAACCCCGTTTATCATCATACCATTGCCCACCGTCCATCTCACAATATCGAGGCCACGTTGCAGCCGCTCACAATCTTGTAACTTATTTATTACTCTGTACAGAAGAACATCATCTGCAAACAGCCTCATCTCTGAGTCCACTTCCTTACACATATAATCTATATATATAAAATAGCTTGTCCTGACTGACTGACTGACTGACTGACTGATTCATCATCGCCGAGCCAAAACTACTGGACATAAAGAAATGAAATTTTGAGGATACATTCATATTAAGATGTAGGTGCTCGCTAAGAGAGGATTTTGGGATATTCCGTCGCTAAGGGGGTGAAAAGGGGGTTGAAATTTAAAAAAGAGTGTATCTATATCTCAAAACTTTAAAAGTTTACAGATGTAAAAATTGGTATTTAGAATCTTCTTTTAAAATAAGGATACACGTATTTTTTTGTTTTCTGAAAACACCAATAGGAGGGGTGAAAAAGGGTGAAAATGGGGAAAAATGGGTTGAATGCCTTCAATCAGGATACCGGTACTTATATATCAGAAACTGAAGATATTACAGACATGAAAATTGGTACTTTTGATCTCTTTTAAAAATAAAGAAACATGTATTTTTTTGTTTTTGGAAAATCCAATGAATGGGAGGGTGAAAAGGGGGTGAATTTTTAAAATGAGTGAATCTATATCTCCAAAATTTTAAAGTTTGCAGATGTTAAAACCGGTATTTAGTATCTTCATTAAAAATAAAGAAACACGTATATTTTTGTTTTCGGAAAATCGCAATAGGAGGAGTGGAAAAAGGGTTGAATGCCTTTAATGAGGCTACTTATATCTCAGAAACTGAAGATAGTACAGACCTGAAAATCGGTGTTTGGGATCTCCTTTAAAAATAAAGAAACACGTATTTTTTGTTTGTGGAAAATCCAATTAAGGGAAGGGGGTGAAAAGGGGGTAATATTTTAAAATGAGTGTATCTATATCTCAAAACTTTTAAAGGTTATAGATGTGAAAATTGGTATTTAGAATCTCCTTTAAAAATAAAGAAACACGTAATTTTTGTTTTCGGAAAATCCCAATAGGAAGGGTGTAAAAGGGTGAATAATGGGTTGAATGCCTTTTAACGAGGCTACTTATATTTCAGAACCTGAAGATATTACAGACCTGAAAATTGGTATTTGAGATCTACTTTAAAAGTAAAGAAACGCGTATTTTTTCGTTTTTGGAAAATCCAAATATTGGGGGGTGAAAAGGGGGGTGAATTTTTTAAAATGAGTGTGTCTACATCTTAAAACTTTAAAAATTTACAGATGTATAAATTGGTAGTTAGAATATCCTCTAAAAATAAAGGAACACGTATTTTTTTGTTTCCTGTAAATCCCAATAGGAGGGGTGTAAAAGGGTGAAAAATGGGTTGCATGCCTTTAATGAGGATACATATTTGTCCGAAACGAAAGATATTACAGAACTGAAAATTTGTATATGGGATCTCCTTTAAAAATAAAGAAACACGTATTTTTTAGTTTTTGGAAAATCCAATTAATGGCGGTTAAACAGGAGTGACAAATTGGGGTGAACTTTTTGAAAGACTATATCTACAGAATATCTCGGAAACGTAAAATGTTACAGACGTAAAAAGTGGGTGTTTGAAATCTCCTGTAAATGCAAAGAAACATAGGTGATTTGTTTTCGGAAACTCCACTTAAGGAGAACTCAAAAGGGGTGAAATTTTAAAATGAGAATTTTTACAGAATATCTAAAAAAACTTAACATGTTACAGAAGTGAAAAATGGTATTTTTTATCTCTATTAAACATAAAGAAACGTGTATTTTTAGTTTTCGGAAATATCACTTGGGTGGAGGGGGGGTAAAAGTGACTGATTCTCTTAAAATACTATGAAGCCGGGGGGGGGGGGGTGAAAGAATTGAAAAATTAATTGGCTTAATTGTATGAGAATACATACATCTCATAAAAACTAAAGTTGTTACAGACGTCAAAATTCGCATTTGGATCCCCTTTAAAAACAAAGAAAAACGGGGTTTTGGGCGGGAAACCATCTTGGAGGGCGGGAGTGTAAAGGAGTTGAATTCCTTTCATGAGGACACATGAATCAAAAACTGAAGAAGTTAGAGTCGTGATAATTGGTATTTAGAAGATCCTTTACTATCAAAGAAACAAGTATTTTTTGCGGGAAAGTTCACTTAGGGGGGGGGGGGAGTAGTGTGAAATGAAGTGAAAAAAGTAAATTACTTTTATGGGGATACTTATATCTCAAAATTGAAGGTAATAGACGTGAACATTCGTGTTTGGAATCTCCCTTAAACATAAAGAAACAAGCCTTCTTTTAAATTTTTTTTTTGGGGGGGGGGTTGGCGGTAAATAAACTTAACGGCGGTGGGGTGTAGAAGGAGGTGAGACCAATTGATTTTACTGTTATTAATGTACTTATAAGGATCCTCCGTTGCTCAGGCGGCTGCGCGCCGGCCTCTCACAGCTGGGTTCCGTGGTTCAAATCCCGGTCACTCCATGTGACATTCGTGCTGGACAAAACGGAGGCGGGACAGGTTTTTCTCCGGATACTCCTGTTTTCCCTGTCATCAGCCATTCCAGCAACACATAATAGTAATAATAATAATAATAATAATAATAATAATAATAATAATAATGTTCCGGACCGTCGTCAAATGTGCGGACCGCGCTGGTAACGGCTCCTGGATGGGTAATGACTAAGAATGCCGTCCGGCCGCGGGTTCAGTGCCGCCAAGGCACCCAATGTGACACCACGCCGGATCTCCTGAAGGATTTTATCCATATTAAAAATTATTAAAGGAAAAGATGGCAAAGATTTACGGACCCAACTGACCAGGAGGAATACCTGAGCCTAGCCCGGGAAGTACGAAATCGATTGCTGGAAAGGAAGATTGAAAAATGGGAGGAAACGTGCTGTAAAATAATAGAAAACGAGTCAGATCGGGAATTTTGGTGGATTCTCGCAGAAAACGAGTTAGATCGCGAATTTTGGCGGATTATATATCTAAAACAATAAGCATTCAATTATAAATTTCAGTATAATACCGTAGCGAAGCACGGGTATCTTGCTAGTCTATATATAAAACAACTTGTCCTGATTGACTGACTGATTCATCATCGCCGAGCCAAAACTACTGCACATAAAGAAATGAAATTTTGGGCATAGATTCATATTAAGATGTAGGTGCTCGCTAAGAGACGATTTTTGGATATTCCTTTGCTAAGGGGGTGAAAAGGGGGTTGAAATTTTAAAATGAGTGTATCTATATCTCAAAACTTTGAAAGCTTACAGATGTAAAAATTGGTAATTAGAATCTCCTTTAAAAATAAGGAAACACGTATTTTTTTTGTTTTCAGAAAATCCCAATAGGAGGGGTAAAAAACGGTGAAAAAGGAGTTGAATGCCTTTAATCAGAATAACGGTACTTATATTTCAGAAACTGAAGATATTACAGACCTGGAAAAAGGTACTTTTGATCTCTTTTAAAGAGAAAGAAACACGTATTTTTTGTTTTTGGAAAATCTAATTAATGGGAGGGTGAAAAGGGGGGTGATTTTTTAAAAACAGTGCATCTATATCTCAAAACTTTTAAAGTTTGCAGATGTAAAAATAGATATTTAGAATCTTCATTAAAAATAAAGAAACACGTATTTTTTGTTTTCGGAAAATTCCAATAGGAGGGGTGAAAAGGGGGTGAAAAAGTGATTGAATGCCTTTAATGAGGATAATCATATCTCAGAAACTGAAGATATTACAGACCTAAAAATTGGTACCTTTGATCTCTTTTAAAAATAAAGAAACACGTATTTTTTGTTTATGGAAAATCCAATTAATGGGTGTGAAAAGGGGGGTGAATTTTGAAAATGAGTGCATCTATATCTCATAACTTTTAAAGTTTACAGATGTAAAAAATGGTATTTAGAATCTTCATTAATAATAAAGAAACATGTATTTTTTGTTTTTGGAAAATCCCAATAGGAGGGGTGAAAAGGGGTGAAAAATGGGTTGAATGCCTTTAATGAGGATACTTATATCTCAGAAACTGACGATTTTACAGACCTGAAAATTGGTGTATGGAATCTCCTTTAAAAATAGGGAAGCACGTATTTTTTGTTTTTGGAAAATCCAATTAATGGGGGGGGGGTGAAAAGAGGGTGCATTTTTAAAATGAGTGTATCTATATCTCAAAACTTTTAAAGTTTATAGATGTAAAAATTGGTATTTAGAATCTCCTTAAAAAATAAAGAATTACTTTTTGTTTTCGGAAAATTCCAATAGGAAGGGTGGAAAAGGGTGAAAATGGGTTGAATGATTTTAATGAGGCTACTTATATTTCAGAACCTGAAAATTGGTGTTTGGGATTTCCTTTAAAAATAAAGAAACACGTATTTTTTGTTTTTGGAAAATCCAATTAATGGGGAGGGGTGTGAAAAAGGGATGAAGTTTTAAAATGAGTGTATCTATATCTCAAAACTTTTAAAGTTTATACATGTAAAAATTGGTATTTAGATTCTCCTTTAAAATAAAGAGACACTTATTTTTTTCCGGAAAATTCCAATAGGAAGGGTGGAAAAGGGTGAAATTGGGTTGAATGATTTTAATGAGGCTACTTATATTTCAGAACCTGAAAATTGGTGTTTGGGATCTCCTTTAAAAATATAGAAACACTTATTTTTTGTTTTTGGAAAATCCAATTAATGGCGGTTAAACCGGAGTGACAAATTGAGGTGAATTTTTTGAAAGACTATATCTACAGAATATCTGAGAAGGGTAAAATGTTACAGACGTATAAAGTGGGTATTAATGTAAAGAAACATAGGTGATTTGTTTTAGGAAAATCCCCTTAAGGGGAAATAAAAAAGGGTGAAGTTTTAAAATGAGAATTTCTACAGTATATATCAAAAAACTTAACATGTTACACAAGTGAAAATGGTATTTTTTATCTCTATTAAAAACAAAGAAACGTGTATTTTTAGTTTTCGGAAATACCACTTGGGTGGAAGGGAGGGGGTGTATAAAAGTGACTGAAAATGGTGTCGATTTCTTTTAATTAGGCTACTGATATCTCAAAAATGAAGATGTTACAGACGTGAAATTTGATATTTGGAATCTGCTTTTAAAGTAAAGAAACACGTATTTTCGGAAAATCCAATGAAGTGGGGGAGGGGTTGTGAAAGAATTGAAAAATTAATTGACTTAATTGTATGAGAATACATACATCTAATAAAAACTAAAGTTGTTACAGACGTCAAAATTGGTATTTGGCTCTCTTTTAAAAACAAAGAAAAACGCGTTTTGAAGGGGAAACCATCTTGGGCGGCGGGAGTGAAAATTCCTTTCATGAGGACACACAAATCAAAAACTGAAGAAGTTAAGAGTCGTGATAATTGGTATTTAGAAGATCATTTACTATTAAAGAAACAAGTATTTTTTGCCGGAAAATTCACCTGCGGGTGGGGGGGTGAGAGGAAGTAGAAAAAGGTGAATTATTTTTATGGGGATACTTATATCTCAAAACTGAAGGTAATAGACGTGAACATTGGTGTTTGGATTCTCCTTTAAACATAAAGAAACACGCCTTCTTTTAATTTTTCTTTGGTGGGGGGCGGTAAATAAATTTAACGGCGGTGGTGTGTAAAAGGAGGTGAGACCAATGTACTTATAAGGAGCCTCCGTTGCTCATTCGGCTGCGCGCCGGCCTCTCACGGCTGGGTTCCGTGGTTCAAATCCCGATCACTCCATGTGATATTCGTGCTGGACAAATCGGAGGCGGGACAGGTTTTCTCCGGATACTCCGGTTTTCCCTGTCATCATTCATTCCAGCAGCACTGTCCAATATTTAATTTCAATTGTCATTCATCGCTGCTTCGCAGCCGGCACAATTCCTATTGTCCCCGCTAGATGGGGCTTTATTCATTCCATTTCTGACCCTGTCGAATGACTGGAAACAGGCTGTAGATTTTCGATGTACTTATTCTGATCATAAACCGATCATTTTTAATCTTTCCTGGGTTCGATTTCAACAGCCATCTTTTCCTTCGGAGAACATTCTTAGATTACAGTAGACTCTCCTGGCATATAAATAAAAATTTAAACACATTTGAAATAAACGATGGGAATGAGATTGACCGTCAAATTATTCACCTCTATAATAAGGTCAATAATGCACGGAAGTATGTCATTCGTATCGCCAGAAATCCCGCACACTTGCCTACGCGCGACAATGGTGCTGGTCACATTGTCAACAATGAAAATGGTAGCAGATGTAATTTACCGCCAAGTAGCGGTCTTGCATCTTTCTGTGGGGTCCAGAACATCTAATAATAATAATAATAATAATAATAATAATAATAATAATAATAATAATAATAATAATGATGTTCTGGACCGTCGTCAAATTGTGCGAACCGCTCTGGAAACGGGTCGTGGCCTGGTAATGACTACGAATACAGTCAAGCCGCGTGTTCAGTACCGCCAAGGCACCCAAGACGACACCACGCCGGATCTCCTTCAGGATTTGATCCATACTAAAAATGCTTATAGGAAAATATGGCAAAGATTTATGGACCGAACTGACCGCGTGGAATACCTGGACCTACCTCGGGAAGTACGAAATCGATTGCTGGAAAGAAAGATTGAAAAATGTGAGGAACTTTGCCGTAATCTCTCAGAAAACGAGTCAGATCGCGAATTTTGGCGGATTCTCTCAGAAAACGAGTCAGATCGCGAATTTCGGAGGATTATATATAAAACGTTAAGCACTTAATTATAAATTTCAGTACAATACCGTAGCGAAGCACGGGTATCTTGCTAGTTGATATATATAAGAAAACATAAAGGTCCAATAATACTGAAAAGTGAGGGGTTTTTTGGTGAACACCTAGCTCTGAATAGTCAACGGGTGGACCGTGTTGCTTTAACATTTAATAATTCTCCTAGTAAAATCCAATCTCAAACGTTAATTTTGTCTCCCTTGGACTGTATTTTAAATGTTTGTTAGAACCGTATTGTTGAGTCCATAGAGCATTATTATACTAGTTTTAAATTAAACGCATGAAATAAATATACTAGTGTTCTTTCCACTTATTTCAGTATCCTACACTTTTCAATGTCGTAGATTTTGAAGCCACCTGTCCTCTTTCCTAGAAATGCCATCTGGTCAGCCTGGTCGTGGTACTAAAAGGGGAGTCTTTCAGCTGATGAAACGGCATGTCGAAAATATTAGGACGCAGTTTATGAGACTCAGTGCATTTAGTGATTGCTGAATTAATAATGTGAGTTCGGGTTCAAATAGGTATTAATGACATCGCCAAGTGTTGGTGTGTCCATGAAGGATACGTTCTAATCAGGGGCGTGATGTCTACTTTGCAACTTACAGAAAAAAAGAAATTAGACATATTCTTTATTATTCAACTTTTATCAACAACCTAAATTCACCATATTCCCGTAACACATGTCAGAAAAGGTATGATTGCCATATAGCACCGAAAAATTGAACTGATATGTCCTACAGACACAAAACATCTTCAGTGTTTTCGATTTACGCCGCGTGTCGCCTGCAGCGCTCTAACGGCAAACTCGCCCAGGTTGGGTGTCAGTGACCTACAGTTCAATGGGGAGAGTTTGTCGCACTTGGTGTCGTGCATTATTTGCCGGTTAGACACAAAGGCAAGTGGTGTTTTCCGTTCTTCCCCAACACTCCCAAGCATGGCCTCTAAACTGACTGGTGAAGTATTTTCCTATGAGTGTGACTGTGTTATACAAGGACTTGTAACCCGTTCCTAAGGATCATATGTATTTAGTGAGAAAAGTAATATTACATACGGTATTTCAAATGGCAGACAAACTCCTGAATCAAAAGAGTTGAAGAATAAATGACAGGGAGGTATACAAAATCACTGTGGCTGTGCATATATTTTGGTCACATGATCTACAATGACAAATTCACACATTTAGTATTGCTATTCTAATAATTATATTATTGTTCCTATAATTATATACATTGGATATTGTATTTGGGAAAAATAAGTGCTCCCTAAAGTGTAAGTAAAATGCTCGAACGAACTTCATCCTCTCTTCAACTTTCTGTACCAGGGTCGAACCGGAAACACCCAAAAAATTCCCATGCCACGCCACTGCAATCAACAGAGGTATAAGAAACGGTAGCGAACTATCCCCACTGCGTTTGTTACTCTACACGAACACTATTAAAAAAGACAGAAAAGTCTTCATCCCCACGGCAGCATCAGCGTAAATATAACTGTTTCCAAGAGGATTTGAGTGATGATGACAAACTATTTGCCAGTTTAGACCACAACTTACAGATCTCGGTAGACTTTCATCATTTTAACACAATCTAACTGCAAGTTGCAGAGTGTCGACCCCTGTATCCCACTAACTACTTTCACGGTTTTCGGAGACGCCGAGGAGTTCTTTTACATGCCAGTAGATCTACCGATACGAGGGTGACGTATTTGTGCACCTTCAAATACCATCGGACTGAGCCAAGCTGGGGTCAGAAGGTCGGTGCCTCAACCGTCTGAGACACTCAGCCCGGCGAATAGGATGGACAAAAATCAGATAAAAGAATACAAAAACACTTTCTTTGAAAGGCAAGGAACCAGTTCCCTATAAAATTATACCGAAAAATAAGCTAGTAAAACTGTAACCTTTTTTTGATGGAAATAATAAATAAAATCATGAATAAAAATATATAAATAAAATTTACTCAAAAACTTAATAAAATTAATAAGCATAATTAACCGAAATGTCCGTAGTATGGGCGCCAGAGTTCACCAGAATGGATCCCTCGAATTTAGATAAGAGCATGATAAACTTTATATCCCAGGGCGTGTACATAATGCTGCGTACTGGTACATCTGCTGCAGGCCTTACCTAACCTCCTGAAAACGACTAATTAGGTAGGAACTGCACCTAGGTTCATCAATAACACTGATTCTGAAATAGCTAACTGTATTCTTAACAAATTCCGTGCATGAGCACCTCATCAACATACAACATTATACATATAATACACACATAAAATATTGCTGGAAGACTCCATATTTACAACAACAACAATAATAATAATGAAAACAGTGGGAAAACGAAAGCGAGAACTAAGTTACCATTTGTAAATAGTCCGATGAACAATGTACATGTATGAAGATAAATACCCTTCACTGTCTCTATATCAATTCGACTTACCGATTCTCATAATCGGCAGTTATCACATCACACAGATACTGTACCTTGTACTACTGTGTTCACATATTTTAACACTTGTTGTAAAGATATATACACACGTCTGTCGATCCTCAACATAAATTTATGGAAAGTCTGAGATAGCTTTCACCAACATATAATGCTAGGCCGCCACAAGTGCTACAATACTTAATGCGCAAGCACTCTCCACAATCAGCCACTTTCCACAAACATAACAAGACTACGCTCCACGAACGTTTGAAGTCCAGTCCATTGCTGCCGTGTCACTCCAGTACCGTGTATCAGCACCACTTCCTTCCCGTACAGTGCCTCAGTTGTAGTTGTAGTTATCTTCCTTCTCGTTCCTTTACAATCACCTCTACAATCACCCTTACAATGTTTCTTACAATGTCCCCTGTTGCCGCCGTATGATCCACCTTTATAGACATCAACATCCCCCTCCTCTCAGATGATACGTCTGGATTGGTGCTTGCCAGCCAATCATGGGTGGTCCTCTTCTCAAGCCCAAGCCCTGAACTACTTCTTCCTCCCAAGACAATAACAAACTCTCGGGAGTTTTACATGATTCACCAAACTTTCCTAATACAACAACAAGCTCATCTCATCAGGCTGGGATATATACATGACTCATGAATTTCCCGACACAAGTACATCACAACAAGCACTGGGGCAGCCATATGACTCATTCAAATTACCAGAGTTATTAAAGCAATGTTTTCCCACTCGTGCAAAACAAATTACTCATACCTACATATGTGGATATCTTCCAGCTTATGAATATAAATGACAAAACATACAAATGAAATACCGATAATAATAATAATAATAATAATAATAATAAGAATAATAATAATAATAATAATAATAATAAATCGAATACTGACAATAATATCTCTAACTTCTACATATAATTCGGGGGTGTGATATATGTACTATCACAAAACGAACTAACTCCTTCAGCTATCTCGACTACTCCGAATCATTTGACAGCTGTATCGATATCGGTACAAACCCGTGGATACTATAAAGTAAGTAATGAACTTTGAGTCCAAAGACACACAAGGCTAACATATTTACAGAAAAAACAGTCAGTCAGTCAGTTAGGCCAGATATTTTTTGCAGCAGTGTATCATTGACAAAGAGGAAAGGAAACCAGAATCACCGCTGCTGAGATGAAATCCACGAGTCGCACGATAGAACCACAAGAGCAACGGGGAAGTAATGACAGAACTGGAGGTAAAACAGTGTTAAAGTGCTTAGGAGATACTGACAGAACAATGCGAACAGAACGGCAAAGGGAAGAATTTCAAAGCAGATCTTGCGGTACCAGCCCGGAGGAAGTCGCTGTTTTGGATGTCCAGCTAAAATGATGCGCAGCCAGTTCCAGTTACAGATGTTAGAGCCAGTCAGACCATTTCGATGAGTAGGGACTACGTCTGCGTAATATTGTAGTGGGTGACAGTGTTATGTACGAGTTGCAAAGATGTTTGGAAACAACACACAACAGATCCTCAGGCAAAAGGAATTAACCGTTTACTATTCAAATCCCAGAACCAACGGGGAATTGAACCCAGAGTTCTAAGTCCCGTAGGGCAAGGCACTGTTCTGCTCATCCTTAGAGTCAGACAGGCAGTGAATTGTAATAGAAGTGGGAAAACTATATGGGTAATAATAATCATCATCGGTTTTACATCCCACTATCTACTCTTACGGTGTTCGGAGACGCCAATGTGCCCAAATTTTTCCCCACAGGAAATTTAACGTATGGAGTAAGGGGCGTACAGCTGTGAGCTTGCATTCGGGAGATAGTGGGTTCGAAGCCCACTGTAGGTAGCCCTGAGGATGGTTTCCATGGTTTCCCTTTTTCACACTAGGCTGTAATTTAATTCAAGCTACGGTTGCTTCCTTCCCACTCATAGCTCCTTTCTATCCCATCGTCGTTATGAGACCTATATGTGTTGGTGCGACGTAAAGCAGACTGTTGTTGTTTAACGCATGGGAAAATAAACTGACAGGGGATGGCGTATTTGTACTCCTTCAAATACCACCAGACTTAGCCGGGATCGACTGCGCAACTTTAGCTCAGAAGACTATCAATCTACTGCTTGAGCAAATCGCTCCGGCAAGATTGATTTATTAAAAAATATATAACCCCTTATAAGGTGCCTCACAGTAGCTGTCACGAGTGGGGTTTGAACCCACTATCTCCAGAATGAAAGGTAGCAGTTACGTGCCTGAATCCGCGTAGGCAGCTTGCTCGGCTAATAGGCAGAATGCTCGAAACTGAACAAGAAAAGGAACTAACGGAACAAGAGTCGGAATAGAGGAATACAAGTCTTAAGGAAGATCCTTGGACCAGTTAAAGGAATACATGACACATGGAAGGAGAGGAAAACTGAAAATCTATAGGAAAAATGGGCGGAGAAGATTTTAGATACAATACGCAACGGAAGACTGAAATTTTATGAACGCCACAATGAGAAAACAATGAGATTGACACAGAATATCCAAAATTATATGGATAAATATTATATTACGCGTACATCACCAAACTAAGGAAAACGAAAAGACATTGAGGAAGTTGAGTTCAATCCAAACGTGTTTCGTCAATGAACCCCTTGAAATATGGATGTACTGTAGAATGCTTAATGTCCCAGGGACAGGCCACATAAGCAACGAGTACATACTTCGTCATACTGCAAAATCATGTGAAGTCCAACCCCTCACAAATGAAATGGCGTATGGCTTTTAGTGCCGGGAGTGTCCGGGGATGTGTTTGGCACGCCAAGTTCAGGTCTTTGGATCTGACGGCCATAGGCGACCTGCACGTCGTGATGGGTATGAAATGATGATTAAGGCAACACATACACCCGGCCCCCGTGCCAGCGAAATTAACCAATAATGGTTAAAATTCCCGGGACCCATGTAACCAAAGGCCAGCACGCTCACCATTTAGCCATGGAGCTGGACCCAGACCCTCACAAAACGGGAGGGGGGGGGGTGGCCTATTTCGATCACATCTCCCGAAATGACAAGTGCAGCCTGATAAAATTGATCACGGACGGCAAGAAAGAAGGTAAACTTGGATGTGGACGCAAGTTATCCTGGGGGCCGAACCTTCAACAGAGGTTCGCCATCCACGATACGGAAATCACAATTTAAGAATTACTCCATGATGATCACCAATTTCTTTGAGAAGAAGGCATTGAACCAGGAAACATTGGTTTCACAAACATCACAAGAAACTACTTTAATGTTTCCACCTCTTAGGCCTAAGACATAGAAGATTTTATACAGAAAATTCCATATGACCAACCTTCACGTTTTTCGAGATGGTTCTGCAGTATACAAGTTGTAGTGAAATGGAACACAATATTTTATTAATCGCTCAACAAATTTAAGGACTCCACAACTGCTTGTTCATAAGAATATCATTTAACCAATGAACTTTTATTATACGACTGACTTGCAAGTCTTTTACTTGTCATAATAGTTTTTAATGAGTTAAGGTTTTAATTATAGATTTAATGGTATTTCATGCCAAACATTGTAAGACATGTCATGAATTTTAAGGTTGCCTATTTTCCGAAAAAGCTGAAGATGACGCAAGTACGCGTTGAAACTAGTTCTGTGAAATTTAATATGTTGTAATTGAATAACAGCATTAAAATTGTATTGAATAGGTGGAAATATCAAGTTTATTTATTGTAATTCTTGGTTAAATACGGAAAAATGAAATTTCTTACGTTAACTAAAAGAAGGCATAGAACAGGAAGCAGAAGAAGAAGGTGACAAATGTAAATTACTGAATACCTCCACTTGTGTAGAAATATTTTGTATAAGCAAATCATGTTGGGTGCAAGATCAATCGAACTTCATCGAAAGAAATTTTGTCTCTCACATTACCGAATACAATTCCGTTGTCTGGTAATAAAATTAATTTACCACAGTGCTTGTACTGCACATTATAAATCGCTTATACATTCCTTATTAGCAACACCTTTCGTATTGCGCAGTATAGGTAATTCGCAGATATAACCATTCACCATGTTGAAATGAAGGAAGCAGACACCGTGCTAATAACGCTAAGAAGACGCTAGACGTTTCACCTTCAGTGACGGCCTTCCGCAACTCTTCAGATCTTTTGTAATTTTAAACCACCTCGAACACCAGCGCCAGCACCAACACCGCCACAGGAACATCGCTGAATTCTATCCAAACTGATAACCACTACCTGAGCTCCAGATGAAAATGAAAAAGCAGAGCAGAGTGGTTCGATCACGAAACACAGTGATTACCCTAATCCTCTTTTAGAAATCAGCACGCTCATTTCAAACACAGGGTGTGTCCAAATATGTAGGAAGTAATCCGAGGGTGGACAGTATACCCCAAAACAACATAAAATGTCCGTATGAACATATGACTTACGGTCGATCGTTTACAAGTGCCTTACCTGGCACATCTCCCATCGAGTGGATTTTGCCATGTTGGTGTACCAGCAGGAATGCTGTATTATAACCGAAGAAGTCTTTAAAATATCCAACATGCGCTATACCGGAGCATTAAGGAATTTTAGTGACATACGGGGACAGTAGATTTCCTGGCACGTAAAAAGGAAAGAACTACGGGACAAAATTCTGGCACTACGGCGACTCTAAAAACCGTAAGTAGTTAGTGGTACTTAAAACCAATAACGCTAATATTATTTAATTAGTACATTTGAAAAAGAAATACCTGCACTTTATCCAAGTTTGTATGTTGGAACCCTAGTGAGCGTTGTCAATTAGGGCAAATGACCACTGATCAAACACAATCATCTTGAGTTTACTTGCGATAGGGTGGCGAGATCCTATCCACTGTTCCTGTAGTGAACAGCAAGTGGTTACCACGCTCAAGGTTCCTTAACCTGGAAGATTTCAAAAAAGGCTAAATCGTATTATTTTGAAGTGGCAGAGAAAGATAATAACATTTGGAGAAACTCATAAAATAACAAACGGTTCTTAAATTTGCATCGTTATTGATCGCTCTCCAGTAGATACGTAGCTCTTCATGGTGATTAGAAACCATAACTACGCAGTCAATGCATTTTTGTATAAGTCAACGAATGAATGGAATAAGTACGAGCTGGAAAACCGAACGAGAAACATAAATATTGTATATGTGAAGGTGGCGGTGGTGGTGATTATTGTTTTAAGAGGAAGTACAACTAGGCAACCATCCTCTATATAAGAGTAATCAGAGGGAAAAGTGGAAGGGATCCGACACTTCGAAAAATGAAGATATCGGTCAAAGAAAGACAAGGGCCACGAAGGGAGTGAAAATGAAAGACTCCCAAGCTCTCGCAAACCTAATAGGGTCGGGGTCGGAAAATAACAAGTGTTGACCAAGAGATGTCGGATAGGATAGATGAATGTGAGGAGCCTGGCACAAGTAAGTGGAAGCAATGCCAGGAGTCAGTTAAGGGCCCCGTGGTCGCCAACCCACGCTCCAAAGTTCAGAGCCCCTGGGGCCCCATTTAGTCACCTCTTACGACTGGCAGGGGATACCGTGGGTGTTATTCTATCGCCCCCACCCACAGGGGTAGATTGTATATGTGAACCGTTTACTGTGATAGACATACGGAGTCTTGGTACAATGTATCGTATTACTGTGGGGAAACAGAGCAGAACGGTACGTTATTTTAAACATTGCTCCTCTAATGCCCCTCTGGTGAACCAACCATGCCGTTACTGACTCTACAAGATAGCTCCCCACAAGCTGGAAATAAAGATAAGTATTCCAAAGGTTATACCTAATTATTAAAACTTACATTAATAGAAAATAAGTATAAGAATGCATTGACATTTTTTGGAGTGCATTGAAATAAGTTAATGGTGGAATTTCATAACATATGGACTAGCCTACCTCAGTGGTGTAATTCGATAACCATTTCCTTTCTTCTCCCAAGATTGCTGCTTCAATTCCGACTGAGGTCGGTGACATTTGAGAGTATTTAAATGCGACAACTACGTGCTGTTGGCTTTCGTCAGGTTAAAAAGCACCTACGTGACAACATTTCGACATTCTGGGGTCTGTTCACAGGGACTGCCTAGCCGAGGCGGTAAACGTGTGCTCGGTTCATGCAGAACGACGTGGGTTCGATTTCCTTTCAGGATGTCGAAAGCTGGACGAGTATTTCAGACGGCAGAGCGATTGCTTTCTGAGCCCAGCAAGATGGGTTCGGCCCCAACCCAGTCCAGTAGTATTTGAAGGTGCTCAGATACGTTAGCATTGTGCTGGTACATTTACTAGCACGTAAACAAAATCCTACTGGACAAAATGTGGCAGCTCGGTGCCTCCAAAAAATGTGAAAGTAGGTAGTGGAGCATAAAGAAGCCGAAAAATGTCAAAATGCCCACTACTGGAACGGTGCATGTTTCTACATATGTCTACATATGTCTACACCGAAAACAAAGTTATTCGCATTATTAATATCTTTACAGAAATGACAATTTTAAAACCGCATCGATGAAGATTTCTAAGATATAAAAATATTATTGCATAATGATTATATAGTTCTTACAATTTCCTTTACTTTGCATCGACACAGATAGGTCTTATGGTGACGATAGGATAGGACAAGGCTAGGGGTGGGAAAGAATCAATCGTGGTCTTGATTAAGGAACAGCCCCAGCATTTGTCTTTTGTGAAAATAGGAAACCACGGAAAACCATTTTCAGGGCTGCCGACATTTGGGTTACCGAGCTCGATAGCCGCAGTCGCTTAAGTGCGGCCAGTATGCAATAATCGGGAGATAGTGGGTTCGAGCCCCACTGTCGGCAGCCCTGAAGATGGTTTTCCGTGGTTTCCCATTTCCACACCAGGCAAATGCCGGGGCTGTACCTTAATTAAGGCCACTGCAGTTTCCTTCCCACTCCTAGGCCTTTCCTGTACCATCGTCGCCGTAAGACCTATCTGTGTCGGTGCGACGTAAAGCAAATAGCAAAAAAAAGACAGTTGGGTTTTAACCCAGCATCTCCCGAATGAATACAATTATTATAATTAGACTAAATAATTATATTTAACTGTATTGTTATTAAAACTCGACGATAATGATAATTGATTATAATAATTATTTATAATTAGACTATATTTTCTTATTTTCCTCAGAGTTTCATCCGCAGGTTGTGGGCTCCACTACAGACTATATTATTATTATTATTATTATTATTATTATTATTATTATTATTATTATTATTATTATTATTAGTTTTCTCACAACGTGGTACGCTGTTGAGTGCAAACGTCATGCATGTGAACCTTCACCTGTTTTACAGCCGTATGCCCTTCCTGTCACCAACCCAATATGGAGTGGTGAATTCACTATTGCGTGATTCTATGGTGGTTGAGAGTGTGATGTGTTATGTGAATATAGAGAGGTGTGTTTTGAAACAAAAGTAAGTATTCAGTCCACGGGTCACGGGAATTAACAAAAAGGGGCTAAAATATTGACCCGCCAGAGGAACGAAGTCATGATCCTCTAAACCGATGGCCTCGACGCTGACCATCTAGTTCAGGAGGCGAACTATTATTATTGTTACGGGGTTTCCGTGGCTCACACAAATATAAGAAGCGTGGGGGTTGAATGGCTGGACAAGGAATTAACAAGAGCACAACTTAAGAAAACAAATTTTGAAAATTTGTTTCTTTACTTATGTTTTTTCTAGTTTAAAAATTGAGAAATAGTAAATCTGCGTAAATAACAACATTATTAATAATCTCGTCAGCTCTAATAATAACAGGGAATTCGAAAATGAGGTACAAAATTTGCGACAATTAACAGTTTAGTTGATTTACATAGCAAAGAGCGTTATTGCTCTTGGCAGGTACACATATTCAATAAGAGCAGGATTTGCTCTCAGAAGTTACGTTACTCAAAAGTGTGGGCTCCACAATATCATAGTCTAGCCTCCCGGAGGCATCAGTTTCTTACGGCGCATTAAGATTCCACCTCACATTAACGTGTTCATGCACTGTTGCCCCAATGTGGGATTATCCATTTCACAATCGACACTCTTCCCAACTGAAACTAACACAAGGAAAGTTTTGCACTCGAAAAAATATACAGGATCGTAACAGCCCATACTACGTGGCCTTAATGGTAAAATGAAATGATTGCACATGACTGGCCGTAAACAAAAGGCAAGGAGGTGAAACACTTGTACACCTTCAAGAAATTGTCAAAAACCCTATTTGAGCTTATGGCCCAGTGATACAGAGGCTAATCCTATACTACACCGGGGTGACTAAATAAGAAACATTAGTGCCAAAAATATTTACGAACATGAGAGGTTTAGAAAACTTTTGTCAACCCATGCAATGTTGAATGTGATGTGGCAGAAGGGGAACACTCTTAGTTCCCTTACATTAACTATTTCCCAGTAGGGAACAGAACAGAGTCTTCAGAATTGCCGACAATTCTACATTTAAACCACCAGATTTAGAAATTTACATTAAATAAAAGAGGTTTGAAACCCTCCCCTTAAACTATCCGCATGAGCTATCACATGTCTAAGAAAATTCTGCTATTACCTTGACTCGCTGGACCTTCCTCACGCAGACCGCGCCCCTGCCTCCCTTCGGACACGCCGCACACTATCACTGCAGCAATTCAGACAATACAGCACTAAAGCGCTCTGCCTTTATAGTTCTTTAAGGGGAAGCTTTCAGAACTCTTCGCTGACAGGCTGAATTCCTATACACACCCTGGTTTTAATTGGCTAGAGAAAATGTTTCAAAATTTTTGATAGGTTAATTACAATTGAAGAGGAACCCGCTGAAGTGTTGATAACTTCGGAACATTAAATGAAACAGTCCTCAGAACCAGGTTTATAAACATCAAAAATAAACATTTCTCTATGAAATAAATAGAGCTTAGCCCGCAAGAGGGAGCAAATAAATCGATGGTAGAGACATCTAACAGTAGAAGACCAAAGTTTCTGGTAGTTTACTAGTTCAAGTTTGTTTACCTAGATGGCCTTAGAAAAGGTGCGCAGTTTAACTGGCCGGGAAAGGTGAACCCCTGGTATTATTATTATTATTATTATTATTATTGTTATTATTATTATTATTATTATTTTTAAATTTGTTTTACTTCGCACCGACACAGATAAGTATTATGGTGACGATGGAATAGGAAAGGCCTAGAAGTGGAAAGGAAGACGCCGTGGTCTTAATTAAGGCACAGCACCAGCATTTGCCTCGTGTGAAAATGGGAAACCACAGAAAAGCATCTTCAGAGCTGCCGACAGTGGGGCTCGAACCCACTACCTCCCGGATGCACGTTCACATCTGTGCGCCCCTAACCGCACGGCCAATTCGCGCGGTATTCTTCGTCTTATTATTACATTTGCTATAAATAATGTCAGAATGTTAGCATTTTCTGGATTAACAGTTCTTTAATTTGCTGCAAGCCCTCGATATTGAGTTGTTGCATTTTAGCCCTCTGAAATACCATCGATCTGGACCAGGATCTAGCCTGCTACCTGGGAACAGAAGACCAGTGCGTAACCGACCAAATCAGTGAATTAACCACTAACCTTTCCTCATATCTCTTGGCAGTGCTCAGTTCGGTTTGGAGGAACCAGACTCACTTTCCGCCAGACCATTTTAAGATATAACTTGACAGGTTATTATAAAAGACCACTTTATGACGACAGTGACATTGAGGGAGAAATAGTGGTGATCCCATAATAAAGTATTGTAACGACTCATTTATGACCGAGACCGTGGTCATATTTATTAGGTAGTCCCAGACTGTCACTGGCCCTGGTCCATTGCCAACTCAGGTCAAGGTTTCCTCGATCAAACAGCCCACTCAGACCGAGGACTTGTGGGTCTAGGACGGAACAGCCTAGAGCAGATACAAATCTGGGGAAAATCGGCCCTCAGCATAGCATTTAAGTCAAATAAATAATGAGATGGCAAAACTAAATACTCGTCAATAATAATAATACGAGGAAGAAGAAGAAGAAGAATTGCTTTATGTTGCACCAACACAGAGAGGTCTTATGATTACGAGATAGGGAACGGGTGGGAATGGGAAGAAAGTGACCGTGACTTGAATTAAGCTACAGCACCAGCATTTGCCTGGTATGAAAATGGGAAACCACAGAAATCCATATTCAGGGTTACTGACGCTGGGTTCGAACCCCCTATTTTCCAAATGCACGCCCACAGCTACATGATCTAAACTCCGTAACCAATTCGCTTGGTTAATAATAATAATAATAATAATAATAATAATAATAATAATAATAATAATAATAATAATAATAATAATAATAATAATAATAATAATAACAATATATTGTTACGAGGTCCGCCTCTGTGGTGTAGTGGTTAGTGTGATTAGCTGCCACCCCCGGAGGCCCGGGTTCGATTCCCGGCTCTGCCACGAAATTTGAAAAGTGGTACGAGGGCTGGAACGGGGTCCACTCAGCCTCGGGAGGTCCACTGAGTAGAGGTGGGTTCGATTCCCACCTCAGCCATCCTGGAAGTGGTTTTCCGTGGTTTCCCACTTCTCCTCTAGGCGAATGCCGGGATGGTACCTAACTTAAGGCCACGGCCGCTTCCTTCCCTCTTCCTTGCCTATCCCTTCCAATCTTCCCATCCCTCCACAAGGCCCCTGTTCAGCATAGCAGGTGAGGCCGCCTGGGCGAGGTACTGGTCATACTCCCCAGTTGTATCCCCCGACCAAGAGTCTGAAGCTCCAGGACACTGCCCTTGAGGCGGTAGGGGTGGGATCCCTCGCTAAGTCCGAGGGAAAAACCGAACCTGGAGGGTAAACAGATAATGATGATGATGATGATGATGTTACGAGACTTGTATTCTTTTCAAATCTGAAAAACGCTCTTTAACGCGAAGTAGTAGAAATAAAGTTTGTGTATAAAAAAGGTTTTTCCTATGCTCTCGGATACAAGTTTGCCCCACATACAATTTGTGCGAGTTGAGTACTTCTTCGTCTTCAAGACGACTATTATTCGAATTTCTGCCACTATAGCATAGTTGAACATTACGAAATAGGAAAAGTATACAGCGTGAGTAACGCACGTGAAATACAAAATACCGAGTTGAAGGTTTAAACAAAAAACCTTGGTGCAACAGCCTATTAAGACTCTTGGCCCGCTGAGGCGACTGCTACTCAGCCAGATGACCTGCAGATACAGGAATATGACATCCTCAGCAATATTACTTGGTTATCTCGACCGGGTGCACTGCTTCCTTTATCAGATAGCTTCTTAACTGGTCCCACGAAGTTCAGTGAATCCTCTTCCAGCCCTCAGTACTGAATTAGAATCCCTGGACTAGCTGTGATTCGGACTCTTGGCCTCCACGTAAGAGGTAAGCACACTCCATGTCTACCACGGGCCTGGCAAAGGTTTAAATGCTGTAGTTATTAAATGGATGTTAAACACACATAATTGATTGCTCTTCCAGTAATATTCAATCGTGACTGTACTTCGAACCAAGGACAATTTTACTGCACGCGCATGAAGTACGAGATGTAACCTGGTTATCGCAAATGAATGGACGGTATTTAGACCAGCCTGCAACACCGCGACAGTTGCAGTACAGCAAATACCCTTAACTTCCCCTGAGAGATCACATTCGCTTTGCTTGCATCACTAGCAGCCGTCAGTCACGGACACTTACAATTTACCACAAATATCGCTTCTCTATTATCGAAACAAATTTAATTACTGGCGGAACATGTTGAACCGGTAATAAGAGAGGATTATGTATGGGCCTAGATCTCTACTAACCATATGAGCAAGTGATGGACCACGCAGTGCGATTTTTTTTGAGGCGTTCACCTCATATACTGAAGATTGTGACACCGAATCCCAGTGCAGTTGGTTGGCATTTAAGAATGCTGAAATGCGAAGCCCCAAGTCGGTATACCCCTGTGAATGGGGGCGGTAGAATAACACACACGGTATTCCCTGCCTATCGTAAGAGGCAACTAAAAGGTGCCCCAAGGGCTCTGAACTCGGGAGCGTGAGTTAACGACTCCAGAGCCCTTAGCTAAGTCCTGACATTGCTTCCATTTACTTATGTCTAGCTCCTCACTTTCATCCATCCTATACGACCTCCCTTGGTCACCTCTTGTTCTTTTACGACCCCGACGGTATTAGAGCACATGGGGCGTAGGGGGTCTTTCATTATCACGCCCTCCGTGGCCCTTGTCTTTCTTTGACCGAAATCTTCATGTTTCGAAGTGTCGGATCCCTTCCATTTTAATGTTGAAAATATTACTTAGCAGACAATGCAGGGGTCCACGTAACACGAAAAACCGTAAAATTAAGCAATTTCCTCAATAATGCCGAAAGCTGAAGGACAGAAGGGCGCAGAAAGGTTTCAAATTGCGAGTCTTCGACAGCATTATCAAACTAAAAAAATTACAAAATTACTTTCAGCCTAAATGCAATTCCGGAAAAACAGGCAAAAATCGCTTGTTTTTTTATTCGGTTTCTTCTTTATTCAAATCCTAGCTAAATTAACTTATTTATATAATACTTTCTGTAATGTGTTCCTTGGTTTAATACGCTCGAGCTTTTTTTGATTTTATGAAAAATATCCACACCGAATGTAGTTATAAGGGTTTAAGTGAAACTCTGCATTGACTCACATTAGCGCTCGTATTGGTGCTTAAGTGAAACTCTGCATTGACTCACATTAGCTCTCGTAGTGGTAGAAAAAGGCAAAGTGCTAATCTAACTGACCGAATAACTATGATTAAGAAAAGGATTTTCATTTTTAGGAATAAATAAAAAAATATTCTCATTCTTTATTATATTACATAAAATTCGTAGCTCATATCCCTAGAATGTTTTCAGCATTGAGTTGCTTGCCTGAAGGGCTAGAACTGTGAATTTTTTCTCTGATTAGTGTTATATAGAGGATGATTGCTCGGTGTACTTCCTCTTAAAACAGTCATCACCATCACCACCAACACAAGTCAATAGGATTATTAGTACTCAAAAAAGCCATTTTCAGAACAAAATTGATCCATATCCTATCAATTTATCAACTTTATTTTACTTTATTTTCAACGAGCAAGTTGGCTGTGCGGTTAGGGGTGCGCAGCTGAGAGCTTACAATCGGGATATAGTGGGTTCGAACCCCACTTGTCAGCAGCCATAAAAATGGTTTTCCGTGATTTCCCATTCTTACACCATTCTTACACGGCCGGTTCATTCCCATTCCTAGTTCTTTCCTGTCCCATCGTCGTCATAAGACTTATCTGTGTCGGTGCGTCCTAAAGCAGATTGTAAACCATCTCTATTATTACTCTGGGGGCATGATTAGCTCAGTAGCTTACCTGCTGACTTCTCACACAAAAGGCTTGGGTTCCAATATTGGTTTATCCTGGGTTGAGATTTTTATCTAAAAATGACAAGGTGTCAGAAATGACATCAGGCCTTAAAATCCCGACCAAAATCCAAATAAGCCTGGATGACTCCAGCGAGCCCACTAGCTGGGGCAGGCTGAGGAAATTTTTTAAAATGACTTTTTTTACTCATCTCTCAGCGAATGGAGATAGTTATCAGATATTTCGGCGAAAATAGCTTTTTTTTGCAGTCTTTTGAAGGAGATTGTGAGATTAATTCCTACTAAGCTACCGTATGAATTTTAGAATTTTTCTACCCTTACAGAGGAAATGGAATACTAACGAATTAAAATTAAGCAGTTTTTGATTTCTATCTAATAATATTTATTTATTTATTTATTTATTTATTTATTTATTTATTTATTTATTTATTTATTTATTTATTTATTTATTTATTTATTTATTTATTTATTTATTTATTTATTTATTTTTGTTGAAATTTTTGTATAGTTCGTAAATTGATGTCAGTAAGGTAAGAAATTCAACAGAATTGAATGTCAGATTGGTGATACAAAGCTGGAACGGGTAGATAATTTTAAGTATTTAGGTTGTGTGTTCTCGCAGGATGGTAATATAGTAAAGCGAGATTGAATCAAGTTGTAGTAAAGCTAATGCGGTGAGCTCGCACTTGCGATCAACAGTGTTCTGTAAGAAGAAAGTCAGCTCCTGGACGAAATTATCTTTACATCGATCTGTTTTCAGACCAACTTTGCTTTACGGGAGCGAAAGCTGGGCGGACTCAGAATATCTTATTCATAAGCTAGAAGCAACAGACATGAAAGTAGCGAGAACGATTGCTGGTAGGTACTTGTTCTAGAAACAGGTTGCTGATGTTAGGTAAGTTAGTCTATAGTTAATTTTCGGCGGATGCAGAGTGGGCTGCGGCCCACAGGCGGCTACGGCTTGACGGTGGTTCGACGGCTCAGCACTCGGACCGACCTACCGAGCAGAGGTTGGATGGCCGCGGCTCTGTCGTGACTCTACGCCCCTGTATTCGGAAGACGGATAGGAACTGGTCGCCATCGTCGGATGTCCTGAGAATGGTTTCTCCTTCACGATAAGGCGAATGCCAGGACAGTACCTAGTATAGCCCACGGCCGCCAACCAACCCCATCACCTTCTCCGAACATCTCCACCGCATCACGTCTCCCTGGCCTGAGAAACGGCGTTATCTTCTAGGTGGCATGATAATGGAATAGGTGGAATGATAACGTTTTAGTAGCAGTACCGTTAACTTCTCCGTTCTTTTGAAACCACAACATTTCCAAAACAAAGTGACAGAGAAGGATTGGGTCCCACTAATTCGCGTACTTCATTATTAACGTTTGTACCATTGTAATAAAAATATGGCTGACTAGATGATGATATGTTATTTGTTCGGAGCGTTGACCTATGAAGATCTTTTGCCCCTACTTGCACCATATGTGAGGAACCTGCGTGTATGATGTAAATGTCGGAAGTGTAAAGTGTTGAGTGTGAGGAAAGGAACGTTAAGGACGACATAAACACCCAGTCCCCAGGCCAGGGATATTAATCATTTACAATTAAAAACCCCTGACCCGGCTGGGAATCGAACCCGGGGCCACCGTGTGACAGGCGGACACGTTACCCCCTACACCGCGGGGCTGGTCCTACATGATGAGTTACCTTGTTGGTAATTTTGTAGTATATTATGTATCTATATTTCTGGATTTGTCTATCACGTGAAGTGCCTGGTCTTTCGTAATACACATTCCTCATAAAAATTGCTTAGTAAATGTGAAATCGTTCATCATATTTGCATCAGAATGATCACGCTATTCTTGTTCATTGAGCTAATAATGTCAACAATAAGTAGAAATATATCAGAATTATAGCTGAAGAGATTTCAAATATGTGAGGACTTAAGTTTGGCAATTATGACGTACGTGAGGTAGAGAATTCCAACTCGTAAACCATTTGGTGGTGTGTAATGCAGATCCAGATCTCGAATCCCAACAATTCGTCTGTTAAGATTAAATTAGAATTATTTCGTAGATATGAAACGAAGCCAGTTGGCTGCGCGGTTTGGGGGCGTGTAGCTGTTAGCTTGCATTCGGGAGATGGTGGGCTTGAACCACACTGTCGGCGCCCTGAAGTTGATTTCCAGTGGTTTCCCTTTTTCACACCTGATGAATTCTGAGACTTACATTAATTAAAGAAACGGTCGCTTCCTCCACGCTCCCAGTCATGTCCTATCCCATCGATCGTCACTATAATATCTGTTTGAGTTGGTGCGACATAAAACCAATAGAAAAGAATGTAGTTGTGAAATGATGTGGTTATAATATTTAATTACGTTAATCTCTTTTAAGTAAACCTTAATTTTTGAGATTACTTTCTCAATTAATTGCACTATAGATTAAAACTTCAAATTCAAAATGAACATGCGAATGAATATATACGTGGGAAGATTAGGAATAAACAGCAAATTCTGGGGGTGAAAGACTTTAGAAAACACTCTAAGAGAAAATAATTTTTATTTAATGGCTTGAGGAAAATTAGGTTAGCGTGATAATATATCTCTGGGAAGTATTAGAAATACCTAAGCACGAGTTTTGATCGTTAGACTATATAGAAATTTTATGTTACCCGGAATGAGTGATGTGTTCATTTGTACCAAAGAGAGAAATTGGGAAAGGAAGACAAATAACAGACTATTCATTATAAACGAAGGTAAATAAATCTATATAAGTAAAATCGTAAGGATCGCGTATCTGTACATTTATTATTTCAGAAAAAAAAAAAACGATTATTTGTTTCACAGGCAATACATATCATCTGAACGCTTTCTTACTTTAGGTGTCTGTCATATTATGTTCCAAAACTGTAACATCGCCCAAAATATGCCAATCAAACACAGTATTTGGAATCTCACTTTTCAGGATTGTGTTATCAAGTGCATATATCTTCCTTCAGGGTTATTGCATGCAGTAAGGGTTTATAGGAAGATCAAAATGGTCTTTTTAAATATCTCCTCCAATAGGTCCTATTGAAAACTTCATATAACGAAAGTTGTATTAATAGGAATTTCCGGATTTTGTTATGCCATATAATATTCATAAAATAGGAGATGAACAGCGGGTAGCCAGGCATGATCCTTAGTTCTGGTTGTTGCAAATGAATTGACGGTACTTAGATCAGCCTGCAATCCCGTGCACAACGGATAATGATGGAAATATTTACATAAATTTTATTTTTAGTCCAAGACCTGTGGGTCTGCAGTTTTGTACCTGAGAAGCAGAGGCAACTTCGTACAAATTTCGGCAAGAAACTGAATCGTACTATACATTAACCATTGTCCTCATTATTTACCCATTTGGTTCAGCTTTATGGTACTTTACACCACTGCCACCTGCTTCCGGAGAAAAATCTCAGTTTAACATGCTTTATCAAATGTGTGAATTGGTCCAGGGAACTTTGTATTAATTCAAAGAGAAATCACGTCTTTCACCGGAAATTGCAGTTGGAAGGAAATAAATAATAAATAAATGAATAAATATATATAAATAATAAATAAAAATAAAAATAAAATCAAGACAGAAGGAAGGAAAGAAAATACGAAAGAAGGAAAGAAAGAAAAGAAAAGAAAAGAAAAGAAAAGAAAAGAAAAGAAAAGAAAAGAAAAGAAAAGAAAAGAAAAGAAAAGCAAGCTTTGTAATTTTACGTGAATGTCAATAACGCGATCACAGTGACGGGACCTAAGGTTTTTGATGGAATCCCTATCATGGGGACGTGACTTTTCATTTAAAAACTCCTACGTGTACTGTCCGGGATGTGAACTGCCGTGACTTTGGTTAGATACCAGTGATGTTGTCACTTGGCTATAATGGTTTGCAGGAAATAATTAAGAAAGAAAGAAAGAAAGAAAGAAAGAGAAAAGGAAATAGATAGGTCTAATTAGGCAGGTAAAGTGGAAAAAGGATAGTGAATGAATGGACGTTATATCCACTCTATTTCCTTCACTCAGAAATAAGGGATCGCTCTCTCTGAAGAAATCGGTCGTACATCGTAATGACAAGCTCTAAAATGCCAAATAACCTTTCTCAGAGATTTGCGTTACCGAATAAGCTTATATCAGTAAAACAAGTAGGAGACTATTTCGACGTCAGTTCAACCGGTGTTTGTAATGTTCAGCATGTGGATCAGAGAGCGCGGTGTATATACTGCTATGATGGTCCACGATATCCATCTCACAGTAGGGAGAGGTGTTTGCTTTGAAATGATATATCAGAACCTTGAGTAACTTCGAGGCTTTCACCACGTACCTCTCAGATTACCACACTGTGACATCTTCAAGGTGTACGGCACCTCATGTCACAATGAAAGGGTGTGGATGAACCACAGACATCACTCATTCTAAGAAGCAATTGAGGAGACGTCGTGCGTGTTACCAGTGTCGGATAACTTTCTTCATGTTTGAAGAATACCCAGTGTTTAGAATATGCACCAATCCTAGAGATTCTCAGAATAGAAACCGTGCAATTACCCAATCATTTGAGTAACTTCCTCTTTTGCCACGATTTCTCCCCTACCCTGGTAGAGTCGCTAGTGTCACCTGTGTCACACACGTAGACTGGGCCCTGTTTTACGGCCCGATGCCATTCCTAACTTCAGTACTACGAGGAGGGATCAATTCCCTATTGGGTGTTTCTATAATGTTGATTATTGCATGTAAGTGAAGAGAAATGTATTAAGACGAAGACAAACATCCAATTCTCGGGTCATGAGCAAACCAGACGCGGCTAAAATTCTGTAATCTGCCAGGAGTCAAACACGTGACCTTCTGAAGCAAAGGCCCTGGCGTTAACCATTCAGCCAAGGAACCCATTAGTGGCCTACAACTAAGTGATTGTATTTTTCTTATTAATAATAAGAAGAAGAAGAGAAGGAGGAGATGAATACCAGATACTAAGAGATTTTGAATTAACGTGGTACGATTTCTCAGCTTCAAATATTAATTATATAAAATTCAAGGCCAACCGTGTAGTCGTTTCGAAATACGGGATACCATGAAATCTCCGAAGTTAAGTAACATTGGGCATGGACACAACCTGGATGAGTAGGCCACGTGATGTTGACTAGAGAAGGAGTGGAGAGAAACTGACCCCTCGACCTACGTAAACTTCAGCTCAGGGTGCCTGTTCAGTAGTTCCAGGCTTAGTTCGGACAATGACTAGGGAAGCTATGTCCAGATTTGTTTAATGTACTTGGTTATTATTATTATTATTATTATTATTATTATTATTATTATTATTATTATTATTATTATTATACAATCTAGATAAAGATATCATGATTACTAAATCTATGTCTAAGGCTAATACAAAGTGGTGCACGGAAGAACCGCCTACTCAGCTGGCTGGCTGGCTGCAGTTGGTTAACTCACTTTCGTCACCAGTAAGACAG
This sequence comes from Anabrus simplex, assembly GCF_040414725.1. Lineage (NCBI taxonomy): Eukaryota > Metazoa > Arthropoda > Insecta > Orthoptera > Tettigoniidae > Anabrus > Anabrus simplex. The sequence goes on along the minus strand of NC_090265.1, from coordinate 503,214,247 downwards.
GTCGTCAGTTTTGGAATATAATAATAATAATAATAATAATAATAATAATAATAATAATAATAATAATAATAATAAAGGAAATTCGTGTCCTCATCCCCACGGGATGCAGCTCTTTTCAGACACATCCGCAATGGGGATGACCTACAAATACATTTTAACCACATTGCAGTTCTCCTGCCAGTATTACATTTCTCGTAGTAGGCCTGCTGGGAATCGAACCCGGGCCTCCGAGGATGGCACCTTGGCCTCTGGAAACTGTGATAGTTATTAGCGGGACGTGAAATCATATTATTATTATTATTATTATTATTATTATTATTATTATTATTATTATGGATTCATCAATAACAAGGATGCAGTAAGCTTGCATTTGGGAAATGATAGGTTCGAATTATACCGTCCCATCTGTAACCCTGAGGATGGATTTCTGTGGTTTTTCACTTTTACACAAGGCTGTACCTTAATATGGCCATGACTGCTTTATTCCCAATTCTAACCTTTCCCTCTCCCTCTGTCGATAATACCTTGTAGTGTTAGTGTGACTTTAAACCGCTAGTAAATTAAAAAAGAAATAATGGCATCAACATACGCTAACTAAGGTCGTGTTGCTACTTATTGCAGAGGGACAGATCTAAGTCACACTTTACATAATTCAAATTATCATCTCTTTAACAAAGTTGTTGGTAAAGTGCATGCAAGTAGTTAGCGCCCCTTGGATTTCACATGTACTCTCTCTCACTGTTGCTCTACCGGGGACTTGCAGTGGTTGAACGTCGTGACCTTGTTGAACATGCGGGATACTGAAAGTTGGAATGTATGTTTCTCCAGGATGGTTCAACACTCACGCAAGAGTAACCTACAACAAATTGGGGACATGATAGCGTAGAGGCAATGATGCATCGTCAGTGACTGGTTTGAACCCCTGCTAATACAATTGGGAAATTGGGAATTAAAATCCATATCACTCTAGTTCGGATGCCACATAAACCGCGCTATCCTGTTTCTCTGATCACCATGTAAAAATACAAACTTGCTTGCTTTTCTCAAGTCTCATGTTCAAATATATATATACTAAACCCATGACCTTTTTGTCCCAAGAATGTTGAGTCTTAAAGTTACCACATGAGGCCCCATGTCAATCGTAATGAGAAGCTCGAATATATATTTATATCGCAGAGGCGACATGAGGCAGGAAGATGGCTGTTTTCTTTCCCACGCTATGAGACGTGACGCCATCCGCACGTGTCGAAGGTGGATGGACACAGAAGAAAGTTTTGGTTAAATAAGTATATTTAAATAAAGGAATCAGCAATGAACGTAGTATAATGAGTGTCCTGTAATTGTCTGTAAGACAATTGGTCTTTAGTAAGACAGATTTGAGATTGCTAAGCCATTTTCGTGGATTTTTCATGAACGACGCGCGTGTCTATTTTACCCACGTTGAGTCGTCAGAATAGAGTGCCTATCAAATGAGGTCAATTAACCAGTTAATTTGGTACGAGATGATTTTAAATGATCATAAACAATGTCACTAGCAAGTTAGCAGGTACTTGGTTACAGCAAAAACTGTTTTAAATACACTTACACAAAGTCGGGAAAAGTACGCAGATTTTCTTGGCGGCAAGAAAAAAATGCCAGAGAGGTGGGGGGGGGGCAGAATAAATAAGAGGGGACCCTGTATTGTATCATTGAAGCTCGCGAGAGAGGGTTATACTGTTGAGTCAATCGATCGTCGAGGAATAGACTGAGTCCAGGAAAGATAGATTTTCGGCCGATGTGGCCGGGGTCTTGACTCCAAGTGGAGGTAGTTGTTCACCACAGAATTAATCTGATGTAAAGACGGTCAAGATACCGAACTAGTATTTGGGAAATTATAATATATTGTGTTGTAAATAAAAGTATTTCGTGTGCGGGCAACAAATCCAATCATTCGGGTTCGATCTGCCAAGACACTGAGAGAAGGGCATTTTTATGCTTTATTTTCCAGGAAAGAAACATGAATAAAACCAAATGTGAAGCCAGAAATATTAAAATGGCTAACTAAATGCCAGAGGGTTGCTGGTGAGCCAAAAATGGAAGCTGACGTGCAGTTAAAGTAGGTGGAATGCCAACTCGCCGAATATTCTATCTTGTTTAATGATATCAAATATGTATTTGTAATGTGTATTTATGACGCAGTCTGGTCACCGATTTGTTTCGTGAATGTCAGAAATATGACGAAAGGTCATTTGTTTTCTTTTTCGGCTTGGATAAATTTCATAAATTATTACGTGTGTCGTGTAATGTGTTGTAAATAGTCAATAATGAGGGTTACGAAGTGATATCACGTCCAAAGTAGATCGTCATTTCCGTGAAGTTATTGCCTGTATTTGTGGTGTCAAGTTGAGATGTTTTTTATCTGACGTAAATTTTTTCTGTTTGAATCTTGATGGAGGTGGCGCAAGATATCCGTGGTTACCCAGTTTCAATCGGCTGTAAGCCCTGTGGTGTTGAGTAATGCAGATCGGTGAATGTTTGTCACGAAGGGTAATGCTAATCCATGTCCGTTTAAACTGAGTGACAATAAATAACAGTAAATTTGTCAGTCACTTTTGTGAAAATACAGTTTTTAAAATACGAGGTCATGTTATGAGAAATTGTTCATTATTAAAGTATTGTGCATAATTATGCGTCGTGGATTATAAGGATTATTATTCCATTCTTTTTAGTGAGATTTGTCGAGTTTGAGACAAGAGGTTAGATTTGTCGTATGAATTGAGGTAGGATTTGTGAATCAGGTGATTGGAAGCCTGTAATGACGCCGGGATTCTCGTGAGCCCGAGGAAGACATTTTTATAATGTCTGAGATGGAAAAGTGTGAGAGAATCCACGTAAGTGTTAATTTGCGACGTGTATAATTATTGAATGACATTTGAAAAGTAAATCTATGTGCATATGTGTTTGGGTCATGAATATTGTATTTATAATTCTATTTGAGAAGACGAAGGTTTCATTCTTGTGAGACCAGTTAAGTGTGAACATAGGACAGGTGTTTTGTTTCAAAGAACTGCCAAGGAGGGTTGCTTGTTTCCGATGCCGCCAGCTGATCAAGGGTGCAGCTCGAAGATAGCGGTATTTGTGCTGCATGTTACGTGTTGAAAATGAGATTGTATTGTTTAGAAGGGGATCGTAACTTTGCGAGAACTAGTTGAAATTTTCATCCGGGAGTAACGTGCAGGTTATTAGATAATAGTAATTTGTTCAACCGAGATCTGAATGTATATTTGAAACCACGAATTTAGACTATAATGAGCGAAGTTAGCCAATTCCAGGGTGCCCAAAATAGAGTGATGGTAGTAGTGATTGTTTTATTTTTGAGGGGTGCACAAAGCTTTATGAAAATGTCATGGTGGGATATGACATAGTAATTGGCTTACATTTTACGGCGAGTTACTTATGCAGACTTTTGTTTTGTACTTAAATTATTAGGATTATCCAAGTATTAATAATGGCTAATGTTACATTAAACTTATAGTGTGATGTCATGAAACTAGATATAATACTGGAAATAAATGACGCAAATTTCCTTCCAGCTGCACGATAACAAAAGACGATAAACATGATTAAAGAAATTATAATTAATTACGTCAGAATTTGAGTAGGGACTTGTGAAAGAAACCATTCGTCTGCGGAGACAGTATTTGTTGTTAATTAAGATTCATAAAATCATGTAAATTTATTAAATCATTAAACTCGGTGGAAACCGTATTTGTGAAGTAACGTAAAACCAAGTGAGTAACTTGAAGGTACATTCTGGAAATCTTAGTTTATTTTTCTGGGAAAGTACAAATATTAACGCAACGCTTAAGGAGACATGTCCGAAGGTAATGGATTTTTCTTCCACAAAGTGTTGTGAGCGTTGTTGTTGTTGTATTATTTGATTTTGATTGATTGAGCATTACATGTGCTGGGATTAGTAAAGTGGAAACTTTGGTCATCAACCGATGTAACTTAATTGTGTTTAGCCTTCAGCTTAGAAACTTGGATGGTCATGGGCTCATCAACCTCAGTGGCTTAGATTAAGACCACATGCCACTATAGCATCATTTTCCTTGCAGTCATCATCTACAATGACTTTAAAGTAACTTAGAAGTTTAGATGTCGGTCCATGACATGGTCGCAGGTCACATCGATTCAATTAATGGTCCATGCCGTACAACCATTGTGTGGCACACACCGATTGGACTGCCTTAATTATACCCAGAGTCCAGAGTTCGTATTACAAGGGCTGGACCATCACAAATCATTATGATGGAGGCCGAATTTAAGGATTTCCAGACTTTCTTTTCTTCATTCATAATTTGTGACAACGGTTTCTAGTAAGGATGCCCATCAGGCAGTTAAGTCAAAGGCACAAACCAGTATTCCGCTCCTCTGTGTTGTAATTACTGTGGTGTTAATTGGACAAGATGAGTCCAAATTATATATTGATTTCAAAAATTTTCTTCGTTATTTCTTTAATGAACATAAATTATTTCTGGAATAGACCTTTCATTCGAGTAGCTAGATAATAATATGAAACCCCACCTTACCTCAGCAAGTGACGAAGTGCCCGTATCGACCCAGGAGACAGATCTCATACTAATTGCTGATAGGTAAGGAAGGTAGGTATCCTTTATGGACCACCAAGGGTGCAATACAGATATTCAAACAAATTTCAAAATAGTACTACACGTGATGAGTGACTAAAATATCTACATGAAACAGCAGTTGTTTCACAATAATATCAACAACTACAACGTCCTTTTCCAAGGATAAGGTACACACGGCGTTTGGTGCAAAATGCAACCTCCTTTCAAGAAGCAGTACGTACGAATTTCTAGCAGTAAGCGAAAGGCCGCCAGGTGTTACAACACGAAGTAATAACTTAGTAACATAATCGTGTGTTGTATAAATGAAAATGCAAGTGATGTACATAATATGTAATTGATTGGGGACGTCTAACTGAGGTGGTAGCTGCACTATGCTTACTAGCAAGGGCATAGACTCCATTAGCCGTCAGGGAGTCGAAGAATTTGGGAATAGGATTTCCATTTGCGAAGAGGCGCATGGTCCTGGGTTTCAACATCCTACACTAGAAATGAGTACCAGGCTAACTACTGGGAGCAAAGGTGGTCCAGTACAGAACTAACCACTCCATTCCACTTACTGCCGAGTTATTTTCCACTCTTCCAAAGGTCTTCGTGACTTGTACGGAGATGACTTTGCATTGACATAACTCATCAGCCTACTTTCCAATGTACTATTGTACGTATTTCGTTTTACGCGGGTAAGATTTTAGGAAGAGAGAGACTTTGAGCTAAATGGTCGCTAAAAGTTAATATCCTGTGAATCCTAAGTTGAGAAATAGCAGAACCTTCTGTTCCACTATAATTCTCTGCTTTAGTGGCGTATGCTGTTGTGTATTTTAACGCTGACATCGTGAAAAAGAATAAAACTGTTATTTTTAATTCCATTCAAAGCTGTAACCGTCGAACCGTGATGAAAATGAAGAAAAGAGCTTCTGTTATTAATCGCTATGTTTATGTGCTTTACACAATCTTGAATTTAGAAGCGTATTATTAAAATCCCACCGAACACACTTGTTGCTGGTTGGTGCGAGCTGTTAAATGCTTGTAGGATGCTACCCGCAGGTATGTACGTGGGTTGAATTTACCGTAAAATGCACCGCAGATGACGTATTGAGAAAATTTCACTTGGTTAACTAAAAGTAAAAGAACAATTAAAAAAAGAAATATGCTCCACTCATTGGATTGTAAGTACACGAGATAAAGGAGGGGTATATTTTCCGTATTAATAATTATGAGACCTCTGTAACTAGAGTAGTTAGAGGAAATCTGTAGCTAGAGTTCTGTTTATTTTGACTATTTACCGAATAAATGGCAACCTTCGTGGTTCAAGTGGCAGCGCGCCGGCCTTTCACCACTAGGTTCCGTGGTTCAAATCCCGGTCACTCCATGTGAGATTTGTGCTGGACAAAGCGGAGGCGCGATAGGTTTTTCTCCAGATACTTCCAGATAATTCCAGCAACACTCTCCAATGTCATTTCATTTCATCTGTCAGTCATTAATCATTGCCCCAGAAGAGTTAGACAGTATTCGGCAGCCGGCACAATTCCTATCCTCGCCGCTAGATGGGGCTTCATTCTATCCACCCCTGACCCATTCGAATGACCGGAAATAGGCTGTGGGTTTTAATTTACAGAATCACTACAACATTAAATAAGTAATGATATAAAACAAAGCAAATACCTCGGTATTCATAAAAACCTATACAGAGAACAAAACTTTCACCACGGAAATACATTTAAACTCTTTCCGTCGCAGTCTCTCAATTTGTCGGCTATCGGAATTTTTATTGTTCGGTCTGTGGTCAAATGTATTAATGAAGATGTTTCAGTGCGCTGTACTGATGAATGTATAAACAAATCAAATGCAAATAGTTGCGATAAAATGAAACTGATAACACGAAAACGATAATACTATGACGAAAGACAGCTGTTGATTGGTTGAAATTCCCGATAGGCCCTATTATTATACCGGATTGATCAATCAATCCATGAGCTAAACACTCACAGAAACGTTTTAGCTAGGTAATACAAAGAGGTTTATATACGCTTTCTATGCTTTTAGAACGAGTTTAATTGATAAAATTTGCTAAAAATTGCCTCAACCGCTGCGTGTTAGCTTTTTAACGTAATAGAGCTACGCAAATCCTTTTTTACGAAGTGTTTCTATTAAAGAGGATGAACCGAGTGACTGGATGCGTGGTATTTCGGGTCACGTAACTATCAGCTTGCATAGTGGGTTGGCAGTCCTTAAGGGTTTTTTCCGTGGTTTCAAATTTTCACATCAGCCAAATGCTGGAGATGTACCTTAATTAAGAAAATGGTCACTTGCACTCCTAGTCCTTTCCTATTCCATCGTCGCCATAAGACATATCTGTGTCTGTGCGACGTAAAGAAAAGAGGAAGGCAAATATTTTATTATGAAAGAACATAGCACGCGACGAGCTATACGAAGTTTGACGGTGGGTTTCCACACTATAGTCTGCTCATTGTTTATCTTTTTAAGGAAGTGTACCTTAAACCATAAAAATCTGATTTTTCTTCACGCTTTAAAATTAAGTTCTAAGATATTTGGCCATGTAATCAAAATCATCACTATCATTCATAACGAAGTGTCCCTTGCACGTTTATTTCCCTAGGATGTATTTATGTTCAACTAAAAGCCGCCCTGAAAGACGTCACTGTCAAGGTATAAACGTGTATGCTGAAGATGAATCCAAGACAATGATCACTTCTGTAGCTTTGTGTAACGTATTTGACTTACACAATCGTAATACCATTTCGAGTATGTTGCAGTATGCATGCAAGCTGCTGTTTTATTATGCTCTTTCACCAGGTTAATACAACTTACAGTTTTCAGGCTGTCAAAAAGCACGAAATGTAACAATATAGTATGTCTATAAAATGGACAGTTACAGGTTTTTACAAGTATGTAATAGTGTTATATTTCGTATTTTAGACAGACTGAGAAGCTATTTGTATGAACTGAGTCGACACAGGCCATATTGAAAGCTTAAAGCTTACATGAAGCATTTAAAAATAAATACAGAGAACTGTGTAGATAAAAATGCACACCTGATCTGATTCTACTAATACGCTACTATATCTAGTTCCCACAAATAAGTAAGGGGAGATAGTGGGTTCGAACCCAATGTCAGCAGCCTGAAGATGGTTTGCCGTGGTTTCTCATTTTCACACCAGGCAAATGCTATGGCCGCTTCCTGCCCACTCCTAGCCCTTTCCTTTCCCATCGGGGCTTTTAATAACGGGCCACCAATTTTAACCAGTTCGCTCATAATGATATCAGTGGAGAAAACCACGAGATCATTGCTATTTTGACATTGATAAATTCAGCCACGAATAAACTTGTCGTAATGTAGGAAACTCCGAATCATTTCTGAAAATAGTTACAGGATGGATAGCAAGGTAGTAGGACAGTAACTCTTTCCCTCTCAGATGCCTTCTTGAGGGATTAAGTTTTGACGAAAAGGCATGTAGTCCGAAGCTATCATTTTTAAGAAGAATTCAGTCATGTCTCCGAAGATAACAGTTTTTATGAATCAATGAACATAGAGAGCTCCAAAAAAAAAAAAAAAAAAGATTTGCATATTCTGGTTTAGTGCACATTTAATTTTGCTATGCGTAGGCCCATGCGCGTACATTATATATTACGAAGTCTGGGCTTTATTGATATTAGTGCCGATCCTAGAAAACAGGGAAAATGGCCAGGAATAGGCTAATAATAATAGTAATAACAACAAACCTAGATAGCCATATACTACTATAGTTATCACTTATAATTTTAACGTTTCAAGTCGCACCTCTCGAAAGTTTTCAGTGACGCAAGAAAGGGAAAGTGCTAGGATTGAGAAGGTAGGGGCCGCGGCGTTTATTTAAGTACAGCCCAAGCATTTTCTTCGTGTGAAAATGGGAAACCATGGAAAACCGTCTTCGGGACTGCCTACGGTATTCGAACTAACCATCTCCTGAATGCAAGCTCACAGCTACGCGGTTCTAACCGCACGTCACTGTCTAATTTATAACCGTGAACGAAAAAAAATTACATAGATACCTACTGCATAAAGACCTGAGATATGGATTACTTAATCGGAGAACCACAGCTGAATACTAGTACTCTATTAAATAATAATGAACTGTTGTCGTTCTGCGAGCTCGTCCCATGGAGACAGCTTGCAGATATGCCCTCTAATATCGAATTCCGAAGCGAAGAATTCCCTTCGAAATCCAATAATGAGGTCAGTCAGCCTTCACATGGGAGTCCTCGGGATTCAGTAAATATCATACATTCCACGCTTAAGGTTACACGCGCGGATGGAACATCAATTGACTTCCCAACAGTAACCGCAAGATACCTTCATAGTTGAGTTTCGCAATGAGACACTTCCGCCAAGTGTGACGACGTCTACATAATCTGTAAGTCGTGATCTTACCAAGTAATGTAATGCGTGTCTGTAGAGTAACAAGGCAAGTGCTGTAACACCCAATGGAATCGAAACACAGCGAAGCCACATTCGTACACAAGAGAAATAATATGCACTATTTATCAAAACAAGGATGTAAGAGCTAGGAGGTTCAAAATTGAGTTATACCAGCTATCGCTATCTGTCTGTTACCTTCATTTCAGAGGCTGGATAGATCTTGAAAAAGCACTACCAAAGTTACATTGTTAGAAGGAAACCACAATGAGACGTAGAGGGTACGATGAAAAAGTGAGGTAGTTTGCCATTGTTTACCTCGCTGGAACAGAAAATACTATCGCAGCACGATTAGCACTATGAGCAGTATATTTTAGACTAGCCGTGCTATGAATGTTGCTACTCGGCACCACTCCCTCAGTAGCTTCCATACTGTCACAGCCATGAACGAGACTGAGACTTTGGTGGAAGCTACATTTTACTCTGGCCTTTGTCAAGAAGATGCAAAGTTATTGTATCTATCAAGAAATAATACGTAGTATTGATGTCATTTCTCTTTTTCTAAATTTACATATCTACCTCAAGCAATGGCAGAAAAACTCTTCTTCTTCTACCGCTATTCTCACACCTGTGGTTTCCCAGGTACGACCTGCAGCATACATGTGAATTTCCTCTATTTTACGACCGGATGCCCTTCCTGACGATAACCCTATAAGGAGGGATATAATCAATAATGCGTTTCTGTCGTGGTTAGTAGAATAGTGTGTTGTCTGAACGTGATGAGGAAAGTGCTGGGAGGCAGAATAATTAATAAAAAGCGATTAAAATCCCCAGCCCGGAATCGAACCCAAAACTCTCTGAACCGAAGGTATCAACGCGGACCATTCAACTAACGAGTCAGATGCAATGGCAGAAAATCATTGACCCGAATTATGACTACAAACATTGCCACAGACAAACAAAACATCGCACATTGGAATTCATCAAAAAACGTTATGTTCTGTAGAAAGCACTCAATCATTTGGGTGAGTTTACAGTCCTTAGTTATACTGTGCACTTTACGAAGCAGTATACTGTGATTAACCGGAGGTGGATCTGTGATATTTTGGAGTGTTTTTCGTATCATGGATTGTGTCCGCTCATTGAGGTGACCTTTAACATAAACCAGCATGTTTATTTAAACATTCTGGATGATCAGGTGTTGCCTTTCAGTCAACATCTGCATGATGATTATGCTAATGACACCCCGATATTTCCAAGATGATAACAACAAAGTTCATCGGCGTGGACGCATATGTGACTGGTTTTATGAACTCTCCCACAACCTATTACATTTAGATTGGCCTGCAAAATCGCCTGACTTGAACGCTGTTCAAAAATCTGTAGGACATGTTGTAACAGCGGTTAAAACGCCGATATCAGCATCCCCGCAATTTAGTGGAATTCCGCGATCAAATATTCGGCGAGTGGCTTAACCTGGATACGACGTACCAGCACAAACTTGTGGACTCACTTCCTAACCGAATCCAGTCGGTTATCAAGTCCAGAGGCGGAGTTACACGATATTAAATTATCCTTGTAATGATTTCTGCATGGGTGACTAATATATGTCAGGTGATCTTAATAGATGTGGGTTTTGAATCAACAATTCTACTGAGTACTGAAACTAATTCAGCAGGACCTGAATTATCGTACCGTATTCTACTTCTGTTGGAGAAAAATTTGTCCCTTATTGTCAATCTATCATTCAGTATATACGACCAGTTTCCAGTAAGAAAGCAAAGTCTATGTAAATTCTGTAGAGATCTGGGTACTACTGAAGACCAAGCAATGAGAAAAATGAATATTTTGGAAGCTGTGGCCAAGTGGTGCGACTCTGAGAAGTAACGACTTCAAAAATTAATATAATCAACCGCGGAACATAAAAGATGGAGGTCTAAAAGACATAGGTATAGCAACTAGCTTATAGCAAACTCACATTAGTCGAGTTGAAAGGGAAACAGGTGGCAGTATGTGTGAAAAGAGGATCGTAGCGGAACTAATAATGTTTTTGTGTACCGTACTCTATATACAATGTTACGAGAAAAACAATATACATTCAAAGAAAATATCAATTTTGTACCGTTAGAGGATAAAAAATAATAAATCGAGATTCCTTGAAACATCATTATAAAAATATGTCCAGTAGAACGTCGATCTTTAAAGTGCTAAAGTATGCTTAAACGTCGTACTTCTTAAAACTGCAGGTTTCTCTAAAATTAATGGCTCTTTTAATTTTCCGTTACACGTTTCTGAACAGAAATATTTTTGAAATTGTACTTCTTTCTACAGGAAAGTTAATTTCATTCAACACTTCAGAACAAAATTCTCACTTTTTTGTGTGGTTTTTGAGCTAGTTGTGGCGAAAAATCTCACTTGAAACCACCAGGATCCGAACACGAGACACGTGGATTAGGAGTGGAGTGGTTATAGAAAAATAGAAAATTTAATTTTCTAATTTATCTTGAGTTTTTTCTTTTTTTGCTATTGGCTTTACGTCGCACCGACACACATAGGTTTTATGGCGACGATGAGGCAGGAAAGGGCTAGGACTGGGAAGGAAGCGGCCGTGGCCTTAATTAAGGTACAGCCCCGGGATTTGCCTGGTGTGAAAATGGTATACCACGGAAAAACCTCTTCAGGGCTGCCGACAGTGGGTTTCGAACCCACTATCTCCCGAATACTGGATACTGGCCGCACTTAAGTGACTGCAGCTATCGAGCTCTTGCTTATTCACTGTAAAATATTCAGACCAAACTTTAGAGAAGAGTTCATGAAGATGTGAAAATGATATGTCCTTTAATATTTGATTTATGCTGCAAAGTATTCAAAGTAGCTGATTGTGTACTTCCCTCCACTTTTTCTTTATTTTTGTATACCGTCTACCTTCTTCTTGTGCAGCTTTGAGCTTGGTTTAGGGAGACTGTGGGTTCGAACCCCACTGTCGGCAGGCCTGAAGATGGTTTTCTGTGGTTTTCCATTTTCACACCGGGAAAATGCTGGTGCTGTACCTTAAATGAGGCCACGGCCACCTCCTTCGCGCTTCTAGCTCATCCCTATCCCATCGTCGCCATAAGACCTATCTGTGTCGGACCGACGTAAATCAAATAATAATAATAATAATAATAATAATAATAATAATAATAATAATAATCCTGGCCTTTCCCCTATTACTTGTGATGGGCATTAAATGTCGATTGAGTCCAGATTTAAAGCCTGATGCGTTTTATGACACCTACCCTGTGCGGAGAGATGCATTCACTTTTGAGTATTTCTAAGGTGATTTGTAGTGTGATGTGTTGTAAAGGTGCTTAACATGCATATCAAGACGAGCAGAAACACCCAGCCGCCGAGCAAGAGGAATTAACCAGTTGTGGCTAAAATCCCCCAACTCGGGGCGACGTGGATCGAATGCCCCTACGCTGACCATTTAGCCAAGGACCCAGACATCATATCTACCTTAGTAAGAGTACAGTAGGTATTTACACTGTAAATAATACGAACTACGACGCGGAAGTAAGTGGTCGAGGACATGACAAATCTAATATTCCAGGATTTACTTGGAAATGAAACAGAGGTCATTCAGTTGAAGGTCGACATTGAGTTTTGAATCCAATTGCCTCCCACAATTTAGTCTTCTGCGAACTTTGACAACGTTTTGCAAGCCTAGTATTAGAAACACTCCTCGCAGGGCCGTCTTTTATGACGAGGTCAAAATTATCTTCGCTGCTCTCTCCTTGTATTAAGAAACAGTGGTAAATGTATATCGTATTCAACACGTAAAACTCTAATAGCAAAGCAAAGTCACCTCCGTACAGGCCATGAAGGCACTGGGAAGGGAAGGGTGGAATGTGAAGGCTTCCACTATTCGTTACTTCAGCACTCATTAGGGTAGAGTGGTTAGCCCTACGCTCGGTCGCCTTAGCCCTCAGGAATTAACCTGGTACCAATTTGTGGTGTAGTCTGAGTGAATCTCAGAGTCACGTGCACCTCCGGAAGTGGACATCTCGATTCTTAAAAGTTTTTACTTCTGACGGAGAGTCGAACCCACGTCATTCCGGGTGAACCGAGCACGCCTTTACTGTCTCGCCAGGCAGCCCCTAAAAGTATATAGAGGGTACTCAATGAACATTTGAAACTAGTATTAATAATGGTAGTTTAATGTTTCTTGCTATGCTGGGACTAGGCTAGGAATGGAAAGGAAAAGCCCGTGGCCTTAATCAGTGAACGTCCAGTCCCCAAGGCAGAGGAATTAACCATATGTAGTTGTATTCTCGGTCTGGTCAGAAATCCGATCTAGGAAACTGTGAACCGGAGACCGCTACGTGAACTATTCTGTCAAAGAGCCAGACAAAAATTAAATAAATAAATAGGTAAACACATAAATAAATTAATAAAATTCAGTGATAAAACCGGAAAGATTGTACTCTTCAGAATGTATTGCTTTACATTTAAGAAAGGAAAACTGCAAGATCTCGAGAAGAAGGAAAGGAAAATTCTGGGACCGCAGAAAATTATACTGATGGGGCTTGGAAGAAAAGGGGAAGTGAGGAACTCTCTAAGTACACTGGAAAGATCACGGACACCACGCAGAAACGAAGGCTGAAATTCTGCGGACATCTCGTAAGAATGGATGACAAACCAAAAACATCCTCAGACACATTAAAGGCCACTTCCACGTGGGTAGAAAAGGTTAAGAGGAATGCATAAGAAGTTGGAATTGCACTGCAGATGATCCACAATAGAATAGAGTTCCGAAGAAGAGTCGACAGTCTAAAATCATCTGAAGGAGACCCAATCGGATAATTTTAGAAGCGGGGAGAAAGAAGAAAGAATGAAGAGTTCTGCGAAGAGAAGAGAAGAGAAGAGAAGAGAAGAGAAGAGAAGAGAAGAGAAGAGAAGAGAAGAGAAGAGAAGAGAAGAGAAGAGAAGAGAACAAGAAGCCTTAATTTCTATGCGGTCGATAGTCGGCCAAATATCCAAATTTCCGAGCTCAATAGCTGCAGTCGCTTAAGTGCGGCCGTTATCCAGCATTCGGGAGATAGTGGGTTCGAGCCCCCACTGTCGGCAGCCGTGAACATGGTTTTCCGTGGTTTCCTATTTTCACACCAGGCAAATGCTGGGGCTATTCCTTAAATAAGGTCACGACCGCTTCCTTCCCACTTCTATCCCATTCCTGTCCCATCGTCGCCATAAGACCTAACTGTGTCGATGCAACTTGCAAAAAAAAAAATGAAGTCCAAATTCGGAAACAAAAATAAAATAAATAAGTAGTCTGCCTCTGTGGTGTAGTGGTTAGTGTGATTACCTGCCACCCCCAGAGGCCCGGGTTCGATTCCCGGCTCTGCCACGAAATTTGAAAAGTGGTATGAGGGCTGGAACGGGGTCCACTCAGCCTCGGGAGGTCAACTGAGTAGAGGGGTTCGATTCCCTCCTCAGCCTTCCTGGAAGTGGTTTACCGTGGTTTCCCCACTTCTCCTCCAGGCAAATGCTGGGATGGTACCTAACTTAAGGCCATGGCCGCTTCCTTACCTCTTCCTTGCCTATCCCTTCCAAACTTCCCATCCCCCCACAAGGCCCCTGTTCAGAATAGCAGGTGAGGCCGCCTGGGCGAGGTACTGGTCATCCTTCCCAGTTGTATCCCCCGACTCAGAGTCTGAAGCTCCAGAACACTGCCCTTGAGGCGGTAGAGGTGGGATCCCTCGCTGATTCCGAGGGAAAAACTGACCCTGGAGGGTAAACAGATTACGAACGAAATAAATAAATAAATAAATATGCTAGAAACTAATCAAAATAGCTGGTTGTGTCGTTCCTTCCACTTCTTTTACTTTTATTTGTATGCCATACGTATATATATCTGCCTTAATCTTCTTCTTTATGAGCTTTCTTGTAAATGCCACAACAAAACTATAAAACAATCCGTCCACTACAGCAACATTTTCATATACTAGCAATATTTTGTCATCTTATGAAGGAGATATAGTATTACGAACACAGCGAAACATGCTAACTTCACACACGCTCTCTCTCTCTCTATCTCTCTCACGTTTTCAGATAAGGTGTAACGGCAATTCACGCAAAAAACTAGTCGTTGTAAAAGTTCGAAATGGCATCGTTATATTCTTACTGCTCTGAAGAAAAAAAAATGAATTTCTGCAGGAGCCATAATCAGTGAATATTAAACAGTTGCGTAAGCTCACCCACTAGAATAACAGGTTCTGCTTCTAACTTACAAATAAATCACTCGCAAAATATATCTTGATATCTGCTTAAGTTCGAACAATTGTCTGAAATACTCACATTGCCTGTTAGCTTATCGTATTGCATGGCTTCTACAATGTAATATCGTACCCTCAGCTGCATATTGCGAGGAATTGTTTAAGACATTTTCGCTATAGGAATGAAAGCTGACAATCAGATTTTAAGCGCTGGTTATCCGATTTGTCTGCATTGCGAATTGAAATGTAGATTTATTGAAACTTACTTAATAATCTAATCTCGTCATATCATGTTGTCTGGTGGAAAACTTCCCTTTCAGTTTTGATAGGCCTAATACTCTGCCTATTTCCCTGTGTGCCATGGACTGGGAGCTTAATCTTAGTACGAAAAATAGTTTTGTGATATTCATTTGGAGAATACTTCGCTTTAGACTTGGGCTCGCGAATACGAACTGTGCCACACATGTTGATTTGGGCCTGTTTTACGGCCGGATGCCTTTCCTGATGCCAGTCCCATATGGAGGGATGTAATCATTATTGCGTGTTTCTCTGGGGGTTTGTAGTGTGTTGGGTTGTTTAAACATAAAGAGAGGAATATTGGGACAAACACAATACCCACTCCCCGAGCCAGAATAATTAATCAAGCGAGATTAAATTCTCCGACCTTACCGGGAATCGAACCCGGGATACTCTGAAAGGAAGGCCTCAACGTTGACCATTAATCCAAGAGTCGGACAAGGGTTATAAATTCCTATTCTCTACATAATATATACAACTTCAAGTTTGTTTGTCTGTAATAATTTTTAAATATTATCCCACCAACTAAATTCACGGTTTTTAAAAACACCGTTGTACAGGAATAATGTGTCGCAGGACTCCTTTTACAAGCTAGTAAATCTTCAGATACGAGGCTACCGTATTTGAGTAACGACAAATACTAATGGACTGAGATGGGATCGAACCTGCCAACTTGAGCTCAGAAGGCCAGCGGTCTACCGTCTGAGCTATCCATCCCGGCTGTATGTCTGTCGATATGCATGTATGTATGTGTATATGTATCATTATAACTCGAGAACAGCTTGGCAGATTTTTACGTTTCCGCGGGTGCCGAGAGGATATCCTGACGCGGTTTCTGTGTGTTAAATATTGAACAGTGATAAAAGGAAGCCAAGCTCCAAGGATTTCTGCGGAAGAACACGAAGAAAACGACGCCTCGTCTTACGCTGCCTAAAGGGTTAAACATATCCACAAACTAAATCCGTAAGAATTGTAGAGCAGTAAAACTTCCGCGGGACCACAAACATATCTAAAAGCTCCGAGTGTGCATTGAAGTTAGTATAACCTGCGACTGCGACCTGATGGCACATATCGTGAAATATCGACCGTGTCACCAAAGCGAGATCTGCCAATGTCTGTAATAATATTAGCAGAAAAACGTGATTACATACTGAAAAATTGATGTAGATGTTGATTCCCAAAGGGAACCTGAAATGTTTGTTCCGAATGAGTAAATTTATAACGTCCAATAACGGACCAACTATATTGGTATACCCTGAAAAATTGTGAAATATTTGTGAAGTCTGTGAAAATTTACGAAATGGCTCAATATCTTAATTTAAGAGAGTTTCAAGCCTACCGCAAATGGAAACAAGAAGAAAAATATGTTAAAAGAGATCGAAGAAGCCTAGAATATCCTAGATAGAGCGTAAGAAAACCTACATACAAAGTAAGAAAGTCAGTGCGGCCGAGCACCTCAATCCGCAACAGGGTACGTCTACTGCTCTCGCTAACCATACATCCTAAGACACTCAATAAGATGTTATCGAACCGATGATTAGAAATAGTGTGACTCGACAACATCCGGGAAAGTACAGCCAAAGGAAACAAAATATATGCTGAAGCAATCTGTCGTTAACTTTAAAGACTACCATTCCTCTTCTTTACTAGCTACCCGCCCCCGCTTCGCACGGCAGCAGTTATCATTTTAATGCGATAGGTTACTTTTAACCGAGAACTTATAAGATTACCTTGTAAAAGACATATTAAGTCGTTTTCCTCCCGTAACGAACACGAAAAGATTTTGTTTTGGTGTAAGACGTAAAAGGGACACGTAAAGCTGTCCACGAGAACAACATTCTCCACTGAGATCAATTCCAGCCACGCTAAGTGTCTGACCCTGTTCTTTGCTTACTGTCATGCCAAAGCAGACTCCTTTTAAAATCAGCTTATGCGGTTGGAAGCAGGAAGGATGTAAAGAATTTAGAAATTCTGTGGGTTAATGTACAGTTTATTCACTGTTGACTGCTATGTATACTGAGTAGTATACTTGAAGCTTGGCAGTGAATTTGGAGAAAGATTGCCTTTGTGAATTCATTCTTTCTCTGTACTGTGTTATTCGAGAATTCCTTTGTTGGTCAGTTTCATTTTTACATGATAAACGCATTTTCGAATGCAGTGTTTCTCGACAAGATGATTTATCGGAGATTTTATATAGATAACGAAAAATCACTGGAAGACTAAACTCACCGGACAAAAAATTAGTCACCCTAGTGCGCATGCACAGGTGTCTCGTTACGCCCGTACAGATGGCGCAGCGGACGAGTCCCGTGCTCAACCACATGTGCACTGTCTCTGCGCTAGCAAGCGATCAGTGAAACATTGATGTTTCAAGCGGACAATGCACGTCAACATAAGTAGATGTAAGAATGTGACAGAGTGGCAAAAAGAGGCAATAGTGTTTGGCCGTGAAGTTGCTGGATTTGTTGGTGTTTCACAGTGAACTGTTCACTGTGTCTACAAGCAGTGGTGCACTACACGTGGTCATGAATCACGACGTCAGAATTGTCGTCGGTAGAAGATCCTGACTGAGAGGGACCGTAGAAGCGTTTCACGGCTTGTGAACCAAAACCACTTCCAAACCCGACAGGAACTGCTGCAGTCAGTGAATGAAGGTCCATCCCATCCTGCTAGCGAGAGAGCATTGCGGCGGGAACTGCATGCAATGAACATTTGGAGTCAGTCACCTCACACAGGCGCATAAAGTTGCGCGTTTTTAGTTGGCTACAAGTCATTGAAGGTGGACAGTAGCTGACTGGCCAAACGTAATGTGCTCTGAAGAATCACCTTTTTGCCTACATTCCATTGACGCACGTCGTCGAATACCCCGCAGGTCAAATGAAGCATTTCATCCTGGATGTGTGCAAGGTCACGTTCAAGCTGGAGGTGGGTCTGTGATGCTTTGGAGGTGTTTTTCGTATCATGGATTGGGCTCGCTCACTGAGGTGACCTTTAACATAAAACAGCATGTTTGTTTAAACATTCTGGATGATCAGGTGTCGCCTTTCAGTCAACATCTAACAGCAAAGATCATCAACGTGGACGCATATGTGAATTATTTTATGAACACTCCCACGACCTATTACATCTCCATTGGCCTGAAAAATCACCTGACCTGAACACTATTGAAAATATGTGGGACATGGAACAGCGAGTAAAAACCCCGACAGCAGCATTCCCACAATTTGGTGTAACTGCACAATCAGATCCTCAGAGAGTGGCTTAACCTGGATGCGACATACCTGAACAACTTGTGGACTCACTTCCTAACCGAATCCAGGCGGCTATCAAGTCCAGAGGCGGAGTTACACTGTACTAAATGATGCTTGTAATGATTTATCCAGGGGTGACTAATTTTTGTCCGGTGACCTTATAATCACCACCACCACTACTAAAAGTCACGTGGTTCCTGATACTGTGGACGAGTTTTTCAACAAGCATCCAGCGTCCTTCTTTATAGAAGTTACAGAAAACCTTGTCCAGAATTGGGGCACTTTCCTGAACTATGGGGTGATTATCTGTAACTCTGTCACTATCATCAGTATGCTGTCGTTCTGATATGATGTATGCTGTCCAGTACATATAAGGTTCGTTTCTATACACCAGTCTGTTTTAATAGAACAATCCTTATAAATATGGAAGTAAGCAGCCTCTCTGACAACCAAGTGTAAGCAATACCATACAGTACCAATTTAGATACCACGTTGTCACAAGACCATCTCTAAATGAAAATCCCTGACAGGTGAAAATAGTTTGGAGAACATTCTATGTGGTAGACTATATCTCTTGGTTTTCCGTGGTTTCCCATTTTCACACCAGGCAAATGCTGGGGCTGTACCTTAATTAAGGCCACGGCCGCTTCCTTCCAACTCTTAGGCCTTTCCTATCCCATCGTCGTCATAAGACTTATCTGTGTCGGTACGACGTAAAGCCCCTAGCAAAAAAAAAAAAAGACTATATCTCTGATATATGTACCTGTAACCTATCCCAAGGCTACAATAGTAATGAAGAATATTCCAATTTCGTTTATATGTTGATGTTGTAGGAGAAAGAATGCCAGGCGTTCACGACATCTTAAGCCAGGAAAATAATCCACATAATTGTGACTGATTACTGTCATTAGTTGAGGTAATAAAGCCGTGTATTGTTTAATGATGAATCCAGACTATTAAACAGACTGTTATATTAGCAGGTGACAATTGGAAGAGTAAGGATAGGTCATCCATGTTAAAACCGACTGACGACGGCTCTTCAGTGACCCTCAATATGCTTAACGTGATCTCAAAAGTTCAGCAGTGAACAGTAGATCGACGTTGATATCTATTTAATTTTTATTGTAGAGATAATTGGAGTAGACAAATAATGTATCGAACGTTCTTAATTTGAAATACTGTACAAACTTCAGGCTATATCAACGCACACTTTCCACTGGGATAATTCATGCATGACGAACAGTTCATAAAGCAGAATACACTGCTGGGAAAGTATAAAACAGATGGTTGAAAGCATTCTTGAACAATCTCGTTTAAACCTTTTCGGTACATTAGTCTTCGTGCCGCTAATTCATTACACTGCTGTCAGAGTATCACGGAAGAAGTGAGTCCTTCACGCCCTTGTCACAGATTGTAGCGTGAATAGAAACAGCTTCTAATTTGCAATTTCTCGCAGTTCCTTTGGTGCCTCCCGTCCGTGACATGGGGTCATTAATTTGATGGCGATTGTTTGGTATGCAGACACTAACGATATATAGCCTTACTCGCCTTTTAGCTGGGAATATTATGAATACAGAACTATGAATGACTGATTTGTATTGTACCAGAGGAGGCGGGATCTAATATCGATACAGTCAGTATTTGAAATGTTAAACAGTACCCTTTTTGGGCAAAGCGTTGCTTCTCAACAAGTGAAAACTGAGGAGATTTCGCCCCTACACGATCAAAATTATTTATCTAATCACACAATAGCATACGGAGCACATCTACAATTCACTGATATTTTTATTATAAAAATAAACGTTTAAACCTTGTAATTAAATATTAACGTGAAGTACGTTTTTCAGGATCCACTTAGTCAAAAGCGACATAAGGACAGCGTTATCAATAGCCTTATGGAGCATTAGTGTATTCTACCCTAATCATAGCCTAGTTACCATAAACCACACTTGTCTATATAAATAAAGTATTGTAGGCGGTCTGCTGTCTGTTATTTCATTTATTTTGTCAATTTTACAGATATTTATACGCTTTAGGTCAACTAAAAGCCACATCAGTGGTGTTTGTTTGTCTGTTTGTCTGTCAGGCTGTTCCACCAACACAGCGAAACGGCCGGATAGATCTCGACCAAACTTCATATTTAGAGTCTACTCATTCAGTATCAGGTTTAGATATGCACATAATTTAAGGGGAGTCGGAAAGCCCTATCTTGATAATGTTAATTTGACAGAAAAGATGCCCCGTTATCTCAGGAAGTATTAAGTTTAGAGCTTTGATATTTTTACTACTTATATCTACACCCTTTCCATAAGTACTGAACCAGGATGGAATGGTTGAAGCAAACCATTGTAAAGTTATGAATTTGTTTATTAAGTTCCAAATTTTATACAAAAAAGTTATTAAAAATATATATAAATCAGGAACTATACATGTGAAGTGCTTTTATCTGGTTCAGTAGCTGTATCATGGCACAAGGTGACTCTCTGGAAACAATGAACTGCCTATCCTGTGTAGTTTCTGAGATAATGGGTCAAACATATGAAAAAAGTCATTTTTCAGAATATGATTTCAAAGTAAATAGAATATTCACTCGCACATTTACTCACAACAGTGCCTAAAATGCAACTCTATTTAAATAGAAACTATTGAAATGTTTGTTATGGCAGTGCGGAAATCTCTACGCATAACATTCAGGAAAAGAACAGTGAAAACCATAGCCTTCTAGATTAAATGGTACCAGATATATACATTTTCAAAAGGAAACATGTTTAAGTTGCCCTATTTGACACTTATGCATTGATATTTTAAAATATTTCTTTAAAATACTTCCATGTGTCGTTCTAAAATAAATTATACACCATTTTAATCAGCAGAGTCCTAATAATTGAATGAGGCAACATTGGGAAAAAGTCATTATTTTTTTTTTGTTTCCGACTCCCCTTAAAAATTTCTGAACAGACTGGCGGTTTATAGGAGAAAACTAGAACAGGTTTTCTCCAATTTTGTCTTATACTATTGATTTTCTGTCAAATCAATATACTATATGTGAAACGTCCTTTTATTTTAAACAACTTTTGTTACGTACGTAACTTCGCTTACTTTCCAAATGACGCAGATAATTACTGTTTTCTGCGGGTTTGATGCTCTTCATTAAGCGACGGATACCCACGCAGACCGACAACGAACCTACCTGTTACCATGGCAACTTCTCTGGCTGCTTGCCAGCAGGGAAATAACGTAATGCCATTTTCTTCATCATTCCTGTAAACTCGTGGTTGTTCGTTGGGTAGATGGCGGGAGAGAAGTCAAGCTGCCATTCTGAGGGATACTTGCGGAATACCGTTGGAGGTAACAATCGTCTTCGAATAGCTCTAATTGTGGTAGTTAATATGTCAACAGTACGCGGAGTGTAGTCCATTATTTCACACCGTAAGGTGTTTTCTGGGTTTGCTTTAATTTCTACTGTATTGATCTTCTACGTCCATTTTCTGCCTTGCCTGTTTAGTCTTAAGTAATAATACCGTAAATTGTCTTCTCATCTAAGAATCCTAATTTCTCCTCTGTTACCACTTTTTTAAACCCATAACTCATACCATCACAATTTAGTGAGGGACATTTCATTTTTGGAATAGATCCACTTCGTTTTTAGCTTTAGATAGAGCTGCATTTCTCGATTAAAATGAAAACGCCCTAACTTGATACTGACTGGCATTAGGAAAGGGGCCTGATTTTATAATGGAAATTTCACATCTCCATTGTGAACGGGAATCGTTAAGTGCGCCTGCCGTTATAGTAGAAGCTCCCGAATTCGACTGTGGTTTGCTGTAGGAAACTTGGCCTGCCATTTTCATCAAAACTTCCCAATGCGCACCTTACATTGCCAAGTGATGTTTCTCGGATAACGCTAAGAGACATGCAATTGAATATAATCTTACTCATTGCGTGTACACGAATTTCCTTTGAAATCCGTATACAATGTGGAATACCGTAGCGAAGCACGAGTACATTGTTGTTGTTTGATTCATCAGTCCATAGACTGGTTTGATGCAGCTCTCCATGCCACCCTATCCTGTGCTAACCTTTTCATTTCTACGTAACTATTGCATCCTACATCCGCTCTAATCTGCTTGTCATATTCATACCTTGGTCTACCCCTACCGTTCTTACCACCTACACTTCCTTCAAATACCAACTGAACAAGTCCTGGGTGCCTTAAGATGTGTCCTATAATTCTATCTCTTCTTCTCCTCAAATTTAGCCAAATCGATCTCCTCTCACCAATTCGATTCAGTATCTCTTAATTTGTGATTCCATGTATGCATCTCACCTTCAGCATTCTTCTGTAACACCACATTTCAAAAGCTTTTATTCTCCTTCTTTCTGAGCTAGTTATCATCCAAGTTTCACTTCCATACAATGCCACGCTCCACACGAAAGTCTTCAAAAACATCTTTCTAATTCCGATATCAATGTTTGAAGTGAGCGAATTTCTTTTCTTAAGAAAGCTCTTCCTTGCTTGTGCTAGTCTGCATTTTATGTCCTCCTTACTTCTGCCATCGTTAGTTATTTTACTACCCACGTAACACTATTCATCTACTTCCTTTAAGACTTCATTTCCTAATCTAATATTTTCTACATCACCTGCCTTCGTTCGACTGCACTCCATTACTTTTGTTTTGGACTTATTTATTTTCATCTTGTACTCCTTACCCAAGACTTCATCCATACCATTCAGCAAATTCTCGAGATCTTCTGCAGTCTCAGATAAAATAACAATATCATCGGCAAATCTCAAGGTTTTGATTTCCTCTCCTTGGACTGTGATTCCCTTTCCAAATTCCTCTTTGATTTCCTTTACTGGCTTTTCTATGTAAGCATTGAAAAGGAGAGGGGACAAACTGCAGACTTGCCTCAATCCTTTCTGGATTGCTGCTTCTTTTTCAAAGCCCTCGATTCTTATCACTGCAGACTGATTTTTATACAGATTGTAGATAATTCTTCGTTCTCGGTATCTGATCCCTATCATCTTCAGAATCATAAATATCTTTGTCCAATCAACATTATCGAATGCCTTTTCTAGATCTACGAATGCCATGTACGTGGGCTTGTCCTTCCTGATTCGATCCTCTAAGATCAGACATAAAGTCAGGATTGCTTCACGTATTCCTACATTTCTTCTGAAGCCAAATTGATCTTCTCCCAACTCAGCTTCAACTTGTTTTTCCATTCTTCTGTAAATAATACGTATTAAAATTTCGCAGGCATGAGATACTAAACTAATGGTGCGGTAGTTTTCACACCTATCAGCACCGGCTTTCTTGGGAAAAGATATAAGAACATTCTGCCGAAAATCGGATGGGACTTCTCCTGTCTCATACATCTTGCACACTAAATGAAATAACCTTGCCATGCTGGTTTCTCCTAAGGCAGTCAGTAATTCAGAGGGAATGTCATCAATTCCAGGTGCCTTGTTCCTATTTAGGTCACTCACAGCTCTGTCAAACTCTGACCTCAAAATTGGGTCTCCCATTTCATCAGCGTCAACAGCCTCTTCATGTTCTAGAACCAAATTATCTACTTATTTACCTTGATAGAACTGTTGGATATGCTCCTGCCATCTTTCTGCTTTGTCTTCTTTCCCTAGAAGTGGCTTTCCATCTGAGCTCTTAATATTCATACACCTAAATTTCCTTTCTCCAAAGGTTTCCTTGATTTTCCTGTATGCAGCATCTACCTTTCCCAGGACCATACAGCCTTCGACATCCTTGCACTTCTCCTTCATCCATTCTTCCTTAGCTACCTTGCACTTTCTATCCACTTCATTCTTTAATCGACTGTATTCTTTTCTGCCCTCTTCATTTCTAGCATTCTTGTATTTTCGTCGTTCATCAATCAGGTCTAGTATCTCCTGAGTTATCCACTGATTCTTAGTTGATATTTTCTTCCTTCCCAACATTTCTTCAGCAGCCCTATTGACTTCATTTTTCATTACTCTCCACTCTTCCTCTATAGTGTTTCCTTCAGCCTTTTCATTTAGTCCTTGTGCAACATATTCCTTGAAACAATCCCTCACACTCTTTTCTTTCAACTTGTCTAGATCCCATCTTTTTGCATTGTTTCCTTTCTTCAATTTATTCAACTTCAGATGGCATTTCATGACCAACAAGTTGTGGTCAGAGTCCACGTCTGCTCCTGGGAAAGTTTTGCAATCCAACACTTGGTTTCTGAATCTCTGCCTAATCATAATGAAGTCTATTTGATACCTTCCAGTGTCTCCAGGTTTCGTCCACGTATATAGCCGTCGTTTGTAGTGCTTGAACCAAGTATTGGCAAGGACTAAATTATGATCAGTGCAGAATTCAACCAGCCGATTTCCTCTTTCAATCCTTTGTCCCATTCCAAATTCTCCTACTGTACTACCTTCTCTTCCTTGGCCTACCACTGAATTCCAGTCTCCCATCACAATTAGATTCTCGTCACCTTTCACATATTGTATTAAATCTTCTATCTCCTCATATATTCTTTCGATTTCTTCATAATTCGCTGAACTAGTAGGCATATAGACCTGCACTATTGTGGTGGGCATTGGTTTGGTGTCTATATTGACGACAATAATTATTTCACTATGCTGGTTGTAGTAGCTTACCCGCTGCCCTATTTTCTTATTCATTATTAAACCAACTTCTGCATTTCCCCTGTTTGATTTTGTTTTGATAATTCGGTAGTCGCCTGACCAAAAATCTTGTTCTTCCTGCCAACGTACTTCACTTATACCAACTACATCTAACTTTAACCTATCCATCTCCCTTTTCAGATTCTCTAACCTACCACAACGATTCAAACTTCTAACATTCCACGCTCCGACTCGCAGAATGTCAGTATCCATCTTCCTGATGATCGCCCCCTCTCGTGTAGTCCCCACCCGGAGATCCGAACGGGGGACTAGTTTACCTCCGGAATATTTTACCCGGGAGGAAGCCATCATCAGTACATCATTCATACAGAGAGAGCTGCATGTCCTCGGGAGGTAGTTACGGCTGTAGTTTCCCGTTGCTTTCAGCCGTGTAACAGTATCAACACAGCTAAGCCATGTTGAGTATTATTAAAGGCCGTATCAGTCAATCATCCAGACTGCCGCCCTTGCAACTACCGAAAGGCTGCTACTCCCCTTTCGATGAACCATTCGTTAGTCTGGTCTCTCAACAGATACCCATCCGATATGGTTGCACCTGCGGCTCGGCTATCTGCATCATTGGGACACGCAAGCCTCCCCACCGCGTCATGGTCACATGGTTCGCAGAGGAGGACGAGTACATTAGATAGTTTAAATAAACTTTATTCTGCTTTCTCCAAGATTGAGAGAAGTAAAAGAAAAAACGGTAAGCAATGAAAAAATATTTTAAAATGTACGAAAATTATGGAACACCTACAGCTAAAAGCGACATGCTTTTAAGACATCATGAATTTATATTTATCCGAAATTACATTAAACCTGTATAAATGACTTTAAATTGGACTGATATTTTACGAAGTCCACTTTAGCTATAAAAATTGTTTCTAAGGATACTTAGGGAACATTTTGTAGTGTATAGATACATCATTAATTAATGCGTGTCTCAGGCAAAGCTTTTCACAGGAGTCAACAAACGTCACGGGTATTATCCCAGTAGCAATAATCATTAACACTATTTTTCCAATAGATGTTTGCTTATATTTTTCTTAATAGTATAAGAAGACTGATCTTTAAAATACAGACTTCTCTTCATCCACTTCTGCGGACTGGCGTTCATTTGTCTCCATTCTCATTTTAGGGTCAATAATGAACATCCTCTTTCACGTGGTAGTTTCTGTCATGCAGGGCTGATGCTTTGACTGACCTTATCCAGTGGTGACGGGTGTTTCCTAGTAATTCTCTGCAAGGACAGGTTCCCAGAATGTGTGCAAGGGTATCTTTCTCACTCCGGCAATGCCAACACTGGATTTCATTGCGATATCTGCGTTTGCACAGGGCAAACGTTGGCGGTCATCTTAATAGCACCTTTCCATTCGCTGCTTGTCAATCCATCAGGTTTTGATAACCACTTATTAACTGTAGTTTATTCATCGTAAAGAGTAACTTCCTTTCTTTCCTGAGGCAAAGAGCACCATGAGTTAAACTCCTTTTCTCGGAGCTGCTTCTGTAAGGGGCAACAATGGCTAGTACAAGTTTCTTTTACTAGGAAGACCTGCACCAGGCCTCTCCGAAGGTCACACACCACGAGGAGGAAGCTACAGAGATGGATGTTACACGTTTTGATTACAAACTTACAAGCATTGATAGAAGTATAGAAATGCGTCCCACCTTACTTTATTTATATATTTTGACAGCATAAAGAATATTATCTGGACTTTCTTAATGAAATTTGGAAAGTGTTACTTTAAAAGAAGTATTTTGAAACCGTAAATAATTGACGGGATGATGAATGGAAATATGATAGTGGACTTACTGTAAGATGGTAAACGAGATGAAGTTTCCATACCTTCCAGTGTGTCTTTGGGTTTGTCCATCGTCGTTCGTCGATCGAAAACTGTTGCAGAATGGTGTTTACAGCAAGGTATTTAATGGTATCATTGGCCGTCACGAATTTAAAGTTAAGAACTTGTAATTTACAGAGTGCCCTTCTCGATTAATTTTCAATCGAGTCATAGTTTCTCTGTGGAATCCTTTAGCTATAGTGACAGCGTCATCTGCGAATGCTATGACACTTACTTTGGGAAAACCTTCCCATTACAGTGTAGGGAAATTTTCTAAGCTTTCAGGAGATTATAATATATGGTCAGTACACAAGTTGTATAGAGAGGGATAGAGTTGTGAACCGTGTAAAACACACCTTTGCCTTCTGCTGGTTAGTTTCAATCCAGATTGAGTTACCGTTTTAAAAGAAGTGATGAGACTTGTCAGTTTGGAAGGTATGTTTAAAGAAGACAATGCGTTTTTAAAGTGACTCCTATCAACGTTATCAAATGCTTTAGTTATATCTACAAAATCTTACAAGATTTTACTTATGTTTTGCTGAGTAAAGATTACAAACAACCTGGTGAACAGATCAAGCCTCATTGGTGTTCTGGGAAACTGATAAATGGTTACAGCCGTCTGTCAAGTAGGTATTCATTCCAGAACTCTTTCTCAGTCTCCGCCAATTCGGATGTCATGATTCAGTACCATTAAATCTCAAAACTCTCCTGGCAATTATAAGGCGACTGGCGACTGAAATAGTATGAGTGCTGAAATTAGTGCTATAATCTCGTAATATCATCTCTTATAGCTCTAATAATCACACGGTCAGAAGCTGGGGCTGCGTCTACAGCTATTCCTTAAACAGTAGCCGTATCTTGTTTGGTTACTGCCGTATCCTCCATTTCTTCTAATGATACGTTCTCAGCATCAGAAGAGGAGGGAGAGTACTCATGACACACATGGCCATTCGGTGCAGACAAGATAGAGACATGTGGGAGGATTTTGTTGATGTCAATGCGGCATTTTTCATGTTTCTAATTCAGCATATTTATCATAGATTTCTCCCTGTGATTGTAACATTAGACCTGATTTTTTTGGTGTTTTTATCCTTCTCTCCGATTGTTTCTATCACCTTTCGTTGATCTCTCAGAATTGCAGGATATCCGGGTGTGGAAAAGAAGCTTATTTACATATTAAACGTCTCTTTTATCTATTTGTGCATTTCAAAAATAATTGGGGAAGATAATTACTGACGATAAAATGATACGTCATTATGAACACATTGTAAATACATTTAAGTTCTTTAGGCCTTATCAAGCTTAAATGATTTTAACATTTCCAGTCGATGAAATTAAATTATGGTTTCCTTCTGGGTACTCAATTTTTGACATTGCAGATAATTGTGCAATATCAACATAAAACAACTCCCGGGCTTAATCTAAAGGAAACGTAAAGCTCCTCTAAAATCGACTGAGTAAAGTTGGTTAGTAAAATACTATAATTTTTATTTACGCTACATGTTTGTGTCGTTACTTTGTTATAAAAGAGCATATTCTACGCGTATTATTTTCGTGAAAACTGTATTATTATTATTATTATTATTATTATTATTATTATTACAACCTGTGACAATAAAGTTCGGTGAATAGTCCTCTACTATCAACATAGATGAACAATGCACGACAGTGACTTTACTGTCCTTCGAAATAGTACCCTACCATAACTATGCATTGCTGAGATCGGCGACACATGTCGTGAAAACTTTGCAAGAAGGCTTCCTTTGGGATGGTGTTCAAAAGCCTCGTCATGTTTCGTTGTGTGTCAGGAATATCGTCAAATCTCTTTCCTTTCAAAGCGAGTTTGAATCGTGGGAATAGGAAGAAGTCTGGAGGATTGAGATCTGGGAAGTATGGGGGATAATCAAGTTGCACCACCCCCTTTTTTGCCATGAACCGTTTGACGATATTGGATCTGTGTGGGCGAGCGTTGTCATGGACAAAAAATATTGACCTTGTTGTGCGTACTGGGGTCGTACCCTGCGTAGACGTTTCAATGTACCGTGCAGCATTCATCGTCGTTCCCTCAGGTAGAAATTCTTTGTGGATAATGCCTTGACTATCGAAAAAGGTGACGAGCATCGTTTTGATGTGTGACTTTTCCGACGAGGGGATCCCGGAGAACGCCATTCAATGCTTTGCCGTTTCGTTTCAGAGTTGTACCTGATACACCAGATTTCATCCTCAGTGACAATACAGTTCAAGACATTTGGTGTCGCATCCGCCGTTTCGACAAAATCACGTGAAGCCTCTAAACGTGCCTGCTTCTGATCGTCAGTCAAGTGATGTGGCACAAGACGAGAACACGTTTTCCTCTTCCCTAACTTCTGGGTAACGATTTGTCGCACGGATTCACGGCTAATCTCCAGTTCATCAGCTATCATGCGCACAGTTAATCGCCGATCGTTCGTGATTAATGTCCTCACCTTCTCAATGCTTTCGTCACTGATGGCGGTCGCCGGTCTTCTGCTACGAGGGTTGCCAGAAACACTTTCCCGGCCTCCTAAAACGGGCGAACCACTCGTACACACACTTCAAGGACAGTGCTTGATCTTCTTAAACGCATACCAGCATCGCATACGTTTCTTTCGGTGTCTTGCCAAGCTTAAAACAAAACTGTACATTGATCTTTTGGTCGTTAATGTTCCTGTTCGCAGTTCAGAACCTACGCACTAAACACGCACTGTGTCAAACAGGTCTTACACAGCACACACACGATGCTCAATTGAACAACGTTGGGAGCAGGTGGCCAAAACCTGCTGCTACACAGGTGCAGCGTTGTGTGTCGCTAGTGTTGCCGTATCGACTGTTCTGACTTCATTCACTGAACTTTATTGTCACAGGTTGTATTAATTAACACCAGCTCCTTGAATGAATGGCTGTTGTAGAGGCCTTCAATTCATATTCTATTTCTGGATGGGCCAGGTATTTTTAGCCCCATATGGTTAATTCCTCCAGCTCAGGGGATGGGGTTTGTGATCGTGTTAACACACATGGAACAGAGTACTCCCATCCCCTAGTTCCGGATGGCCTGAAACTGAGGACAGAGGATGCGTTTATTGCAGTTCATTAAGTTCGATACATGCGTTATATTCTCTTTTTACAATTATTTGACTATTGCTACTGTAAATATAGTTGATTTTGTCCTAGACATTAACAGTGTTATATTGTCTTCCCCTTCTTTAGCTTATTTAGTGATTACTTTTGTGCCACAAATCTTCTAGAGTTATCCTACCCTAATAACAAACATTATAATTAAATTGAATGAGTGTATGACTGCTTGAATTGGTAAATGGATGATTTCATGGTTGAATTGTGGTCGTGCATGAATGAATGTAAAATACTCTTCTCACCCGGTCACGGAGAACCACTAACTGTGGAGAGAGCATCAATTGATGAATGAGTGATTGATTGGATATGTGAATGACTTGGTAGGCTTAATCGAACATTCCATTATGAATGAAAAACTGACTGCGTAATTGAATGACGGACTACATGAATGAACTGACTGGATTCCAAACCCTCTCTCCCAGTCGCGAATAGCCACCAAGCGTGGAGAGAGATTCACGAATTAATAAACATCATTCAATCATGCATCAATAAATGAATGAATTAATGAATGAATTAAGATTCTTATTATTTATTTATTTATTTATTTATTTATTTATTTATTTATTTATTTATTTATGTATTTATTTATTTATTTATTTATTTTTATATGGTGTGGCTCAGACTATGAAGCCTGCTGTTGTGCAAACCATCTTCTATGTGCTGCATTGTACAAACTACAGAGTATTAAGATTCCTAATTACATATAATTAATTATGAAATTAAAATTAAATAATAGTTATAAACAAAAGGTAAAATTCTGAGAGTTACTGTAAAAAATATTAAATACTAATTTCTTATGTTTATGTATCATTTATAACATCTTATTTAAATACATTTCTACTATGTATGTCTCTAATTACACGTGCACTTTAATAATTAAATTAAGGAGGAAAGGATAATGACACGACAGTACAACATATTTAACCTACTAGTAATTATATTCATTAGTCTATGACAGGCATGTCACAACATATCATATCGTCAACCACTTCAGAGAAATGCAATAATGAATACATTCCTCCACATAAGATAAGTGTCATGAAGGACATATGGCCATGAAACTATGAAAAATCCACATCAAATGTCGACCACAACATATCGTGAAAAAAAGTCCTGGAAGAAAAAGTTTATTTAGATGTTCAGAGCAAAGAGTCCGAATTATGATTCCAAATTCGTGCAAACTAGTCCTACAACTGACGAGGTAGCCGACTTAGCGACAGGCAAGACACTTCATTGGAACAATCTACGCCCACCCGACATAATTAACCCAGCTTCAGCAACCGTCCAGTAGAGTTCTGTTTACCGAGCAAGTGGCTGCGCGGTTTTATCACGTAGGTAGCAGCTTGCACTCGAGAGGTGGTGGGTTCGAACTACACTGTCAGCAGCCCTGAAGATGGTTTACTGTGGTTTCCCACTTTCACATCTTAACTAAGGCCATGATCGCTTAATTCTCACTCCTAGCCCTTTCCTGTCCCATAGTCGCCATAAGACCTGCCTGTGTCGCTGCGATGTAAAGCAATTATTGTAAAAATGATTTCTACTTCTCTGCTAGATGCCAGTAAAATCGAACTGTCGAATTTAGTACCCAAGCTGTCCAAATGATGACATATCAGAAGGGTCCTTACACCGAAGTTGAAGCATCATCATCATATTCATTATTATTATTATTATTATTATTATTATTATTATTATTATTATTATTATTATTATTATGCTATTTGATTTACGTTCCACTAAGGAATTTTACAATTTTTGGAGACGCCGAGGTGGCGGAATTTAGTTCTGCAGGATATTTGTACGTGCCAGTAAATCTACCAACACGAGAGTGATGTATTTGAGCATCTTCAAATGCCAGCGGACTGAGCCAGGATCGAACCCGCCAAGTTGGGGTCAGAAGGCCAGTGCCTCAACTGTCTGAGCCACTCAGCCCGGCAAGATTTTAATTTCCACAAGAAGAATTTGAGTTACAAAGGTACAGGTGTTAGCATTTTTGTAAGAAATCGCAATCTGAAGTACACATGCTTGGGTTTAATTTGTGGTGGGACTAACCAATTGTTTGGTTTTAGTCAATGAAACGTGCTCAAGTTCAGTATATACCTATACAGGCTGTTTCCGTAATGATGATAGAAACTTCCAGGGGTGATGGAGAAGAACGCCCGTGTCCATTTGAGATAGGATATCCCAGTCCGGGAAAGCTTCAATCGCACATTGTACGGCAAAGTCGTTTTCCGTAGGAAACAGGTTTGTCAACGCATGTGGGTTCAGCACAACGGGAATTCAGCTCACTTCTAACAAGCTGCTTGTGTAATCTCGGATAAGTGGATAAGAAGAGGAGGTCCTATTTCGTGGCCAGCTCATTCGCCTGATCTCAACCCAAATGATTTCTTCTTGTGGAGTCATGTGAAGAGGGCTACCTACGAGACGTCCCTAGAGACTGGAGAGGAGCTCCTGGCAACAATCCTCTCTCCTAGAAATCCTTAAAACGATATCAGAGTTGTCAGAACAGATAAGCCAGCCGTTAATGCGACGTTGTCATCTCTGCATCGAAGCTGGGTTACGCCATTTTGAACAACTGTTGTAATTGCCTTCGTAGCGTGTGTATGCAGTGCAAGTAAATATAGGTATTACATCGCCACACAAAGATACTTAAGATATTTTTATCCCACGTTCATAGGTATCCCGAAAAGAAATTAGCTTAAACCCGGTGACTGAGGCGTTTCCGGACCGGGTTTCCCCATCTCAAACTAATAAGTGTGCCCTTATTGAGTATCCATGAAAGTCTCTCTATATTAATCGCCGCAATTTTTAAATGGTTAATTATTGAAAAATAAGAATAGGTTTTAGTTTAGTATGAATATCTGAGATATATCCATGCCAGATTTAGCTCAATTCGACCTCTATTTTTGGTGTGATTGAACGAGAATGAAACATATACTGCTTCATTTAAAACTATTACGCGTTCTCTTGTAAATAATTTCGAAAATAGGCACTAATATACTGTATTTTTAGGACGATATCTTAAAGTATGACATAGTCATGTGACAGTTAAGTGTGAGAATGTCTTTTGAAAAATTTCACGAAATTCTACACAGCAGTTTAGAGATGGGGTCGTTTCTAAAGGTAGACAGACAGACGTCATTTTATGTTTATTATTATTATTATTATTATTATTATTATTATTATTATTATTATTATTATTAGGAACAAATGTGGAGATAACTGGATTCTACCAACAAACCTCAATCTGCATACAGGGAGCCAGGCTGAGTAGCTCAAACTGTAAAGCACAGGTCTTCTGACCCCAAGCTGTCTGTTCGGTCCCGGCTCACGCCGGTGATACTTGAGGGGTTTCAGGTAAGCCAGCCTCATTCCTGCAGGTTTAAAGGTACATAAACAAACTCCAGCGAGACAAAATTTCAGCATGTTGACTTCTCCGAAAACCGAAAAGTGAGTTGGGAGAACACAAAAACAATAATATACTGTTATTATTTGCATGAAGGGGGCAAACAGAGGTATAGTAACTGAATAATATCATCACGAACTTCACATCAAGCCGCCATGGATCAAATCCCCGGCATTACATGTCGAATTTTTAAAAATCAACATTCATGTCTTTGTGGTTCGTGTTCTGTAGAAAACTGAGTGGCTCCAAGAATCACGCCCAATTAGATGTTCGTATGCTTACTCCTTTGCTTGCTTCCTGAGTTTCTTGACCGATCTATTTCTACATGTAGTGGAAGCGTACACCAGTATGTTTTATTCTGTAGTGCCGTTCCATGTAAATCCCGTAAGATTTCCGAAGTTAAGTAACATTGGGTGTGTTCAAAACTTGAAAGGGTAACCTGCGTCCTGTTTATTACAAGAGGAGGAATAAGAACTGGGCCACACTACCGCAAGTAAACTGTGCTTCTCGATGTCTGATCAGTGACCTTTAGCCCAGCAAGCGCCAATGATTAGTTCACCGCTGTCCGGATTCGGATAAGCACTTGGTTCTTATTTTTAGTATAATTCCTTTACGTGCACTTCAGTAGTGCAGATACTTATGTAAAATGTGAATCCTGCACAGGGTGGTTGAGTTATCGAAATTAAATTTATATCTAATGAAAAGTGAACTATTTACAGCCTTCTAATATAAAATAGAAAATCTGAACTGTTCTAACTTATGCTGGATATTTGATGTCGTACTTCGAATAGTACTACAGAGAGCAAAAAATAAAAGGAAAGGGAAGAAAAATCATCACTAATTCCTTCACCCAAGATATATTCCTACAATGACATTGTAAGTTCTGAGTGACTTACGGTATAGTTGACTAGCAGGTGGTGGTGCACAGAAATGTCTCGTCATTCAAGATTACAATAGCTGGAAACAAAGCAAATACTGTACTGGTATGTTAAAACATAAATTGCATTAACAACAATTCAACAAAGAATTACATGAATAAAAAATATTACAAGTAATTATATCGAAGCAAGGAATTTTATAAAACAAGAAATTTCACGATAGTGAAAGAATAAAAAAGAAATACATTAAAACGGGAAAAATATAAAACAATTAAAATTACGCATGACTAGGAACATAATAATTAAACGATATAGTTTGGAAATTAATACGAAATTTGAGGTGAAAAATAAAATTTATAATTTATTTTACGTTGCACCGACACAGATAGGACGATGATATAGGCAAGGGGAAAGGAAGCGCCCTTGACCTTGATTGAGGTACAGCCCCAGAATTTGCCTAGTGTAAAAATGGGAAACCACGGAAAACCATCTTAATGTTTCAACCCACTATCACACGAATGCAAGTTGACAGCTACGTGAACCAAACCGCGCAGCCACTCGCTCATTAAAGTTGTCCAAGGCTTTCGTGCTATGAAGTGTGATGGAAGAGGGAAATCCTACTACTGCGGTGTTCGGCACACCAACAGATCAATTAAACGAAGAGAAAGTTCAACAAATAAAATTGTTCAATAGTCTATTTAAAATATCAGTATAAGTTAATATTGAGCTAAGAAAGTAAAGTAGGTTACTTTGTTCACTAACTTATAATGCAAAATAGTCCATGGAGCTACTACCTTGATGGCCCTTGGCGTACCAAGCTGCTACTGTTCAGACCGAGGGTCTGCAGATTACGAGGTAACGTGTGGGCAGCGTGACGAGCTTTCTCAACCTTTATCCTTAGCTTTCTAGACCGGGACTGCTATCTCACCGTCAGGCATTTCCTAAATTGCTCCAACTTAGGCTGAGTGGATCTCGAACCAGCCTTTAGATCCTGGTAAAAATTCATGATACGACTGAGAATGGAACCCAGAGCGTCCAGGTAAGAGACAGGCTTGCTATCCCAACATCGAGGGGCTGGCATGATGTAAATTCTGTCTGTCTGTCTGTCTGTCTGTCTGTCTGTCTGTCTGTCTGTCTGTCTGTCTGTATGTATGTATGTATGTATGTATGTATGTACGCGCGTCACGAGAAAACGGCTGAAGAGAATTTAATGAAAATCGGTATGTAAAGTCGGGGAATAAGTCGCTACAATCTAGGGCATAAATAATTTTATTAACGCTGATTGAAATGGTAGTTTAGAGGAAGGCCTTAAATTTAATTCTCAAATATATATGTTATTAGTGGTCCTATCGATAAATACTACGTAACTAAACTTATATAGTATTATATTTCAGATCTTTTATGTCTTATACATTTTTACCGTACCTGAATATGAATATCAACGTTCATTCAATTGGTACATTTATTTTAAGATTTCTGAAGGCAGTAAGGACATACTCAGTTAATCTAGAAAGATTCTTGGCCAGGAAGAAAAGTAATGTTAACGAACGAGACTTCCGCCTCTGGAGATGCAAGAGGATGTGGGGTTCAGTTAGTCTACCTTAGAGATGAGTACCAGGTTAACTCCTGGGAGACAAGGCAGAAAGGCAGCCTTCATAAAGCTAACCATTCTATCTCGCGAAGATCTGAGGTTAATGATGATGGCAAGGTTTATCTTTGAATCAACTAGAGGCCTTCACAGTCTGCGCAATGATGGATTACGTTTTGCTCTAATCTAATATAGTGCTAATATACAGTAGCTTTCATGAAATTTTAAACAACTCTACGAACTTCTAAAACTCTTCACCGTAGACACTCTCTACATTCCTGTCTCGGAATTCTCAAAATGATTGGTTCGTGAACAGTCATAATTGAATGTTACGTTCCTGAATCCGCTCTGGACACATCAAATGACCTGTTCATCTTCTACACCTGTGTCTCAAGTTTTACGCAACTTGCCTCTTAATGATATCTTGTCGAGCTCGATAGCTGCAGTCGCTTAAGTGCGGCCAGTATCCAGTATTCGGGAGATAGTAGGTTCGAACCCCACTGTCGGCAGCCCTGAAAATGGTTTTCCGTGGTTTCCCATTCTCACACCAGGCAAATGCTGGGGCTGTACCTTAATTAAGGCCACGGCTGCTTCCTTCCCACTCCTAGCCCTTTCCTGTCCCATCGTCGCCGTAAGACCTATCTGTGTCGGTGCTACGTAAAACAACTAGCAAAAAAAATAAAAAATAATAATGATATCTTCAAGATCCTTGATTCCGTTTGAGGTCAGCATTTACCCAACATGTCCCGATTGGTAAAATTATTGCTTGTACAAGGGAACAGTAATTAGATTGTTCCATATACATCACTAGATTGTCGTTTCCCAAGCTAAGATAGAGAAAGACTATTCAAACGAACAAATTTAGGGACACTTGCCCTTGTCTTTTAGTACCAATTAAGTGCATTCGTAAGCATAAGACGTCCTTGTTTCTCCTACTGTATTTCACCATCTTACTGCATCACCTAGAGGCATCCACAGTTCTCACACTCTCGTGATCTACTTGAGTGACTTGTCGGTTAATCTGAAGTATACTTTACAAACATAGGCTGCAACCGAATACAGGTATGAATTTTCGACTTCTTCTTCTTCTTCTTCTTCTTCCTCTTCTTCTTCTTCTTCTTCTTCTTCTTCTTCTTCTTCTCATCCTGGTGGTGTTGTCTCCTGACAGAAGGTTGGCGCTCGTCATGGAGTAAATTTTCCTACTTGATGTTCCCTCAGTAAGAGTTGCTGTATCGTGAATATTGAACCACATTCGCAGTTTCCCTACCCAGGATAATCTTATCTCTCTGTCTGGGCTGAGTGGCTTAGACGGTTGAGGCGCTGGCCTTTTGACCCCAACTTGGAAGGTTCGATCCTGGCTCAGTCCGGTGGTACTTTAAGGTGCTCAAATACGTCAGACTCGTGCCGGTAGATTTACTGGCACGTAAAAGAACTCCTGTGGGACTATATTGCGGCAACTCTGCGTCTTCGACAACCCTGAAATGGTTAATGGGACATAAAGCCAATAACATAAATATATATGATGCTCTCCGCCCACATCCACGTCTTCTTTCGGAGATCACTTGTTTCAGGCTGTATTTGTCATTTCGGAAGCTGTGAGCGAAATAGAAAGCTTTCCTGAGTTTTCCCGGCTAGACAGAGTACTTCCTTGTTTGTGACGTGGTCTACCCATGAGAGATTAAACGTTCTACGATACATCCACATCTCAAGGCTTACAGTTGGTTCATTGACGAAGACTTTAGTGTCCATCCTTAGACACTCTAAACTAAAAACATAACACTTCACGACACATCAACGAATTTCGAATCGGAGGTTGCAGTCGCACACAAAAAGTTTCAAATTACCTTTTAACCTTTAGTAATCGAATAACCTAAGCAGGAAAGGTTTTCCATACTCCTCTTCACTTTTCTGAAAAAAGTATTAATGTGTTACGGCACTATCCATTGTTTAGAATAAAATGTGTTCAGTCTAAGCTCGAACTGAAATAATAGTTACTTATGTTACAAGAGCTGAAAGTGAGGATTTACGTAGAGTTTAAGGGTGAGGCCGGAATTTTTAAACAAATACGTAAAACAATTTGGAAATATTGTATTTTATACTATGTTAAATTTCTTTATCCCACCTGCTGGCCATGATCGCTAAAGGGTCAATTCTATATAGTCTGACATCGTGGTTATTTATTGAATTTTATGGTGATTA
This sequence comes from Anabrus simplex, assembly GCF_040414725.1. NCBI lineage: Eukaryota > Metazoa > Arthropoda > Insecta > Orthoptera > Tettigoniidae > Anabrus > Anabrus simplex. Next base: position 503,175,668 of record NC_090265.1, on the reverse strand, counting down.
TAACAACAAATTCATAAGTCCAGGTCCAAGTTTTTCAGACACTCTACGGCACTTTCCGAAGTAGGAATGAAGAGGGCAGCGCAGGATGACTTGGTCCATGGTTTGATTCTCTTCACTGCATTCACACATTAGAGAACCCATCCAACCCGACTTATGGCGTAAGAAATTGCTGCTCCATGCCCAGTTCTCAGACTGTTGAGGCGACACCACAGTTTTCTTGGGAGGTCGAATCCCTTCATTTTCCGAGTTGGAGTTAGCTCATGAGCATTAGTTCTAGATTTTGAATTTCACCACTCATTCCGCCAGTTCTGGTTTAGATTAAAATTATCCCTCAAGAGTCTGCCAGCCAGTACACTTGCTGGTCTCCTAGATCGAAGTCGTTTTGACGATGGGTAATACAATTCCTGGTGAAATGTTATTGAGGGAGAGATCTTCTTTTTCTTCTCTCAGCAGAGAGACACCGTGGTTAACCAGTCGAAAAAATTCTCACCATCAGAATGTGGCCGGTATGGTTCGACAGGTGGGGGTGGGTTTAGTATACAATTTATAACTTGTGACAATAAAGTTCGGTGAATGAAGTCAGAACGGTCGATCCGGCAACGCTGGCGACACGCAAAGCTGCACCTGCGTAACAGCAGGTTTTGACCACCTGCTCCGAACGTTGTTCAGTTGAGCATCGTGTGTGTGCCGTATAAGATCTGTTTGACACAGTGCGTGTTTAGTGCGTTGGTTCTAAACTGCAAACAGGAACATGAACGACCGGAAGATCAATGTACAGTTTGTTTTAAGCTTGACAAAACACCGAAATAAACGCATGCGATGCTGGTACGTGTTTATGAAGATCAAGCACTGTCCTTGAAGTGTGTGTACGAGTGGTTCGCCCATTTTCGAGGAGGCCGGGAAAGTGTTTCTGACAACCCCCGTAGTGGAAGACCAGCGACCGCCGTCAGTGACGAAAACATTGAGAAGGTGAGGACATTAATCAAGAACGATCGGAGATTAACTGTGCGCATGACAGCGGATGAACTGCAGATTAAACGAGAATCCGTGCGACAAATCGTTACCCAGAAGTTAGGGAAGAGGAAAACGTGTTCTCGTCTTGTGCCACATCACTTGACTGACGATCAGAAGCAGGCACGTTTAGAGGCTTTTGTCGAAACGGCGGATGCGATATCTAATTTCTTGAACTGTATCGTCACTGAGGATGAAACCTGGTGTCTCAGGTACGACCCAAAGGAAGCCATCTTGCAAAGTGTCCAGGACATGTATCGCCGATTTCAGCAGTGCATAGTTCTGGGAGGGGACTATTTCGAAGGACAGTAAGGTCACTGTCGTGCATTGTTCATCTATGTTGATAGTACAGTACTATTCACCGAACTTTATTGTCACAGGTTGTATAATCACTAAATTGCGTACCAACAGCCTGAATTCTGTTGAAAACCTTTCTACAGTACTCATATGGAGTGAGTTCATATAAGGCTGTTGATGGTGATTCGTACGTCGGATGATGACGTTAATCATTGAGCAAACTACTTGGTGTTTTCCAACAGAAGTAGGCTATTGCCAGCACCTGGCACCCACTCCCTTCATACAAACATATATCACGTTATTCATTTCATCTCATTGACTCTTCTGATGAGGTTGACGTCGTAAAATCTCGCTAAGAATATTCACCTGACTTCATACCTGACCCTGAAGAGGAACGGAACAGGAGTTGGATAACAACTATGTTGAATTTATTTTTATTTAAATAATATTTTCTCTCTGCTTTCCGAAATGGCATCACGTCTAAGCCGCTGGTTGGAATTCCATGAAAGTTTGTACAAAATATTCTCAGCAAGATATTTCACATAAATAACTCTGTTTGATTTCGAAATATAATATTTGCGAAACTGTTTACAAAAAATCGCACCGTAACTTACTCTTAGACCACGGTAACGTGAGCATAGCAAATGACAAAAGTTTATTGAATACGAAGGCGATAACGGGCAATTCTTACAGGGTATTGTGAAAGTACATCGGCCTATGTAGAGGTTTACTACAACAAAAACAATTCCTTAATAAATTAACTTTCCTAATTGACATCAAATGTCTAACAGGGCAACTTCTCGAGGCCTACAAACTGCAAAGCTACTCAAAAATCTGGAAGAAATGACACTAAATTTACGACTTCCCATTTAATTTACTATTTAAACACGCAATAGTAATTTGAAATTCGAAACCTAGAACATTATACGTGTGCAAATTTAAAAAAATAGTGATACTAAGCACAAAGCCAATTAAACGCGTTACATAAGAACGTTACAAATACCAACGTTACTATACAAAATGCTGAATATTAGTGACTGCCGGAATATCGGAAGAAACAATTTTCACATAGCTTTGCTTTCAGACAGCCTTTGCTGTACGTGAGTGAACTCAGGATACCTCATTCATAAATTAGAAGTAACAGGCATGATTGCTGGTACAAACAGGTGTAAAGAATGGCAGGAATGCGCTGTACGTACCAGCCGGCTTGATAATGGGATCATGCGAGGCGAAAGGAGGAGGAGAGGTTAGCTAGGAGAATAATAGCGCGCTCTTTGGAGTTTAAAAGAAGTAGAGAGAGACCAAGGCGAAGAAGGTTATACTAATTTTTTAATTCTAAGAGGTGTGAGACTAAACGATGGGTAAATTCTGCTATGTTTTGTTCCAAGATATTGATCTGAAAAATATAATATTGAAAAATTATTTTAAAAATCGTTTACTAGTTTGAAATCAGTTGGTGTCGCTTCATTTCTCGCTCAATTACGCCTGAACTACTAGACGAACGGAGTTGAAACTTGGTATGGATGTAACTCAGACATTACTTTCAAATATAAAGCTATTCTAATTTTTCTAAATCTCAACAATATCTAGGCTCCATCCATCTACAGTATATATATATAACAACAAAATGTCTGTCTGTCCGTTCCTTATAAAAATTCATATCGACCCACCAATCTGAACCAGATGCTGTATACTTACCTTTTAGGACCCTACGGGTAACCCTGTCAACAAGAAATTTTAATAGCCCCCTCCAGTCCCTACATTTAGGCCCTTTGGCACATTAACATAGGGCAATATAGCATCGAATTTGTCGTACAAGAACGACACCAAGCCCATTTTAAGCCTCACGACGCGAAGAACAAAACTTGGTAAGTCTTCTACGGGACCGAAAACCATGCTTTCAGGACCTAAAACCAGCCGGTATGCAGATACTGGCACAACACAACACCCGTTCTAAGATATGAATGAATTAATGACCACGGCAACGTCTGACTGAGATTTCGGATGAATGTACGTATGTTTCAGAATAGTTCCTAACCAAACTTCGTACACTTGTGACTTACTATCTGAAAAAAGGACTATGGAGGTAAGACACAACTAACATCCATAGGGAAGGGGTAAAGTGTAAACCATAACCGAAAACGATCGATATTAGTGACGAATCCATAGTTCTCGGGGTCTCCAGGATGACTATGAGACTCTGGATGCCATTTAAGTCATACTTCAGCCCCAAACGGAATGGAGATTGAGAAGGGGTGAACAATAATGTCCAAAATAACCGTGATTATGGATGTATGTGTGTGTATGTTTCAGTATACCTCTTAACCAAGCTTAACCAAAAAAATAAATAACAAAGTTAAGACACCACTAGCATCCTTTGGGGAGGGGGTGAGGAGGAGTTGGCATGTAAAAATAATTGAAAACAGCCAATATTAGTGTCAAATACGTAGTTTTCTGAGTTGGTGAGGTGAACTTTGACATTCTGAATGCAGTTTAAGTCCAGGTTCAGTCTCCGTTAGCATGGCGATTGAGAAGAGTTGAAAAAGTATAATCCATAATGGCCGGGACTATGGATGCACGCGTATATGTTCCAGCAAAGCTCCCAACCAAAACTTGGTGCACATATGACTTGCTAAGTGGAAAAAAGTACTCTGGGGGTAAATCACCACCAGTATCCCTGGGGGCGGGGGTGGAAATTGGGTGAAATATAAATATAATAGGAAACGACCCATATTATTGTAGTATCCATAGATTTTATGGGTTGCTGAGATGAATAGTGACACTCCACACGTCATTTTAAGTCCAAGTTCCTACCCCCATGGACATGAGGCTTGGAAGGGATGGAAAAATATTGAAAATGACCAAGATTATGCATGTGTGTGTGTATGTTCCAGCATAATTCTCAAGCAAACTTGGTACACATTTGACTTAATATCTCGAAAAAATATTCTGAAGTAAGACATCCATAGCACGCCCAGAGGAGGGGATGACATGTAAAAATAATAGAGGACGATCGATATTAGTGCCGAATCCATAGTTTTGGGGTCGATGAGATGAATTGCTACACTCCGGATGCCGTTTAAGTCCAAGTTCAGCCTCCATCGGCATGGGAATTCAGAAGAGATGAAATAGAAAATGACAGAAATGACGGAGAGGAGTGTTGGATCCCTACTTATAGGGGTCCCCACGTTGATAGGTGACAGTCCAAAGAGCAGTTGGAATCGTGTGCTTCATACCTTAGGCGCGACGCTTAGACACGTACATTTACAACTTATTTTTATTATTTGTTTGAAAGGATCAGCTACTTCCGAGACAATCTAGGGTGCGTCAAAGAATTTTTTTAACGCGAAACAAAATAATCTCAAGTTACAACAATATTTATAAATCTACAAAAGGATTCTTTAACTATCAATCAAAGTTAAAATAAAGAAATCTAAAGAAAATCATTTCAAACAGGTAGGCCTAATCCAAATACTAAAATTATACATTCAAATAAGTAGCCGAGGAATGCCAAGCACTACAGCTTGTCATAAAATAAAGTCAAGCATCCGTACTTGCAATTTAGTTTTCTATAAAAGAAACGTCATGTGCATTTTTAAATTTGCTTTTAAGATGCACCGACACAGTTAGGTCTTTTTGGCAACGATGGGATAGGCAACTGCTAGCTATGGGAAGGAATCGACCGTGGCCTTTATTAAGGTACAGTCATGGAATTTTCCTTGTTTGAAAATAGCAAACCACGGAAAACCACCTTCAGGGCAGCTGACAGTGGGGTTTGAACCCTCTATCTCCCTAATGCAAGCTGACAGTAATGCGATCCAAACCGCGAAGATGTGTATTTTATTTTTAACTCTTATGATTTTTTTGGGAAATTCGACTTTTATGTGTTGAAACACGCATTCCTGAGTAGCTGTCTGCCGAGCGTTGATCGACTGGGTACGGTATTTGGACAGTTCCAGGTATGTATTGCTAATTCAGCTGGACACTAGGATGTGCGAAGGTTGCTGCTTAAAATTTTCACGTCAACGAAGGATACAAACAGCAATAAGTGACATCATCAACCTTCGACCCGCCTACAAGTACATTCTGCTACTATTGCGTACACTGTATACAAAATATTTAAATAACATTATGCTCAGTTCAAGACACAACACAACATTCAAACAGTTTGCGCTATCCATGAAAGGACAGATATTATTTATAAATTAGTCGAATGATGAACGAAAGATTAACTGACTCGTTCACATGCCGTAGGCTAGTGCAGCCATCTGGTAAATATATAACTGTTTACGTGTCCTGTAAAAGTTTTGTGATACTGTGTTTTATGTTAGTAGAAGTTCTACTTTGCCTATTATTTTAACCTGCTTTAGGCTACAGTATATCAGAGCTTTTCAATGTGGGTACCACCGAACCCTGGGGTGCCGTGTTTTAATGCCAACGGTGCTGCGAAGTCAACACAGAATTTGCGGCAAAACAAATAGAAATCTCCCTTGACATTTGTAGTATTAACAATAAATTGATATAACTGCAAACAGTTAACGACACTAGGGAACTCCTATGCATGCTTTATGGGTGTGCCACCCTTGTATATATCTTTAAGAAGATACAAAACACAACACCACATATCCACAATACAATAGCATTGAAACGTTATTCATATAACTGTATTTCCTTAACAATGCCATGAAAAAGTTAAGTGGCATGATTGGAGAAACATTTAATGACTTGCATGTGGTTGGTGAAATTGACAGATGTTTTACGTCAAGTCTGGTGCACGCATTTTGTCACTCAGTATTCTCAAACATCCACATTTCACTGGGTTTGCACTCGCCATAGCAGAAAAGTCACTAGTACATATGTATGTTGTAGATAAATAACGATAGTGTGTTTACCCGGTCGAAAAAATAGGCCTAATTTTATTTAAATTTTTCGGTTATTAATTTGCAATTCTTATGATTTCGGTTCAACTTCGTAATTAATGTTGCTTGATAGGTGCCACGTAAAATCAGGTGGTTTAAAAAGATGCCAGCATGAGATAAAATTTGGGATCCTCTGGACTATCTGGTTACGTAAATGCTCGAGTTGTAGAATTTGTTTCTAGCAAGTTGCTTTACGTCGCACCGACACAGTTAGGTCGTACGGTGACGATGGGACAGCAAAGAGCTAGAAGTGGGAAGGAAGCGGCCGTGGCCTTATTTAAGGTATAGTCCCAGCATTTGCCTGATGTGAAAATGGGTAAGCACGGAAAACCATCTTCAGGCCGTTAATGTGCGCTATTCTTAGATAAGCACGAAGAGCTAGATGACATTTTTACGCCTTTCCTGATACTATAAAAGATTACATATCCCTTAAATAATACGTTTCATTGAAATGGAAGTTCCAAAAAGAGTTATGTTTAAACTGAAAATAATAATGATTCTAAACTGAATTTGCTAAGGCATAATCGTTACTCCCATCTCCTTCTTAATACAATCGCTTTTCCTGTCTAGTTCCTTCAATAATAATAATAATAATAATAATAATAATAATAATAATAATAATAATAATAATAATAATAATAATAATAGCTTCAGTCGCTTAAGTGCTGCCAGTATCCAGTAATCGGGAGATAGTGGGTTCGAGCCTCACTGTCGGCAGCCCTGAAGATGGTTTTCCGTGGTTTCCTATTTTCATACCAGGCAAATGCTGGCTGGGGCTGTACCTTAATTAATGCCACGGCCGCTTCCTTATTACTCCTAGCCCTTTGCTGTCCCATCGTCGCCGTAAGACATATCTGTGTCGGTGCGGCGTAAAGCAAATAGCATATAATAATAATAATAATAATAATAATAATAATAATAATAATAATAATAATAATAATAATAATAATAATAATAATTTGTCAAGAACAAGAAAGACCTGATAGAGAAATTGGAAATTAAAGAAAGAAAGAAAGAAAGAAAGAAAGAAAGAAAGAAAGAAAGAAAGAACGACCTTAAGGAAAATTCTTGGCCCAATTAAAGACAAAGATGAATATAGACGTCGGCATAATTCTGAGCTGTATACTCACGTCCAGAAGATCTCTGATGTCATGCGGAGAAGGAGAATTGCATTTTATGGCCACTTGCTAAGACTGAAAACCACACGATTATCGAACCGCATCTTTAACTATTTTAAAGATAAGAAGACCCAGTCAACTTGGTTCGAGGAGATGGAAAGGGACCTACAGGAGATGGAGATCACTCATGAAGATACAGTATACAAGAACGCAACCCACTCAGGAAAAAACTAAAAGACCGCCAGGGTTTTCAAGAAAGGCCAAAGTTGAAGACGGGAAAGACGTGGACAGAGGAAAGAAAAGAGCAACACTGGCAACGAGTGAAGGAGCACTGGGACCGATACGAACAAATAATAATAATAATAATAATAATAATAATAATAATAATAATAATAATAATAATAATAATAATTCCGTGTGGCTATTGTACCTCGTGTTAGGCAGACCCTTCGATGAGGGTGTTCGGCATCTTTGTCATATGGGAAAGTGCGTATTTTCGTGGTGGAGGATAGTGTTGTGTGTGGTGTGTGAGTTGCAGGAATGCTGGGGACAGCATAAACCCCAGCCTTGGAGCCATGGCAGTTAAATATTTAAGATTAAAATCCCCGGTCCGGCCGGGAATCGATCCCGTGGTCTTCTGAATAGCGAGCCACTACGCTGGCTACTCAGAAAAGGAGATGGAAATAATAATAATAATAATAATAATAATAATAATAATAATAATAATAATAATAATAATAATAATAATCGTCCTACAAATATCAACGGAACACTTAATATGCTCAGAAATGAAGGCGTTGATTTTTAAACGGAACGGGTATTATGATATTATTATTATTATTATTATTATTATTATTATTATTATTATTATTATTATGTTTTGAGACGCCGAGGTGTCAGAATTATGTCCCTCAGGTGGTTTTTAACGTGCCTTTAAATCTACCGACATGGGAGTGATATTTTGAGCACCTTCAGTTACCATCGGACTGGGCCGGGTTCGAACATGCGAGCTTGGAAAAAGCCAGAGGTCCACCACCGGAGCCATTCAACCCAGCCCATTTAAATGTACCAGGATCCTTACTTTCATCTTTCTTATCCGACGATGTTCTCTTTGCGATATTGCAGGGTCTTTAAGGTTCAAGCTCTGAAGGGTCCTTCTCTTTCTCTGGCTAATACTTTTATTTACAGAAGGATTAAAAGTCCTTATCCAAACAACTTCCTAGTTTCGCACTCATACAACATCCACATTCTTCTTTATCATCGTCCTACAAATATCAACGGAACACTTAAAACGCTCAGAAATGGCGTTGATTTTTAAACGGAACGGGTATTATGATAATAATAATAATAATAATAGCAATAATAAAACCTTAGTCTAGCTTAACACTTGACTAGATCTGGTTCTACATAGTCCCAATGGGTAGGAACATTGTAGGTGATGTCTTCTGAAAACTTCAGGGATGATGACAAAGAAATGATATGCACTGGAAAAAGAGATATAGAAAAATAATAAATCCCACGGGAAAGCTGTTTCACGTCCACCTGTTCGCCAAATATTTGACATACAGAGGCCGAGGTTCGAACGTGGGACGTCATGGTGAAAGTGTGACTGAGGTAAAAGACTTATAATTACATTTTGAATACTTTTCCTTTCATCTGGTACACAATGCTATGTAATATCAGTGACGGATGTTTGGCCACACTTCAAGATGAGGTCCCGTTAAGCCTTGGGGCCATGGAGCGCATCTTCATGACCTAATGCCCCCTTTCACCGCCGCCACCCCGCGACGACCCACTGGACATTACGCTCGCAAAGGTTACCGCGAGAACTCCAGGTAGAGTGGGGACTTGGTGGGGAGGACACAGGTGTATATAAACCCTGGGGACAGCTTCATCTTCACAACGCAGTCTGACAGTACCACAGTCAAGTACCTGCTACAACAACAACAACCACCACCACCACTACCACCATGAAGCTGGTAAGTCACTAAACTCCCATTCTGCTCAGTAAAATCACATATAAGTGATACAATCTAATCTACAAGCTCTGGGAGTTTTCTCAGAATGTTGCTTATTTTTGTTTTAAAGGTGAGGCGAAAATTAGTTACGAGGTTGTCATTCCCAACTTCATCAAGAGTTTCTCCTTCCAAAATTTGTCTATACGCTAGGTTATTAAAAGTAAAAACTCAATTATCAATTTGTCCATCATTGCATTCCTAGACGTACCTTACGCGTCAATGATGTGCAATTTCCAGTCAAATCTTTTGCCTCTTGATACTGCAATCTCAGTATTTTTTTCTTTTCATTTCGTATTACCTTTTATTATTGGTAAAATTATTAACATTCGGTTACAAAAGCTAAACAGTACACTTCAGAATATCATCACGCTCACCACGTGGTATCGAGTATCTGCAGGCCATTTGGCTGGGCAGCAGTCGTCTCGGCAGGATAAGGATCTCAGTGGACTCTCATTTTCTACGGGCTTCCTTTCGTCTTTGTAAAATAATTCAGTATAAGGAAAATCAGTAGCTCTTAGGTTATTATCAAGGATTGGACAATCCTAGCATTAGCATGAATGGAGAAAAGTACAGGATATTTGTCTGACAATGATTTTCCTCTATCCACGGGTATTCCATTCATTTTGCATATTGTGTGCTATATTGGATATTTTATGCTAGTGGCTTTACGTCCCTCCGACACAGATAGGTCGTATGGTGACGATGGGATAGGAAAGGCCTAGGAGTTAGAAGGAAGCGGCCGTGGACTTAATGAACGTACAGCCCCAGCATTTGCCTGGTGTGTAAATGGGAAAACCATCTTCAGGGCTGCCGACAGTGGGATTCGAACCCACTATCTCCCGGATGCAAGCTCACAGCCGCGCGCCCCTAACCGCACGGCCAACTCGCCCGTGGATATTTTATGTATAGGGGCATGATTAGTATAGTGGCTTTTCAATTGAACGGCTGAGGTTCGATTCCCGAAAAATCTCGTGCTCGTATTTTTACCTGAAAAAGCACGTGTCAGGTTATCCGGCTGTTATACCCCGATCAAAACCCAAAAGTGAACCAGGTGGCTCCAGTGATCTCAGAATTACCTCGGATAAGCTGAAAAATGTTTGCTTCGTCGCCATAAGACCTATCTGTGTCGGTGCGACGTAAAGCCCCTAGCAAAAAAAAAAAAAAAGAAAAATGTTTGCAATTTGGTTTAGGAAAGAGTTAGAACTGGGAGGGAAGCAATCGTGGCTTTAATTACAGTACATCCACAGCATTTGCTTGGTGTGAAAATGGGGAACCACTGAAACCATATTCAGGGCTGCCAATAGTGGGGTTTAGAACCCAAGGCAAGGTGACTGCAACGTAAACCAAACCACGCAGGCACTCGTCCGGTACTCTGCAAAATTATTAGATAGTACGGAAGAGTACACGTTAGGTACAGATTTCATATTACTGAAGTATTTACTGGTTAAGTGTAGACCGGGACGAATGTCCCCATCTCTGCCGGATAAAATATATTGTCTATCTATCTCCATTGGTTCTGTTTTAAAACACGTATCAAGGACATCCCATAAACATATCTATTGACGTCTCATTCTTCCACAGCTTCTCGTCATCGCCGCCGTCATTGCTCTGAGCGCTGCCGCTCCCCAAGGTGCCAACCCCAGGGACGCCACCATCGTCGAGCAGACCAATGACAACATCGGTGTAGGCCCATGGAACTGGAGGTAAGATATATTGTACAGAAATACTATTAAACTCGTACGGGTAAGAAATAAAAATCATGGTGGCTTCGCTGCTGCTTTTTCACTCTGAATAATCATATTTGAATCCCGCTGCCTATCGGGTCACCTGAAAAATTATGTGGTTTTATAAAAACCGATAAAAATAATGTAGCTTTTGCTAGAGGCGAATGAATAGATACCAACACGAGAATGAGGCCCCGCATAGTGATCAATTTTTGTAGTACTGGGTCATACGCAAGCAATTCGCCTTTTTAATCACAGATATTTGCTAAATATTTCGACTGAAGTATTTTTTTTTTTACAAAAGATGAACCTGATTCCTTATAAATTGTCATAGAATATTGGAAGGATATCGGTATCAGTTAAAATCTTTCCTTAGCGACTTATTTCGATATAAAACTGAAGCTCGGAAAGATAATGGTAAGCGTAAAAGTTAAAATCGTTCTTTCAGAGTCCTGCAATAGGGTTCCTACAACTACTCTTCTTCTCACATAGGACTTCCTCGGAGAATCACTAAGCTTCTTTATAAGACTAGCCACTGTGGATTTCTTAATTTGCTTCAAAGGGTCACATATTTAGCCTATTACCTTAATTGAAACATTGATTTAATTCAGAGTAGCTAAACAAAATCGAGGGCAAGTTTGAGGGTACAATACTCAAACAGTTAGTCAACAAGGAAGGCTGTCTGTGTGTCAGGTGCGAAGCTAGCGTTTATTACATCATCGGTCGCAGAGAATGAAAGTGAAATGCCGCTCGCTACGGGGCATCTAGCATCTTCAGATTTACGAGGTAAAGTGGGCGTGCGAGGACATCACCGAGTTGTGTAACCTACTGGTAGCAGGTCCCCTTCATGGAGATCAAGGCTGACGGTAGTGGTATTAATGGGGCGTAACGAACTCTTCCAGGACCGTGTCATGCTTGACAAGTAGAATGCATTCATTCAAGGAAAGCGAGTCTGATAGCTTCTCCGAGAACATCTCTATCACAAAATCATTCGACACCCACTGTTAGGATTATCAACCCGATATCATTACAGTTCTTTCGTTATTTAACATACTTTAGAAATATTCCTGAAGTATGTCTGTCTGTTTGTTAAGTCTTCATCCTGGTGGTTGGTTGGATCCTCAGATAGTACCACCAAATGTATGCATTTATAGTTTACCTTTGCTTTCCTTACTTTGCCAGAAAGTGCTATTGCAACACGATGAGCCTGTTGAGTGGTATTTCGTAACATCCAGACACAATGGTCGTGCTCTGAAAGTCATTACTCAACACCACCCGTATCGCAGTAGCTCCCATATTGTCACAGCCGTAAATGGGACGCTTGGGTTGAGGCTCCAGTTCATTCTGACCTGTACTAAAAGACAGATTCATTGATCGGGATTCGAATCACAATCTACTAAGTCAAGGAAAGTGTTGAGGTATCACTCCCCTCAATTGCCGTCTCCTAAAGTTCCAGGTACCCTAAACCTGTATTAAATATTTTGATAGACGTTAGGGGTGTGGCATTACTATTGTTGTACCTCTCAGAACTCAGGCGTACTGAGAACTAGCGGATCCTTATTAATAGTATTTCCTATCAATGGGCTGCCTGTAATTCTACCGTCAATTCATTACGAATGCCTCTGAATACCACAGAGCCTAATTTGGCTCTTAAGGTATTTCGTTATAAATATTCTTGCATCCAATGTACCACCAGCGAGGAGAGCTATAAAACAAGGGTAGGAACAAAGTAGGATCTTTCATGTCTTGATAATTAAACATTGTTTCATAGCTGCGAGGACAATATATGTGTTAAATAAAACAAAGCCACACTAAAAGGCGCTCTAAGATCTCGCGAACCTTTTCCATCTCTAATGTTAATGTCAACTCAGCCGGCCTTAAATGTACTGTAGCTTAGTTTCTCAGGTGGCCTGACCTACTAAGGCGGTGTGAAAGATATTATAATGTTGGAAAATAAAGGATTCCACAGGCATCACAACCTATCATCAGGGTCGGAAGGTATCAAGATACGTATCAAATCAGTACGTTTCTATACCTTGGTGCTGGACGGGAATTCCTCTCGCCAGCTGAAACTTGATTAGAATCATTTATTCACGATTTTAATTTTTATATAAATAGTTTCGAAGCTAGTGGTTGTTAAAAATTCATTATGGTGGTTAAGAACAGTGATGATCAGAAAACTCACGAACTTGTGGAGACACTCTGTTAATTATCAGGTTATAACCTGCGATTCTAACTTCATGTTTAGGATTTCTACTGTTAAATTGAGCTGTAGGTCTGCCATTGACTATATGGCATTTAGTTTTTGGAACCAAATTAAAATACTATGGTACGACACGAATTCGAAACACATACCTCTTCCTTTTCGAGGAACTGCTCATACCTACTCTTAGTAACATGGAAAATCAGTACACACCATTAGAGAATAACTCGCCGAAATATCGCCAAAATCGTTGATCTAATAAAAATATATCTCTAGTGTCATTAATTCTTTATTTATAAACCAAATCATCATATCTAGTAGCAGTTATTCACTAATTATAATAAGATATGTTAACTCTACCCACGAAATTGGTATTTATAATCAAAATTGCCACTAGAACTCTTCTTTCACTACAACTTACAGTAGTTTTACCGTTAATTAATTTTTCTTTATTTCTCCGCCGCTTTTACCGCAGCCTCCTACTGTATCGCAAATGTGGACTGGTGACAGTTTTACGGCCATATACCCTTCCTCTTGCCAAGCTTATATTGAGGGATTTATTAAACTATTAAGTGGTATTCTATAGTAGTTGGCTTGGTGGTGCATTGTGGATAAATAAAGAGGTGTTCATTGATACAATCACTCAGTATCCAGCTAAAGACACCGAACTCCTACTCTGGTAACTCATAATTTATAATCAAAAATGTTCTTCTGTTGTTTTCGTAACTATTTTAACAGTTTTTAGGGGCGCTGAGATGTCGGAAAGTTTGTCCAATAAAAGTATTTTGCCGGGCTGAGTGGCTCAGACGGTTAAGGCGCTGGCCTTCTAACCCCAACTTTGCAGGTTCGATCCTGGCTCAGTCCGGTGGTATTTGAAGGTGCTCAAATACGACAGCCTCGTGTCGGTAGATTTACTGGTACGTAAAAGAACTCCTGCGGGACTAAATTCCGGCACCTCGGCCTCTCCGAAGACCGAAAAAGTAGTTAGTGGGACGTAAAGCAAATAACATTATTATTATTATTATAAAAGTTATTTTAAGTGCCAGTACAAAAAATGTTCATGCATAGTGTCAACAATGGGTACGATGTATGTTTCAGCTTCCGTACAAGTGACGGCACTGCTCGTCAGGAATCTGGCACCATCAACAATGCAGGCACTGAGAACGAGGCTATCGCTGTCCGAGGCTCCATCACGTGGATCACCCCTGACGGCCAGACCCACACCCTCAACTACGTCGCTGACGAGAACGGATTCCAGCCCGAAGGTTCTGACATTCCCGCCGGCAGGAAGTAAATCGTCCTCTTCTCGACACCCACCAACGTCCCGCAGCTCGATCTCGCAGCAACACCTAGTCCATTCATTATTTAAAGAGCAGAACATTCAGTAAGAGTCCCTTCTGTCCCGTGAGATCAGTGTTGCTGTTCGAAATAATTTCTCTCAGGCATCTTTAAAACAATACCGTACTCATTGTTTCTAGATGATAAGTTCCTTTCTGTACGTACAAAAGAGAAACGGGTTGCGGGATACAACCCCGGAACGTTAAACGATAAATTACACGAACGAACTCTTCATTGCTGTGCCAATTGACAAATTATGGAACATCCCCTTTCTGTCTACTTCCATTTCTCTCTTCTACTCCTTTCTTCTGGATGTCATTGGATTTGTGGACCGCTCCAATCAACTCGGGTATTTGCTATCGCAGCTGTATATTATAAGGGGATTTCCACATGACTTCGACTTGTATATTACTATGCATTTTGTACATAAAATACTCACAAAATACATGAAAACATAATCAATGGTTGAGCAATTTCTTCGTTCTTAGGGGGGAGAAAACCTTAATATTTCCTGCTGTTAACTGTATTATGTTATTATGTATTATGTGAAATATAAAATAAAGTGCCAATATTTCAAAAAAAAAAAATACTGGAGTTATATTTGCACCCTTATTCTCCTTCAAACCTAATTCATTTGAATTAACCTAGAATAAGTGAATACCGCCCCTCCCTTGGAGCACATAATATACAGTACTTTAATATACCAGATAGATGGTCCGTAGATAGTTGAAAGCAACGTGGTCACCAACACGACATCCTCAGCCGTATTGCAAACCTGGCCATTGCATCAGATAGCTCCTTAGCTGGCCTCACGAGGCTGGGAGAACACCATTCCAGCCCTCAGACCAACCAGCATTCAAATCCTCAAACGAATCGAGAATCGAATCCGTGGTATCTGAGAAAGAGACAGACACGGTACCCCGTAAACCAGGCAACTGGTAGTGAGCAGTACTCCACTGTCTATAATTATTACAGTGACAAGTTAAAGTCATTGAAGCGGATTCCAACCATCAATTTGGAAGGTAGAATGATTTATATTCTATGAAGGATAGGATAAACGTAATTTGAAAAGGTTTCCCTTGATTTCACATATGAGAGTCAGATGCATATTTTATTGAAACGTTCTCACGTTCAATTATGTTCTTGCTCATACTACCTCTGCATAAAAACACTCATTCACACCAGTGTAGACACCACAACAACAAAAGGTTCTTGTAGAGTAGAACAGTTCTTTATCTTCCAAACATCAGTATAAATTCAAGCTATTGGGTTTCTTCGAGTACACTGTGTTATCTTATACAGAAAGTCTCCCATAGTGGTCATGAGATTAGCATAGTAGCTCCCCGTCCGGATGTCCTGAGTTCGATCCGTACCACTGTCACAAATTTGACACTGGCATGTGGATGTGCACTACACCTCAGATAACATCACTGAGTGAAGAGTGTGTTCAAAATCATAATCTCGGTCATCCTAGAAATGGCTTTCTGGGGTTTATCACTTCAACTTCAGAAAAATGCTATGGTCCAAGCTTCTGCTTATTACACACACACACATGCCAGTAGAGACGCGGACAAAACTTCATAGATATTGCATAAGCCAGTGCATAAACAATAAATGAAAGGCATACATTCAGAATTACGATTAGAAAAGTAAAAGTTATGAAAATAAGTATTCGAATATTCAAAAAATTTCTAAAATAAATTACTGGTCATATTTTTGCAAGTTGCTTTACGTCGCATCGAAACAGATAGGTCTTATGGCGACGATGGGACAGGAAAGGGTTAGGAATGGGAAGGAAGCGGCCGTGGCCTTAATTAAGGTACAGCCCCAGCATTTAGTTGGACTGGTCATTTTTAAAATACTACCAATGACCACCATTCTAGGTTCAAGCACGATCAGTGGTTGCAAAGACGATGTGGCAGTGGCTCTACAACTCTGCATACTGACCGACCAACCGAGCAGAGGAGCGGTGGCCCTACTGTGGCCTCTGCGTTTGGGAGACTGAGAGGGGCTGGTCCCTACCGTCGGCTGTCCTGAGAATGGTTTGCCATGCTTTTCCATTCTCCTGCACCTAAGACGAATGCCGGAACAGTTCCTAGAACAGGCCATGGACGTCAACCATCTCACCTTCGCCGCACATCCTCTTTTCCATCACAAATCTCCTGGCTTGAGAAGTGGTGTCATCGTCTAAGAGGTCTGCCTCCCCCTTCACGGTACTAACCTATGATTTCTGAGTTAATTTAACACATGGATTGTAAATATATCACCCATGGTTCCAAAGTTACGGCAGCTGTGAGCTCGCATCCGGGAGATAGTGGGTTCGAACCCCACTGTCGACAGCTCTGAAGACGGTTTTCCGTGGTTTCCCATTTTCACACCAGAAAAATGCTGGGGATGTACCTTAATTAAGGCCACGGCCTCTTCCTTCCCATTCCTAGTCCTTTCCTATCCCATCGTCGCCACAACACCTATCTCTGTCGGTGCGACGTAAAGAAAATAGCAAAAAAAAAAAAAAAAAAAGGAAAGTTACAGCATCATAACTTATATCAGTATCTGCATAGAAAAACTACTCTGCAGTTTAAAAACAATGAAAAATCAACTTTTCTGCTAGTGACAGTCAAAGGACTAGCTTGAAAAATAATTCTAACCATCAATAATGTAGACTTTTGACTCGTTAGGGTGTCATGTACCTTAATGAACAAAGGGCCCTAAGCCTCTAACAAAAATGCTTAAACAAGAAGAAAAACATGTGACCTGAAGTGAGCTGGTGACTCTCTATTAACCACTTTAAGAAGCTGCACACGAGGAATAAAGTATCACAAGTGCCGGACTGAATGAGTCAGACAGTTGAGTCAGCTCAATTTATTAGGTTCGATCCCTGCTCAAACCGGTGGTTTTTGAAGATTCTCAAATACCTCAGCCTCGTGTCGGTAAATTTATGGGCACTCAAAACAACTCCTGAAGAACAGAATGATGGTGCCTCTACGCCTCAGAAAATAGTGCAAGTTTTTACTGGGATGCAACATTATTATTACTATTATTATTATCATCATCATCTCAAAACCGAGCGAGTTGGCCGTGCGGTTAGAGGCGTGCAGCTGTAAGCTTGCATTCGGGATATAGTGGGTTCTAATACCACTGTCGGCAACCCTGAAGATGCTTGTCCTTGTTTCCCATTTTCACACCAGGCAAATGCTGGGGCTGTATCGTGATTAAAGCCACGGCCTCTTCCTTCCCACTCGCAGCGCATTTCTATCCATAGTCGCCATAAGATTTATCTGTGTCGGCACGACGTAAAGCAACTTGTAAGAAAAAGAAAAATCAATCAAAGCATCAGGCATACAAAAGCGTTAACAGAAGTGTTGTCTTAAAGTACGATGGCCTTCTTCCATAATTTAAGGACTGATGAAACCACGCAACGACTGGCTACTTCCTATTGCATGTGCTCCAAAGCTAAACAATTGCTATTGTTTTTGCCATGTTTGCACCAAACACTCAGCAAGTGATGAGGCCTTCAACAAGGGAAAGGAAAGGAAATGTTAAACGCTTGACTTATCTCAGTGTAATGCAGTTGTTGCATTTGTACTAACAACATATTTATTTTCTAATTATAAGGTCACTGCATATCATTGACGTCTTACTTGTTGCTTCATGTACAGTGCTTGGGGTATGCTGGTCAGCAGTCCAGTGTATTGCGTTAGGTCAAGTCTCTCTGGATATGGTGTCTTATTTTTCTTGTTTGGTTCATCAGTCCATGGAGTAATTTGATGCAGCTCTCCATGCTACCTTATCCTGTGCTAAACTTTTCAGTTCTACGTAAGTACTACATTCTACATCTACTCTAATCTGTTCGTCACATTCATACTTCGGGTCTACCTCTGCCGTTATTACTGGCTACTATTTCCTCAGAGACCAACTGAACAAATCCTGGGTATCTTAAGATGTGCCCTATCATTCTGTCCCTTCTTCTGGTCAAATTTCGCCAAATCTCTCTCCTCTCACCAATTCGATTCAGTATCTCTTCAGTCGTGATTCGATCTACCCATCTCACCTTAAGCATTCATCTGCAACACCACATTTCAAAGGCTTCTATTCTGTTTTACTCTGATCTAGTTATCGTCCATGTTTCACTTCCATACAATGCTACGCTCCAGACGAAAGTCTCCAAAAACATCTGCCAGTTGTTATATGAATGTTCGAAGTGAGTAAATTTCTTTCCTTTGCTTGCTTGTACTAGTTCGTATTTTATTTCTCCCTTATTTCTGGCATCATTAGTTATGCTACTATTCTACCCAAGTAACACAATATTCATCATCTTCGTTTATGACATCATTTCCTAAGTCCGACTCTTTGGCTGAATGGTCAGCGTACCGGCCTTCGGTTCAGATGGTCCCGGGTTCGATTCCTGGCCGGGTCGGGGATTTTAACCTTAATTGGTTAGTTCTAATGGCCCGGGGGCTGGGTATTTGTGCTGTCCCCCACATCCCTGCAACTCATACACCACACATAACACCATCCTCTACCACAATAACACGCAGTTACCTACACATGGCAGATGCCGCTCACCCTCATCGGAGGGTCTGCCTTACAAGGGTTGCAATCGGTTAGTAATAGCCACACGAAATTATGATTATCATTTCCTAATCTGGTGTCTTATAATAATAATAATAATAATAATAATAATAATAATAATAATAATAATACCCAGCGACTTGGCCGTACGGTTAGGGGCGCGTAGCTGTGAGCTTACATCCGGGGGATAGTGGATTTGGACCCCACTGTCGGCAGCCCTGAAGACGGTTTTCCGTGGTTTCCTATTTTCACACCAGGTAAATATTTCTCGGACTGTTCCTTAATTAAGCCCACAACCGCTTTCCTATCCCATCGTCGCCATAAGACCTATCTGTCTCGGTGCGACGCATAGCAAATTGCAAATAAATAATAATAATAATAATAATAATAATAATAATAATAATAATAATAATGTATGCTACATTAAGCATGTGAAACTTGTAAGATGCCAGCGAACTTAGCTCGCAAGCTCATCTTTCACCTCGGACGAATCGTAAAAACAAACTGCTGTGACCACATTACGAACGGAGTAGTACTACGTAAGAGTGGGCTACGTAGCTTGCACAAAATAGTTGCCGTAAGAAGACAATGATTTGCGGGCCATGTTCTGTGGATTGATAAAGGAATGATCCCCTACCTTGGGAATCATTCCAAAACACTGCACTGATGTGGAGATCTTCAGATGTCATAGGCTGTCCACGCAACACTTGGCACCCGACATTTGCGGAGTATCCCTTTTCAAGTGGGTATCCACTGAGATGAGGCAGAAAAACCAGGATTCAATGGAGAAATCTCGTTGGCCGATATGCTACTTAGCATGAGAGGAATTCGGGACGGTTGATCACTGGCATTCCGAGCTTAAATTTGAGGGTTCGATCACGACTCAGTCCGTTGATATTTGAAGGTGCTGAGATACGCCAGTCTCGTGTCAGTACATTTATTGGAACGTAAAAGGGATCCTGGGGGACAAACTTCCAGAACTCCGGTACCTCCAAAAATCGTGCAAGTAATTGCTGGTACATAAAATTGTAACATTATTATTATCATTATTATTATTATTATTATTATTATTATTATTATTATTATTATTATTATTATTATTATTATTATTATTATTATTATTATTATTATTATTATTATTAAGTTCTTGCCTCCTTATGTCAAGAAGCAGTGCGCCGGCCTCTCACCGCTGGGTTCCGTGGTTCAGATCTCAGTCACTCCACGTGATATATGTGCTGGACAAAGCGGTGGCAGGACAGGTTTATCTCCGGTTACTCCGGTTTTCCCTGTCATTTCATTCCAGTAACACTCTCCAATATCATTTCATTTCATCTGTCAGTCAATAATACTTGCTGCAGAGGAGTGTGACAAGCTTCGGCAGCCGGCACAGTTCCAATCCTCGCCACTAGATGGGACTTTATTGATTCCATTCCCCACCCGGTCAAATGACTGGAAGCAGGCTGTGGATTTTCATTATTAAGTTGTTAATAGCTACAAACTGCTCCGATAGTTTACAAGGTGATCACGTTTCAAGTTCTGATTAATGCATGAAAGGTTTTTAAAATAAAAAATGAAAACTCATGTGCGATGTTCCGGACTGCACTTAGAACTAGAGTTCTCGTAGCTATGACCCCGATGTCAGGAGTCATATATAATTTTTTCTTTACTTTCCTTTAAGAGGTGTCGTGATCAGCCTTTCCTCTTGTACAAATCTTACCTCTATAGATTGATGTGATGCGGCCACTTGGACTATCAAGCTATCTAATCTTTTCTACGTTACTATTCAGCCGACATCTATCTCGACCTACTTGTTGTACTCTTGGCATCTTCCTATCTTGTTCCCATACCCTTTGAAAGCATTGACCGTGATTCGAACCGCAGTTGCCTTGGTTGAAAGCCAAAGGCGACGAAACTGGGCTATCACGCCCACTCTCACACAGATTAATCAAGGTTAGATGAGCATGTTGTCGGCATCATATCCTACAAGTGTTGTAGCATGACAGGTCTACCGATAAAATGTTGATATTTCATCATCATCATCATCATCATCATCATCATCATCATCATCATCATCATCATCTGTTTACCCTCCAGGTTCGGCTTTTCCCTCGGACTCAGCGAGGGATCACACCTCTACCGCCTCAAGGGCAGTGTCCTGGAGCTTCAGACTCTTGGTCGGGGGATACAACTGGGGAGAATGACCAGTACCTCGCCCAGGCGGCCTCACCTGCTATGCTGAACAGGGGCCTTGTGGAGGGATGGGAAGAATGGAAGGGATAGACAAGGAAGAGGGAAGGAAGCGGCCGTGGCCTCAAGTTAGGTACCATCCCGGCATTCGCCTGGAGGAGAAGTGGGAAACCACGGAAAACCACTTCCAGGATGGCTGAGGTGGGAATCGAACCCACCTCTACTCAGTTGACCTCCCGAGGCTGAGTGGACCCCGTGCCAGCCCTCGTACCACTTTTCAAATTTCGTGGCAGAGCCGGGAATCGAACCCGGGCCTCCGGGGGTGGCAGCTAATCACGCTAACCACTACACCACAGAGGCGGACTTGATATTTCATGCAGTATATTTGTAATTTCGTCGCCGAGCCTAGTGGTTCAGACGGTTAAGGAGCTGGCTTTCTGTGCCGAAGTTGACAGGGTCGATCCTTGCTCAGCCCGGTAGTATTGGAAGCTGCTAAAATACGACAACCCCGTGTCGGTAGATTTACTGGCACGTAAAAGAACTCCTGAGGGACAAAAACCGGCACGTCGCCGTCTCCGAAAACAGTGAATGTAGTTAGTGGGACGTAAAACCAATAACCAGTATTTTATTCACGTTTCCTATTATTATTATTATTATTATTATTATTATTATTATTATTATTATTATATAAATAAAATTGTAACAATTTTGACGAAATTTCCCTACAGTTATCCAATTCAGGTGTAATAATGACCATCTGCATATTTTTTAGCTTTGGTGTCTCTTTGTCTGTTCGTTTGTTTTTCTGGGTTCTCATAACTTGAAAACTACTGGACATATTTCTACCAAACTTTATATTTAGAATCCACCTGTCCTTGAGAAGGTTTTAGGCCCAATATTATTTCTGAATAACTAAATTTACTGACGGTTTATCCCAAACCGAAACAATGATTTTGCATTCCCGCAAAATATGCACATCCAAAATGAATCGAAATCCACCATCCTTAATGGAAATCAATTTCTAAAGCTTTTTTCTCATGTGCATCATTTCGATAGGCGGATTAATAAGTGAGATATCATGAAAGGTCGGTTTTTCAGGCTAAGTAAAACGGACATAGCCCAAAAGGTGTTGTTTACCGAGCTCGATAGCTGCAGTCGCTTAAGTGCGGCCAGTATCCAGTATTCGGGAGATAGTAGGTTCGAATCCCACTGTCGGCAGCCCTGAAAATGGTTTTCCGTGTTTTCCCATTTTCACACCAGGCAAATGCTGGGGCTGTACCTTAATTAAGACCACGGCCGCTTCCTTCCCACTCCTAGCCCTTTCCTGT
The DNA here is from genome assembly GCF_040414725.1 of Anabrus simplex. Lineage (NCBI taxonomy): Eukaryota > Metazoa > Arthropoda > Insecta > Orthoptera > Tettigoniidae > Anabrus > Anabrus simplex. The sequence goes on along the minus strand of NC_090265.1, from coordinate 503,152,953 downwards.
CCCATCATCGCCATAAGACCTCTTTCTTCGGGCAGCGGTTCATCAATAAGGTAATGGCCTTTTAATAACTTCTTTTCTTGCTAGCTCAGCAGTTTAACTCTCGGGGCAGGTTCGATACCTTTTACCATGTAACCTTCCTCTAAAATGTAAAAGACTCTTGGTATAAATTCTGTCCTTTTAATCTACAAATTGGGATAGAGAGTGCCTAACCCTCTCGAGCTCCCATTCATTTTGTTTTGAGGTGACTACATTTTCATAACAGTTTCCCTTCTACTCGTAATGTCATAAAGTTTTCAATCGTGTCACCTCCATAGAATGGGATTAGCCCTTGCATAAGTGGCCTAGGGCCAAATTAGGTTTTTATAAAGAATGTTTGGAGTGCCAGTTTCGCCTCCACTCAAGTTTGTATTTTGAGGCCTTGTAATTTTTCTGTTTATTTTCTAAATCGGCCTCAGTAGGTTGGGTATTTTTACCCCTGTGTTTATGTCCTTAGAGGACAACTTGAAGGTGGAGTTCGGTGTGGCCTTTGATAGGCTGGAACTTTGAGAGCGGGTTGCTCTTCCAAAGAAATTTGTTTCTGTGTGCCTCGAGGAGGCTTTTGCTATGTAATTGGGAGCAAGTGCTCTTGAGTATGATAGGGGTCTTCTGCCCCTTGGTTGAATCTTGTATACGGGTAAAGTTGGGCTTACTGCTCAAGAACTGTGTGTCTGGCTCTCGGAGCCCAAATCCTGTAACACTGTAATTGTACATTCTCGATTTGTTGTTCGGCTACTGAGTACCTGTTATATTTGTTATTTCTTGATCTTGAAAAGAAAATATAACCTTGTTAAATTTTAAATTAACTTTAATTTCGTATATTGAGACTTATTCATCCCAGCACCTTCTTTCACCTCTAACTACCACGGATAACTCCGTAACAATTATTGTTATTATTTCTTCTGACGCTCTAGCTTCAGTTCAAAATCTTCTGCAGTGACTGAGTCTCACTCCATTTAACAGCTGATGGTAGAATGTATCACCGTTGCAACGTACAAAGCCGGGGTAATAAGCCCATTCGTATGCGATCATAGTTGAGTACAGTTATCTGTATACATGTGTCGAACCACTCCCATTTAAGCACCAAGAGTGATGCATCTTCAAATGTCATACAGGCTAATAAACAACAACAAACAAAAATTCATGGTTACTTGGCTTTAAAAGTGCTCGTCACGACCACCAAGGTCGCCGAGTATTAGGTGGGTAATGAAGGAGAAGATACTTGACGCGTAGTCACGCTTCTTGAAAAAGCACGTGAGGGCTTCAGAGGCGACCGAAAGGGAATCCTTCCCGAGAGCGAGAAGTGATGATTATTACGTCTCGTTATGACAAAGAAAGAGACGGGCTCCAGCCAGGGATAGACAAGGAAGTCCGAAATAAGGAATCGGGTTGCAAAGTAGTGCCGATCACATCTGTTAGCGGTAAAATTATGTCACTAAACAACAACTACAACAACAACAAGAACTACTACTACTACACGAGTTCTCATTCCATCCCTGATGGAGCAGCGTGGCTTCTAGCCGGTAACGCCGCCTCTAAGGCCAGGGAGATTTGATTCCATGAAGGAGATATTGGGAGAAGATGAACAGTTTGGCGGCCGTGGCCTATACTAGGAACTGTCCTGGCATTCGCCTTAGTGCAGGAGAATGGAAAACCACGGAAAACCGTTCTCAGGACAGACGACGGTGGGGACCAGCCTCTCTTCGTCTCCCGGATACAAAGGTGTAGAGCCACGGTCCAGCCGTGGCCACCAGTACGGCCGATATAGATCCTGCACCCAAAACCAAAACCAAACCCCATGGCACTACCGCCCTTGAAGGGCCTTGACCTATCAAGCGACCTCTGCTCAGCCCGAAGGGCTGCAGATTACGAGGTGTCATGTGGTCAGCACGACGAATCCTCTCGGCCGTTAATCTTGGCTTTCTAGACTGGAATCGCCCTCAGGTCCAGGTAAAAATCCCTGGCCTGGACGGGAATCGAACCCGGGGCCTCCGGGTAAGAGGCAGGCACGCTACCCTTACACCACGGGGCCGGCAGATTCTGCACCCACCGACCCTATAAAACAAATCTAATTGTTGTGTATGCGTCATTAACGGATTAGCTTCGGTATAATTACAACAGCGATGCCATCCAGCGGAGATGAGTGGCAGCAGAAGAGGTGGAGCACGATTCAACTAATACTATTAATAAGTTTTAGGGTAGAGGAAGTTATCCCTCCCGGCCAGTGGCAGTTCCAGTGGGTGGACTGGATGGGCCCGGGACCACTAAAGATTCTTAAATATTCAAAATTCGATAAACGTAACTTTAGAAAAAATAACAAAAGTCAGAAATCAGGCCAAAAAGATCCGAGCACGATGATAATTAAGAAATGAATTCACATGTTTTGAGGTAACATTTCATATTCTTCAGAAAATATATAAGCAATGTTCTCGGAATGCAGATATACTTAACTCCGTTTCTGCTGCTCATCCTTTTCCGTATTTATTCAAAAATTAAAAGCTACCTCTAAAAATTTGCTAATTTATATATTCGAGATTAGGAAACTAGCACTCCCTTGTCAGAAACATGCATAAGGATTCAGCCAATACACTTCAAGTTTTCTCAAAAATGGAAGGGTGTTTCAAGGCGATTAAAGATGTATAAGAAATTGTGTTAGTTCTTCCTGTGACAAAGTTTCTTAACAAACTTATCAAATCATGCCAAAGAATAACTAAATACGGGAACGCCCTAGTAAACTATTAGTGTTTTCAATTGCCAAAACTAAAAGCTACCGGTGCATGTGCGAATCAAATGACGTCATTGAACTGTTCGCTGCACAGAAATCACGCCGATTCCAATTCACTACACAGCATGAGTACGTGAGTAGGCCTATGTGTTCATAACACGGCATAATCGTGTTTTTCAATATTTTCTAAAAAATTGTCAATACATTGTAGAAAAAAAATGAAACATTGTGTTAAATATTCCCATAGCTTTGACTCATTAATGATATTTTGAATATTATGCTGTTTTTAAAATTGTTCGAAAATGAGAATGCAAGATATGTTAAGATATTTTAATCTTATAAACTAATGAATATGAGCCAGAAAGAAATGACGTGAATATTACTGTCTATTCTTTCTATTTAAACAGGAACTAGGATATAATGTTTAAAAAATTGTGAAAAATAGAATAATCTGTAAGAAATTAAGAATGGAAAATTAGTGAAGGAGAAAGTATTTAATGTATTTAATGTATTTAATGTATAATATTTAATTTCATTCTCACGTTATTCACTCAGAGATTCTTTCAAGTCGACTGTACGCACTGTGAAGTTTTTAAATATCCGAGACGAAGATAAATTTTTAATGTCTACCGGAAGTATGTTCGATAATCTTGCGGCAGTGACGAGGAGCGAATAGTTGTAGATTTAGTTCAATGCAGAATTTATGTGAAACTAGAACACATTTAATGGCAAATTACAATTATCAAAAACGTCCTACCAATTCAAATGTCACAACTGCACAACTGCTGGTGTACCAAATCTATTCTGGTTGTAATAATAATAATAATAATAATAATAATAATAATAATAATAATAATAATAATAATAATAATAATAATAATAATAATAATAATAATAATAATAATAATAATACCGTTATTGATTTTACGTTTCACTAACAATTTTTACAGTTTTCGGAGACGCAGAGCTGCCGGAAATTTGTCCCATTAGAATTTTTTCACGTGCCAGTAAATATACTGATACGAGGCTGACGTAATCGAGCATCTTCAAACACTAATTAGCTCTGCCGCAATCTAATCCGCTATCCTGAGTTCGGAAAGTAGCGCTGTTCTATCTGAACCACTCTGCTCAACTTTCTGGTTAGATATAATATTAATAACGAATAGGTACGGGCTAAAACAAATTGGTCATCTACATTAACCTGTTGCTGTTTAATTTTCGGCTTTGACGATATGAAGGTGACTGACATGCAGTATATCGTCATTGCGCCTCGAAATGCCGTTTTCAAGTGTCAAAGTTGAGGGGATAAATACTGAACCGCAGCACACGTATCACTTAGAAAGAAAATTCCTTGATATAGTTCATACAGTACCGAACCTTAGATGACACAACCTTTCCGGTCACAGTTCTAGGCTGAAATATTATCACATAGCGGTTTTTCTAGGCGCAGCATCGATATATGCTGCTAGAGCATATTACCACAGACAGTTCCGCAACGTTCCTCGAAATAGTCGACACTCGCTGAGATGAACTCTATCAACACTGCTGAAAGATATTGGCAGGAAGATTCTGTACGGCTGCTCTTGTGGCAGTGATGATCTCCTTGGTGGAATGAAACTTACACATTGTTTTCAAGTGAGGAAAGAGAAACAAATCGCGTGGTGTGAGATCAAGTGAGTATATAAGATGTGGCAAAGTGGTGACTTTGTCTTTCCAGTTCCTCTTGGATAAGTCAATAATCAATCAATAAATCAATACTGATCTGCATTTAGGGCAGTCGGCCAGGTGGCAAAATCGCTTTCTGTTGTTTTCCTAGCCTTTCTTGAATGATTTCAAAGTTTTTGAATATTTATTGAACATCTCCCTAGGTAAGTTGTTCCAATCCCTAACTCCCCTTGCTATAAACGAATATTTGCCCGAATTTCTCCTCTTGAATTCCAACTTTATCTTCATATTGTGATCTTTCCTACTTTTAAAGACACCACTCAAATTTATTCGTCTACTAATGTCATTCCACACCATCTCTCCACTGACATCTCCGAACATAGGCCCTACCACTTACACGAGCAGCTCGTCTTCTTTCTCCAAAGTCTTCTCAGCCCAAACTTTGCAACATTTTTGTAACGCTACTATTTTGTCGGAAATAACCCAGAACAAATTCAGATGCTTTTCTTTGGATTTTCCCAGTTCTTGAATCAAGTAATCCTGGTGAGGGTACCATACACTGGAATCATACTCTAGTTTGAGTCTTACCAGAGAATTATATGCCCTCTCCTTTACATCCTTACTACAACCCCTAAATAACTTCATAACCATGTGCAGAGATCTGTACTCATTATTTACAATCCCATTTATGTGATTACCCCAATGAGGATGTTTCCTTATATTAACACCTAGATACTTACAGTGAACCCCTCGCAGTAATTAAAATTGAGTGGACTTTTCCTATTTGTGAAACTCACAACCTGACTTTTAACCCCGTTTGTCATCATACTATTGCCTCCTGTCCATTTTACAACATTATCCAGGTCGTTTTGCAGATGCTCACACTCTTGTAACTTATTTATTACTCTATACATAATAACTTCATCTGCGAAAAGCCTTACCTCTGGTTCCACTTCTTTACTCATATTATGTATAAGAAAACATAAAGCTCCCATAATACTGCCTTGAGGAATTCCCCTCTTAATTATTACAGGGTCAGATAAGGCTTTGCCTACTCTCTCTGAGATTTATTTTCTAGAAATATAGCCACCCATTCATTCACTTTTTTGTCTAGTCCATTTGCACTCATTTTGCCAGTAGTCTTCCCTGATCCACCCTATCAAATGATTTAGACAGGTCAATCGCGATACAGTCTATTTGAACTCCTGAATCCAAGATATCTGCTATATCTTGCTGGAATCCTACAAGTTGAGCATCCGTGGAATAATCTTTCCTAACACACAACTGCCTTCTATCGAACCAGTTATTAATTTTGCAAACATGTCTAATATAGTCAGAAAGAATGCCTTCCCAAAGCTTACATGCAGCACATGTCAAACGGACTGGCCTGTAATTTTCAGCACAGAGCGACAGTGACACTGTCGCGTAGCAAGAGCCAATTCTACTTTCTTCAAAGCTACGGACGCTTAAGGCGAATTGAATTAAATTGGAGGGAAAAGGATCTCCTTGGAACACTCTTTGTTTACAGTTACTTCGTGTAAGATGAACACCATGAGTGGGATTTCCGATGAGTCAAAACCAGTCTAAATATCACCTTGACTATTGACCTGTCTTCTTGTGGTATTCTCCGTCTTGGAAGTACGGGCGATTGATACTTCATCTCAAACGTTTTGCTGGTGTATTTGCCTCATTTTTGGCGGATCATGGAGTTTTCCCGTTGCTGAAACTAGCTATTCTTACATTCCACAACCCATATTCAACTACTCTTCACAACAGAGACCCTAGTTCTGCTTACACTGTATGTAGTCAACTGCTCTTGTTGGCACGAGCGAAGGACTATGGTACCATTCCGTAGTACAACATATCCGCTGTAGTGCACCATAATGACACCAGGCGGCAATCTATAAATTAAATAACAGTATTCCTTATGATTGATACTGGTAAAGTAAAATGCATCCATCCCTGTTACCAACAGCGTGAAAGTGTCGCTTATAGGCTTACATAGTGTCCTCACATGAGTGCTAAACTGAAGTCGCAAATGAGAGAATGTAGGGCAATTAACGTCACGTACTTGGAGGCTACCTTAGGTGAAGTGTTGGATTCTCCTTTAGAAATAAGATGCCGTGTTAAAGGAGAAAAACTCTTTCAATGAAACTGAAGAAACCCAACATAAATTTGAAGAGGCGAACAGTGTGTTTTTACCGATAATCCTCACTTATATTCGGTGTCGAAGCTTGGACATGAACTGATGTCATGGAGAAGAAAATCAATGCTTTGGAACTATGGGTCAACAGGTGCCCGCTCAAAATTATGTGGGTCCAGCATGTGTCCAACGAAGAAGTTCTTCGATACATGGGTTGTAAGCCTGAACTCATGTTTGCAATTAAGAAGAGGAAACTGATCAATGTAAGGTTAGAAACATTATAGTTTATATTTTTCGAGATATAGCTCTAATAATAGTAATTATTATAAATTAATTTTAAAATGTTAAAATGATTTTTATGATGCTTTTACATTTCATACAAATTACATTTCACATTAACTTTAAATTATAATTAACTTATTTTTTAAGTAGTTATAATGTTCAGTATATTATGTTTATACAGGTGCATAATTATATGGTTTGGCATAATAGCAGGCTTCATAGCCTGAGCCCCGCCATGTACAGAAAGACATTAATAAATAAATAAATAAATAATGCGAAACCACAAGTACCGTCTCCTGCAGCTCTTTATGCAAGGAAAGATTGACGGGAGAAGGGGGCCTAGGAGGAGGATGAGGAGGAATTCTTGGTTCGATAACACTCGCAGATGATGCAACATGACGACCGAGGAGCCATCCAGGGCGGTCTTGTCAAAAAGACAACATAGTCATGATCATCAACGAAATCCGCGATGCATAAGGCACCATGAAGAAGAAGAAGAAGGAAGCATCTGATCGGCCACAACATTTACAACGACAATGAAGGTCTGGGCAATCTATGATACTTGATGGTGGAGATTTCTCCTTCATCCAACCATCATCTCACCTCAAACCAAATACGCATCTCCTGGCCAGAGAAAGGGTGTAACGTTCTAAGTAGCCCACCTCAAACTTTTTAGGGTGATAAAACAAAGCTTTTAATCTGATCACATGGTGGAAATGTTAGCGATTCAACCAGCCTTCGGGCTCAGGACTCAACGTACACATGGTTCAGAATCGAAACAATATTGCATAGGAGTTCATAGTTGCCAAGGAAGTTGTAGGGGATGTATAAATATGGCCGGGTGCTGTGAAGGAGCTACTTATGGGATCAGTTGTTCTGAACATCCATGCAATATTGTCATGCAATATTTAACAATTGACTATCTAAAATTTAAAGTAGAAATTAATTTAAAGTCTGAATTTTATTAGTGTTATTTATGTTTCTTGAGTCCCTAGACTGAACGCTGGATGAACCCCCAATAGATCCATAAAGCAGATACCACAGATAACCCAGGGTCGCACTAGAGGAATAATAAGTTGCTTTCCTCACCGGACAGAAAGTACATTTATCAATTAGTTGCTAAGCCCACTGTAATGCATACTTTTACCCATAAATTAATCTTACGAGTAACACATTCATATCAATCACCAGAAGAAGTGGTTGCACAGGGAATGGTATTACTAACTTCGCTCATTTCTACGTCACTTTCGTATTATCGAAGTTGGAATTGAGCCAGAAACAGATAAATGAACATATAAATTATTTATATCCCAAACCAGGAAACTTATTCCTCTGTAAGCACTAAATCTTACTAAATGGTAAGTGAACAAATATATATTAAGCTTTAGTGCAGTAATTGTGTTTTGGAAACTGTAAATAAGTGGATATTTTAGGAGTATACTTGAGTCTTTTCTAAGGTATTCTACATATTTATTCATTCAGTTTAGTTTCTTATAATTCTCTATCTTCTCCTCGTTTTTCCTGTTTGGATTAGCTAGCGTCAACATATAATTTGAATTTTGCAACGTGCACCAAGAAACACGTGTTCCTATCACTGTGTCTGTCTCTAAGATTACTAAGTCACGACTACTTCTCACGTACTTTTATCACCACGCCATTGCCAAACTTTGCGCTTTGCTCTTGTTTTTTTATGTTCAAATATATTAGTTTAACACAACAAGAAAAGCATCTGTTCACCTAATCATCTTCTCATGACTTCGGTATTTCTGATAACTATAGGACCGAGCTCGATAGCTGCAGTCGCTTAAGTGCGGCCAGTATCGAGTATTCGGGAGATAGTATGTTCGAACCCCACTGTCGGCAGTCCTGAAAATGGTTTTCCATGGTTTCCCATTTTCACACCAGGAAAATGCTGGGGCTGTACCTTAATTAAGGCCACGGCCCCCACTCCTAGCCCTTTCCTGTCCCATCGTCGCCATAAGACCTATCTGTGCCGGTGCGACGTAAAGCAAGTAGCAAAAAAAATAAATAACTATAGGTACTATCACAGTAAGAACATAGCATGCACCACACACACGCGCGCATGCGAGAAGAAGTGCAAACATGTATGTAATTTCACATGATAGTTGATACCGTGATCATTACCACGAAACTTCTACTTATATTTAATATTCAGATCGTTTTTTTCTTTCAATGACCCCGAACAATGCCTTCGTTGAAAAGACCTAGTATTTAGAGTTCACTATGTCTTCTGATTCGCCAGGCCCAATGAAATGCATGCACTAACCGGCCCTATGAGCAATATTTTTACGCCAATCATCACAGGAACTGGTTGAAAAAGGAATGGCGTTTCTATCATCACTTGTAGCTCAGTCACTTTCATATCTTCAAAGCCAAGGATGTGACTGAAACAGGAAAAAAGGAAGAACAAATTTGGTTAACACCATTCCAGAAGACAGTACAGTATGAACATTGTACCTCACCCGAGATGAATCTGGACAGAATATAATAACAATAATTGTAAAAAATCGTATTTACAATATTTTATATGTGATGCATTTCTTACGAGTTAGTATTAATTTTATAATAATGGAGTTATTTTCGAACTTAGATTTTGTGTTCATCAAGAGCAAGTCTCGCTGACGTAGACATATTGTAATAATAATAATACTAATAATGCTATTGTCTTTATGTTCCACTAACTACTTTTAACGGTTTTCAGAGACGCCGAGGTGCCGGAAATTGGTCCCACAGGAGTTCGTTTACGTGCCAGTAAATGCACCGAACACGGGGCTGACGTACCATCGGACGTAGCCAGCATGCAACCTGTCAAGTTGGGTTCAGAATGCCGGCGCCTCAACCGTCTTAGCCACTCAGCCCACAGAAATATTGTGCATTCGTCAGGCGGCAGCGCGCCGGCCTGTAACCGCTGGATTCCGTGGTTCAAATCCCGATCAATCCATGTGAGATTTGTGCTGGACAAAGCGGAGGTGGGACAGGTTTTTATCCGGGTACTCCAGTTTTCCCTGTCATCTTTCATTTCAGCAACACTATCTAATGTGAATTTCATTTCCTATGTCAGTCATTAATCATTAACCCAGAGGAGTGCGATAGGCTTCGGCAGCCGGCACAATTCCTATCCTCATCGCTAGATGGGGATTCATTCATTCCATTCCTGGCCCGGCCGAATGACTGGAAATAGGCCGAGGATTTTCATTAATATACGAGATGTCATTTCGGTTTCTACAGTGTGAAAGGGACAATACTTCTGTGTCCTTAGAAGTAAATCCTAACCGACCATGGCTTTTCTAACAATCCCGAAAGGTTTCAATTGAATAACTAATTAAATTACATTCTCTTTCGTCACTTTGAGTTATTATATTTCAAGAAGATATCCATATCGTCATTTTTGATCCAAGTCTCATGTTATCTCGACCGTGAGTTTGGAAACAGAAAATAAACAAGTCATCACTCTTATAGTGAAAGGAGTACTTTCATGATAAATGAAGAGTAATGAAGAACTTATGAAGAAGACAGAAAAACAGAATCCAGATTTACGTAAAGAGAGAAGTATGACTAAAATTGTAGGATAGAAAATAAGGAAGGAATATAAATTTAAAGGGACGAGTGGGGAAAAATAATTTTCAGTAATTCTTATACCGTCAAGGGTGGTAACGTGGTAGGTTTCGCGTGGCTGAAGACTTCTATTCGGTGGGTTCATATAGGTTCACCCCCCTCCCCCAATCGGTAGGGAAAACATGTTATCCTGAGGTTTCTCAGTTTTACACCGAGCAAATACCGAGGCTACACTTCAATTACGTCCACGGCTGCTACCGTCCCAGTGCTAACCTTTCCCTACTCCAGTGTCGCCAAATTTCTGTATGTATTAGAGGACCGTTAAACAATTAGCGATAAATGAAAATATAGTAGCACCACTTTCATGGTTTTAATTTCAGAGTCGTCATATCCCAATTGTCGCCTCGCAAATCCGATAAATAAAACGCAAGGAACGTCAGCGTTCGGTGATGCAGAAAGAAGCTCGTGTAATTACAAAATTCTAACATTGCACTACATTTTATTAACTGCATGCTGAACATGCGCAAAGCCTTTCTATAATAAATCTATAAAGCCAGAACATATTTTAGAACTTATGAGATATTCGATCCCATGTCCACCTCACCTCTTGCAAACAAAATTCTTCCTGGAATCTACGCTACCAAATGCTTGGAAAGAGATGCGTTACATATCTACTCAGTGATAATTTCAGAGCTGTGCAACGCGAAGAGCTAGATGATAGGGGCAGGTTTCTTATGAGGAAATAAAACCAGATAATCATCCACTATTAGTTTCATTGTAGGAGAAAGACGAATGAGACTGGCACTTAAAGAACGTAGCTAACGGCAACCGTCGGAGTCGGAAAAGAACTAGAGTTTACCAGAGAAGTTTGGAAAACAAAGATGAAAATGAGAAGCCCGTTAATAGTAAGTGATAAAAATGCCTAAGTGTATTCGTGGTTACCTCTCTAAGTTGGCACGTTGAAAGCAACTGGATGGTCGGGGATGGATGCGATGACAGTATTCGGTTTTAAAACTTAGGCTAGCAGGTGAAAGATTATTTACACCAGTGATAATTTCACGGCTGTGCAACGTGAAGAGCTGGATGATGGGAGCATGTTTCTTTTCTTGCTATTTGTTTTACGTCGCACCGACACAGATAGGTTTTATGGCGACGATGGGATAGAAAAGGCCTAGGAATGGGAAGGAAGCGGTGGTGGCCTTAATTAAGGTACAACCCCAACATTTGCCTGGTGTGAAAATGGGAAACCATCTTCAGGGCTTCCGACGGGGGGGTTCGAATCCACTATCTCCCGGATGCAAGCTCACAGCTGCGTGCCCCTAACAGCACGGCCAACTCGCCCGATAGAAGTTTCTTATGAGTATGAGGAAATAAAACTAGATAATTATCCACTAATATAAGATAATTTGTGAATCATTTAATAATCTTGTTAAGTGTCCAAATTTGATTTTTATAATATTATTTACAATTTTTTCCCTCTTCTGAGTGACTAAAATATACATTATCCCACTTACCACGATGTAAATTGAGCAATATAAGCCCTCAACCTGGAAGAACGCAATTGTCTTGTTCTGTATGAATTTTTCCCATATGTTCAGTTTGGACACCCCTGAGGGGAGTGCCGGTTGCGGTGCCAGTACCGGTGCGCTATGTAGCGCTCCTCACCTGGCCTGTTGTAGGAAATAAAGTATAAAAATAATAATGATATAAGTATTTGTGATAATAATAATAATAATAATAATAATAATAATTAAGAAAAATGGTGAAGTTTGTACTGTCGTTGATTACTGTTATTTGTGACATGGTAAAATTCAACTTTATCCGCAGAGTGCCATGGCTTTGTGGGAGTATATCTAAATTAATAAGGTCCAGCGGCAGGGGCCGAGTCCGGATGGTGACCCATCCAGGCTCTGACCACGCCCGATATTTCTTAAGTGCATCAGACCCTGTCGCTGGGTTGTAAGCAAGAATAGGATGTCATTCTTGTGTGTCTGTTGTTTTTGACACTAGTAATTTAGATTTACAGCAGTTGTTTTGCATTTGTTTATTAATATTGCGCATATTGTGCTACCCGCCTCGGCGGTTCTTGGTTCGTGGCAAAGGTTACAAAAAACGGTCCTTATCTTGTTGTGTAAATGACTGTTCAGGTGTGTGGGCGTTGTCTGTTATTGTGTTAGTCAGGATTTTGCAGTATGTCTTTTATTAAGAACTAGCAAGGTACCCGTGCTTCGCTACGGTATTATACTGAAATTTATAATTGAATGCTTATTGTTTTAGATATATAATCCGCCGAAATTCGCGATTTGACACGTCTTCAGCGAGAATCCACCAAAATTCCCGATCTGACTCGTTTTCTATTAGATTACGGCTGGTTTCCTCCCATTTTTCAATCTTCCTTTCCAGCAATCGATTTCGTACTTCCCGGGCTAGTCTCAGGCATTCTTCCCGGTCAGTTGGGTCCGTAAATCTTTGCCATACCGTATTTTCCTATAATCATTTTTAATCTGGATAAAATCCTTCAGGAGATCCGGCCTAGTGTCATATTGGGCGCCTTGGCGGCAATGAACCCGCGGCCGGACTGCATTCTTAGTCATTACCCGTCCAGGAGCCGTTTCCAGCGCGGTCCGCATATTTGACGACGGTCCGGAACATTATTATTATTATTATTATTAATGTTATTCTTATTCTTATTCTTACTATTATGTGTTGCTGGGATGAATGATGACAGGGAAAAGCGGAGTATCCGGAGAAAAACCTGTCCCGCCTCCCTTTTGTCCAGCACGAATGTCACATGGAGTGACCGGGATTTGAACCACGGAACCCAGCTGTGAGAAGCCGGCGCGCTGCCGCCTGAGCAACGGAGGATCTGTATAAGTACATTAAGAACAGTAAAATCAATTGGCCTCACCTCCTTTTACACCCCACCGCCGTTAGTTTTTACTGCCAACCCCCCCCCCCCCAAAAAAAAGGTTAAAAGAAGGCGTGTTTCTTTATGTTTAAGGGAGATTCCAAACACCAATGTTCACGTCTATTACCTTCAGTTTTGAGATATAAGTATCCCCATAAATATAATTTACTTTTATCACTTCATTTCAAACTACTCTCCCCCCTAAGTGAATTTTCCCGCAAAAAATACTTGTTTCTTTAATAGTGAAGGATCTTCTAAATACCAATTATCACGACTCTAACTTCTTCACTTTTATATTTATGTGTCCTCATGAAAGGAATTCAACTCCTTTACACTCCCGCCCCCAAGATGGTTTCCCCCCCAAAACGCGTTTTTCTATGTTTTTAAAGGAGATCCAAATTCGAATTTTCACGTCTGTTACAACTTTAGTTTTTATTAGATGTATATATTCTCATACAATTAAAGTCAATTAATTTTTCAATTCTTTCACCCCTCTCCCCCCCGCTTCATTGGATTTTCCGAGAATACGTGTTTCTTTACTTTTAAAGCAGATTGCAAATATCAAATTTCACGTCTGTAACATCTTCATTTTTAAGATATCAGTAGCCTAATTAAAAGAATTCAACACCATTTTCAGTCACTTTCAGCCCCCCTCCACCCAAGTGGTATTTCCGAAAATTAAAAATACACGTTTCTTTATGTTTAATGGAGATAAAAATACCATTTTTCACTTCTGTAACATGTTAAGTTTTTTAGATATACCGTAAAAATTCTCATTTTAAAATTTCACCCCTTTTGGGTTCCCCTTAAGTGGAGTTTCCAAAAACAAATCACCTATGTTTCTTTACATTTACAGGAGATTCCAAACACCCACTTTTTACGTCTGTAACATTTTACGTTTCCAAGATAATCTTTCAAAAAATTCACCCCAATTTATCACTTCTGTTTAACCGCCATTAATAGGATTTTCCAAAAACTAAAAAAATACGTGTTTCTTTATTTTTAAAGGAGATCCCAAATACCAATTTTCAGGTCTGTAATATCTTCAGGTTCTGAAATATAAGTAGCCTCATTAAAGGCATTCAACCCATTATTCACCCTTTTACACCCTTCCTATTGGGATTTTCCGAAAACAAAAGAATGCGTGTTTCTTTATTTTTAAAGGAGATTCTAAATACCAATTTTTACATCTATAAACTGTAACAGTTTTGAGATATAGATACACTCATTTTAAAAAATCACCCCTTTTCACCCCCCCCCCATTAATTAGATTTTCCAAAAACAAAAAAATACGTGTTTCTTTATTTTTAAAGGAGATCCGAAACACCAATTTTCAGGTCTGTAATATCTTCAGTTTCTGAAATATATGTAGCCTCATCAAAGGCATTCAACCCCTTTTTCACCCCTTTTCACCCCTTCTATTGCGATTTTCCGAAACAAAAAAATACGTGTTTCTTTATTTTTAAAGGAGATTCTAAATACCAATTTTTACATCTATAAACTGTAACAGTTTTGAGATATAGATAAACTCATTTTAAAAAATCACCCCCTTTTCACCCCCCCATTAATTGGATTTTCCAAAAACAAAGAAATACGTGTTTCTTTATTTTTAAAAGAGATCAAAAGTACCAATTTTCAGGCCTGTAATATTTTCAGTTTCTGAGATATAAGTACTGGTATACTGATTAAGGGCATTCAACCCATTTTTCCCATTTTCACCCCTTTTCACCCCTCCTATTGGGATTTTCTGAAAACAAAAAAATACGTGTTTCCTTATTTTTAAAGAAGATTCTAAATACCAATTTTTACATCTGTAAACTTTTAAACTTTCGAGATATAGACACACTCATTTTAAAATTTCACCCCTCTTTTCACCCCCTTAGCGAAGGAATATCCAAAAATCCTCTCTTAGCGAGCACCTACATCTTAAAATGAATATATCCCCAAAATTTCATTTCGTTACGTCCAGTAGTTTTGGCTCTGCGATGATGAATCAGTCAGTCAGTCAGGACAAGTTATTTTATATATATATAGATATGTATTTGGGTGAACGGTGAATTTTATCGTGTCGGTCTGGTTCGTATTGGCCTAAAGATCTTATTAATGGGTTGTTGTGTTGCTGTGTTTTGTTGTAGAAGTTCGTGGCTTGGTCGAGGGCGAAGTCTAGTATGTATGGTATTTTTGTAATGGTGTGTAGATCTGCAATGCTTGTGTTGAAGTTTTTAACTGCAAGTTTTAGTGCCCAGTTTTGTATGTACTGCAATTTTTGTATAGTTGTTCTGGAGAGAAAGCCTATTGCTGGTAGTGCGTATGTAATGATTGGTCTGATGAATGAGGTGTAAATTAGTAGTACGTTCTTTCTGGATAGTGAGCTGCGGCTGTGTATGAGTGGATAGAGTGTTAGTATTTGTTGTTTGGCTCGCTGTAGTGTTTGGTTTACGTGTTCTTGTAGGTTCAGTCTAGTGTGATTCCTAGGTATTTGTGTTTGGGGACCCATTCTATGTTTTGATTTAGAAGTGTTAATTGTTGTTGGGGGCGTCGCAATCTGCGTGTAAAATGTACTGCTTTTGTTTTCTGTATATTGACCTGTATTTTCCATTTGATGAGCCAGGGTTCGAGTTGTTGCAGGTGCTGTTGTAGGTGTTCTGTAGCTAGGTCTGGGTTTCTGCTTTTGGCAAGAATTGCTGTGTCGTCGGCGTAGATGGCTGTGAGGGTGCGTGTGTTGCGTGGGATATCGTTTATGTATTGTAAGAACAGGGTCGGGCCGATAATACTGCCTTGTGGCACGCCTGCTTGTATGTTTTTGAGCTGTGAGTTAGTTCCGTTTAAGTGTACAAAGAATTTTCTGTTTGTGAGGTATTGATTTATGATTTTAATGTATGTGGGATGTAATTGCAATTTTATTAGTTTGTATATAAGGTATGGGTGGTGTACTTTGTCAAAGGCTTGTGTATAGTCTAGGAAAATTGCTGCTGTGCCTTGGTGATGTTGGAAACCCTGTGTTATATATTCTGTGACTCTTAGTAGCTGTTGTGTGGTTGAGTGCTGGGGTTTAAATCCGAATTGTTCATTTATTAAGTTATTATAAATTGTTTTTTTTATCCTGTTATGTATTAGCTTTTCAAAGACTTTAGATATTATACTTAATAGGCTTATGGGGCGGTAATTAGCAGGGTTTTTGTGATCTTTACCTGGTTTGGGGAAACAGATTATTTTAGCTATTTTCCAGTGATGTGGAAAATATTCTAGGTTTAGCATAGCATTAAATATGTTGGTTAAGATGTTTATCATTTTATTATTGAGGTTTTTTAGCAGTAATGATGGAATTCCATCTTCCCCTGGAGCTTTATTATTAGGTAGAGTTTTAATAATATTTTTAATTTCTATAGGTTTGAATTGGGGGACAGCTGAGGGGTTCGGCGTGTTTAGGTAGTTTATTACTTTGGTTTTTACTTTTTCATCGTGGGCATTGTTTATTAGCTGAGTATTAGGAGTGAAGTTGGTTTTTAGTGTATTAGCTAGTAGCTCTGCTTTTTCTACGTGCGAAGTTATTTGTGTTCCGGCTGAGTTTACTAGGGGAGGGACTGGGCGTTCTGTGTGAGTGAAAATTTTTGCAGTTCTCCAAAGGTTATTATTATTATTATTATCATTATTAGGTTTAATGTTTTGCAGTTTAGCGGTCCACTGTTCATTATGGAATTTTTTAATTTCTCTTTTGGATTTAGAATGTAGTCTGTTAAATTGTATCTTGTGTTGTAGTGTTCCTGTTTTTTGAAAGAGTGTACGGGCTTTGTTTTTGTCGTGTATTAGTTGTATTATGCGTTCCGGTAGTTCTTGTAGCTGTCCTTGTTTGGCTGTTGGTTTTGGTCGTGTACTAGCTTTAGCTGCAGTGGTAAGAATGTTTGTGAAATCGGTTATGGCTGTGTCTATTTGTGCTGTTGTAGTTGGGGTGGGTATGGGGTTCGATTCTTGTAGATAGTGAAGTTGTTCCTTGAATTTCTCCCAGTCTATTCTGTGTGTTTGTATTTTCTTGTGCGTGTTTCTGTAATAGGGGTCTACTCCCAGTTGCATGAGTACGGGTCTGTGGTCTGATCGTAGGGCTTGCATGGTGTCAATTGTGATGTTACTTGGTACGTTGCGCAGTAGGGCTATGTCGTTAGTGTCGAAAAGTAGTGTATTGTTGTGCCAGTAATAGAATGTTGGTTCTGCGGGGGCGATAATAAAATAGTCGTTATTTAAGTTATGGTTACGTAGTTTATTGCCAGATGTGTTATTGGTTTTACTGTGCCAGTCAGGGTATGAATTTTTCCCATATGTTCAGTTTGGACACCCCTTAGGGGGGTGCCGGTTGCGGTGCCAGTACCGGTGCGCTATGCCGCGCTCCTCACCTGGCCTGTTGTAGAAAATAGATATATAAAAAGAATAAAATATATTAAAGTGATAGTAATAATGATAATAATAATAAAATGGTAGAAGTTTTACTGTCAGTGGGTGCGGTTTTGTGGCAACCTTATTCTTTGCGTGCCATGGCTGGATGTTAATAAAATGTCTAAATTTTTGTCTTTGAGCCAGCGGCAAGGGCAAATATGGATGGTCACCCATCCACACTTTGACCACGCCCGGTGTTACTTTGGTTGACCGGGCCTTGCCGCTGGATTGTTCGCAGGAATATATTTATATTCCTGTGTATCTGTTGTTTTTGATACTTGAATTTGGAAATGCAGCATTTAAGTGTGGAAGTTGACAGCATTGGAAATACGGCAGTTCGTTGTGGTGCACCCGCTTCGGTGTCCGAGTGTTCCAGTGTTTTGTTTAGTTGGAGCTTTAAGGAGTGAGGTGTTCGTGCTGTTAAGGAAGTGAGGGCATGATCTTGCTGACTTGGCGGGGGTGGGATACTTGGAGACTTTAGTCTATGATAAGTTGTTTGCTTGGCATGGGGGGTGGGGGGTTCTGGTTCTGGTTATGGGTCGATAGGAGGTTTAGCAGTAGTAAGTTCAGGATGGTGGTGGTGTCTTGAATGGTCTGGTTTCTGGGTTGCTGGATGTAGGGTCCGGGGTTCGAGTGAGGTTGGGTGTTGGTAGCTGTATATGCTGTAGGTTGAGTGTTTGTCTGTAAATGTTTGGCGTGTCTATAGTGTTCTGTCACTGCCTTCTTGATAAAGGGGCAACCAGGGAATGAGGCGGCATGACTGCCTTGGCAGTTCGCACACCTCGGCTGGTCCCGCGGTACCGTGCAATCAGTGTGGCGGTGTGAGCCGCCACATCTATTGCAGCGGGTAGCTGCAGAGCAAGTAGCTGCAGAGTGGTGTAGTAGAAGGCAGTTGAAGCATTGTGTGACAAGGGAGGGGCGGGGTGGGTCGTGGGTTCGAGTCACTGTCTGCGTGGGTGTATGTGTTGGCTGTCTGGCAGGCCTGGGAGCAGGTTTTTTACGTCTGCGCCTGGTCTGCGTGTATTTGTTTGTTGTGTCCGTGCCCGGTTGTGAGACTAATGGGATCTCAGTCCCGGACTCGGTTGCAGGTTGGGGGGAAAGGGGGGAGTTTAGAGGTGCATCATCTACAGTGTCATCTGTTTGTGCTGCTGAGTGCTGTATGTTAGGTTCTGTTTGTGTAGCTGTTTCCGTGCCTGAGGTGTACTCTGAGCAGACTCTGTATTGGATGTTCTCAGTTTTTAGATGTTCAAGTATAGCATTGTAGTTTGCTTGTCTGTTGAGAGAAAATATGATGATACATCCATTACAGAGCTCTTGTGCCATTTGTACGTGTTGGATGACAGGTTTTATGGCTGTGTATATGTTTTTGCGGTGATGGTACAACCGTTTTGGAGATATGTCACTGTATGGGTCGTATGGAAGAGGGAAGATGAAGGGATAGGAGCTGGAATAGCGTTCCTTGGTTCGGATTTCAAGTGGTGCGTTGAAGTTGGGTGGATCAGGACTGTGCGAGGTCATGGTTAGTAGTGGGAAGGTCGGTGTCTCGGCTACTCAGTCCACCGAGGTGGTTCCGACAGGGCTGGGTTAGGGCTGGGGAAACTTGGGTGTTTATGTAAAACACTGGAACGGTCAAACTCAAATAAGAGGAACGGCGCGCTGTTAGGTGCTCGCTCAGTGGGCACGGTCGGAACAAGTGTAGTTTTACCGTGTCGCAACGGGACGAGTTCCGAACCAGTGACCACACTGAGGGCTCTGACAAATTGCTCTGTGCTGGGTAGCTTGGTTCTGCCTATTCTTGACTGGCAGTTGGTGATTGTTGGTTCGAACAGGCTGTATGGCAGGTGGCCTGTTCTCAGCGAGCTAGGGGCTCTCTGGTGGCTGGGCTTCGTTGCTTGGTTGGTACTGGGTACCGTAGTTATCGCAGTAAATGGGAGAGGGCTAGTTTTCAGGGTGCTAGTCTCTCTGGAGCTTGGTGCTGGGAGCGTCTGCACAGTGCGAGCACTGGACTGCGATTTGTGTTGTGTGTTGTGGTATGAATTTGACTTATTTGCCTGTGTATTAAATGCTTTTAAACATAACTTGCAAGCTTGTAAATGTCATTATAGACATAGATTCAATAAAATAGTTGTATATACATTTAAATGTTTTGTATGTGTGACCCGCTGTGTGGAAAGGGACCCAAAGTTGGCAATGGAAATATTACAGCAGAGCTGAATTAAAGTGTCTGGGGCGTAAAAATTGCATTTCTAAGTTTTGACTACTTGCGCTATCTATGGGTCTTCTTAACAAACAACAGTTCGAGTCTTAACCACTCGATGTCATGAAAACTGAACAATTGGTAATGAAATGGCGTATGGCTTTTAGTGTCGGGAGTGTCCGAGGACATATGCGGCTCGCCAGGAGCAGGTCTTTTGATTTGACGCGCGTAGGTGGTCTGCGCGTCGTGATGAGGATGAAATGATGATAATAATGGCGTGTGGCCTCCGAAGAGGCCGAGTGCAGGTCTTTCGAGTTGACGCCGCATAGGCGACCTGCGCGTCTATGAGAATGGGGCCCTACCTATGATGAATTCTAATACTGAGGACGACACACACACCCAACCCCTGAGCCATTGGAATTAACCAATGACGGTTAAAATCCCCGACCAGGCCGGGAATCGAACCCGGGACCCTCTGGACCAAAGGCCACCACGCTAACCATTTAGCCATGGAGCCGGACGAAATTATGATGAAGACGACACATACACCCAGCCCCAGTGCCAGCGAAATTAACCAATGATGGTTAAAATTCCCAACCCTGCCAGGAATTGAACTCGGGACCCCTCTGATCAAAGGCCAGCACGCTAACCATTTATTCATGGAGCCGGAAGAACAGTTGGCAAGAAAATTAGTGAAAGCTGTAAATGCGTTTTTCTCAAAATACAGTTTTCTTAATAGCAACAGTCAGTACATAATATCTTCTGAAGAACTGCACCTAGCTGCATGAACTATTTTAAAAAATTGCTGAGCATCTTATGCCAATTTTAGAACCACTAATATCTCAAAAATGAAAAATCCCAGTTAAGGTCCCTTTCCGCGCAACGGGTCACATTTTGTAAATGTTATGCATTATCATAATTATATTTCCATATTCTTGTATAGTATTAACATGCATGGGTTAATGTTACTATTAATCTCGACTAAGTGCTATGCATATTAAGCTTATTAAACGTCACTAAAGTGCAAGAAATGTAAATTATCTAATTGTATTAAATATATAATTTCTAGCATGTGCCGGCGGCTTCGCCCGCGTTTATTAATTCAATCGCGTTAGATGTTTCTAAACCGTTTAATTAAATGCAAAAGAAAAACTATATTTATTAACATAGATCGTTTTCACTTTTAATGTTGGTCGTTTTCTGTTATTTTAATATTTCACCCCCTTTCCGGGGGTGTCTTACCCTACAGTTTTCTTTCCCAAACAGTAAGTAATACGAGTATCATGTTTGGTTGAGAGCTATGCTGGAACATGCACACGTATATCCATGATCTCCGTCATATTGGACATTCCTTTCACCCCTTCTAACCCCCATCCCTATTGGGAATGAACTTTGGCTCAAATTGCATCCAGAGTGTCACGGTTCATCTCAGCTACCCCGAAGACTATGAACTCGCCACTAATATCGACCATTTTTCGGATTTTTACATTTCATCCCTTTCATTAGGTGTGCTAGTGGTTTCTTGCCCCTACAGTAAATTTTCCATATAGTAAGTTATATGTGTATCTAGTTTGGTTGAGAGCTATGCTGAATCATCACACACACATTCACCCGTAATCTCTGTCATTTTCGACGTTTTCTTTCTTCACTCATCCTCACTCTCTATGCAGCACCTCTTTATTTAGGGGTGCTAAGGGTTTTTTCCCCTACAGTAATTTTTTCAGATAGTAATTATATGTGTATCTAGTTTGCTTGAGAACTATGCTGAAACATACACACACATTCACCCGCAATCTCTGCCATTTTCGACATTTTCTTTCTTCACTCATTCTCACCCCCTAGGCAATGAGGACTGAACTTGGACTTTTCATTTTTATACACCGTCTATAGGAGGATCTCACCCGGAGGCCCCGGGTTCGATTCCCGGCCAAATCAGGGATTTTTACCTGGACCTGAGGGCTGGTTCGAGGTCCACTCAGCCTACGTGATTAGAATTGAGGAGCTATCTGACGGTGAGATAGCGGCCCCGGTCTAGAAAGCCAAGAATAACGGCCGAGAGGATTCGTCGTGCTGACCACACGACACTTCGTAACCTGCAGGCCTTCGAGCTGAGCAGCGGTGGCTTGGTAGGCGAAGGCCCTTCAAGGGCTGTAGTGCCATGGGGTTTGGTTTGGTTTGGTCTATAGGAGGAGAAGAAGAAGAAGAGTTTTAAGGAACCCATCATAATCTTCACATACTGTTGGGTAGGCAACCCACTAATCGGACTTGTCATGTGGTTTACTTATCACCCCCTATTTTCTTTTTCTTTCTTCTTCATCCTTCTCACACCCTATGCCGAACTACCCCTCACATTAGTTCAAACCACTTCCTAAACCCTCACAGGAGCAATAAGAACAACGTGTGAAATGTTCAGCCAAATCGCTCCAGTAGTTTTTTAGTGCATTCGAGACATACATACAAAAAACATTCATATATGTAGCTTAACCCTTAAATGCGCAATTTATTATCTCTTTTAAAGGGTTTTTCATTCTAATTGTGATACATTATTATCAAAAAATATTTAAAAAGTATTCGTCATAATATTTGGATCAGTCAAAATGTTAAGATTTTGAATGTTTTACGTACCGCTATATGCAAAGCTGTACGATTTTTGTAACTACTGCCCCACTTCCAGTCTTAGGGATTTACATGCCCACGAAGTCTGTGACTTAAACAACATTCTGTTTAAAGTTTACATTTCACTCCAGCTGATGAGCAAGAAAATCATAAAATAAAAGATTGTTATTTTTTTTTTTTTTGGCTAGGGGCTTTACGTCGCACCGACACGGATAGGTCTTATGGCGACGATTAATTTTTATTATTTTTATTTTTTAATACACTAGCGGCCCCTAGCGAGTTCGTCTGCAAAGTAAATGCACACTTGTAAAAGAGTGAAGTGGATACAGCAAGCTAGTAAATTCCCCTTTGCACATGTGCAATGCTGTTAATTTAAGGATTAAATATCACTAGCATATTAATTAACGTGTGTACATCAATTAATCATCTAATTATTGGGTTTGTATCTGTCACAAGTAAATAAATAAATAAATAAATTAATTAAATAAATAAATAAATAAATAAATAAATAAATAAATAAATAAATAAATAAATAGATAAATAAATAAATATTCCCTGCACACTCCACTTGCCCCATCATGATGCTTGTTCTCTTTAACTCGTGAGTTAAATTTGATATACTCACAGTATTCTTTCAATCGTTTTTCGGACAAGTTTAAAACTCAATCCGGGTAAAACACGATACGTTAGATATCCAGGAAGTGATGTAGAGACGAAATTACTAGGTTTCCTTTTCAGAAGATTCTTTAGGCGACGAGAGTAGTAGAAATGGAATTGAAATACGTCGGCCAATAGTCACTACGGTCAATCATCCTCATTGACTATTCTGCTGGTGTTCAAAGAAGATACATGGGGCATCACGTTGTCTTGCAGGAAACAGCGCCTTTCCTTTAAGTCACCTCGGGTATTTTCTGCTAAATGTGTTGTCGCTATTATTATTCTAAACGGGTAAAGTTAACACTCCAATTGATCGTTGATTGCGGGTGAATTATCGCTCAACACTAAGCGATGTTTCGTATTTTTTTACACGAAAGTCTCCGAATGGTTTACTGACAAACAAAATTCTCTCCAGATCTCTTACATGCTGGAGGCATTTACACACCGTTAAGTGCTACTTCCCTCAGTCGGGATTGAACCCACTGTCTTGGGAAACGGAGAACTGGAACTAACCAGCTGAGTGACTATGATTGGTGGTAATAGAGAAAGCAAAATCATTACCAACTCCTTTCAGCATCAGTAGAGATAGAAATGAACTGACTTCTCAACGTACGAGATATCGGATATGCAAAGACTCTGAAGGCTTAGAAACTCACAATACTGCCTCGGACATACGTCGGAACAAGAATTGTTATAACTGAACTAGGATGGTCGGACAGGAAGAAGACGGATGTGTGTGGATCTTTTTTGCAGTAAAGAGAATGACTACAAAAAACAAACTGCAAAACAACCCCTTTGTAAACAGTGCCACAAGTTCGTGAGATAAAGATACCCCGAATTATGTACTTTATTCCTTACAGTTTTTCCGGCTCCTTGGTTAACTAGTCAGCGAACGTGCCTGCTGATTATAGGGTCCCGAGTTCAATTCCCGGCCAGGACGGAAAATGTTACCCACGATCCCTTAATTTCCCTAACACAGCACCGTCACAGTAATACACAAGAATGAATACATCCCTCCACTTAGAGCTGGCGTCCAGAAGAGCATCCTGGAATAATCCCGTGTTGACCCCACATAATTGGAAAAAGGTCCAGAAAGAAGAAGATTATTTTATTCCTTTTAGTCGAAATAATCTCATTATAATTATATTATCAAGCGAAGAGTAACATACCGCAGCAGTGAAATCAAAGCAAAGCAAAGCAAAGTCATTTCCATACAGCACATGAAGGCCCTTCGAGGTGTGGAACGTAAAGGCTTCCACTATCCTTAACCTCGGTAGTCGGTGGGGTAGAGTGGTTAGCTCTACGCCCGCCCACCTTTGCCCCCAGGAATTAACCTGGTTCTCAGTTTTGGTGTGCATGTACACCTCCGGAAGTGGAAAGCTCGTTTCTTCAATTTTCTACTTCCTGACGGGGAATTCAACCCATGTACTTCCGGATGAATACTGCAGCAGTAGTAGTGGTAGTAATTCGAAATATGTTATGAAGCGTCATAAATATACTTAGTAGTAAGTGCTGAAATGCCTTATGTCCTAGTTGTAGAATTATTTTCTTCTATTCATAATTTATGAGATATTGTCTGCAGTATTAACCGAGTATGAGCTATATACATGAGTGGTCTTGCTATCTAAGTTTTCTTTCTAGCTGCTTAATGTAGAACGTAATGCTGAAAAGTTTTCAGTGACGATATGATAGTAAAGCGACAGGATTGGAAAGGTAGCGCCCATTGTTTCAGTTATAGTACAGCCTTAACATTTGTCAGATCTGAACGTGGGAAACCACGGAGAACTATCTTCAGTTCTGCCGATGATGGTGTTCGAACCCAGTCTCTCTTGAATATAAGTACACGATCCACATAACATAGCCAACTCGCCCAGCATTTCAATTCTTTGAAATTAAGTGTATACTACTATTAGAAGGCTCCACTGCGAGTATTGCCACCTGGATTACTCTCCCGCACAAGCATTCACCTTGAATGACTACGGATGAACTGAAGCATCTGTTCATCGAAGGTCGTCTAGCCGGACATTTGGTCCCTTCAAGTTTGGTAGATGATTACGGTAAAGGTCAGAACACAAAGTACACGCTTAACACGAGAGGGCCAAGGACTACATTTGACAAGATAATATACTGTTAGTTTCTTAGGCTACAATACACACAAATTATGTTGTCTGTTGTCCACGCCAAACGAACAACTCACTCACAAGTATTCAGTTCTCGATAAGAGAGGATGATCGCTTTCTTGATAAATGAACGTCATTACAAGTTATTTACAATTGAACATCTCTAAAAGAACGCAAAGAAAGGAACCATTGTACTCATACGATCCACATAAATACACTGACTGACAGAGCAAATGCAACACCAAGAAGGAGTGGTTCGAAAGGGATGAAAGTTGGGGAAAAAAACAGAGACGGCACGGACGAATAATTGATGTTTATTTCAAACCGATATGCAGGTTACACAATGCGCACGGCATCGACTCAGTAGGATGTAGGACCACCGCGAGCGGCGATGCACGCAGAAACACGTCGAGGTACAGAGTCAACAAGAGTGCGGATGGTGTCCTGAGGGATGGTTCTCCATTCTCTGTCAACCATTTGCCACAGTTGGTCGTCCGTACGAGGCTGGGGCAGAGTTTGCAAACGGCGTCCAATGAGATCCCACACGTGTTCGATTGGTGAGAGATCCGGAGAGTACTCTGGCCACGGAAGCATCTGTACACCTCGTAGAGCCTGTTGGGAGATGCGAGCAGTGTGTGGGCGGGCATTATCCTGCTGAAACAGAGCATTGGGCAGCCCCTGAAGGTACGGGAGTGCCACCGGCCGCAGCACATGCTGCACGTAGCGGTGGGCATTTAACGTGCCTTGAATACGCACTAGAGGTGACGTGGAATCATACGCAATAGCGCCCCAAACCATGATGCCGCGTTGTCTAGCGGTAGGGCGCTCCACAGTTACTGCCGGATTTGACCTTTCTCCACGCCGACGCCACACTCGTCTGCGGTGACTATCACTGACAGAACAGAAGCGTGACTCATCGGAGAACACGACGTTCCGCCATTCCCTCATCCAAGTCGCTCTAGCCCGGCATCATGCCAGGCGTGCACGTCTATGCTGTGGAGGCAATGGTAGTCTTCTGAGCGGACGCCGGGAGTGCAGGCCTCCTTCAGCCAATCGACGGGAAATTGTTCTGGTCGATATTGGAACAGCTAGGGTGTCTAGCACATGCTGAAGAATGGCGGTTGACGTGGCGTGCGGGGCTGCTACCGCTTGGCGGCGGATGCGCCGATCCTCGCGTGCTGACGTCACTCGGGCTGCGCCTGGACCCCTCGCACGTGCCACTTGTCCCTACGCCAACCATCTTCGCCACAGGCGCTGCACCGTGGACACATCCCTATGGGTATCGGCTGCGATTTGACGAAGCGACCAACCTGCCCTTCTCATCCCGATCACCATACCCCTCGTAAAGTCGTCTGTCTGCTGGAAATGCCTCCGTTGACGGCGGCCTGGCATTCATAGCTATACACGTGTCCTGTGGCACACGACAACACGTTCTACAATGACTGTCGGCTGAGAAATCACGGTACGAAGTGGGCCATTCGCCAACGCCGTGTCCCATTTATCGTTCGCTACGTGCGCAGCACAGCGGCGCATTTCACATCATGAGCATACCTCAGTGACGTCAGTTTACCCTGCAATTGGCATAAAGTTCTGACCACTCCTTCTTGGTGTTGCATTTGCTCTGTCAGTCAGTGTAGGTTGATAGTAGGACAGGATGAAACATTTGTATGTAGGAACAAATAAAGAAACAAACAAACTCATGGCACGTACAGCCTCTTTAGGGCCTTGGTCTGAGACGCTGACTAATGCCCAGCCAGATGGTCTGCAGACATTGGAGTGTCACTGGGTCAGCGTAATACGATCATCAGCCGCATTTCTTGACTTGTTTTTTTCGTTCTTTATACACATCTACATGCCTCCACTGATCAACATGGGTCGTAGAGGTAGGCCCAGTTATATCGTCCACGATTTAATGAAACAAAATTGGTCGTAATATGTGATATACGGGTAGAAGATTTTATGTGTTAACGATATTTTAATACCAAAGCTCTTAAGGTATAGACTAGACGTAGACGCATGAAAAGCATGGAACTTCGAATAGCAAGGAATAATAGACTGGACATAAGAAAAGCATGGAATGTACAATAGGAGGAATATCCAGGAAACAATCCAGCGATTTATTCTCTGAAAAATTAACCTCAGATCAAGACAGACTACAATGTCCCAGACCGTAACATCAAAGCCAAAATGGTGGGCATCATAAGGGGATAAGCTGCCCACTGTTCAAGGTTAGGAAGTCATTTAAATAACTTCATTTCGACGTTAAAGCTTCGCATATTCGATTGCATTCCCCCAGGAACTCCAAGATTAATATCATAAACATGTACTTTGTAGACAATAATGATGCTCAATAAAGTAGAGGACTACGAACACGATCAAAACGAATGCATTAGTTATGTTAATCGGTTACCTTAGCATGCTTAAAATATGAAAAACGCAGCACTGAACGAAACATACAATAGATACATTTTATCTAACAAACAGATGGATCCACCTAATATAGTAATAATGGATGACAGCGTTCCTTTTATTAACGTACACGTTGGTAGTAGATTTGATGACATCCATCAATGCAATTATAACTGAGAACTTACGGAAATATTAAGACAGAATTGCTACGGTAGAAAATTAAAGGTAAGTTAATGACGTTAGTTCTTTGTATTAACTGATAGGCTTCTGGATATATGTAAGGAATTGTAGCAGCCCATATTAGAAGCTCTAGCAGAAAATGTACCCTAAGATGAAACTAGTAATTCCAATGTCATTCCTAATCAAATGTTATTTCCCTACATGTTATTAGATCCATATCATTATCAGGTACAAAGGCATAGACCTACTCTAAAATATTCACTCGGATGTAAATCTATTGGAGGTGGAAAGATGTATTGTAAATTGACTCACCAAAAGGTACACCTTATCCCAGCTGTTATACACAAGGTCTCTGTTGGCACACATCTATTTTCTTAGAAAACACCTTCACATTCAAGGCAGTCGACAATATTCGCAACTGGCATTCCTTGATGGATATAGTCAAATGTACAATCATCGTATACCTTAATAAAAATAACAGTATAATACTTTGTTACGACGTTAAGTGCAACCAGAAGTTTATTCCAAGGTCATAAAAAGCAGATCAAATCTTATTCGTAGCACTTGGCAAAATTCAATTCATCTCCTTAGAGTAATCAATACTTTCTGCTGGAAAGGCAAATTTCCTAACCACAAATCTTGGTTCGATAAGTTAAACAGTTTGGCCTTTGACTTAATTTTCCCGGTGAATATTACTTATCTATTTCTCCCTTAAAGATTTATATTCAGGGAATTTAAAAATAGAAGTATCTGAAACCTACGTAGTACACAGAACGAACGATCCTTTATTGGGAAATGCTACAGCCGTATGCACAATTATTTACGAAAAATAAATTACACCTCTAACGCTCTAACACTACACAGTATTAATTACTTGTTAAAGACTGCGTATATACTTCAATAATGCGGTTGAAATAGTACTTCTTATCCTCTAAACACCATGTAAACAAACATAAGCATGTGCGAATCACACATCACTTATGGCCACCACGAATTCCACCATTTTCCCGTCAATCAATAGTAGCATTAAGGTCTGAGATATTGCAGTCGGTCTTGCTCAGATCCATAAATATAAAATTATTGTTTACAGATGACAGATTTTGCTCTTTGATACAACACGGAACTTAGAATAGCAAGGAATATATATGCTACAATGTAGTGATTTATTTTCTGGGAAATTAACCTCAGTTCCAAATATCAAGTGACTGCTTACAGGTGGCGGATTTTGTTCTGATAAAATGAAAATACACAGCCTGTTTCCAGTCATTCGACCGGGTGAGGAATGGAATGGAGCCCCCATATAGCGGCGAGGATGGGAATTGTTCCGGCTACCGAAGCATGTCGCACTCCTCTGAGGCAATGATTAATGATATTGGAGAGTGTTGCTAGAATGACAGATGATAGGGAAAACCGGAGTACCCGTAGAAAACCTGTCCCACCTCCGCACTGTCCAGCACAAATCTCACATGGAGTGACCGGGATTTGAACCACGGGACCCAGCGGTGAGAGTCGGGCGCGCTGCCGCTTGAGCCACGGAGGCTTCTTGCTCTGATACAACATAGCAATTTATTGTCTGGATGAGTATTGGGAGACTGCTCTCAGATGTATTTTCTTGGCTGTGTTTATTCCAACATATACAGACTTCGTATTATTGACTGGATTACTGTACTTGCTTCAAACCATAGTTTAGCGTTTCTCTACGTTTCTTTACCTCATGTTCTATACATTAATATCAAATGACTGCTTTTAGGTGGCATATTTTGCTCTATGATACAACATACAAATGTATTGTCTGGAATAAGCATTGAGTGATTGCTTTCAGACGTCACAAAATGATATTGTGAATAACATTAATTCTCTCATTCTAGAAAATTTACCACGACATGCTGCAACATATAAATCCATCGATACCATTTAAGATACAGAACAAGCAGTACATTATCCTGTAGAATTCCTGAACTCAATTAGATACACCAGAAATGCATCCTTATTTATTATCCTTAAAACTGGATCACCAATAATTTTACTTCGAAATTTGGATCCAATGATCCCCTCCGACTTGCTGTCAAGAAAAATCTTTGGAAGTAGCAGGGACAAATTTGAAAACTCCGTGGCTCACCCATGATCAGTTCCATGTAGCTTGCTCCAGGGTTGAAACTCCGTGAAAATTTTACATTAACGCTCACAATAGTGAGACGTAACGTTGTTTATCCTACGGCACTAGATTAATTATTTCACAGCTAGCAATATTGTAAATTGTAAGCACGTACTTAAACATTCTACTTGTATTCGTCTTGTTAAATTAAGTGAAAAGTAAAAATATGCGTCCTTTATTGTTGACTAGCAAGATACCCGTGCTTCGCTACGGTATTACACTGAAATTTATAATTGAATGCTTATTGTTTTAGATATATAATTCGCCTAAATTCGCGATCTGACTCGTTTTGTGCGAGAATCCGCCAAAATTCGCGATCTGACTCGTTTTCTAATAGATTACGGCAAGTTTCTTCCCATTTCTCAATCTTTCTTTCCAGCAATCGATTTCGTACTTCCCGGGCTAGGTCCAAATATTCCACCCGGTCAGTTGGGTCCCTAAATCTTTGCCATCTTTTCCTATAAGCATTTTTAATATGGATCAAATCCTTCAGGAGATCCGGCGTGGTATCGCCTTGGGTGCCTTGGCGATACTGAAACCGCGGCCGGACTGCATTCTTAGTCATTACCCGGCCAGGACCCGTTTCCAGCGCGGTCCGCACATTTGACGACGGTCCAGAACATTATTATTATTATTATTATTATTATTATTATTATTATTATTATTATTATTATTATTATTATTATTATTATTATTATAGACGTTCCTGAGCCCACAGCAAGATTCAAGACCACTACTTGGCGGTAAATTACATCTGCTGCCATTGTCATTGTTGCAGTGTGACCAGCAGCATTGTCGCGCGTAGGCAAGTGTGCGGGATTTCTGGCGATACGAATGACATACTTCCCTGCATTATTGACCTTATTATAGAGGTGAACAATTTGACGGTCAATCTCATTCCTATCGTTTATTTCAAATGTGTTTAAATTTTTGTTTATATGCCAGGAGAATCTACTGTAATCTAAGAACGTTCTCCGAAGGAAAAAATGGCTGTTGAAAACGAACCCAGGAAAAATTAAAAATGATCGGTTTATGATCAGAATAAGTACATAGATAATCTATAGCTTGTTTCCAGTCATTCGACAGGGTCAGGAATGAAATGAATAAAGCCCCACCTAGCGGCGACAATAGGAATTGTGCCGGCTGCCGAAGCACTCTTCTGCGACAATGGTCGATGAATGACAAATGAAATGAAATATTGGACACTGTTGCTGGAATGAATGATGAGAGGGAAAACCGGAGTATCCGGAGAAATACCTGTCCCGACTCCGTTTTGTCCAGCACGAATGTCGGATGGAGTGACCGGGATTTGAACCACGGAACCCAGCTGTGAGAGGCCGTTGGTCTCGCCTCCTTTTACACCCCACCACCGTTAAATTTATTCCCCCCCCCCCCCCACCCACCCACCAAAAAATTAAAGGAAGGCGTATTTCTTTATGTTTAAAGGAGATTCCAAACATCAATGTTCACGTCTATTACCTTCAGTTTTGAGATATAAGTATCCCCATAAAAATAATTCACTTTTTTCACTTCCTTTCACACTCCTCCCCACCCCCAAGTGAATTTTCCGGCAAAAAATACTTGTTTCTTCAATAGTAAAGGATCTTCTAAATACCAATTATAACGACTCTAACTTCTTCAGATCTTGATTTATGTGTCCTCATGAAAGGAATTCAACTCCTTTTCACTCCCGCCTCCAAGATGGTTCCCCCCCCCACAAAAAAAACGCGTTTTTCTTTGTTTTAAAGGAGATCCAAATACCAATTTTCACGTCTGTAACAACTTTAGTTTTTATTAGATGTATGTGTTCTCATACAATTAAGTCAATTAATTTTTCAATTCTTTCACCCTCCCCACTTCATGGATTTTTCGAGAATACATGTTTCTTAACTTTTAAAGCCGATTCCAAATATCAAATTTCAC
Organism: Anabrus simplex; assembly: GCF_040414725.1. Lineage (NCBI taxonomy): Eukaryota > Metazoa > Arthropoda > Insecta > Orthoptera > Tettigoniidae > Anabrus > Anabrus simplex. Next base: position 503,120,933 of record NC_090265.1, on the reverse strand, counting down.
GTCCGTAACATCTTCATTTTTGAGATATCCGTAGCCTAATTAAAATTATTCAACACCATTTTCAGTCACTTTTACACCCCCCCCGACCACCCAAGTGGTATTTCCGAAAACTAAAAATACACGTTTCTTTATTTTTAACAGAGATAAATAATACCATTTTTCACTTCTGTAACATGTTAAGTTTTTGAGATATACTGTAGAAATTCTCATTTTAAAATTCCACCCCTTTTTAGTTCCCCTTAAGTGGAGTTTCCAAAAACAAATCACCTATGTTTATTTACATTTCAAGGAGATTCCAAATACCCACTTTTTACGTCTAACATTTTACGTTTCTCAGATATTCTGTAGATATAGTCTTTCAAAAAATTCACCCCAATTTGTCACTCCTGTTTAACCACCATTAATTGGATTTTCCAAAAAAAAAAAAGTGTTTCTTTATTTTTAAAGAAGATCCCATACACAAATATCTTCAGTTTCTGAGATATATGTATCCTCATTAAAGGCATTCAACCCATTATTCACCGTTTTTCACCCCTCCTATTGGGATTTACAGAAAACAAAAAGTACGTGTTCCTTTATTTTTAAAGGAGATTCTAGGTACCAATTTTTACATCTGTAAACTTCTAAGTTTTAAGATGTAGACACACTCATTTTAAAAATTCACCCCCCTCTTCACCCCCCATTATTTGGATTTTCAAAAAGCGAAAAAATACTTATTTCTTTATTTTTTAAAGTAGATCCCAAATGCCAGTTTCCAGGTCTGTAATATCTTCAGGTTCTGAAATATAAGTACCCTCATTAAAGGCATTCAACCACTTTTTCACCCTTTTCCATCCTTCTTATTGGGATTTTCCGAAAACAAAAAAAAAATATACGTGTCTGTTTATTTTCAAAGGAGGTTCTAAATATCAATTTTTACATCTATAAACTTTAAAAGTTTTGAGATATAGATACATTCATTTTAAAAATTCACCCCCTTTTCACCCTCCCCCCATTAAATGGATTTTCCAAAAACAAAATAATACGTGTTTCTTTATTTTTAAAGGAGATCTCAAACACCAATTTTCAGGTCTGTAATATCTTCAGTTCCTGAGATATAAGTATCCTCATTAAAGGCATTCAACCACTTTTTCAACCCTTTTCACCCCTCCTATTGGAATTTTCCGGAAAAAAATACGTGTTTCTTTATTTGTAATGAAGATTCTAAATATCAATTTTTATATCTGTAAACTTAATAGTTATGAGATATAGATGCACTCATTTTAAAATTTCGCCCCTCTTTTCACCCTCCCATTAATTGGATTTTCCAAAAACAAAAAATACGTGTTTCTTTATTTTGAAATGAGATCACAAGTACTAATTTTCAGGTCTGTAATGTCTTCAGTTATGAGATATAAGTACCGGTATCCTGATTAAAGGCATTCAACCACTTTTTCACCCTTTTTCACTCCTCCTATTGGGATTTTCTGAAAACCAAAAAATACGTGTTTCGTTATTTTTAAAGAAGATTCTAAATACCAATTTTTACATCTGTAAACTTTTTAAGTTTTGAGATATAGATACACTAATTTTAAAACTTCACGCCCCCCTTTTCACCCCCTTAGCGACGGAATATCCAAAGATCCTCTCTTAGTGAGCACCTACATCTTAATTTGAATATATCCCCAAAATTTCATTTCTTTATGTCCAGTAGTTTTGGCTCGGCGATGATGAATCAGTCAGTCAGTCAGTCAGTCAGTCAGTCAGTCAGTCAGTCAGTCAGTCAGTCAGGACAAGTTATTTTATATATGACTAGCAAGGTACCCGTGCTTCGCTACGGTATTATACTGAAATTTATAATTGAATGCTTATTGTTTTAGATATATAATCCGCCGAAATTCGCGATTTGACACGTCTTCAGCGAGAATCCACCAAAATTCCCGATCTGACTCGTTTTCTATTAGATTACGGCTGGTTTCCTCCCATTTTTCAATCTTCCTTTCCAGCAATCGATTTCGTACTTCCCGGGCTAGTCTCAGGCATTCTTCCCGGTCAGTTGGGTCCGTAAATCTTTGCCATACCGTATTTTCCTATAATCATTTTTAATCTGGATAAAATCCTTCAGGAGATCCGGCCTAGTGTCATATTGGGCGCCTTGGCGGCAATGAACCCGCGGCCGGACTGCATTCTTAGTCATTACCCGTCCAGGAGCCGTTTCCAGCGCGGTCCGCATATTTGACGACGGTCCGGAACATTATTATTATTATTATTATTAATGTTATTCTTATTCTTATTCTTACTATTATGTGTTGCTGGGATGAATGATGACAGGGAAAAGCGGAGTATCCGGAGAAAAACCTGTCCCGCCTCCCTTTTGTCCAGCACGAATGTCACATGGAGTGACCGGGATTTGAACCACGGAACCCAGCTGTGAGAAGCCGGCGCGCTGCCGCCTGAGCAACGGAGGATCTGTATAAGTACATTAAGAACAGTAAAATCAATTGGCCTCACCTCCTTTTACACCCCACCGCCGTTAGTTTTTACTGCCAACCCCCCCCCCCCAAAAAAAAGGTTAAAAGAAGGCGTGTTTCTTTATGTTTAAGGGAGATTCCAAACACCAATGTTCACGTCTATTACCTTCAGTTTTGAGATATAAGTATCCCCATAAATATAATTTACTTTTATCACTTCATTTCAAACTACTCTCCCCCCTAAGTGAATTTTCCCGCAAAAAATACTTGTTTCTTTAATAGTGAAGGATCTTCTAAATACCAATTATCACGACTCTAACTTCTTCACTTTTATATTTATGTGTCCTCATGAAAGGAATTCAACTCCTTTACACTCCCGCCCCCAAGATGGTTTCCCCCCCAAAACGCGTTTTTCTATGTTTTTAAAGGAGATCCAAATTCGAATTTTCACGTCTGTTACAACTTTAGTTTTTATTAGATGTATATATTCTCATACAATTAAAGTCAATTAATTTTTCAATTCTTTCACCCCTCTCCCCCCCGCTTCATTGGATTTTCCGAGAATACGTGTTTCTTTACTTTTAAAGCAGATTGCAAATATCAAATTTCACGTCTGTAACATCTTCATTTTTAAGATATCAGTAGCCTAATTAAAAGAATTCAACACCATTTTCAGTCACTTTCAGCCCCCCTCCACCCAAGTGGTATTTCCGAAAATTAAAAATACACGTTTCTTTATGTTTAATGGAGATAAAAATACCATTTTTCACTTCTGTAACATGTTAAGTTTTTTAGATATACCGTAAAAATTCTCATTTTAAAATTTCACCCCTTTTGGGTTCCCCTTAAGTGGAGTTTCCAAAAACAAATCACCTATGTTTCTTTACATTTACAGGAGATTCCAAACACCCACTTTTTACGTCTGTAACATTTTACGTTTCCAAGATAATCTTTCAAAAAATTCACCCCAATTTATCACTTCTGTTTAACCGCCATTAATAGGATTTTCCAAAAACTAAAAAAATACGTGTTTCTTTATTTTTAAAGGAGATCCCAAATACCAATTTTCAGGTCTGTAATATCTTCAGGTTCTGAAATATAAGTAGCCTCATTAAAGGCATTCAACCCATTATTCACCCTTTTACACCCTTCCTATTGGGATTTTCCGAAAACAAAAGAATGCGTGTTTCTTTATTTTTAAAGGAGATTCTAAATACCAATTTTTACATCTATAAACTGTAACAGTTTTGAGATATAGATACACTCATTTTAAAAAATCACCCCTTTTCACCTCCCCCCATTAATTAGATTTTCCAAAAACAAAAAAATACGTGTTTCTTTATTTTTAAAGGAGATCCGAAACACCAATTTTCAGGTCTGTAATATCTTCAGTTTCTGAAATATATGTAGCCTCATCAAAGGCATTCAACCCCTTTTTCACCCCTTTTCACCCCTTCTATTGCGATTTTCCGAAACAAAAAAATACGTGTTTCTTTATTTTTAAAGGAGATTCTAAATACCAATTTTTACATCTATAAACTGTAACAGTTTTGAGATATAGATAAACTCATTTTAAAAAATCACCCCCTTTTCACCCCCCCATTAATTGGATTTTCCAAAAACAAAGAAATACGTGTTTCTTTATTTTTAAAAGAGATCAAAAGTACCAATTTTCAGGCCTGTAATATTTTCAGTTTCTGAGATATAAGTACTGGTATACTGATTAAGGGCATTCAACCCATTTTTCCCATTTTCACCCCTTTTCACCCCTCCTATTGGGATTTTCTGAAAACAAAAAAATACGTGTTTCCTTATTTTTAAAGAAGATTCTAAATACCAATTTTTACATCTGTAAACTTTTAAACTTTCGAGATATAGACACACTCATTTTAAAATTTCACCCCTCTTTTCACCCCCTTAGCGAAGGAATATCCAAAAATCCTCTCTTAGCGAGCACCTACATCTTAAAATGAATATATCCCCAAAATTTCATTTCGTTACGTCCAGTAGTTTTGGCTCTGCGATGATGAATCAGTCAGTCAGTCAGGACAAGTTATTTTATATATATATAGATAGATTTTCTTCCGGTATTATATTTCTAAATCGTGTTTCTGACGGTGTAACACTCCGCTAACTACTATTATGGTATTCTGGGGACACCAAACCGCCGAATATTTGTTCCTAAGGAGTCGGCAAATCTATCGTCACGAGGGTGGCGTATTTGAGCGTATTTCAAGTGTTTGTTGATATAATATTACATCCTATTACCACAAAAGTTCATGTGTATTATTTCATTGCCTCTAAACTTTGCAACCTTGCAACAGAAACAACATGATAGAGTGCAGGCGGAACCCACACGTAACTGTTAATATTGAATAAAAATGCTGTATCATTTTGTGTGAAACAAAACACATTCGACAGGCTGAGTGATTCAGTTGTACTTTTTTTTCTTTTACAATTGTTTACGTCGCACCGACAGAGATAGGCCTTATGACGACGGTAGGATAGGAAAGGGCTAGGATTTGGAAGGAAGCGGACGTGGCCCGCATTGAGGTACATTTTCCTGGTGTGAAATAGAAAATCGCAGAAAACCACCTTCTGGACTGCAGACAGGGGGGTTCGAACTCATTATCTGCCGAATGCAAGCTGACAGCCATGTCAACCAAACCACTCAGCCACTCGCTCGGTGCGCTGGCCTCCTGAGCGGGTCTGCGGGTTGGATAGCGGCTCAGTTCGAGGATATTTGAAGATTCTCAAATACGCCACCCTCGTGTCGGTAGATTTACCGACTGCTGTGCGTCAAATATTCGGCAGTTTGGTGTCCCCAAAATACCATAATAGCAGTTAGAGGAGTGTAAATCCTTATACCGTCAGAAACACGATTTAGAACTGAAATACCGGAAGAAAATAAAAAATAAAGAACGCATATTTTTACTCTTCGCTTAATTTAACAAGATGAATACAAGTAGAATGTTTAAGTACGTGCTTACGATTGAATTACAGGAAATTTTGTTCCGAGATATGAATATAAGCTGCAGTTCTATCGACGTTTTGTCATAGAATATCTAGAGTGATGCATGAAGTGCCTTGAACATTTCAGCATAAGTTGTTTAATTTTAATATCGTGTGGCTATTTCTAGCCGAGTGCAGCTCTTGTAAGGCAGACCCTCCGTTGAGGGCGGGCGTCATCTGCCATGCATAGGTAACTGCGTGTTATTGTGGTGGAAGATAGTGTTGTACAGTATGTGGTGTGTGAGTTGCAGGGATGTTGGAGACGGCACAAACACCCAGCCCTCGGGCCACTCTAATTAACCAAAGAAGGGTAAAATCCCCGACACGGCCGTGAATCGAACCCAGGACCCTCTGAACCGAAGGCCACTACGCTGACCATTCAGCCAACGAGTCGGACAGCATAAGTTGTAAACATTAGATAGTGATCGATACGTAGTACTGCAAAGTATGTCACTAATGCAGACTTTGTATTCACTATTCTGATCAGTTCCCCTAGCATATACATTTTTCATATTTACCTATATTTGATACACTTACACCATCACGAATTCCAACATTTGCCAATCGGTGATTTTTACTTTAATCATACAAAATAAAATTAGTAGCTCATGTTTGGCTGACGCCTACAAACACTTCTCGGTCGCTTTAAATACACTCAAACATGTCAGTAAGCAAGCGTTTGTCCAGCAGGAGTTCTTTTACGTGTCAGTAAATATACCGACACTAGGATCACGTATTTGAACACATTCAAATTCCACCGGATTTAGCCAGGATCGAACCTGCCAAGCTGGGGTCAGACAGTACAAATAAAGAGATCAAAATTGATCTGAACATATTTTCGACCTTTGTTTATCTAATCCGAGAGAATAAAAGTAAATTAAAGCGCAAAAACTTGAAGTGTACAAAAAATATACTGTATATAGATGAATAGGTTACGTCTCCGGCTTCTTGGCTGCATGGTCAGCGCCCTGGCCTTAAAACATGTTTTTCGGGCCCGTAGGGCTTACCGAGTTTTGTTCTTTGCGCCAAGAGGATTAAATTGAGCTTTGTCTCGTCCTTATACGACAAATTCTATATTTTGCCCATATTAGCCTATTATTTTTATATCTACCCCCCCCCCCCCGGGTCCTCCGCCTCGAATTGTTTTGAAAATAAAACACAGCCTATGTTACTCACTGGCAATGTAGCTTTCTATAGGTGAAGTAATTTTTAAAATCGGTTCAGTAGTTTTTTTAGTCTATTCGTTACAAACAAACAATTTTTCCTCTTTGTAATATTAATATAGATTATTATTATTATTATTATTATTATTATTATTATTATTATTATAGATATCTCGCAACTTAATTTATCACTACTCGAAAAAATATATAACAGACGATGTTAAACTACTAGCAATTTCTTCTTCTTTGGATGTGATCTCGGTACCAACAATGGAAAACAATCTCAGAGGGTACCGTGTTCGATTTCCGGCCGTGTCTCTGGTTTTAGCCGCGGCGATCTGGAATCACAGATAATGCTTTTTCCGAGCGGTATGTTCCGAGCTGTTAGTGGAGATATGATGTCGAATGACATTAGTAAAAGAATAAGCTTGAGTGGAGCTTCCAGCAAGAGATCATAATATGAAGATAAAAGGGGAATTCAAGAGAACGAATTGGGGAAAATATTCATTTATAGGCAGAGGAATTAGAGAATGGAGTAACTTCTAAAGTGAAATGTTCGATAAATTCCCGGAAGTGCTTCAAAATTATTTAAGAAAAGACTAGGCAGGCAACTGATAGAGAATCTGCCATCTGGACGACAACAGTAAATACAGATCAATGATTAAGTAATTTATTGATGATTTTGTGTGACTTTTTACACACACCTCTTCATTTACATACTTTACAACACAACATACTGCCATTATTATTATTATTATTATTATTAATAATAATGTTATTCGTTTTACGTCCCACTAACTACTTTTTAAGGTCTTCCGAGACGGATTATTATTATTATTATTATTATTATTATTATTATTATTATTATTATTATTATTATTATTATTATTATTATTATTATAATAAATATTTCACAAATTAATTTATTATTCCATGTTGTTAGATCACATAACTGAAACAATAATCACGTTATATGGACAACAACAAATAGTACGGTTTTGAAAAGATTGAACTGCCGCCAGGAGTACATGTTGTGACATCTAGCGTAGGAGGGAGCATTTACAACGGCACACGGAGATAGAAACCGTCGTTCACGTCGTGTGCGATAGGTGCCGCTATGTAACAGAGACCAAGTTACCGAGTAGTTCTGCGACTGAGCATGAGAGAGTGCGGTATGTCTTGCAGTGGTGGTAATAAGTCATTTTCAATGGAACGATCTATCACCTACTAACAACTCTGAATTATTATCACAGAACGAGAGTATTGGATAGGAAAACAGCGAAATGAAAGACGATACTGAAAAGGGTTCCTTTCGCTATACCGAAAAGCTTGATGTGTATTATTATTAGTATTGTTTTTTTGATTCCTTATGGCAACTAGGAAGAACAAGGTTTCTTCTTGTCTTCCCAACATCTCTTCATCCTTTCGCCGTGCTTCTTTTTGCGTCCTTCCGTCCATCCTGTAGCTTGTCTTTAAGGTTGATCAGCAAATTTGTATTTATGAGATTTCTGGATTTTTTCTGTCTTGCAAGATTCTTCATTTATACCAATTTCCTGAAGATCTTTGTTTAAGCCAGTTGTGATTTTTTAGAGATAGTACGAGATTTAGTATTTTCTTTGTTAGCTTATTGTTATGTCCGCCTCTGTGGTGCAGTGGTTAGCGTGATAAGCTGCCCCACCCCGGAGGCCCGGGTTCGATTTCCGGCTCTTCCACGAAATTTGTAAAATGGTACGAGGGCTGGAACGGGGTCAACTCAGCCTCGGGAGGTCAGCTGAGTAGAGGTGGGTTCGATTCCCACCTCAGTCATCTTCGAAGTGGTTTTCCGTGGTTTCCCACTTCTCCTCCAAGCAAATGCCGGGATAGTACCTAACTTAAGGCCACGGCCGCTTCTTTCCCTCTTCTTTGCCTGTCCCTTCCAATTTTCCCATCCCCCCCACAAGGCCCCAGTTCAGCATAGCAGGTGAGGCCTCCTGGGCGAGGACTGGTTGTATCCCCAACCCAGAGTCTGAAGCTCCACAACACTGCCCTTGAGGCGGTAGAGGTAGGATCTCTCGCTGAGTCCGAGAGAAAATCCGACCCTGGAGGGTAAACACATAAAGAAGAAGAAGCTTATTGTAATCCATCCTGATCAGGTGACCAAAGAAGTTTAATCTGTTTTATAACGGTGTCTGTGATTTTTCTCTTCCTTGATAGATTACATTGGTATCCTTTTCATCCGGATAGCATTTTCGCATTTAGGTCCTGGAATTTCCTGGGAATTTTCCTCTCTTGTTTTTCGATGTTTTTTACTTCTGATCTGCCACAAATTATCAGAGTTTCTGTTGCATAAAGGGCTTCTGGTTTGACAAATGTGTTGTAGTGTAGTAATTTTGTGTTTTGGAATATAGATTTTTTTGTTGTATCTGCCCCAGACAATTGTGCATGCTTTTTGTAATTTTGTAATTCTTTTTTTGTTGTTGTTTGCCGGCTGATTCATCCCGTTTGGTTGTATAGTTTCGCCTAGGTATTTGAATTTATCCCATTTTCCCATATCTCTGTGGTGTAGTGTTTAGCGTGATAAGCTGCCTATCTATCTATTTCATGAAGTTTTTCTACGGACTGGAGTGCTTCTTGTTTGTTTCTGGAGAGGGTTGCCAAGTCATCTGCAAAGGCGAGGCAATCAAGGTGAATTTTGTTTTTGAGAAGTCTACCAATATTGATCCCTTTAGTTTCATTTTTCCATTCTCGAACCAATTTTCACAGAACTAGATTGAATAGTAGTGGTGATAATCCATCGCCTTGTCTGACCCCTGTTGTTATTTCGATTGGCTCTGAAATTTCTTCTAAAAATTTAACTTTCGCTGGTGTACCTGTTAGAGTTTGCTTGATCAGTTCCCTTACTTTTCTGTCGACTTAAAATTCCTAAAGTGTGTTGAATAAAGTCTGTTGGTCTATTGAATCATAAGCTTTTTTGAAGTCAACAAAGGTAATTATTGTTTGTTTTGTTTTACGAATTTGTAAAATAGATTTCAGGTTTAAGATTTGTTCTGGGCATGATCTTTCTTTTCGAAACCCTAACTGATATTCTCCAATGAGGTGGTCGGTTTGTTCTTCTAATCTATTCAATAGGGCTTTAGAGAAACTTTTGTAGATGACTGATAGTAAGGAAATCCCTCTGTAATTATTTACATCTGATTTATCCCCATTCTTGTGGACTGGATGAATTAGTGCACATTTCCAGTCTTCTGGAATTTTCTCAGTATTCCTATCGTTCTGTATGATTTCTTGAATTGTGTAAGCCATTTTCTTACCACCTGTTTTCAACATTTCAACAATTATCCTATCTTCTCCTGATGCTGTATTATCTTTCAATTTTTGAATTACTTGCTTGATTTCTTTTAGAGAGGGAGGTTCTGAGTCTGAATTTGGTGTAGGTTCCTCAAAGGTTAATTGGTTTTGTGGACTTCCGCAATTTAATAGACTTTTAAAGTAGTCTGCAAGAAGTTTGCAGTTTTCTTTGTTATTTGTTTCTAATGATCCGTCTGAACCTTTGAAGCAAAGACTGGGCACTTGGTAATTTTGCAGTTCTTCTTTAAAATTCTTGTAGTAGTTTCTAGAGTTGTTGTTCTGGAAGTTTTGATCTATTTCCTTCAGACGTGTTTGGTCTTATTTTCGTTTCTCTGCTTTAATCATTTTGGACGTTTCCTTATGTATTTTAAGGAATCTTTGCTATTTGATTTCCGTTTTATGAGAGTTCCAAATTTGCCAGGTTCTTTTCTTACTTCTATTCCTTTGTCAAATGTGTCATTTCACCATCTGTGTTTCCGTTTTCTAGGCGGTGTGCCAATTTTCTGGAATGCCTTGCATACTATATTTTTTAGATTATTCCCGTCTGAGGAAACAGTCGATTGTAAATTTGCAAGGAAACTTTCGGAATTTAATTGAAAAATTATTGGTCAATTTTAGACGTTTTCAATGTTCTCATTTTGGACCTGTTAGACTGAAACTTCACTTTTACTAAGGACAAGTAATGATCTGAATCTAATTCCTCTAATTTCTTTTTTACTTTAACATTCATGACTTCTTTTTGGCTTTGCCTGGTGATAGCTACATGATCAATTTGAAATTCGCCTGGATATTGATTGGGGAATCTCCAGGTCATTTTCTTTCTGGATAGGGCCAAGAGGTGTGCTGATTAGTTTTAGCTTGAAGATTTTGCAAAAGTCTCTTAATCTTTCTCCATTTCTGTAAGTCCTGTTATGTGCTGAATATAATCCTGATATGAAATATAATGCTATTTGTTCGGGGCGTCGAACTATAGGGATCTTTTGCCCCTACTTGCACCGGGTGATATGAACCTGCGTGTAATTGGAATGGAGGAAGTGTATTTTAAATGTGAGGAAAGGAACGTTAAAGACGACACCATCCAGGCCAGGGATATTAATCATTTACAATCAAAAACCCTTGAGTCAATCGAACCCGGGGCCGCCGGGTGACAGGTGGACGGGATATAATCCTACTATGCTCCTAAATTTCTTTTCTTTACCAATTTGTGCGTCGAAGTCTCCTAACAGTATTTTGACCTGGTGTTTTGGTATCTTATTTGAAACTTCCTCCAGCATTTCCCAGAATTCATTTATTTTACGAGGATCTTTCCAATTGTGATTATTTGTGGGAGTATGGGCATTGATTAATGTGTACACTTTGTTTCCAGATTTGATCGAAAGGAGTGAGATTCTTTCAGAAGGAGACGTGAAATTGAATACGCAATTAGTAAGGCTTTTCTTGACTGCAAAGGCTGTACCAAACTGCAATGGAGTTTTGGGGAAGGATATTGTTGGCTTCCCTTTGTAAATTCTATAGTTCCCGATTCCATGTGATTTTCTTCTGCATGTCGAGTTTCTTGTATTGCAAGAATTTGAACGTCAAATTTGTCCAACATGTCTGTTAGTTGTTTCAATTTGCCAGGGTTGGCTTGAAACCGTAAAATAACAACCAGGAAACACCCTGAGGCAACTTCTAAGACTCAGTACCTTAGTTGTATCCCTGAGACCGACTTCGATCGATCTCCCCACTATCTTCAACTTGTTAGCATGATGGAAATATCAGTTGACAAAACAATTATTATTATTATTATTATTATTATTATTATTATTATTATTACTATTATTATTATTATTATTATTATTATCATCGTCATCATCATCATTTTGCTAGATGCTTTACGACGCACCGGCACAGATAGGTTTTATGGCGACGACGGGTCAGGGAAGGGCTGGGAGTGGATAGGAAGCGGCCGTTGCCTTAATTAAGGTACAGCTCCAACATTTGACTGGTGTGAAAATGGGAAAATTGTACCAGGCGAGTTGGCCATGCGTTTAGGGGCGCGCAGCTGTGAGCTTGCATCCGGGAGATAGTGGGTTCGAGCCTTACTGTCGGCAGCCCTGAAAATGGTTTTCCGTGGTTTCCCATGTTCACACCAGGCAAATGCTGGGGCTGTACCTTAATTAAGGCCACGACCCCCTCCTTCCCACTCCCAGGTCTTTCCCATCCCATCGTCACCATAAGACCTATCTGTGTCCGTGCGACGTTCAGCCAGTTGTAAAAAAATGGGAAGCCACGGAAAACTATCTTCAGGGTTGTCGACGGTTGGATTCGAACCCACTAAACTCCAAAATACTGGATACAGGTCGCACTTAAGCGACTGCAGCTATCGAGCTCGGTATTATTATTATTATTATTATTATTATTATTATTATTATTATTATTATTATTATTATTAATGCTCCCTCTGCGGATCAGTGTGCTTAAACCCGGCATAAGTTATCGGAATTCTGTAAACCGGGAAGTCCAATCTGTACTATATGCCATTTTATCTAAATAATAATTTCTTATTTTTGACTCGCAGAACATGCCCGTCACTGTCGGCCGATAGCTGATAATGTCACTGACTTCCAGTTGTACCATTCCTTGTCATTTAATTTTTAAGATGCATGCTTATGTCCCACCTGAGTTAGCAGGACCTATCAAGAACCAGCCAAAAACCCATCCGAACGGTGCTCGGCGGGCGGGTGCTCTGCAGCGTGTGTAATAAAAACCGACAGTCCTGCAGACCCATTAGAGTTACAAAGAAAATCCATCTGGCCTTGTTTTATAGAAAACTAAAATTCACATGCTGGACTTTATTTGGTGATAGGACTAAACACTTGGTCAATATAAAAATACGTACAAGTTCAGTAAATATCTACATATTAATGGCCGCCATTTAGAAACGGTTAATTAACAAAAACCTAGAACAGACTGGTATTTGCGCTGAATATCGGAGATACTTATAATACTTTCGTAAGGCTATTTCTAACTGGGGGGAACCCTTGTAAGGCAGACCCTCCGATGAGGGTGGGCGGCATCTGCCATGTGTAGGTAACTGCGTGTTATTGTGGTTGAAGGTAGTGTTATGTGTGCTGTGTGAGTTGCAGGGATGTTGGTGACAGCACGAACACCCAGCCCCCGGGCCATTGGAATTAACCAATGAAAGTTATAATCCCCGAGCCGGCCGGGAATCGAACCTGGGACCATCTGAGCCGAAGGCCAGTACGCTGACCATTCAGCCAACGAGTCAGACATCGCAGATACATCGAAACCAAATTACAGCTCAACTGACCCAGTAATTAACGTGTGATTTAGGGAGAAGTGAAGAGACACTGTCTCTCTCTAAACTAGTACGCGATTTTGAAAGTAATTTCGTAAATATTATGATTATATTTTCGATTCAATATCTTGGTACAAACATAGCAGAATGTATGCATCTCTTAGTTCCACACATCTTATAAAATAATGAATACTAAGTCTAATCAACGTCATCTTAGTCTCCCTCTAATTCTAAAGTCTTGCGTTGCGACTGCCATCACTTGAGGATTGACAGCAATGAAAATTATGGAATTCCCAATTGGGTCACTACAGTCCAACTTAATTTGAAGCTCTTAGAGTGTGCAGCTTGTAGTTGTTCCTGGTATTAAACTAGATCTTATTTTCTTCTATTCTTTCCTGGTTACCAGGAATGTTATAACGTTATGAACTAGGTTAATACTAAACTATAACTGCTTAATACTATCTATAAATAATTATGTGGTGGAAACTATATACAAGTGTACTTGTGCTTTAACGGCCTTTCCCTGTTACTTCATCGCCGTTTGCCTAGAGACTGGGAAAGAGGTGGCGATTGACAACTGCCCCTCGGTACATTCATGAGGGCACGTATCCCTCTACTTCTCATACCTTTCAAGGCCCAGTTCACTATATGTCTAGGTAATCTATCCTCTATCGAGCGAGTTGGCCGTGCGGTTAGGGTCACGAAGCTGTCAGCTTAAATTCGAGAGATCTTAGGTTCGAACCCAGTTGTCGGCAGCCCTGAAGATTTTTTACCGTGTTTTCCCATTTTCACACCAGGCAAATGCTGGGGCTAAACTGTATCTAAGACCACGGCCGCTTCCATCCCAGTCCTAGCCCTTTCCTATCCCATCGTCGCCATAACACTTATCTAGTCGGTGCGATGATCTTCATTATAAACTGTTATCCCTTTAAGCGTTTAGTCTGCAAGCCTCTGTGATTTTAACAAACTCCGCCACAATCCTACATTTGTGACTAGCTCAATGGCCTCGTTTAGTTCTATACCTCTTTTCTTTAATTCATTAGAAATTGAGTCTAACCATCGTCATCTTGGTCTCTCTCTACTTTTCTTACCCTCCACGACCGAATCCATTATTATCCTAGGTAATCTATCTTCCCCCACCACCGGAGCGGGTTAATGCGTGCAGCTTCATTAATCAAATTCATTCTTAACTCTACCTTTATCTCCTCATTCCGACTAACCTCGTGACATTGTTCACACCTGTTTATACTAGCGATCATTCTCGCTACTTTCATATCTGTTACTTCTAACTTATGAATAGGATCTCTTGAGTTCACCCACCCTTCACTCCCGAAAAGAAAATTTGGTCTGAATACAGACCGGTATAAAGATTGTTTTGTCCGGAATCTTTTTCATATCATGCTCATGGCATCTATTTTCGAGTTCCAAGGTATTAGACTGCAGTCATGCAGCACAATTTGCCATTAAGATCAAGTTGTCCGCATAGGCCATATTGCTTGTTATATTTCCACCTAAATAAATCCCTCCCTGCCAATTTATACCTTCAATAGATGATCCATGTAAACTATGATCAACAAAGGTCAAACCCCTGTAAGCATCTTGAACCAAGAACTCATTCTACCATCAATTCAGCAGCCCAATTGTCACATAAATGCCTTTATTTGCTTTTAATAGCCTGCCCTTAATCCCATGGTCTCCACTATGGTGAATACCTTTTCCCTCGGTACTCTGTCGTATGCCCTCCCTAGATCTACGAAACATAAACATAACTGTCTATTCCTCTCATGGCATTTATCAATCACCTAGTGCATACTGAAAATCTTACCCTGACAGCCCCTCTGTGGTTTCATAACACACTGGTATTCATCCAACTTCTTCTCAACTACTGATTGCACCGTCCCTTCCCAAATCCCAGTTAACACCTTGCCTGGAATACTGATCAGTGAGATACCTCTATAGCTGTTAAAGTCCTTCCTATTCGCTTGCTTACAGATAGGTGCAATTACTACTCTTGTCCAATCAGAATGTACCTTACTAATACTCCATGCTAATCTTATTACCCTCCTCTGCGAACCATGTGACCTTGCCGCGGTGGGGAGGCTTGCGTGTCCCAATGATGCAGATAGCCGAGCCGCAGGTGCAACCATATCGGATGGGTATCTGTTGAGAGACCAGACTAACGAATGGTTCATCGAAAGGGGGGGTAGCAGCCTTTCGGTAGTTGTAAGGGCGGCAGTTTAGATGATTGACTGATACGGCCTTGTAATAATACTCAACATAGCTTAGCTGTGTTGATACTGCTACACGGCAGAAAGCAACGGGAAAATACAGCCGTAACCACCTCCCGAGGACATGCAGCTCTCTCTGTATGAATGATGTACTGATGATGGCTTCCTCCCGGGTAAAATATTCCGGAGGTAAACTAGTCCCCCATTCGGATCTCCGGGTGGGGACTACACGAGAGGGGGCGATCATCAGGAAGATGGATACTGACATTCTGCGAGTCGGAGCGTGGAATGTTAGAAGTTTGAATCGTTGTGGTAGGTTAGAGAATCTGAAAAGGGAGATGGATAGGCTAAAGTTAGATGTAGTTGGTATAAGTGAAGTACGTTGGCAGGAAGAACAGGATTTTTGGTCAGGCGACTACCGAATTATCAACACGAAATCAAACAGGGGTAATGCAGGAGTTGGTTTAATAATGAATAAGAAAATAGGGCAGCGGATGAGCTACTACGACCAGCATAGTGAAAGAATTATTGTCGCCAAGATAGACACCAAACCAATGCCCACCACAATAGTGCAGGTCTATATGCCTACTAGTTCAGCGGATGATGAAGAAATTGAAAGAATATATGAGGAAATAGAAGATTTAATACAATATGTCAAAGGTGACGAGAATCTAATTGTGATGGGAGACTGGAACGCAGTGGTAGGCCAAGGAAGAGAAGGTAGCACAGTAGGAGAATTTGTATTTTGACAAAGGAATGAAAGAGGAAGTCGGCTGGTTGAATTCTGCACTGACCATAATTTAGTTCTCGCCAATACTTGGTTCAAACACCACAAACGACGGCTGTATACGTGGACGAGACCTGGAGACACTGGAAGGTATCAAATAGACTTCATTATGATTAGGCAGAGATTCAGAAACCAGGTGTTGGATTGCAAAACTTTCCCAGGAGCAGACGTGGACTCTGACCACAACTTGTTGGTCATGAAATGCCATCTGAAGTTGATGAAATTGAAGAAAGGAAAGAATGCAAAAAGATGGGATCTAAACAAGTTGAAAGAAAAGAGTGTGATGGATCGTTTCAAGGAACATGTTGCACAAGGACTAAATGAAAAGGTCGAAGGAAACACAGTAGAGGAAGAGTGGAGAGTCATGAAAAATGAAGTCAATAGCGCTGCTGAAGAAATGTTAGGAAGTAAGAAAAGATCAACTAAGAATCTGTGGATAACTCAGGAGATACTAGACCTGATTGATGAACGATGAAAATACAAGAATGCTAGAAATGAAGAGGGCAGAAAAGAATACAGGCAATTAAAGAATGAAGTGGATAGAAAGTGCAAGGAAGCTAAGGAAGAATGGCTGAAGGAGAAGTGCAAGGATGTCGAAGGCTGTATGGTCCTGGGAAAGATGCTGCATACAGGAAAATCAAGGAAACCTTTGGAGAAAGGAAATCTAGGTGCATGAATATTAAGAGCTCAGATGGAAAGCCACTTCTAGGAAAAGAAGACAAAGCAGAAAGATGGCAGGAGCATATCGAACAGTTGTATCAAGGTAACGATGTAGATAATTTCGTTCTGGAACACGAAGAGGCTGTTGATGCTGATGAAATGGGAGACCCCATTTTGAGGTCAGAGTTTGACAGAGCTGTGAGTGACCTAAATAGGAACAACGCACCTGGAATTGATGATATTCCCTCTGAATTACTGACTGCCTTAGGAGGAACCAGCAAGGTAAGGTTATTTCATTTAGTGTGCAAGATGTATGAGACAGGAGAAGTCCCATCCGATTTTCGGCAGAATGTTGTTATACCTATTCCCAAGAAAGCCGGTGCTGACAGGTGTGAAAACTACCGCACTATTAGTTTAGTATCTCATGCCTGCAAAATTTTAACACGTATTATTTACAGAAGAATGGAAAAACAAGTTGAAGCTGAGTTGGGGGAAGATCAATTTGGCTTCAGAAGAAATGTAGGAACACGTGAAGCAATCCTGACTTTACGTCTGATCTTAGAGGATCGAATCAAGAAGGACAAGCCCACGTACATGGCATTCGTAGATCTAGAAAAGGCATTCGATAATGTTGATTGGACCAGGCTATTTATGATTCTGAAGATGATAGGGATCAGATATCGAGAACGAAGAATTATCTACAACCTGTATAAAAATCAGTCTGCAGTGATAAGAATCGAGGGCTTTGAAAAAGAAGCAGCAATCCAGAAAGGAGTGAGGCAAGGCTGCAGTTTGTCCCCTCTCCTTTTCAATGTTTACATAGAACAGGCAGTAAAAGAAATCAAAAGAGAAATTTGGAAAGGGAATCACAGTCCAAGGAGAGGAAATCAAAACCTTGAGATTTGCCGATGATATTGTTATTTTATCTGAGACTGCAGAAGATCTCGAGAAGTTGCTGAATGGTATGGATGAAGTCTTAGGTAAGGAGTACAAGATTAAAATAAATAAATCCAAAACAAAAGTAATGGAGTGCAGTCGAACGAAGGCAGGTGATGTAGGAAATATTAGATTAGGAAACGAAGTCTTAAAGGAAGTAGATGAATATTGTTACTTGGGTAGTAAAATAACCAACGATGGCAGAAGTAAGAAGGACATAAAATGCAGACTAGCACAATCAAGGAAGAGCTTTCTTAAGAAAAGAAATTTGCTCACTTCAAACATTGATACCGGAATTAGAAAGATGTTTTTGAAGACTTTTGTGTGGAGCGTGGCATTGTATGGAGGTGAAACATGGACGATAACTAGCTCAGAAAGAAAGAGAATAGAAGCTTTTGAAATGTGGTGTTACAGAAGAATGCTGAAGGTGAGATGGATAGATCGAATCACGAATGAAGAGATACTGAATCGAATTGGTGAGAGGAGATCGATTTGGCTAAATTTGACGAGAAGAAGAGATAGAATGATAGGACACATCTTAAGACACCCAGGACTTGTTCAGTTGGTTTTTGAAGGTAGTGTAGGTGGCAAGAACGGTAGGAGTAGACCAAGGTATGAATATGACAAACAGATTAGAGCAGATGTAGAATGCAATAGTTACATAGAAATGAAAAGGTTAGCACAGGATAGGGTGGCATGGAGTGCTGCATCAAACCAGTCTATCGACTGATGACTCAAACAACAACAACAATCTTATTACTCTATGAAGCCATTTTATCCCTGCCTTCCCACTATAATTCACCATTTCAGGTCTAATTTCATACATTCCTGCTGATTTGTGACAATTGAATTTATTTAGCATCTTTTCCACTTCCTTAAGCCTCAAGTGTAATTTCACCAACATAATTTGTCCTCCTCATGATCTTGGTTGCTCGCGGGCCTTGAGATTTTCAAGATATTCCTTCCACTAGTCCAGCGATTCCCTGGAATCTACTATCAGTTCGCCTGATTTAACCAAAACACTATTCATTTCCTTTTCCCCCTCCTTTTCTAAGATTCTTTGAACTGTCCAGAGAGGTGTCTCTGCCTCCCGACCTAGCCTTTCCAGGTAATTACCGAAATATTCCTACGACTTCTTTGATTAACAATTACTTCTTTACCTCTCTTTCTTTCACCTACGTACAACTTCCTGTCTGCATTAGTCCTTGTCTGGAGCTAGTTTTGGTATGCCATCCATTCCACCAAGACGTTCGCTTTTTCCCATCTTTACACACAGTTGTTCCGAGACATTCAGTTGCTCTTTCTGCTACAGAATCGCTGAATGCCAGCGATTCTTTTTCAATACACTGAACCTGCTTGCTGTCTATTGTTTAGAAATTTTCACTAATCATGTCCATGTACTTCTGACTAAGACAGATTTCACTTTGTCTATCCTAGGTGTTGAGATACATAGTTCACTACAGACCAGATAGTGGTCAGTATCGTTAAAAAATCCGGAATACCCGCATATTCCTAACAGATTTCCTGAATTCAAGGTCGGTTATGGTATAGTTGATTATGGATCTGGTGTCCCTAACCTCCCATGTGTAGCGGTGTAGCGGTGTAGCATTATGACTGAAGAATGTATACGTCAATGCTAATCCCATACTAGCACTGAAGTCCAGTAAACGGTTCCCATTCCTATTAGCTCCCATATCGTCCCCACATTTACGCATCACTTTTTCATATCCTTCAGTTCCATTTCAAACTGTCTTGTTGAAATCGCCCATTAGCACTATCCTGTCCTTGCTGCTGATTCTGACTACGTCACGCAGTGCTTCATAAAACTTGTCAAATTCATCCTCATCTGTATCCTCCCATGGTGAATACACTGAGACAAATTTTGTCCTAATTCCTCCAGCAGCGAAATCTAATCGCATCATTCATTCATTTACATGCATAAAAGAAACTATGTTGCGTGCACTAGTACTCCTAATGAACAGTCTTACCCTACACACTGCCTTTCCCTTTCTAACACCTGTTAACAATATTTATAATCTCTTCCTTGTTATCTCCCAATACCCGAATATTATGAACTCCTAACACATCCAGACGTGTCCTCTTTACTGACTCAGCCAGTTTTACTTTCTTTCTTCCATAAGCCCAATTTACATTAATAGCTCCCCATCGAGTTCCATTTACTTCGCCAAGTTGTTTCAAAGAGATCATTCGCCTGTCAAATGGGAATGGGACTCCATTACTCCCATAGGTCGGAGGCTTGCTTAAAACGTTCTGAACGTGCTGGGTGAAAATTCTGTGAAGCGGGCTGCTACCACACTTACACATAGTCCCAGTGAAAATCTCTCTTCCAGCGGGTTAGGTTCCACCGGTGGATTGTATAGTCCTAGCCGCCTGAGCACAAAGAGGGCCAAGACTCAGAATAAATTGTAAAAAATCTATCCTCCTCCATTCACCTCGCATGACCCCACAGCCGAACCTGGTTGATACGTTCCGTACAGCTTCATTCACAGAGATTAGTCCTAACTTAGCTTTCACCTTCTCATTTTGAACAACTCCTGCCATTGCTCCCACCTGTGTGTACCAGCAATCATTCTCCATACTATCATGTCTATTACTTCTAACTTATGAATGAGATAATCTATGACCACCGAACTTTCACCCCAACAGCAAAGTCAATCTGAAAACAAACAGATGTAAATATTGTCTAATTTCGTCCAATATTCTGGTAGCCACTCGGTTCGTGTTGAGCGGGGTTATTTCGCAGGTATGCACTTGGTATCAATATTTTTCAAGTTTAAAGTACTATGGTTCAAATTCTAAATTCCAGTTGATTTAAAATGATAAACTTAAAATACAATAGAACCCGTAGATTTTAATTTCACCTAGACTTTTGAGTAGCTTTGGAGCTTTGAGCGCTCTTGAAATTGTGCTGTTAGAAATCTGGGGTCAATTCGGGGAGATAATTTACTAAAGAATATTTCTGGTGAATGGGGGGATTTCCACATAGGCCGACGTACTTTCACTACGTTCAGTGAACCACAGATTAACAACATGTCGGCTATTGCCTTCATATCAGTAAAGCTACATCATTGCTATTCTCACGTAATCATGGTACCTAGTCTGGAAGTAAGTTATTACGCACTTTTTCGCAAATTTTTTTCATGTCTATATTTTGGAATGAAACGTAGTCATATAATACTTCTCCCTGAGAATAATTTTGCACGATGTCATGAAATAAGCCCAGCGGTTTAGACGTGATGTCGTTTCAGAAGGTAGACAGGCAAACAGACAGATGCCATTTCATTTTTATTTATACAGATGTTGTTATTTTCAAGTCACACTAACTACCTTAACGATTTTCGGATACATAGAGGAGTAGGAGATTTATACCGCAGGAGTTCTTTTACGGGGTGTATATGCCGAAAAGAGGCTAGCGAATGCCATCGGACTGAAGTAGCATCGTACCCACCAACTTGAGATCAGGAAAACATCCACCCATACTAGCTAATATTATATCAACATATAAGAAATCTTTGGTGACATTTGGTGAAATTTAAAAGGCCATTTCCTTGTTACTTTGGACACGACCGATAGAGAAATAACATTCTTTTAAAATTCTGAGCAATATATGACAAAACTCTCATTTGTATGTATTATTATATACATTATATACTATATATAGTATGTATTAGTCCGCCTCTGTGGTGTAGTGGTTAGTGTGATTAGCTGCCACCCCCGGAAGTCCGAGTTTGATTCCCGGCTCTGCCACAAAATTTGAAAAGTGGTACGAGGGCTGGAACGGGGTCCACTCAGCCTCGGTAGGTCAACTGAGTAAAGAGGGGTTCGATTCCCTCCTCAACCATCCTGTAAGTGGGTTTCCGTGGTTCCCCACTTCTCCTCCAGGCAAATGCCGGGATGGTACCTAACTTAAGGCAACGGTCGCTTCCTTCCCTCTTCCTTGTCTATCCCTTCCAGCCTCCCCATCCCCTCACAAGGCCCCTCTTCAGCATAGCAGGTGCGGCCGCCTGGGCGAGGTACAGGTCCACCTCCGCAGTTCCATCCCCCAATCGAAAGTCTCAAGCTCCAGGACACTGCCCTTGAGACGGTAGAGGTGGGATCCTTTGCTGAGTCCGAGGGAAAAGCCAACCCTGGAAGGTAAACGGACTACGATACGACGATATATTATGTATTATTATTATCATTGTTATTATTATTATAATGTTAATGAAGAGTTGCTAGAGCTCCCAGGCTCGATGCTCAAGCCTGTATATTCTTCTGACACCACGCACCCGATCAGTTTAATATCCCACGTGAATCTTTGTTATTCAGACGCAAGTCTTAAAGTTTCAGTTTCCCCTCAGGAGGAATTCTAGGAGGAATCATTCCCGTCGTAGGCTGAGTGAACTGTGTAATGTAGAGTAACTTTGCTGAAGTGAAAACCTGTTTCCTACTCACGTCCAACCGGGTGAAGGAATTCTGCTTAATAACGATATAGTAGATGTGGGGTAACATGGTGCTATGTTTAAAACATACCATCTTCGAATGAAAATTTTAAATCCCTAACAATTTTATTCTGAAAAGTATGACACTGCAGTGCTTTGATCTTTCTTACATGTTTCAGAACGATGTCAATTAAGCAGAAATGAATTTGATGTTGCCAATATTTACCTGTGTTATTTATAAGCTAAACTGCACTTTATATCTGGTGGCCCGAAGTACAATTCCCATGACCCAGTGTAAAAAGGCATGATGTATCGTGCGCCACTTGACACATTTTATATTGTCTACTACAATGATATAGTTTGATAACAAATATCAACAATTCGCTTTGTTGTAGATAAATAAGGAGTGTATCACTAGAAAACTATTTAATATTATTTAAAAATAAATAACTTACCAAACCAAAACCAAACCCCATGGCGCAACAGCCCCGAAAGGCCAGGGCCTACCGAGCGGCCGCTGCTCATTCCGAAGACCTGAACATTACGGGGTGTCGTGTGGTCAGCACGACGAATCCTCTGTGCCGCTATACTTGGCTTTTTAGACCGGGGCCGCCATCTCACCGTCAGATAACTCCTCAGTTGTAATCACGTAGGCTAAATGGACCAAGAACCAGCCTTCTGATCCAGGTAAGAATCCCTGACCTGGCCGAGAAGCGAACCCAGGGCCTCCGGGTAAGAGGCACGGACGCCAGAAAATTAACTTACAGCAATTTAAGGAAAATACAGCTACGTACACTGGTCTCTCCTATCATGCATTTACTCCAAGGTCAATAAAAATTGAAAGTGCACGCAAACATTACCCCGAGGTAGGGTAATTTTTATATTTCCCAGTAAGTCTGAACATTCTCATCTACTAATATCCAATATTGGAATAAAAATATAGTGCTTATAGTATGTATATTTGACAAAAATACTTCCAATCAGTCATATCTTGACTCCTTGAAAGTATTTAATAATACGAGCAATTTAGTATTACGAAAATTTGACACCAAATTACCCCACTGTAGCCTATGATTAATGGGCTTCAAACACTCATCTGTATACCGTGATTTTCATAGGAGAACGTAAGACAAGCTTCTCCAATAATAATACTGTCTGTGCAGACCTATCAGATTAAATCAATCTTACGTCACCTTCTGGAGTACAGCACAGGAAGGCAAGGGAGTCACGATTATTGAATCAGGCCTTTGTAATTCACAGTCCTATTAATCTGAAGGTTATGATGGAACTAAGTGCAAATGTCACACCAGTTATGGAGCAATAAAAAACGGGGATCTTGGTTAGTATATTAATAAATTGTCTGAAGGTTAGAAGAAATTGCCTAACAAGAAGCGTTCATCAATTAGACCTCCCTCATATTGGCAAGACAGTGGCCTTTATTCAACGTTCAGGATCGAACCTTAAACTTTCTTTTATTACTAGCGGTTTAACGCCGGTGGCGCAAGGAGCGAAAGTATTGCGACGGCAGTGGCTGTGGCATTATTTTACACATCAAGCATTTGCTTGGTGTGGAAATGGGAAACTACGAAAAACCATCTTCAGACTCCCGACGGTGGGATTCGAACCCACTATCTCCCGAATTCAAGCTCACATCTACGGGAACCTAACCGTACGGCCAACTTACTCTGTGAACTTAATCAAATGTTGAAATGTTTTATTCAAACCAACGTCTACGCGTGAGGACAACCACATATTTTCAATTCTCTGACTCTCAATGGAACTGGAAAATTCGAACAATTTCATTTAGGATCTGTTCTGGAAGCTCCTTTTCATGATGTCACTTTGTATACCCGTAGAACGGCGATAGTTAAAAAGTCACAAATGGTTTGTTTTGGTTATACTGTACCTTCCACGGGGAACATTCACTTTAGCACTGGTGTAGTTCGTCCCCCATTTGAACCTTTTGCTCATTACAGGTCACAGCAGAATATAAAGAAACGTGTTGTCTGATTTCTTGAACTTTTAATGGATAGTCCATGTAAAAAAGAATAGTGGTTCCAGCAAAAGTAATATTGTTTGGTCCTACAAGTTCAGAAAATTACATTTGATTTGTGTTACTTGAAGATGAAAATCCACAGCCTGTTTCCAGTCATTTGACCGGGTCAGGAATGGAATGAATGAAGCCCCATCTAGAGGCGAGAATAGGAAACGTGCCGGCTGCCGAAGCCTATCGCACTCCTCTAGGGCAATGAGAAATGACTGACAGATGAAATGAAATGATACTGGAGAGTGTTGCTGGAATGAAAGATGACAGCGAAAACCGGAGTACCGGGAGAAAAACCTGTCTCACCTCCGCTTTGTCGAGTACAAATCTCACATGGATTGACCGGAATTTGAGCCACGGTATCTAGCGGTGAGAGGCCGGCACGCTGCCGCCTGAGCCACGGAGGCTCTACTTGAAGATATACCTCGCTAAGCATCTGGTTTACGATGCCAGGTCTGGACTCCTTTGATGAAGAATTTTGTATATTTCTTGAAGGAATTGTGGATATAATTAATTTGTTTTCGTACGTTAATATAAGGTTCAGAAATTATATACAGTTGATTTCCACATTAGTGTACACATTTTAATTATTCGAGATTTGCTTGTAGAATAACAAAATAGTACCACAGATAGTCACGATGGAAACAATAATTTCATTCTATTTGCCCACAAACATGCGCTTCAGGTTTGAAAAGGAAATGAAGTCTTTGAATGTTGACATACGACAACCAGTGCTCCCAATCCATAACCTGTCACTGGTCTCCATGCGCAGTGCTAAGAGTACGTCGTTTAAAATTACGACACCTGCGCATGTTTGACATATTTGACATAATCGGCACCAGGGCTTCGACAGATTTCTACTACGCTTGGTAAAAGTGAAATAGAGACGTTGGTGAAGCACCGATGGATTAGTTGAGCGCCGGCCTCAGTGACTCAAATAATAGAGGGCTGGCATTTGACCCTAGTTGGCGTGTTCGATTCCACGCTAGCCGGATAGCGTTTAGGTGTTCAAATACGCCTGCTTCTCGTCAGTAGATTTATCGATCTTTAAAAGAACACCTGTGGGGCAAAATTTCAACAGCTTGATGTCTCTGAAAACCGTACAGATAGTTAGTGGGACGTAAAACGATTATTATTAATATTAATCCAATGACTTGTTCCTAACAATTTTATTTAATTTACGTTGCACCAACACACACATATATCTTATGGCGACGATGGGATAGCAAAGGTTTAGGAGTTGGTAAAGCAGCAGCCATGGCCTTTGCTAAGGTACAACACCAGCATTTGCCCGGTGTAAAAATGGGAAACCACAGAAATCCACCTTTAGGGCCTCAAGCTGACAGCTACGTGACCAAACCTTATATCCATTATTATTATTATTATTATTATTATTATTATTAAAACGGGGGTAGCAGCCTTTCGGAAGTTGCAAGGGCGGCAGTCTGTATGATTGACTGATATGGCCTTGTAATAATACTCAACATGCCTTAGCTGTGTTGATACTGCTAGACGGCTGAAAGCAACGGGAAACTACAGCCGTAACTAACTCCCGAGGACATGCAGCTCCGTCTGTATGAATGATATACTGATGATGGCTTCCTCCCGGGTAAAATATTCCGGAGGTAAACTAGTCCCCCATTCGGACCTCTAGGTGGGGACTACACGAAAGGGGGCGATCATCAGGAAGATGGATACTGACATTCTGCGAGTCGGAGCGTGGAATGTTAGAAGTTTGAATCGTTGTGGTAGATTAGAGAATCTGAAAAGGGAGATGGATAGACTAAAGTTAGATGTAGTTGGTGTAAGTGAAGTACGTTGGCAGGAAGAACAGGATTTTTGGTCAGGCGACTACCGAATTATCAACACAAAATCAAACAGAGGAAATGTAGGAGTTGGTTTAATAACGAATAAGAAAATAGGGCAGCGAGTAAGCTATTAAGACCAGCATAGTGAAAGAATTATTGTCGTCAATATAGACACCAAACCAATGCCCAACACAATAGTGCAGGTCTATATGCCTACTAGCTCAGCGGATAATGAGGAAATCGAAAGAACATATGAAGAGATAGAAGATTTAATGCAATATGTAAAAGGTGACAAGAATCTAATTATAATGGGAGACTGGAATGCCAAGGAAGAAAAGGTAATACCGTAGGAGAATTCGGATTGGGACAAAGGAACGGAAGAGGAAGTCGGCTGATTGAATTCTGCACTGATCATAATTTAGTCCTTGCCAATACTTGGTTCAAACACAACAAACGACGGCTTCATACGTGGACGAGACCTGGAGACACTGGAAGGTATCAAATAGACTTCATTATGATTAGGCAGAGATTCAGAAACCAGGTGTTGGTTTGCAAAACTTTCCCAGGAGCAGACGTGGACTCTGGCCGTAGCTTGCTGGTCATGAAATGCCATCTGAAGCTGAAGAAATTGAAGAAAGGAAGGAATGTAAAAAGATGGGATCTAGACAAGTTGAAAGAAAAGAGTGTGGGGGATTGTTTCAAGGAACTTGTTGCAAAATGACTAAATGAAAAGGCTGAAGGAAACACAATAGTGGAAGAGTGGATGGGAAACCACGGAAAACCATTTTCAGGGCTGCCGACAGTGGGGCTTGAACCCACTATCTCCCGATTACTGGATACTGGCCGCACTTAAGCGACCGCAGCTATCGAGCTCGGTAGATTAATCTTACATGTAATACAAGTTATGATTAGACATGTTGAAATGGCTATGGCTTTTAGTGCCAGGAGTGTCCAAGGACATGTTCCGACTCTTTGGCTGAATGAAGCCCACTGATTTCCACACACCAATTGACTCTACGAGCAACACTCTCACACATTTCATAACAGAGACTCCTGTTACTCAAACGTCAGTCACTTGCATATTATCAATGCTAAATAACAGACTGAGAGAGTATTTAAACATAAGGAGTTCCAGGACAGACTACCAACGAAGAAGACTGGCGCCCTTTCGACAAAGGAGAGGAAGGAGCAACACGGCCTGAGGATGCGCAACTACTTGCCAAACATCAAAGCCCATTCCAAAGTCTAATAGTTGAATGTCGTGGTCCTAAGCTGGCCTGTACGAAACAAGAAGACTGAGAGAGATGAGTCGAAGGAAGGAACGAACTTACTTTAACTCGTACAAATTAAACTAGTGCGCTGTAAAAATACTCCAAGAGGAATAGTTTCACGTGAATCCTACCGTCAGCAGCCCTGCAGATGTATTTCCGTGATTGCTCATTTTTACACCAGGCAAATGCTGAGGTTGTACCTTAACTTAGGCCACGGCTGCTTCGTTCCCAATTATATCCCTCTTCGATATGTTAGTCCCACATTGAAATGAAACTGCGTATGGTTTAGTGTCCGAGGACATTTTCGGCTCGCCAGCTGCAAGTCTTTGATTTGACACCCGTAGGCGACCTGCGCGTCATGATGAGGATGAAATGATGATGAAGACGACACACATACCCAGCACCCGAGAAAGTGAAATTAACCAATGATGGTTAAAATTCCAGGGAATCGAAACCCGGACCCCTGCGACCAAAGGCCAGCACGCTAACCAATTAACCATGGAGCCGGACAGTCCCACATTAAAACACTTGCAAAAAATAAAACTGTTTTTTCGAAAGCATCATCCGCAGAATAGATTTTAAAGCAATAAAACGACAGGAGCATCTAAAAAAATCGTCAAAAAAAATAATATTCGACTTTACTCGGTCCTTTTTAAAGGAACCTTCCCTTATCCCAAGTACCAAGCTCGGACTTTATTGTTTTATTAACAATGAATTGCTATTTAGCAAGTGATTACAATGTTTATTCAATTTGTCAAATAACACAGAATAATGTACAGAAGTTTTGATGAAAGATGTTAATAATGATGTTATTTATTTTTACGTCCCACTAACTCCTTTTCGGAGACGCCGAGATGCCAGAATTTAGTCGCGCAGGAGTTCATTTACGTGATAGTACATCTACCTACACGAGGCTGACGTGTTTGAGCACCTTCAAATAACACCGGACTGAGCCAGGATCGAACCTACCAAGGTAGGTCCAGAAGGCCAGCGCCTCAACCGTTTGAGCCACTTAGCCCAGCGATGAAATATGATTAATTTTGAACAAATAAATCAGATTAATCTTTTTTTTTTTTTGCTATTTGCTTTACGTCGCACCGACACAGATAGGTCTTATGGCGACGATGGGATAGGAAAGGCCTAGGAATTGGAAGGAAGCGGCCGTGGCCTTAATTAAGGTACAGCCCCGGCGCTTGCCTGGTGTGAAAATGGGAAACCACGGAAAACCATCTTCAGGGCTGCCGACAGTGGGGCTTGAACCCACTATCTCCCGATTACTGGATACTGGCCGCATTTAAGTGACCGCAGCTATCGAGCTCGGTAGATTAATCTTACATGTAATACAAGTTATGATTAGACATGTTGAAATGGCGTATGGCTTTTAGTGCCAGGAGTGTCCAAGGACATGTTCCGACTTGTTGGCTGAATGGTCAGCGTACTAGCCTTCGGTTCAAAGGGTCCCGGGTTCAATTCCCGGCCGGGTCGGGGATTTTAATCGCTTCTGCTTGATTTTTCTGGTTCGGAGACTGGGTGTATATGTCCGTCCCAAAACTCTCCTCATCATATTCAGACAACATACCACGCTACCACCCACCAGAGAAACAAGCAATAATGATTTCATTCCTTCACTTAGGGTTGCGTCAGGAAGGGAATCTGGCCGTAAAACAGGGCCAAATTCACACACACACACACACACACACACGCGCGCGCGCGCGCGTGTGTGTGTGTGTGTGTTACGCAATTAGCATCCGCGACTCCACAGTCGTGGGAAAAGCGTTAGCAAGAGAAGAAGTGTCCAAGGACATGTTCGGCTTGCCAGGTGCAGGTCTTTTGATTTGACTCCCGTAGGCGACTTGCGCATCTTGATGAGGATGAAATGATGATACATACGGCACATACGCCCAGCCCCCGTGCCAGAGAAATTAACCAATGGTGATTAAAATTCCCGGCCCTGCCGGGAATCGAACCCGGGATCCCTCTTACCAACGGCCAGCACGCTAACCATTTAGCTATGGAGCCGGACATTAAACATGTTAAATGCTATGAACTCCATATGCAATACGTAATTTCGTAGAGACGGAGTAGTTGATTAATGAGACGATTATCTCATCTACTAGACAATTATTATTTGTCCTAAGAATGTTTCAAGTACAGTACACCAATTGATAAAGGGGATATGTATTATGTAAATAGGTTTAGTTTCACACTCTGAAGTCAACAACCATTGGATGAAGCTATGTCTCGAGATCCCACAATTCGCTTTGAGCAAAATACTCTATAGGCTACAGATGTCTCCCGTGTATTCCTCGCCTAAGTTCGACATATAATGCTACGGCTTATACTCGCACATGGGAGGTAAGAGGTATCCTCTTCGGTGTCCGTGGGACATCGTTTCTTTGGACCTTCAACGACTTGGTTTGTGTGCGTAACAATATACAGAAATTCTAAAGGATATTTTTAAAGACGCAATATATATATATATATTAAATCACCATTTCTATAGGATATCCTTGAAAAAGTTTCCAATATTTAGAGAGGAGGCAGAACGTAACAAACGAAGGAATGTCCTATAAACACTGGTCGTAAACCCAATATCTTCGGAGTTATGGCCTGCTACTACTACTATCAGTGATCACGATGTTCCAATAATTTTCGGAGGATCGTATACAGCAAAAGACGGAAATACTTCCCTACCTGAACATTGATCGTAAACATACTAGCGTGTCATGGACTTATTATGATGGATCACCGGCCCATTTTTACTGTAGGGTTAGGCCACACGTAACACGGGTCTTACATGAGCGATGAATAGGCCGGGGAAAGCCAGTGCTTTGGCCAGCCCGTTCACCTGACCTTAACCCTTTAGATTTTTCCTTTGGGTACATGTAAAGACTATGGTGAAAGCGATCCACATAAATCATGAGGATACACTACGAGAACGCGTGTTCAGTGCCGATGATGCAATCCGGCAAAGGCCAGGGGGTTCCAACGAATGTGTGATTCCATGCTACGTAGAGTGGAAGGCTACATTTCAAGGGATAGCGGCAACATCGAGCAAACATTGTGAAGAGTAGATCAAAGACATGGTGATCACTGATGGTAGCGGTAACGGACCATAACACCGTTTTGTGACCAATGCCTTTTCATTTATTTGGATGTGTATATTGATATCTGCCATCATGATGATTGGCACATCATCATTAATATCAAACTATTTGTTTTAGACAGTGGAGGTACCGTTTTGTTATACAATGACCTCTTGCAAGAGCCACACAACATGAATCTCTTTACATTTGAATCTGGAAATGCTTCTCGCTACTAACGAAGTTTTCACTCTTCATTGCCAATGTCACATATTTCATAAACCAAAGTCTGTCGCAAACATCACACACAAAACCAAATTCGTTGCCCAGAAAATTCTGCTCGAAATACCTGGTGCAAGATACATCTATGCGATTCCAACGTTGTTCATGAGCAGTTTCTTCAATCTCATGCAATTCTGGAATTTTCAAATCCACGCGTTCACTTTTGCCGGCCCCGCGGTGTAGTGGTAGCGTGCCTGCCTCTTACCAGGAGGCCCCGGGTTCAATTACCGGCCAGGTAAGAGAGTTTTACCTGCATCTGAGGGCTGGTTCGAGGTCCATTCAGCCTACGTGATTACAATTGAGGAGCTATCTGACAGTGAGATGGCGGCCCCGGTCTCAAAAGCCAAGAACAACGGCCGCGAGGATCCATCAAGCTTACCACACGGCACCTCGTAATCTGCAGGCCTTCGGCTTGAGCAGGGGTCGCTTGGTAGACTATGGCCCTTCGGGGCTGTTGCGCCATGGGGTTCGATTTGGTTACGGGTTCACCTTTCTTGTCTTCTATCAAAGTCGTACTTGATGTAGGTGCACCTTCATTTACTTCAAAGTAGTTACTTATTGAAAATTATTTTGCTCTTTCAACTTCTCGTAGTAACACCTATTACGCTCCTTTGATTCCTTCATCATTCACTTTTCTCGTTTAAACTCTTTCTTTAGCACTTTTTTGCCACTTCCAAATCAAATCTTTTCCATTAATAAATTCGTTGTTCTATACAACTCACCACGATGTATTCACAGCGACAGCTAACCTCCAACTGAGTGCGCGAGTCAACACAGCGCCATCTTACAACAGAGTATGCGTGTGACGTCACATATTTAGCACATATTTTGCCTTACTTTCAGGCGCTATTTCATGAAACTACGCTTCAGATTTTCAATTTCTTTTTGCAAAGGTAGTCTTCTCTTTTATCTGTCAATCGAAACATTAATGAGACCTTATACATAATCGCAAGTTAAATAATCTACCCAAACACTGAACGCGTCTTAAAAGTTTTATTTCCATATACGCGTTGTCGAGCAACGTAAGTCTGCGTCAAAACGTAGTCTAGATTAAAGTGTAGTTAAATGAACCAGCTGACTCGTAAACTCATTAGTTGAGAGCTCCTGTCAATGTGCTTCACTTAAGTATACTCAAGCTCAAGATTAATGAAAGAGAGATGAGCTGGTGAGGTGTATCAATGTAATGTTACTAACAATGTATGGAGATGTCAATCAAGGGCAGTTCACTAACACTCTTGACTTTGTAGCAACTCCTCTGATACAATCTCACGAAACTGCAGAAGCATTCATTCATTCATTCATTCATTCATTCATTCATGCTTTGTGAGATCGACAAGAGTGTACTCTAACCTTCGAATCATAATAACTCATTATTCAAAGAACGAATCCATCACGCAATTAACAGTCCTGTCAATGATGTAAAGACATGCATAGTGAATAGAGAAGCGGTGCTGGTTCCGTGATGACACTGCTATTCCTTCTAATATTGGACAGCTGAGCTGAGCTCAAACAAGCTTTGTTCTTAAGCAGGCGTTTGAAGAACAACAATAACATGGAGTGAAATGAATAACGTTGATCATACTAGAGATGCAAAGTATCAGCGAACAAAATATCAAGCTGTATCATTACATTTTCAGTTCTTTATATCAGTAGCAAACTCTCCGCTAATAATAATTCCGTGTGGCTATTTCTAGCCGAGTGCAGCCCTTGTAAGGCAGACCCTCCGATGAGGGTGGGCGGCATCTGCCATATGTAGGTAACTGCGTGTTATTGTGGTGGAGGATAGTGTTATGTGTGGTGTGTGAGTTGCAGGGATGTTGGGGACAGCACAAACACCCAGCCCCGGGACCATTGGAATTAACCAATTAAGGTTAAAATCCCCGACCCGGCCGGGAATCGAACCCGGGACCCTGTGAACCGAAGGCCAGTACGCTGACCATTCGGCCAACGAGTCGGACAACTCTCCGCTAAAGATCAATGAATGAAATGTAAAATACGAGCTAAAGAATGATCAGCGTAGTGACCTTCTGTTCACAAGGCTCCGGGTTCAATTCACGACCGAACCGGGGATTTTTAACTGCGTATGTTTAATTCCCCTTGCTCGGGGCTGTGTATTTGTGTTCGTCATAATATACATCCTCATTTACATACAACACACCACAAAAAAATTCGCTCCATAGTGAATGTATTCTTCCACATAATGTTGGTGCTATGTAACTCATCAGGCCGGTAAACTTGGGTAGAATCACTTGTAATAGTAACTCCCTATAAGTGTGTGTTTCTCTATTGATTAGAAGTGTGGGGTATGGTGTGTTGTATGTTAATGGAGTGAATCTTGGTAAAGGAAAATGCTCGTGCTGTACCTTCCTTTTCTTGCTATTGGCTTTACGTCACACCGACACAGATAGGTCTTATGGCGACGATAGGACAGGGAAGAAAGCGGCCGTGGCCTTAATTAAGGTACAGCCCCAGCATTTGCCTGGTGTGAAAATGGGAAACTACGGAAAAACATCTTTAGGGCTGCCGACAGTGGGGATCGAACCCACTATCTCCCGAATACTGGATACTGGCCGCACATAAACGGTGGGGCTGTACCATAATTAAGGCTGCGGTCACGTCCTTCCCACTCCTAGCCCTTTCCTATCCCATCGTCGCCATTAGACCTATGTGTGTCGGTGCAATGTAAAGCAAATTGTAAAACAAATTAAAAAGGTAAAATGAATCTTTGTAAGACGAAGACAAACATCTAGTCTCTAACCCAGGGCTATTAACCACACGCAGTTAAAATCCTCAGTCCAGACGGGAATCGATTCCCGAACCCTCTGAACTGACGATTTAGCAAAGTAGTTGGGCTGCTACTTCTTTACCCAAACGTGGACAATGACAGCATAATCAATACTACAACAATTATAAGGTAAATAAAGTAAATAATACAAGTATGCTCAATAATAATATAATAAGGAGGAGTTGTCGGATTAATGTTATTCTACAATGATTCTTTAAATGGACCCGGTACCGATATTGATGTTTCATTGCGCAGTTAAGCAGAACTCGGAGAGAAAAAGGTTCGATGGTCAAATGACGTCTCTTGCATTTCACCAAGGCAGTCATGGTTCGAAAACTGGACAAAACATGTGGGATTTATTAAAGGAAACCCCATGTGTCCGTGGTTTGGAGTCCAACGAAATTTACCCCTCTGTCGGTAGGGCTGGTAGCATGCGTCCACGGTATCCCCTGCCTGTCGTTAGAGGCAATTGAAAGGGAACCCTGGGGTTTTCAATCTGGGAGTGTGTATTGGCAACCACGGGGTCCCCAGTTGAATCTCGCATTGATTCCGCTTATTTGTGCAAGGCTCATCACTTTCATCTTTCCTATTCAACCTCCCTTGGTCCAATCTTGTTTTTTTTTAAATCATAGAGATATTAGGTTTGCGAGGCCAAAGTTGTCTTTCCTTTTCACCCGCCTCGTGGCCCTTCCCTTTCCTTTGCCGATACCTTCATACTTCAAAGTGGCTGACCTCTTCCGATTAATGTTAAGAGAGGATACTAGCCTACTTGTTTAAAATAATACTCACCAGCACTTGAAATTCGGGATCCTTTTGGATACGATCACGATATGAAATCAGTTAAAACTGCCAACCTACTTGCTTGCTTCTAACGATCACTTTTTAATCATTATCGGTTCTCAGAAATTATTAAACATCATGCATAAAAATTATGCTATTCCTCCGGTGACATTAAATGCCACCGTAGTCCCGTTCAGTAAGGAAGTGAAAAACCTAGGTATGACCCTGACTGAAATTCTTGATTGGTCTGCACACGTAAAAAATACATGTAGAAAGATGTACGCGACGCTACACCCTCTGAAACGACATAAGGATATTTTACCACATGACGTAAAGATAATACTACTGCAAACTTTGATACTACCAATACTTGACTACTGCGACATTGTCCTCGTTGATGCGACCTGCGAACAAACTATGAAACTTCAACATTGAATTCTGGTCTTCGATTTGTTTTTAACTTGAGTTACTATGCTCACATAATCCGTAGCTACTTTTTCATTATGATTTTGTCTCTTTCATATTATCTTTACACTCCGAATTTATTAATTTTTTCTATTTTATTTCTTGAACTCTGCTTTCTTTCTTCATTATATATTGTCCAAATCTGTAATTTTTAACTTACCTTAGATTTTATAATAGAATAGTATATTTCTTTTATATATATATATATATATATATATGTATATGTATTCATATCTGTAAATTAATAATGTGATTAAGTGTAATAAAGGGCCATGAACCCTAACTTCGCCACTGCTAAAGTCAATAAATAAATAAATAAATAAATAAATAAATAAGTAAATAAATAAATAAATAAATAAATAAATAAATAAATAAATAAATAAATAAATAAATAAATAAATAAATAAATAAATAAATAAATAAATAAATACATACATACATACATACATACATAAATAAATAAATAAATAAATAAGTAAATAAATAAATAAGTATATAAATAAATAAATAAATAAATAAATACATACATACATACATACTGCACCCTTCAAAATTGGTTATTGGTTTGTATGGAAAGAATATTTTATTACTGGGGTGGAACAATGCATAAAATTATCATCCAGGAAGGAGATTTCAACTCTGCACTGTCTGCTAGCCCGCAGTGAAACAGGTTTTCCCCCTGCCGTGTAAGCGAGTCTGGGTTTTTTTGTGCCTTGTTGAAGACACCAGATGAGTAGCACGTGAACATGAACTCTACCAGACTAAAAGCGATCAATACTTTGAGATTTTGACGTCATGATATTTAACCAATTGGATCGCAAAAATAGCCCGATCGCTAAATCTCAGCCAATAAGATTCAATTAACAAACACACCTACGTCTTGAAGAAATAAATACCCATGTATCTGGGGGAATCTTCCTCTTTTGCTTTTGCTCTTTTGAGTGTCTTCAGTTGTCTACGGGAATAATTGCTTCGAGCACATGTGTTATTGGAGACGGCGTATCCGACGTTGAACATTACAAGCATTCATTTGATGAAAGACGATATTTTTTTCTGCTTCTGAGGAAATTTTGAGATACGGAAATATTGGAAACGCAGCAGTTCAGATTTCCTTAATTTTATAAATCTGAGGGAAAATTTAAATTTCAGCTTTCACCAGAAGACGGAAGATCCCTAGCAGTCCTGAACTATTTCGGAAGAATGGAACTTCAGCATTACGACGGAGTTTGTAATTGTCCTAAGTCCTCGCCTGCTGCAGCCATGTGTAACTAAAATGTGAGGCATAATTCAGCCCAGGGGAGAATAATATCGGAGATGGAGTTTGGTTAAATATTCACTGATCATCAACCGAGTCCAGAAGCCAAGTCTACTACAGCTAAGATTTTAAATTATACTTTTCTCTATTCTCTGTTGTAATAATTATGTAGACGTAGTCCTTGCTTGAATATTTGAGATCATTTCTAATAGTCTATGTAGTTAGGAATTTCACTCTTCTTTCACTGGTGTTGGTAGATTTGATGTGTGTGAGAGTGTATTTGGGACCTATAATTTGTTCTATTTGAGTGAGTGCTTCGTGACTTGTTCTCACTGTCCCATGATAAGTCGAGGAAAGTGTTAAAATATTTGACCCACGTGATAACATTTATTAATTTATAAAATAATGATGGAATGATTTTTGAATTATTTGGGACAGAATATCGACGTGTTCTGTGAATTTAGGATTTTTCCTTGATGTTTTGTGGTTTATCATAGATTCGAGATAGGATAGAGTCATCCATGATTTCATTAAACCATAGCCTACGATGACGCGACAGCGCGCGTATAATAATAATAATAATAATAATAATAATAATAATAATAATAATAATAATAATAATAATAATAATAATAATAATAATAATTTTTTTTGCTAGGGGCTTTACGTCGCACCGACACAGATAGGTCTTATGGCGACGATGGGATAGGAAAGGTCTAGGAGTTGGAAGAAAGCGGCCGTGGCCTTAATTAAGGTACAGCCCCAGAATAATAATAATAATAATAATAATAATAATAATAATAATAATAATAATAATAATAATAATAATAATAATAATTGACATTATTACGGTCTAATAGAATGTTTAAAGGTCATGAGTGTAATTATTACTGTGCTTATAAATGATTAATGTGTGCTATATTGAAGTAGATGTTGGCCTGGAATATTGGTCGTGGCTTGAATGTCCACAAATTTTGCATTTACTGTTATTGGTATTTTTGAGACTTGTAAATGAATCTTAAGATAGGATTTTATTTGTGCGTCCATTACATGAGTCAGTTAAGGAAGAGAGTGTGTCCTTGAACATAATTTCTTCTTATGCAGCACATATTGATCGATAATTTGAGATAATAGGAGATTAAAAATAACGTAGTCGTGACTCATAGACCGTATGCGCGAATGCTTGTTTATCTATGACTGTAGGCAACTCTATGGAATTTTTAGTGATGATTTCTACTGTAAAATTACCCTGGAACATCGTTGTGGAATCTATTTCATTGAAAAAGTGATAATCCTGTTACAATCACACGTCAGTCGATCGTAATGGTAGTCCTTGTCTGATATTGTCATCGGGAGAAACTCTCATATTTCAAATAAAATTTAAAATTAAAAAAATTAAAAATCAAGAGATAGGGTTCGATAAATCTATTTTATAATATTACCGTGGACCAAAGCTTGAATGTGAGATGGATGAATGACTGATTTTGTTTGTAAATGTGATTTTCATGGTTATATTTCGTCATGATATGTGTACGCTGAGCGCGTAAAGTTTTCGATTTTTTTGTTGTTTTGTGGCGAGCATATTTGGCTCAATCATAAATCTTTAAGTAATTTTATGACGGAATAAGATAGATTAGGATCTTTGCTTCGAGGGAAAATACTTAAGCAAGGATCACGTCAATGAACTAAGCTCACAAAATGTAAAATGTTTAACTTTACAATGCGAGAATTTTAGGTCTTTGTTGTGAGTTGTGTACAACATTAGGTCAATTGACACAAGAGTAAAATCTAATGAGTTGAATATTGGACTTCAAAATAATTTAATTAAATAATTTCAAGCATGAGTAATTAATTAGAATAATATTTAATTAATAGAAATGATTTGTTTGATTTTTCGTGTGAGGTAAAAATTTGACTCACGGCAAAATAAATCGCAGAGTAGTGTTAATTTCAATAATAATTTGAAAAATCAGATTTTTGATATTTTGAGATAGGATTTTCTCAGATAATAAGTTAGTTAATTTCCTAATACGATTTATTAAGACTCAGTTTCGTATCTTTGCAGAATGCAATTCAATGAAGAACTGTGGGTGAATTCCAGCAGGGAAGAGCTAAATATTTTTATTTCAAGATTTTGAAAATATTAATGGAATTTGGAAAGTGCTAATAATTTCCTTTTAATAAATGTTAAAACCCATATGTTTTTTGTGTTTTCATTTGTCGTCAGTCCTTAGGTTGTCCCTGTCCTCTATAATTTAGCGTTGCCTGTAAGCGAACGTTCCGCCTCTGGGACTTTTGCTTACCGGCTGGGCTGCGCGGCAAATCGGGGGCAATACATACATAAATAAATAAATAAATAAATAAATAAATTAATAAATAAATAAATAAATAAATAAATAAATAAATAAATAGGCGGTTGGGTGCCTCAGTCAGGATCGATTATGTGAACGAATAATGAGTGGAAGACACCTACCCTCCATGTCGAACCATCTTCTGAAAATGATGAAAGAGTACTTGAGAAATTTAGAATAATGAATATTCGAAATGAAATCAGGGCCATGTAATAACATTTGGAAAGGGTACGATTCTGATGAAGAAACATAACATTTTCGAGATATTTTCCAAAATAGTTTTTTTTTCCCCTTAGAGATACTTGGTTCTCATGAACTGTCATGCGAGCAATATGACTGATTTACTCAATGTCCTCTGTAGAGCAGTATATTAATCAGTATATCAAGAGATATCATTCTCCCCCGCTTCAGATACATCTCTGGTGAGATAGAGTATTCAGAGTGGACAGTGACTCCTGGTATTAGGTAGATAATATGTTTGTTAATTTCAAATATCTGTCTCAGTCTTATCCTTGCTTTTGGTGATTTGAAAGTGAAAGGTATGTGTTTTACTTCCCTCTGTGTGGGGTCGGTAGAATAACACCTATGGGGTCCCTTGTCTGTCGTAAGAGGCGACTAAAGGAGGTCCCAGAGGCTCTTAACCTCGAAGCGTGGGTTGGAGACCATGGGGCTGTTAGCTGAGTCCTCGCATTGCTTCCACTTACTTGTGTCAGACTCCTCATTTTCGTTTATTCTATCCGATCTCACTTGATCAGCACTTGTTCTTCCCTGACCCGATGGTACTAGATCACGAGGAAAATACCTCGAAAATATTATGTCACGCCATTCGTAGCCCTTGTATTTCTTCGGCTGATACCTTCATTTCTCAAAGTGTCGGCCCCTTTCTACTTTTGTTCACTCTGATTAATATTAATAGAGGATGGTTGCCTAATTGAAATTCCTATTAAAACAATAATCACCACCAGCACTATGTGTTTTACGTGTAACGCTGTTTCATACGGAGTCAGTCTCCATTGTGAATGATGTGAAAGTGAATCTCACAGGAATAATTGATGTATATGTTTCAGTGGGTTTGGCAGACTGATATGTAATAAGACCTTCTGGCTCGTTGAGGAAAGTAACGGGAAATTACCCCACTCCTGATTTCCATAGCACACCTCTTTAGTGACGCCTTGGTTAACTATGGCGGCTGATGGTGGATCTATTGATGATTCAACCAGCCTTTGGGACTGATGACTCGACATAGAGACGTACGTACATTAAATAGATACACCATTCTCCTCAGCTTGCAATTATTATGTTGCACTACTCCTAAATAGTTATTATGAGCTTTTTCTTTCTGGTTTTCATGTTTTACGTTTTTATTTTGTTAAAAAAACATTGTTTTGATAGCACTTCTTGCACTATTTTCTTCAAATGATTGTTTGTCGTAATTTCCTGTTGTTGTATAACGTGCCGTCCCCGTGGTGTAGGGGTAGCATGCCTGCCTCTCCCCCGGAAGCCCCGGGTTCGATCCCCGGCCAGGTCAGGGATTTTTCTCTCGACCTGAGGGCTGTATCGAGGTCCACTCAGCCTATGTGATTAGGATTGAGGAGCTATCTGAAGGTGAGATGGTGGCCCCGGTCTCGAAAGCCCAGAATAACGGCCGAGAGGATGCGTCGTGCTGACCACACGGCCCCTCGTATTCTGCAGGCCTTCGGGCTGAGCAGCGGTCGCTGGGCAGGCCAAAGCCCTGTCAAGGGCGTTAAGTGCCGTGGGGGGTTATATAACGTAAGATTTATATTTTGATTTAATTTCGTTACTAATCTTTTGTAAGCCTCCGTGGCTCAGGCGGCAGCCTGGTTCAAATCCCGGACAAAGTAGAAGCGGGGCAGCTTTTTCTGCGGGTACACCGATTTTCCCTGTCATCTTTCATTCCAGAAACACTCTCCAGTATCCTTTCATTCCATCTGTCAGTCATTAGTCATTGCCCCGGAGGAGTGCGTCAGGCTTCGCAGCCGGCAGAATTCCTATCCTTGCCGCTAGATGGGACTTCATTCATTCCATCCCTGACCCGGTTAATGAGTGGAAAACAGGTTGTACGTTTTCATTTTCACTAATCTTTTGTAAGCAACCAATGTCATCAAGATATCTTCCAACTACAATGTATGTATCTCCTACCCTCTTCCCCTTTCTTTATGTGTACTTCTTCTTAACACAATAATCACCACCACTACTACCATCACCATCACCTTTCTCTACGGAGTTGCATATGAAGTCAGATGTATCTTCGTAGCGAATTTTACGACCGAATGCTCTTTCTGACGTCAACCTCATCAGAGGAGTTAATGAGACGAAATTAATGACGTGATATACAATAGTTAGTAGGGAGAGTGTGAATTCGAGCGCCAGCACATAGCCTACTCCTGTCGAATAGCACCAAGGAGTCTGCTCAAGGCTTAACCTCACAGTCCGACTGACGAATCACCACCAACAGCGTCATATGCTTTCACTTCATATGAACAATGAGGAGAGGTTTTAAACTGAATCCAGGCTTTTTGCAATTCTAGTGATTAGAAATTTTATACCACCACCACCTCCACCACCACAACCTCTCCTATCCTGCCAGCCAACATTCTGATGGCGAACATTTTTTCGAACAACGGGACTCGATCCGCCTAGCGGGCTGGTATTTGTTAATAATAAAAGTGTCTGTCATTTCTCGTAAAACTGTACATTTGACTCCCAGGCTGCCTAGCTTTATCTTGCAGTACGAAAACTGAAGAAGATTTTTGCATTCACTCTCCGCCTTTGATGAACGATTAATGTGCACTTTTTTGGGTACTTTTGAAAATATTACTGTGACTATGTTATCGATTTAAGATTATTCAGTTGAAACCTAGACAGAATTGGCAACATTTAAAATAACTGACGGGATAGCCAAGGGGTGACAGCCCAGCATGGTTTGGTGTTAGTAATAACAGCTCAGAACGTGGTCATTCTGAGACACGCTTCCAATAAGTAGAAGAATAGTTGAGGGCAACTTTCCCTTTTAATGATTACAACAAAATGAATACAACGTGACTTGATTAAATTCTGTTGCGAAGAATGCTCTTTGTCCGGGGAATCTGTCACAACGTGTGTTGTAAAAGCAAAGTCATCTCCGTACAGGCCTTGAAGGCCCTCGGAGGGGTGGAAGGTAAAGGTTTCCACTATCCGTAAGCTCGGCACATGATAGGGTAGAGTGGTTAGCTGTACGCATGGCCGCCTTTGCCCCCAGGAATTAACCTGGTGTTCATTTTTGGTGTATGCACCAAATGCACCTCCGGAAGATGAAATTTTTGACTTCCCGACGAGGAATTGAACCCACGTCCTGTGAACCGAGCATGCTTTTATTGCCTTGGCAAGGCAGCCTCTACAAGGTGTATTGTGTTCCAATAAAACGCAAGTCAACACGCTGCCATCGCAACAATAGATAATCGCCTTTGTTTCCGCTGGGCTCTTCTGGACTACCAGCCTTAGAGTCGGGATCTCTCCTCTTACGCCGTTATGCCTTTGCTCTGCTGAAGAATACGCGTTTCAACATGGATCAAGCGGTTCCTTATACCGTGGAATAGTGATTAAACCAGCAACCTGCGTCCATCATTGTGGTGCGTTTAGAGAAACTTGAACAGCGTTGGGACAAGTGCATGATCGTTGGAGGAAATACGTGGACTCCTTCAAACTACACCATTCGAAAACGAAATTAGTTCACATTTTTATGTTCATACGTCCATGACGAGGGAACATATTGCAATGTAAACAGACACTCAAAACACGACTCTATTACACGACGAATGATAAACATCAAACATCAAAATGGCTGCATGGCAGTTAGGCGTTTTCATAAAGAGTATTACCACCCGTCCCATGGACGACAGGTTCACAACCCCTTCTCATGCTCCTCACAGGGCACCGTACGTTCAATCGATGTAGACGTGCCCACTCTTCCAAAAGGACGTTTTCAAGTCTTCAAGGGTTTGTAGTCTTTGGGGTCATGGATTTCGCCCTCGGATGCGTTGCTCCAATTGCTCCCAGACTTTCTCGATCGGATTTTTAAGTCAGAACTTCTGGATAACCACTCCATTCGCTGCACGTGGTGCTCATTCAGGAATCTCCGAGCGATTCAAACATTCGCATTATTATGCATGAATACTGCGTTTGCTCCAAGTTGCCTCAGGTGAGAAAACACATTTTTTAATGTCACCAATGTATCTTCAAGCACTTAAGGATCAGTTGTGAATGATCAGGAGATCAGTTTTTGTGCCAAGATTTACGCCTGCCCACGCTATAACAGAGCCAGCACCATATGCAACGCTCCTTCTGTAGATTGTACAGCTGTCGGGTAAAAACTCCTTGTCACGTCTTCTTCAGACTCGAAGACGACCATCTGAACGACATAACGCGAAATTAGACTCATCTGACAACACTGCATGATGCCAATATCTTAGCTGTCAGTGCAGATGATCTCTAACAAACTTCAGTCTCCTACTAGTGCAGGTGCTTAAGCCGGTCGTCGGGATATTAAATTGACGTCTCGAAGCATGTTTCTGACTGTTTGGTCACTAACTTGTACTCCAGAAGCCTGAAGTATGTCCAACTGCAGTGCTCGTACTTTAATTTGGCTGTTTCGAAAAGCTTTCAGGCGCACTAAGCGATCCTTCCGTGGGGTCGTTTCCTTTTTGAAGCCCATGCCAGGGTACCTGAGAACATTTTCAGTCTCCTGGAAACATCTCCACGTACACTAAATTGTATTCTGTGCAACCTCTAGCATTCTGGCAAGTAGCCTTCTTGAAGCAGTTTACACGAGTGTCTTCAGTCGATAACTACTTCCCCCGTTGCCTGCCTTGGTACGCTCGATCAGCCATGACTTGTAAACACTACACTGCCCACAGACCAACCTTCGAACACACTTTGAATTGAGACACTTGTATCTCTCAACTGATACCTCCCGAACATCCGGATGACAATGAAGCCTTTTGTTACGTAAACAGGATATGTTACTGACGTAATAGTCCATCTTCATCTCACTATACATTCGTAGAATGCATACATGGAAATTAGTGAGTAAATTTATTGTTTGAGCTGTGTGTGACAGTATGCTGTCGTTTTGATATAAAGTATGTTTTGTCCAATACTTGC
The DNA here is from genome assembly GCF_040414725.1 of Anabrus simplex. Classification (NCBI taxonomy): domain Eukaryota; kingdom Metazoa; phylum Arthropoda; class Insecta; order Orthoptera; family Tettigoniidae; genus Anabrus; species Anabrus simplex. The sequence continues at coordinate 503,077,343 of NC_090265.1, read as the reverse complement.
AGGGTGTGTCTAAACATTTGGAACAACGTTGGGGGAAGAGGGTTGTTCCAGGAATCCAAAAGAGAAAAACATGTTGTCCCTATGAAAAATACAGTGCTTTGGTACTGAAGTACGGGCGGGCGTTGTACATGGGCACTACCATGCTAACATTTTGTCGTCCGTCATTCATTTTGTTCACCGATGAGGTCCATACAACACACAAACTATCCCGCACTATAACAACACGCAATTTCCCATACACGGCAGATGGCGCCCACCCTCTTCAGAGAGTCTGCCTTACAAAGGCTGTGCCCGGCTAGTATTAGTCACTCGAAATTATTACCGATGAGGACACATTATGAAGAGATGGCATTATTAAAGTTCGCACAGCACGTTCTTGTGGACAGTTCAAAATTGCTATGGTACAGTTGTTGCTAAGCATCAACAGCGCTTTGGACGCAATGTTGGTGTGGTATTTATTATCCATGATCAACTGATCAGCCAATATATTCTACCCTAATGACTGAATAGACCAGTGTATCTGGCCGGCTTGAGGGACACACTGCCTGTACTACTGGAACATTTACGCCTAGCAGTTCACTGCACCATGTAGTTCGTGCAAGATCGGGCTCCAGGTCAGTTTAGTTTGGAGGTAAGTTCGACTTTGGACAACACTTTCTCACGATGGTGGATCGGGCGTTGAAGTCTACTGCATTAGCCTGCCTAGTCTCCTGGCCTTAATCCGCTGGAAACATGAAAAGTGTGGGGTACGCTACTCAGGTTAACATCAACTAACTGGAATAGCGTATCAATAACACCCGTGCAGATGTTAGTCAGGCTGCCCATGGATGACACTTTGAGCATCTCCTGTGATGCGGACAATGTATGTACGACCTGTAACTCAGTAACAACGCATTATACTGTAGGTCATATGTACATATGGACATTTTTTCTTGTTGCGATCCCGGGAATCACCGCCACCCACTCCCCCACCCCTACCCCGAGTTTGTTACGAATGCTTGTATAGTGTAAGTTTCCAGACAACAGTCTAGGTTTCCAATGAGCAGCTCTTATTCTACGTGGCTCTTCATATCATAATCATAGAAATATGACTTCCAGTGTTACGCGGATTCCGAACGGCCGTCATGTGCTTTTCCACTTCAAAAATCGCTCAAGCATTGGTTAGGATTAGAAATGGCTGCAATGCACAATGAACAATCCTACGATACGAGAGCTAAGAAGGTGAATAGTGATACGCAAGGAGAAAAGCGTAAAAGGGCTTGGACCAGGTAAAACAGTACACTGATTCTAGTTTGAACATGGATATGGTTTTGGGCTGGATGTCTACCTGGAATTACCGTAAGCAATTTTGCGTCGACAAATACCAACACCGTGACCAGGCGACCTGAGTACAAGTACATACATCTTTTGGATGGAAGAACGACACCATTTTGGTGGACGGAAGGGCATGTTTTTAAAGATATGGATACTGGACGTTTTAGGACTATAAAGAGAGGCTGTAAAGACAGTAATGGCGAATACTTTTAACGGGTAAACATTAACTAAAATTCTGAACACTTCGGAAGGAACAGAAAATTAATTTTACCGTTGATGCTTTCACGGACCGTACTTATAGACATGAAAAGGTGAAATTTCATCTTAACTATTTACTGGACACAAAATCATGCGCCCTGCACCAAATTCAGGTCTTATTTATTTTCTCGTAATGACACGGTTATTTCTTCTTTGCAGAAGGACTGTGGCTTCATGATACCGTCTACAAACAGCGGTCTTTCAAAGACTAGTTTGGATGGAAAAATAGCTGCTACTTCAGGAAATCCGACTGGAACTGTAGTTCGACTCCCCCCCATGGACCACACATTCTTTCGTCTTCTAACCCTGACAACATATCCATGATCCGATATTTCTCTGTGCAGTTGAGAAAATAGTAAAATTTTTATTTATTACAGTTGATGTTGTGAAAGTTGGTGGTAGGAAAATAGAATGTATTCGATTTGCTGATGACATGGTACTACTGGGAGAGAGTGGACGAGCTTTGATGGCGATGCTAACAGATCTAAATGCTGTGTGTGAAGAATTTCGAATGAAAATTAATAAGGAAAAGAGAAACTGTATGGTGATAAGCACAAGAAAAGTGAAAACAAGCAGAAAGTTAGGGCAGGAAATAACAGAACAGGTGGATGCTTTCAAATACTTGGGAAGTGTAATAACATAGGACATGAGGTACAGTCGAGAGATGAAAACTCGTATTGCGGTTGCGAAGGAAGCATTTAATAAGAGTAGAATTTTTTGTGGGGGCATTGATAGAGACTTGAGGAAGCGATTTGTGAAGTGCTTTGTACGGAGCGTGGCAATCTATGGAGCTGAGACTTGGACATTGAGAAAAGAGGACGAAAAAAAAAGACTGGAATCATCTGAGTTGTGGATTTGGAGGAGAATGTAAAGTACACAATGGATAGAGAAGTAAAGAATGAAGAAGTCTTGAGAAGAGTTGGGGAAGAGAGAAATATATTAAAAGTAATCAAGAAGAGAAAGCACAGCTGGATTGGTCATTGGATGAGGAGAGATTGCTTGCTTGTAGATGCTATAGAAGGGACAGTGAATGGAAAAGACAAAGAGGACGGAGAAGATATCAGATGCTGGACAGAATCTGGATAGAATATAAGTATGAGGAAACAAAGAAGGTGGCAAGAGACAGGATTGCGTGGAGAACTGCCATGTTAAGACCTGTCATATGGCACTGATGATGATGATGATGATGATGATGATGATGTTGATGATGATGATGATGATGATGGTGTTTTCACTCTGGCATCATAGTCTCAAACAACGATACGATCCAACTCGGTTCGGGTATTCTTTAAAACGATCATTCGCAGCTCGTACTCGTGCCGCGATTGTATCGTGACTACTACTGTATCACTGATGTAACCTTCGACGATCTGAACAACTGCGTAAGACATGCTGTGGTTAAGCGTGTATTTCATAAAATATTCAATATCTCTGCTACTACTGCCGGAATTTCTTATATTCTCTGTGTAATAACAGAACAAGATTCTTCTTCTTCTTCTTCTACCGCTTTTTCCACCCCTGTGGGGTCGCGGGTACGAACTGTGTACCACATGTGGATGTGGCCCTGTTTATGGTCGAATGCCATTCCTGACGCCAACCCTAAGTGGAGGGATGTAACCGCTGTTGCGTGTTTCTGTGGTAGTTGGTAGTGTGATGTGTTGTCTGAATATGCGACAATCACAAATACCTAGTTCTCGAGCCAGAAGAATTAATCAGAGACGATTAAAATCTCCGGCCTGGCCGAGAATCGAACCCGGGACCCTCTATACCAAAGACCTCAACGCTGACCGTTCAGCCAAAGAACCGGACAATAACAGAACAAGAATGTATATTTCAAAATCATTTGCACTTTTGCATTTATTTTCGTCACCTATAACTTTTAGGCTCTGCCTGGCCGAGTCGGTAAAGCGTGCTGCGTTCTATTCCCCGTCAGGATGTCTAAAAATTTAAGAAATACGATTAAGAATTTACGTCGGTAGTTCCCTTCCCTGTCCTTTCACTATTGTTATTTCGTCTCGGTTTTTTCCAAATTCGTACGTTCCTCGGCGCCAAATGTCTCATTTAAGGCTTGTGTCTATATCATACACCTGTCAAGTTCATATGTTACGTACACACGTTATGTGAACAGCTTAGTCTGATAGTTCGGTCAGCTTCCGCTTCGAACGCGAGCGTTCTTGCCACGTCCTGGGAGCCATCTGGTGGCGACTGAACGTACCATTTTCCACTTCTATTATAACGCCTAAATTTTAAAGAGACATTGTTTAAGAAGCCTTTCTCGTGGACAGTCGAGATTTCTTCTGAGGACGCAGAGCACAGTTCTCTGCAAAACGTAAAGAATTTTCTTATTTTCTTGACACGGCATAAGCCCAAAAGCCTATACAGTATCGTGTCTATAAGTACGGCCTGTGAAAGCATCAATGGCAACGATTTTCTCTTCAGAAGGTGCACGTGACCCTGGGGTTTACACAGCCTGCACCAAAAACGAGTACCAGATTAATTCCTCGGGGTAAAGGCGGTCTGGCGTAGCGTTAACCACACTGTCTCACTCAGGTTAAGGAGTGAAAATGTAAGCCTTTACCTTCCACTCCTCCAAGGGTCTTCGTGAACTGCACGGAGATGACTTTACTTTGCTTTTAACGTAGACTTGCATTCCTCGACAACGGGTATATGGAAAGAAAAACTCCTTTTTTGCTAGTGGTTTTACGTCGCACCGACGCAGATAGATGTTATAGCGACGATGGGATAGGAATGGACTAGGACTGGGAAGGAAGTACCCGTGGCTTTAATTAAGATACAGCCCAAGCATTTGCCTGGTGTGAAAAAGGGAAAAGCCAGGCTGAGTGGCTCAGACGGTTAAGGCGCTGGCCTTCTGGCTCCAACTCGGCACGTTCGATCCTGGCTCAGTCCGGTGGTATTTGAAAGTGCTCAAATACGTCAGTCTCGTGTCGGTAGATTTACTGGCACGTAAAAGAACTCCTGCGGGACTAAATTCCGGCACCTCGGCGTCTCCAAAAACCGTAAAAGAGTAGTTAGTGGGACGTAAAACAAATAACATTATTAAAAAGGGAAAACATGGAAAAGCATCTTCAGGGTTGCCGATAGTGGGGTTCGAACCCACTATCACCCGAATGCAAGCTCACAGCTGCGCGCTTCTAACCGCACGGGCAACTTGCTCGGCAAGGAAGAAAAACAAGCACTTTAAGACGCTTTTTTAGTGTTTGGGTAGAATGCGTATATCGCCGATAGTATTTAACGTCCCATTATGTTCAATGTCTCAATTGACAGATACAAGAGGAGGCTACATTTCGCAAGTAAATTAAAAAAAATCTGAAATGTAGATTTTATGAAATAGCGCATCAAAGTAGGACACAACTTGTGCTAAATATGTGACGTCACATGCATATTCTGTTGTAAGATGACGCTGTGGTGACTCGTACGCTCATTTGGGCGTTAGCTGTCGTGAATACATCGGGTTTAGTTTCTATTAAGTCTACGAAACCCTCAAAACACTACGGCCTTTACAATAGTGACAGGCCACCGCCATTTTTATTCTATATCCTCTCCCCTGAGGTCCGACACGTTCCCTGAGTGGTCAGCGTACTGGCCTTCTGTTTAGAGGGTCCCGGGTTCGATTCCCGGCCTGGTCGGGGATTTTAATACCTTCTGATTAATACTTCTGGCTCGGGGATTGGGTGTATATGTCAGTCACAACACTCTCCCCGTCATATTCAGACAACATACCACACTAACAACCACCACAGAAACACGCAATAGTGATTACATCCCACCATATAGGGTTGCGTCGGGAAGAGCATCCGGCCGTAAAACAGGGCCAAATCCACATGTGCGTCGCAGCTCGCACCCGCGTCCCCACAGGTGTGGGAAAAACGGTACGAAATGAAGAAAAAGAAGACGAGAAGATATTTTCCCGTGAGGTGGAAAATTAGCATCAGACCAAGAAAATGCATAGCAGATAGGTCCAAGTGAAAGACCACCTCATGCGAGCTGCAGTTGGTACGGTAGGCTGCGCCACCAACAACCTTGAAGTTGACAGATATCGATCAAGTAGCAGATGAAGCAATGGTGGTAATACGGCATGAATGTAGATACATCTGTGACCAAATAGCGCATTCGCTCGTGCACGATGCCGCTCCTTGACCCAATGGCTCGATTCAGTAGTAGCAGACAATCACAAGGAAGAAGACAAGATGAATATTTAGCTAAGCTGGTGATAAACATTGGTTGCACTGAGAAGATGCAAGGAGGAATCCCTTTAAAGGCTGTGGTTGCCTTTCACCTGTTAAATAAACAGTAAGTTAACACGGCCTGATTTTCTCCTATTTGCAGTTGTACCTAGGTGATAAATAAATGTGTTCACTGTACAGCCACGGAACCATTACCGGAGTGCTACAATGACAGTTCCCTGGATAATCTAGTGATGTCACTAGATGAAAGTTATTAACCACTCAGTGAAATAAAATAGTAATTTACGTTACAAGATACAAAAATGAGGTTTTACCTGTGAGTTGATATTATTTGAATGTTGAATGTAGAAGATGAACGCACGTTCAGTAAATAATATTAAGATGAACATATTCTTAGGGCGGGCGCATACAAGCGATTCTTGATATCTCAATAACTTAGTCGTGCCATTCACGTTCCACGATTTCATTACATCTAAATTGTGTAGTCGTTGATGTACGCATACATATGGCAGTCGAGGAGCAGTCATCGTACAATGAATAACAAAAAAAATGCTCTCGCGCGTGCCCTACTGTATCTTGATCTTTAAAAAAGAGAGAATTACCTATTTATCCATTATTCAGTACCAGATTATCGAGAGGAAAATTTCACACATTGCAACGGTACCCCACCGGGCGAGTTGGTCGTGCGGTTAGGAGCGCGCAGCTGTGATCTCGCATCCTGGAGATAGTGGGTTCGAACCCCACTGTCGGCAGTCCTGAATATGGTTTTCCGTGGTTACCCATTTTCACACCAGGCAAATGCTGGGGCTGTGCCTTAATTAAGGCCACGGCCGCTTCCTTCCCATTCCTAGCCTTTTCCTATCCCATCGTCGCCATAAGACCTATCTGTGTCGGTGCGACGTAAAGCAACTAGCAACAGTACCCAGAAATTTTTTCATATACTGTCGAATGAGATCAAGTAGTTACGATGAGCCTGTCACATTAATTGGTCCACATTTCCGTCAGGACACTGAATGGAAGTCTATTTACCGACAGGAGAAACTGAGTGTTGCATTAAGATAATTAAAACACATTATGATATTTAACGAACCGGGCAAGTTGGCCGTGTGTTTACGGGCGCACAGCTGTGAGCTGGCTTCCAGGAGATAGTGAGTTCGAACCACAGCCCTGCGGATGGTTTTCCATGGTTCCCCGTTTTCACACCAGGCAAATGCTGTGGCTGTACATTAATTAAGGCTACGGCCGCTTCCTTCCCACTCCCAGGACTTTTCTCTCCCATCGTCGCCTTAAAGCCTATCTGTGTCGGTATCGGTGCGACGTAAGGCAAATTGAAAAATAAAAACTCCTTTAGAGATGTCAAATGAAGAGCAGGCCTCTTCTCCACAGCTTCAGTGAAGTTTTCAGTATCCTTCGTTATAGAAAAGAAAGTTAGGAAATTTGTTTCGAAGGGTTATAGGGAGGCACATTCAGGAAAACGGGCTGGTCTAGGGAGCGGTGATAAGGGTTCAGGGATCTGGAAGTTAATCTTAATTATACACTAGTGTCCAAAAGTTAAGCATAATCATTAAACGAGGCCATGCCGCCTGATAGGAATGTCAGACGGATTGCTGAACAAACGGAAGCTGACTCACACACCGTATGTCACACAACTTGACCAAAAAAACAGTGTCAGAAAGGTTCTGATAGCTAAGGTTCACCGTTGACAACAACTAATAAAACTTGGCAATGTCTTCCACAACAAAATATGCTGTTAATAGGGTGTATGGTTACCCCTAACGGCCACACATGCTTCGCAGCGACGTGGCATGTTCTCTATCAGATGGTCCAAGAGCTCTTGTGGCAGTCGATCCCATTCCTCCGAGAGGACAATGCAAGGTCTTGGAGGGTCCTCAGTGGAAGCTTACGGGGTAGAATTCGCCTCCCCAATGCATCCCAGGCACGTCCTATAGGATTCAGATCCGCAGACCTCGCTGGCGAGTCCATGCGACGAATGTCTTCCCCAGCCAGAAATTCATCCACCAGAACAGCGCGGTGCGGTCGGGCATTACCGTCCATTAAGAGGAAGTCTGGACCAACCGCACCTCTGAAGAATCGAACATGTGATCTCAGTAGCTCATCCCTGTATCTTCGAGCGTTAACAGTGTTCCTCGGACCACCCATGAAGATGTACAGGTCCGCACGGCCATTCAATATGATGCTGCCGCACACCATGACGCCACCACCACCATACTGGTCCCGTTCCACGATGGTCCTGTGGTTGTATCGGCTACCCGTTTCTCTCCAGATTAATGTGCGACGGGAATCGTTCGGCAAACTGAAGAGGGATTCATTTGTGAAGAGCACATTCCTCCATTCATGGTCCAGTAACGATGCTGATGGCTCCACAGTAAACGGGCGTCTCTGTGCTGGAGTGAGCGGGACGCACACCGCTGGGCGTCGGGCAAACAGTTCTGCTGTTGTGAGCCCCCGGTACACAGTTTGCCGGTAAACGGCAACCCCTGAGACGGCTTCTAGCTCCACCGACAATTGTCTTGCAGATGCACTCCGATTTCGTCGTGTGGTTAAGGCCAGATATCGGTCCTGCTGTGGGGCGGTTACCCTTGGTCGATCTGGTACTGGCCTACGACTAACATCTCCTGTGTCTCGAAATCGTCTCCAAAGCCTGAAAATGATACTTTGTGGCAAACACGACTGAGGGAATATGGGTCCCAGGCACTGGCTGTGTTTACCTTGGGATTACGCCGCTAGTCAAAGCAGTGAACACTCTTTTCCTATACAGGGCGAACACGGGTTGGTAGGTGCATATGCCGTGCGATTTGCGGTCTATCTCCTGTTGCCCTGCTTACTCGTAACTTATGCTTAACTTTTGGACACTAGTGTAGATCATCTACTATATACACAGATATTCCTGTTGTGTCGATTGTATGCGCACGCTGATGAAAAGCGCTGCGACATGAAAGTTGTTCGACTGAATAATCATATATCCTCCTCGACTGGTTTATGACTGTTATGTTGATCTGCAGTCGTGTTGTTTGTAGGCGCACTCCGAATTCAGGCTATGGACTTATGAGATACGACTAAGCTGTCGAACAATTAAATATCGCATATATGCGCCCGCCCTTAGGGCCCAACCATAAAGGATCATTATCATACAGGAATCATTATTTTCTATTCAGTAAGGAGGAAGTTCTAAATGTAAGAATCTTCCACAAATTGTCTTAGATGAATCGTGGGAAGCAATGGAGAAACTAATCTCTAGTAAATCAGAAATAAGATGTAAACAAAAATGTTGTTCTTGGTAAACAACGAACAACGTTAAACACTTGAACGAAGATGTTACTTGGTACGTCTATATCCAGTTATGTATAACAATTTTTTAAATGCAAAACTGTATAATCACTACCTATTTTCTTCATTGTGGTCGCAATATTCAATGGTTAAGTTAATGTTCCTGGTCTATAATATGTTATTTTGTACATACAATGTACATCAAAGTTGCCTTGTCAACAACCAGCGGAGATTGTTATCAGTGGAATACTGTGTAGAAGGGATACTGACTGGAAGGAGATTGGGGATTTAAATGAGACTATGGAGGGGGTATGTGGGAAACTGGGAGTGAGATTCCTAGATTTCTAGGAGATAGGGATCAGCGCTCCGATGGCCTTTACTTAAACCGCAGTGATACGTACAAGTTAGGATTTTTTTCCGAAGGGTTATATAGGTATATTCAGGGAAACGGGGTGGTCTGGCGAGCGGTGGTAAGGGTTCAGGAATTTGGAAGTCAAGTAGGGATGACATAAACATGTTAGTGTTGAACTGGAGAAGTATTGTAAAGAAAGGAATATAATTAATAGATATATACTGTACTTAACAGATATAGAAATAGGAGTTGAATCATGGCTGAGAAATGATACAATGGATACAGAAATTTTCTCACGGAACTGAAGTGTGCATCGTAGAGATAGGAAAGGAATGGTAGGAGGGGGAGTATTTATTCTGGTGAAAGAAGAATTTATAAGCTACGAAAAAGTTAAAGATGACGAACATGAAATTCTAGGTGCAAGGTTGACTTCTGAAGATAATAGGCAACTTCATTTCTTTGGAGTTTACAGACCGGGAAAGGGTAGCGCTGACGCTGATTCAGAATTATTTGGTGTGAAACGACATGGAAAGGAATTTGATTTTAGCGGAATATCTCAATTTACCAAACGTCAGTTGGGAAGGTAATGCGAACGACAGGAAGCATGACCAACAAAAGGCAATTATGTTAATATTGGAAAGACAGCTGATTAAGAAAATGACGGAACCAACTATAGGGAAGAATACTCGGGACGTGGTGCTGGTAAAACCAGATGAGCTCTATAAAGAAACCCAAGTAATAGATGGTATTAGTGATCACGAAGATGTTTTTGTCGTAGTTAAAAATAAGTGTTATAGAAAGGAAGGTCTGAAAAGTTGGACTATTAGACAACACCATATAGCGGATGAAGCAGTAAAGTAACTATTATCGGTGTAAAACGGTAAATAAATAATAAAGAGACTCTGGAATCGATTTAAAGCAATTGTTGAGGAATGTGAAAACAGGTCTGCGCCTTTAAAGGTAGTAAGGAATGGTAAAGACCTACTTCATTATAACAGAGATGTAAAGAGACTAAGAAGGAGGTGCAGACTGGAAAGAAATAGAGTTAGATTATGGTTGTGGACGTAAGGAGAAATTGAAGGAACTTACTAGGAAATAGAATCTAGCAAAGAAGTCAGCTAAGGATAACATGATGGCAAGCATAATTGGCACGCATACAAATTTTAATGAAAGAAGGTTATGTATAGATACTTTACGGTAGAAACAGGTTTCAAGAAGGACATTCCAGGAATCATAAATGAACAAGGGGAGTGTGTATGCGAGGATGTTCAAATGCAGAAGCATTCAATCAGCAGTATGTACAGATTGTTGGTTACAAGGATAATGTCCAGACAGAGGAGGTGACTAACGCTAAAGAAGTATTAAAATTTACCTATGATAATAATGATATTTACAATAAGATACAAAAGTTGAAGATTATAAAAGAGGCTGGAATTGATAAGATTTCTGGGGATATACTAAAGGCAATGGGTTCGGATACCATATCTGAAGTACCGTACTTATCTGATTATTGTTTGCATGAAGGAGCTGTACCAAATGAATGGCGAGTTGCTCTAGTAGCCCCTGTGTATAAAGGAAAGGATGATAGACATAAAGCTGAAAATTACAGGCAAGTCAGTTTGACATACATTGCATGCAATCTTTGGGAAAGCATTCTTTCTGATTATATTAAACTTGTTTGCGAAATTAATAACTGGTTCTATAGAAGGCAGTTCGGGTTTAGGAAAGGTTATTCCAACTTGTAGGATTCCAGCAAGATATAGCAGATATCTTGGATTTAGGAGGTCAAATAGATTGTATCGCGATTAACAGGGTGGATCGTGGGAGACTACTAGCTAAAATGAGCACAATAGGACTAGACAAGGAGTGACTGAATGGGTGGCTAGATTTCTAGAAAATAGATCTCAGAGAATAAGCGTAGGCGAAGCATTATCTCACTCTGTAATAATTAATAGAAGAATTCCTCAAGGCAGTACTATTGGTCCTTTATGTTTTCTTATATAAAATGATATGAGTAAAGAAGTAGAATCAGAGATAAGGCTTTTCTCGGATTATGTTATTGTGTATAGAGTAATAAGTATCGGTAAGTTACAAGATTGCGAGCAACTGCAAAATCACGTCGATAATGTTGTGAGATGGACGGTGGGCAATGGTATGATGATAAACGGGGTTAAAAGTCAGGTCGTGAGTTTCACAAATAGGAAAAGTCCTCTCAGTTTTAATTACTGCGTTAATGGGGTGAAAGTTGCTTATGGGAATCATTGTAAGTACCTAGGTGTTAATATAAATATCTTCATTGGGAAAATCACATAAACAATATTTTAAATAAAGGGTACAGATCTAAGCACATGGTTGTGAGGGTGTTTAGGGGTTGTAGTAAGGATGTAAAGTAGAGGGCATACAAGTCTCTGGTAAAACTCCAAATAGAGTATAATTCCAGTGTATGGGACCCTCACCAGGATTACTTGATTCAAGAACTGGAAAAAAATCCTAAGAAAATAAGCTCGATTTGTTCTGGGTGATTTCCGACAAAAGAGTACGTTGCAAAAAATATTGCAAAGTTTGGGCTGGGAAGACTTGGAAATGAGGAGACGAGCTGCTCGACTAAGTGAAGCACCATCTATTGCAAAATGTACGTACTAACTCGCGCCTCGTTCATTTGAACGACTTCGTTCATTGAACGAAGTGCCGCGAGAGCTGTTTCTATGAAGACAGCACAAATGAACTACCTCGTTCATTTGAGCGACAAAATAAGCTCGCACATAAATGGCCAATGGCGTACTGTGTTAATGATCACGTGACAGCACATCTCTCACACTTCTCAACTGGGGGAGGAGTTATACAAAATTAGAGAAGTTATCTATCTCTCCGTCTTTGGTAGACACCATTTCTTCACTTAGGCAGACTGGCGGCGGCATTGTGCAGCTGTTTTCTGTTCGTGCTCACAATAAACTAACTCGTTCATTTGAACGAAGTGCCGCGAGGGTTGTTTCTATGACATCACCTCATGAAATATCTCGTTCATTTGAACTAGTTCATTTGAAAGACTGAAGGCTATGAACGGTATCTAATGAACTAGTTCAAGCAAATGAACTAACTGAACCCATCCCTAGCTGTAGATTTTGTTGAAATCTTCACTCGTGACCCTGAGCTGGAACCCTTACGAGATGCTGCGCACCACGCCAGTGTGCTCTGGGACTCACAAAGGCAGGGGTGCTACTCCCTGGACAGGGCTGCCTCCGAAGAGGGTCCCTACCTGCTACCTGTAAGCTTGTCGATCGGGAAATATGTAGTGTTCCGCTCCAGTGTTGTAGTGGGCTCATCAGTTGGAATACTACACTCTCCAAGTGACAGTACTCTAGTGGAGAAATGTACCTCCATTTATTATATATACCTCACTTGGTTTTCACAGTCAAAATCGAAGTAGGTAGCCATAAGTTAATTTTCGTCTGTTATGTTTTCAGTCTAAAGGCTAGTTGGAACCTTAAAAGAAAAAGCACCACTAGGTTTTATGGTTCTAGGGAAACCGTTAAAACGGTTGGCAGTGTCATAATGAGGCATGATGATGAGTGTGGTAACTAATCACTGCTTTTCTCTTCAAGCCAGAAAATGCTATTGCAGCATAAACGTGCTTTTCGAGTAACATCTTTCATAACATCCAGACGCACAATTGGGCTCCGAATATTATTACTCATCACCACCCATACATGGGTAGCAAACATATCGTCACAGCCATAAGCTGCATTTTACTCTGGTTTTTAACTAGAGATAGCTGCAAAAATACTGCATACCTCAAGAAATAACAACAGGTGAAATTTAATTTCACTAATTGCGAATATCAAATCAACAAAAATCAGAAAGAGAATTTATTTTTTTATTATGAAAACTAAGGGCAGGGATATATAGCAACTGGAGGTACATATCGCCCCTTGTGGACTGTCAACATATTGTTCATCAAAGGAAGATATCTGCTGTATTTCAAAAGTGTACTAACCAGCGTTTTGGAGAGATATGGCATTCAAGTTTCTCCTTTGTCTTTGAAATGAGCTATACTGAATGTTTTCCATTTTCGTTGATATGATATTCACAATCGGTAATATTGGCTCCTTAGCTGAAAAATCAATTTTTGATTACATCAGAACTGTGCCTTAACAGCAAAGAAAGCTGACAACGTACAGAAGTTGCCATTGAGACTTGGCTAAAACTCTGTGGGCAGGGGTGGCAGAATACTTGCGGAGCATCCCCTGCTTCTCCGAAAAAGCGACTGGAATGGGAACCTCAAAGAGTTCTCAACTTGAGGGTGTAGGTTGGTGACCACAGAGTCCCTATCTAGTACGATATTGCTTCCATTTGCTTGTGCCAACTTCCTCACTTTTATCTTTCTTGTCCGATCTCCCTGGCCAATTCTTTGCTCTCTTACACCCCGCAGGTGCTAGGGAGTTTTCATTTTCGCGCCCTTCCCTTTAATTTGCCGATACCCACATTCTTCGAAGAGTTGGATCTCTTCAGTGTTCCTTTTTACTAGTAAATGGTTACCCAATTATACTTCCACAGAGTGTCCGGCTCCATGGCTAAATGGTTAGCGTGCTGGCCTTTGGTTACAGGGGTCCCGGGTTCGATTACCAGCAGGGTCGGGAATTTTAACCATCATTGGTTAATTTCGCTGGCATGGGGCTGGGTGTATGTGTGGTCTTCAACATCATTTCATCCTCATCACAACGCGCAGGTCGCCTACGGGAGTCAAATCTAAAGACCTGCATCTGGCGAGCCGAACTTGTCCTTGGACACTCCCGGCACTAAAAGCCATACGCCATTTCTTTTTTTTTTTACTTCCACAGAGCGAGTTGTCCACGTGGTTAGCGTCACGTTGGTGTGAGATTGAATTTAGGAGATGATGGGTTCGAATCCCACCTTCGGCAGCGGTGAATATGGTTTTCCGTGTTTCCCATTTTCACACCAGGAAAATACTGGGCCTGTGCCTTAATTAAGGCCGCCACTTTCTCAATCGTAGCCCCTTTACATCCTTGCTGCGTGAAACTTCGATATATTAGTGCGACGTTAAACCACTAGCAAAAAAGAAGTTGTACTTCCTCTCAAAAACGTAATCACCACATCCACCAGTCTTGGCTAAATTAAATTGCATGTCCGGCTCTATGGCTGAGTAGTCAGCAACAGCCTTCTTTTTCTCCGGGCCCCAGGTTCGATTTCCAGATGGCTCAAGGGATTTTAATATTTAACGGTAAATTGCCTTAGTTTGGGGACTGATAGTTCGTGCTGTCCCCATCATTCCTGCAACGGATACACCACACACACACTACTAACCTCCACCGCACAAACACGCAGTTTGCTATACACGGCAGACGCCGCCCACTTCCATTAGAGGTTCTAGTTTTACCTTGCAAGGGCTGCACTAGGCTAGCAATAGCCAGACGCAATTATTATCAGGAGTACAGACTCGAGTCGGAGACGGATGTGGTCTTAATATGGCTGACTGGTATTCACATAAATTGGTCCTTTGTTGTATACCTTGAACGATGATGCGATCGTGTACGGTGTTGACCTGTTACGAACGAGGATGTCTGAAGACGCACCAAGGACATCTTGCAACAGTACCATATTGGGTCTAACGGGACCATGCCATTAGGCAGTTGTTCCACCGGGCGGCCTCAGTAAAGTATCGCAAAAGAAGTTCCCAGCTCGTCTTGCACTAACAGTGCATATGAATTGCGTGTTCTGCAAAACAGCTGGCGGTTTGCAGAGATGGACCCTCTTAATGTCATGCACATCACTTACCGAGCGACAGTATTCCATAAGACACAAAGAAGGCTCATCAAACATAATAACAGTAGTGATTATTTTATGATAATAAAACTGAGCAAGTCAGTATGATGGGTGTGGCGTTGCATTCAGTAGATAGTATGTATGAATTAGTGATCTCCAGAGAAAAGTAATATGTCATTACTGATGATTCCTGACATTGCTGCCGTTCTCCATTCGAAACCTCAACAAATTTACTTATATCATAATTATCTACGGACATTTCACTATGTATACATTAATTTTGATTTATATCACTATTCTCACAGCGAGATAAGAGCTAAACCAACTGAAACAAAAAAATTGAATTTGGCCACATATGGACTTAAGTCACTCATCTCTGGGACTTACGAATTTATATTTGGGCTCACAGACAAATTCAAAGGCTTTACCTTGATTTATTATGGCCACGGCTGCCATGTTTTCAATTCTGACCTATCTCATCGTGGCGTTGTAGAAAGCCTACATGTGGTAGATTATCGTTAAGCGAAGCTGAGCAAACAAGGCTGTAGATATACGCGATTGTTGATATCTTGATCATAACCACGGGACCTCTAGTTTTACGTGCAATCCGAACGACAGGGAGGTGACTTTTTATTTTAAAAATTCCACATGCACTTAGCGGGATCGATCCGTGACCACCTTGATGAGAAGCCAGTGACGATGTCATTCAGCTATAACGCTTCACTGGCCGTTGTTAAACCGGTAGCAAATACAAACTACCCATAGTTGACAGGAAGTAATAAATCTCGATGTATTCAAAACGTTCGGATATTGACTATAACATGCATTCAGTTAGGACTAGGCTATTCGACAGTTTAACAGACAGTGGAATTGTTTAGACGAACAAGAGTCTGAACATACGACCAAGCGAATTGGCCTTGCGGTTATGGGCGCGTATCTGTGAGCTTGAATTCGGGAGATAGTGGGTTCGATCCCCATTGTCGGCATTCCTGAAGTTGATTTTTCGCGGCTTCCCATTTTCACACCAGACAAATGCTGGGGCTATACCTCAATTAAGGCCACAGCCGCTTCCTTCCAACACCTAGGCCTTTCCTATCCCATCGTCGCCATAAGAACTATCTGCGTCGGTGCGACGTAAAGCCAATAGCAAATAAAAAAGTGTGTCGGTGTGACGTAAAATTGCCTGTAAAAATGAACCATAAGAATTGGCACTAAAAATACACACGAAATACAACTACGTAATCGTTTATTCACACAACCGCTGGAGCTGTCTTGTTTCATGCTCCGGTAAACTAAGAATGCAGTAACCACTACTATTTACCTGACTTATCAATGTAAGATACTTTATTATACAACAGACTTACTTATTTCTTATAGTTTATTACACGTTTATCAGAGTGCGATCCCGCAATGGTGCCAGAAGAAATTGAAGAGCCCGGCGCAAGAACCAGACAGCTCCTAAATATAAAAATTTTCAGGAGAGACAAAAACTTCGTAAAACAATTATATGTTGAAAAAGTAAGGGTTATCTACGTACACCAGCTAGAATAAGTATTGACATGCATATTGAAGTGGTAATGATGCGGGTTCTGTTACTGGACTCCTCTCAGTTTATTCAACACAACCACTGGAGCTGTCTTGTTTCATGCTCCGGTAAACTAAGTTTACTAAGGATAACGCAATAACCAGTGCTATTTACCTGAGTTATCAATGTAAGATACTTTATTATACAGCGTGCTTACTGTGAGAGTAAATATCGTTACATTGCAACAAGATTTATATACACCAAGGAATTGAGGTTCACAGGAAGTTTTGAAGCCAGTTGTGTAGTCCAAAAACATTGTTCGTGTTACGTCATGAACCCACTATCTCCCGAATGCAAGCTAATAACTATGCAGCCACTTGAGAAGATTATCTATCCTATTTCATAGTGTGTCGGTCTAATTTCGAAACACCCTGTAGATTGCAAATGCATGAGGTACGCAGTACTTCAGACCACAATATTGCACCTCCTTTTGACGAGGTAACAACAAAGAAATATTCTATTAGGTACTGGCAATCTCAGCGACGCATTAAACAGCCTTTCATGCACCGCTCCAAACACGTATTGAGTCTATAGCACTGATGATTTGACCAGAACAACCACGTCAACTGTAATATAACGTACTAGACAATTTCTTGTATGCTTTGTGGCACTCAACTGTAATATAAGGTACTAGATAATTGCTTGTATTCTTCATGGCACAAAAAGTGACCGTCAGAAAATTTCGAAGTTCGAGAGCACAAGCACGATCGAAAGGAAGAACCACATTGTGATTACATACATACATACATACATACATACATACATACATACATACATACATACACCTTTATTATAGATTGTTATGCTTCCCAGGGTTCAGTCTGCAAGCCTCTGTGAATTTAATAAACGCCAGTCCGGTAAAAGCTTCCCATTAATACCCGCTTCCATGTCTTCCTTATATTTACCCATCGCCTTCTCATAACCTTCAATTCTATTTCCAGCTCTTGAACTGAAATCGCCCATTAGCACTATGCTATCCTTATTGATCCTGCTTGGCTACTTAATACTTCTTTTTAATCTGTTTACCTCCAGGGTTGGTTCTTCCCTCGGACTCAGCAAGGGATCCCACCTCTACCGCCTCAAGGGCAGTGTCCTGGAGCGTAAGACATTGGGTCGGGGGATACAACAGGGGAGAATGACCAGTACCTTGCCCAGGCGGCCTCACGTGCTATGCTGAACAGAGGCCTTGATGGGGGATGGGATGATTGGAAGGGATGGGCTAGAAAGCGGGAAGGAAGCAACCGTGGCCTTGAGTTAGGTACCATCCGGCCATTGGCCTGGAGGAGAAGTGGGAAACCACGGAAAACCACTTCCAGGATGGTTGAGGTGGGAATCGAACCCACCTCGACTCACTTGACCTCCCGAGGCTGAGTGTACCCGGTTCCAGCCCTTGTACTAGTTTTCAAATTTCGTGTCAGAGGCGGGAATCGAACCCGAGCCTCCGGGGGTGGCAGCTAATCACACTAACCACTACACCACAGAGGCGGATGGCTACTTAATACACGGACGTTTATCTACACTCTTCCATTAAAAGGGCCCTCTGTTATGCTTTCACTACTATTTTAAGTGATAACATTCGCTGCAAATTATTTTAACGCTCCATGTCAGTCTTGTTGCATGTCCGCCTCCGTAACGTAACGGTTAGCACTATTTACCTGCTGTCCTCGGGGGCTCGGGTTCGATTCCAGGTACTGCCAGAAATTTAAGAATGGCAGAATGGCTGGTATGTGGTTGAAATAGTGCATGCAGCTCACCTCCATTGGAGGTGTGCTTGAAGAGAGTTGTATCACCTCGGGTTGAGGACACAAGTTTATTCTGCTAGCTTAATAGAATTACGCACTTTATTGGTAAAATGCCTAGTCAATTTATATATTAAAGCAAGACAACAAATCGTCGCTTCCGGGACAAAACCTCCTATGTGAAATATTTTCGCTTAGAACTTTGGCCGGTAAGGTTCTGTCATCTAAGTGGCAATGAAAAAACCTACAACCTGTTTTCCAGTCATTGGCCGGGTCAGGGATGTAATGAATGAAACATATATAGGCTATTATTACAATGGGGTCGCCACTCCCAAGGTGATTTATTAATGAGTGATAAATGCCATGAAATGATAATGGAGAGTGTTGCTGGAATGAAAGATGACAGGGAAAACCGGAGTACCCGGAGAAAAACCTGTCCCGTCTCCGCTTTGTCCAGCACAAATCTCACATGGAGCCACCGGGATTTGAACCACGGTATCCAGCGGTGAGAGGCCGACGCGCTGTCGTCTGAACCACGGAGGCTTCTAAGGGGCAATATTGTGTGAATATAGTCAAGGCATTCTCGGTCTTCACAATGTATGTGCTGCGGGTCAGTATATCTCCAAAAATATTATCACATATGAGGTTTTGTCCCGGCAACGACGAAATATCAAGTGGACAACTGGCAGTTACAGAGCTTAGTCTATGCAGATGACATTGCCTTAACTAACAGCAATCCCCAGGATCCACAGGAGGCAGTAACCGAGTGGGCAAGTACACTTGAAGAATGTACGTAGAGGAAAGTAATGAAGGTCGGAGCAAGGAAGAAGATATCAACATCAACTGCAAAGGAGAACAAACGGTGCAAGTCATTTCTTACAACTGTATGGGCACAGTCATTTCTGAAGATGCTAAGATCGAACGTGAAATCAATAACAGAGTTCAGAAAGCCAATTGCATCTATTACGGGCTGAGTTAGAAATAAGTCAACAAGAAAAGTGTCAGAGAAGGCCAAACTTCAGATCTATAAGACTTGTGTTCCTGTCCTCTTTATGACATGACAGCAGAGTAGGAATCTCAGAAATGAAATACCTAATACGTCGAGATATCAACAATACTAGGACAGTAGAATACGGAACAAAGCTGTAAGAGAAGAGCGAGGGTGATATCTGTAGAGAATGGCATTGACAGTAAGTCACTCAGATGGTCACCTAGTCCGTATGGATGCTGAAAGGATATGTAAGCAAGTGCTTGAGGAAACCAAAAGAAAGGCATACCCTCGTACGGATTCGGATCAGATGATCAGTCAAACTGCGAGGTAGCGAAAAAAAGACTCAAATAAAGTAAGGCAACTGGCATAGGACAGGAAAGAGTACCGAAGATGGTTGGAAGGGCCGACGCCGAGAGGAAGAAGAAGAAGAAGAAGAAATATTTATTACAAAAGGCTCTAGCATGATACGATTATTTGGTACAACGATCTGCCCAGTTTTTAACATGGAAAAGTAAAGTTGGCACTTTACCAATCTTCTTCTTTTTCTACCGCTTTTCTCACATCTGTGGGGTCGCGGGTGCGAACTGTGTCACACAAGTGGATTTGGCCTTGTTTTACGTCCGGATGCCCTTCCTGACGCCAACCCTATATGGAGGGATGTAATCACTACTGTGTGTTTCTGTGGTGGTTGGTAGTGTAGTGTGTTGCGTGAATATGAAGAGGAAAATTTTGGAAAAACACAAACAACGAGTCCCCGGGCCAAAAAAATTAATCAGAGGTGATTAAGATCCCCGTCGTGGTCAGAACTCGAACCCGGGACCCTCTGAACCAAAAGCCAACACGCTAACCATTTAGCCATGGAAAAGGAGTCACGTTACCAATAAATATACGTAATTCTATTATGCTAGAAGAGCGTCATACTCACATCCTTATGTTTCGAATTTCACTTGACTGGAATTCCCGTGTGCATGATCAAAATATAGCTATACATTCACAATAAAATGAAAAACTTGCTTTCTTTCTGCACACTCGTCTTCGTTTCCACTTCACCCCCCCCCCCCAAGCCTATCATGGATTAAGCAAAGATGTTGGATTCAAATTCCATCCGTTTTCTTTTTGTCTTATTCCTTGGGATGAATGTCCTTTAACTACCAGGTAAATGAAATTCTAATTTCACCCTTTCCTTCGAGGTAAATGCATAATGTCTGCCTACGTATGTCAGTTATCTTTAAGGAACTTTGGAGTCATCACTGGAACATCAGGCACCTGACATTAATATGGAATATGTTATGACCGCTGAAAAGATCGAAATGCATTTGTTTTGATCACAAATTTGATATTATTGTTGTAATACCTACGTAGTTCACAATTATTTCATACCGTTTTGTAGCTGTTTAATAAAATGCACTCTAACGACCCATCTCGACGCAAGGCCGCTTCGTTAAAAAAGACTTCCCTTTACTAAGAATTATGTCATAGAATTCTCTATTCTATCCCAGATTCGGAGGGAGTATCTGGCAATGTCCAAAAAAACCAAAACCAAAACCCCATGGTACTACAGCCCTTGAAGGACCTTGGCCTACCAAGCGACCGCTGCTCATCCCGAAGGCCTGCAGATTACGAGGTATCGTGTGGTCAGCACGACGAATCCTCTCGGCCGCTATGCTTGGCTTTCTAGACCGGGGCCGCTATCTCACCGTCATATAGCTCCTCAATTCTAATCATGTAGGCTGAGTGGACCTCGAACCAGCCCTCAGGTCCAGGTAAAAATCCCTGACCTGGCTAGGAATAGGACCCCGGGCCTACGGGTAAGAGGCAGGCTCGCTACCCCTGCACCACGGGGCAATGTCCAGACTGAAATAAAATATGGAGAAGGGGTATCTTATGAAATTAAACCTCACTTTTCTATGTTCGGTGGCATAGACTGATAAACTGCAATCATAACAATAAAAAAATGAGTGAAAAAGTAAGTGCCTGTGAATACCAGTAACAGTAGTCTAATTGGTTTCTCCTTACATACAAACGGAAAGAAATGGAAGAAAATATAATTATGTACACACTGGTACCATTAAACAAGAAGGACTAAGAATATTAATTATCTACTTTATTTCCCCTCCCCCGTTCTCGCCATATGGTGGGATCGCGGGTGAGATCTGCTTCGCTCACATGGAACTGGCCCAGTTTCACTGTTGGGTGTCCTTTCTGACGTCAACCCTATGTGGAGGGATATATCGGTTTCTATGGAAGTTGGTAGTCCGCTGAGCTATGTTTAAATGAACACATGCTTAAAGACATCCTCAATTTTTAGGGATAGCAAGAACCATTCATAACCTGGAACTTGAAATTTGGGGTTTCGTAATATTATACCTTAGTTCTTCATAATTATAGCCTAATATGGCAATGGTTTAGAAATACAAAATATGAAGAAGTTCCGAGTAGTGAGATATCATTCATCATCATCATCATCATCATCATCATCATCATCATCATCATCATCATCTTAGCGTATTCCCGCAGGTGTAGGGTCATCTAGGTTTACCTATTTATGTTCATCTCAAAATATAAATTTACATCTGGCATACGAATTGCCTACCTTGTCGTAGCACACACACACACACACACTCACACACACAGTGCGACGACGATTTCGTGTAGCGAGTACCTACAGAGTGACCATAGGTCTCATGTTGACAGTTGGAAGGTGAAAAGTTGCAAAATCTTTGGGAATTGGTGTAATGCATCAAGAATGAAGCTATCTATGAATGTAGAAACATTAAATATATCCAAAGCAAGCAAGCTTGTAGTTTTATAAAACACTTTTGATATCGTGACCATACCTATCAGACCTCCATTCGTGGAATCGATATGGCAGGGACGTGATTTTACATTTTAAAAACTTTACATGTATTGGCCGGGATTCAAATTGCATACAATTTCTCGAGAAGCTTTTTACTTTCTTTTTTTATGCTTTACGTCACACCGACACAGATATGTCTTATGGTGACTATGATATAGGAAAGGGCTAGGAATGAGATGGAAGTGACCTTGGTCTTATTTAAGGAACAGCCCCAGCATTTTTCTGGAGTGGACCTGGGAAACAATGGATAACCAGCTTCAGGACTGTTGACAGTGGAGTTCGAACCCACTATCTCCTGAATGCAAGGTGATAGCTACGTGGCAAACCGCACATCCACTTGTTGGGTTTCGCGGTAAACAAGTGACGATGCCAATCGGCTATCAGGCCTTTAGAAGAAGACGATTCATCGGATGTGTAAGCCCAGGTGAGAACCCATAATACGTTCTGTTACCCCTGGGAAGTAGAAGGGGATTCCAGTTAGTGTCAAACCTGACATAGCTCATACATCTTAATTTGGGCGTTATGCACTTAGCCGAGGCATTTCCGTATTTCCTTTTATCTCATATTACAACTTCAAAGTAATTTACGTCATGGAGTATGGGTTCAATGCAACAGAAACACCTACGAAGAATATTCATGAGTTTTTCAAATATATAAATACTAGATGTTTCCTTAACCACACTTACATCCTGTAATAAATACCTTCAAAACAATGTTGGTGATGGTGCTATTCTTGAGTCACTTGGAGTGAACAGTCCAGTGGAAACTGAGGGTTCAAACCTACCTGATAACCGGTCCAATAATCACAGACCTAACAAAATGAATTATGACAATTAAAACTAGCAGAGGAACCAACTCTCGAACTCATAAATGACATCCAGAGTTGACTACTGTAGATGATAGTAACATAATATAGGTTTACAATTATAATTTGTCAGATGAGAGTCCCCACAATCGTTCTGCTTGGTCTCGATTCCAATTTTACTATCTAATGACAATAACAGTCCAGACAATGCTGTATTATTCCAGAAATTTGACCTATCATTTTTAAGAATTTCACGTAATTCTTCCTGCAGGATTTATTTTTTGTCTTGACTTGCTATTAGTTTATTGATAGACTGATTCTTATTATACCGAATAACAGCTGTACTTCTTTCATATCTCCTTCTGTTAAAAAAAATATACATTACACTGTTGATTATTAAATTTCCACTGCGCAACTACAGTGAAGCGGATATGGGATCAGTGGATCGAGCGATTTGCAGGAAGCCAACATGCATCATCGAGCGTGAGGACCGACATGGGGTGCGCATGACGATTACGGACGGTACAGCCACATCAAACACCGTCGCTCGGGATATCACGTATGTGGTATGTCGATCTGTGACCGCACGCACGGTTCATCACCATTTGCAGCAAAGGGCCATCTTGACAAGGTACCCTCTGACTATTCACCATAAGCACCTGCAGCTACAATAGAACGAGCATGGAACGTCAGGCCCGGAGAATGGCATGCTGTTGTCTTGACCGAGCAATCCCGCTTCTGTTTGCAGAACCCCGATGATCGCACCCATGTCTGGCGGCAACATGGCCCGAATCTTGCATTATGCACCGTAAAGCTGGCAATGCTCCTGAAGTAATTGGTCAGGACCATCGGATTTCAGTCCCGCTCCCACCTAGTCCGCAGTGTAGGTACACTAATCAACAACCGTTACAACACGGTGTTGTTGGAGCCTGTCATTGTTCCCTGTTCGGGACCAGCCTGGGCCATATGTGGTGTACATTTCCGATGGTTCCTGGATGTTCTCCAGGTTACAATGTTTCCTTGATCTGTGCGTTCACCGGATCTCTGACCCACCGAAATCATGCGCTTCATGGCCAGAACGACTGGCCTGCCACAAGACACCCATGGCCATAGGGAGTGGACTTTGGACTGGCATCGAAGCTGCATGGCTGGAGATACCCCAGATGGACGTCACAAGTCTCTTCTCACAACACTGCGTCGTGTTGCAACGGTTACTGCCACCCATGGTGAGGCCACATAGAACTGATTTCCCCTTGTTCTGTAAGTCTTAATGAGCTGCAAGAGAAATCATGTCACCTTTGTATAATGCGATCAGGTTGTGATGGGTCACGCTCTTCATGAGGCTGTAATTTTATTGGTAAGCAGTTTAAATAAATGCATTGGTGTTCCTGAAGTGTTGACAGTAGATTTCCCAGTTGATACTTATTCACATCGGCAGACCAGACATGGGCCCAGTAGAGGAATCACAAGAGGTGGTTCATTCAGATTTGAATCGCTGTGGAACTCACCTGATGTAGTTGGTAGTTCGCTTGTCTACACGATGTTCCAAGTGGTGCTATCCTCAACCGCGAGCAACGAAAATAATATCTTGGAAGTTATTACTACGTGATGGAAGATTGTTATACTATCTAACAGCTACATAATGATTCGTCGTGGGCCCATTCAAGCCCAAGATACGCACAATGGATACAGAGAAGGAGTGAATGAATATGGGCCCTACTGAGCGAGTTTCTTGTGCTGTTCTGTTTACGTAATTGCTAATTTGCATTCAGGAGATGTAGATTCGAACACCACCGTCGACAGCCTTGAAGAGAGTTTCCCATTGATTCTCGTATTCACACCACGCAAATACTGGGGCAGTATCGTAATTAAGGCCTTGCCCACTTCGTTCGTTATCCCAGGTCTTTCATATTCTTACGTCGTCGAAGACTTCCGTTGTTTACCATGTTAAAAACTAGCAAAATAATATAGGCCTCGAGTATTCGGAGAAATAAGGATGATAATTTAGGAGAGAGAATGACCAAGGAAAGCATCGTAGAAGACACTCAAAGCCATGGGATGAGATTACCAACAATGTCGGAATGAAAGTTAACAAACACACATGTTGACCAAAGAACTCGAGCGTGAAGGACGGGACAGAGGAGCCTACAACAAATAAGTGAAAAGAATTCAAGGCCCTGCTCGATGCGCCAAGCACGCTCGCCAGCTTTGGGACTGCTGAGAGGGAGGGTGTACTAAGATACGCTACAAACAGGGCACATCAATGGCCATGAATTGGTGTTCACGCTCACATACACATGTCAGAAATTGAACGTTTGTGGTACTGTCTAGCAACATTATTGCAATATCTTATTTTTTCAGAAGACCCCAATGTTTAATCCATAACGTGAAGGTAATGAAATCCCTCGTTAGAAGAAGGGGTATTTTGACTAATAATAATAATAATAATAATAATAATAATAATAATAATAATCAGTCCTGAAAATGGTTTTTCATGGTTTCCCATTTTTTCTTCTTGCTAGTTGCTTTACGTCACACCGACACAGATAGGTCTTATGGCGATGATGGGACGGGAAAGGCCTAGGAGTGGGAAGGGGGCGGCCGTGGCCTTAATTAAGGTACAGCCCCAGCATTTGCCTGGTGTGAAAATGGGAAACCACGGAAAACCATTTTCAGGGCTGCCGACAGTGGGGTTCGAACGTACTGTCTCCCGAATACTGGATACTGGCCACACTTAAGCGACTGCAGCTATCGAGCTCGGTGGTTTCGCATTTTCACACTAGGCAAATGCTGAGGCTGTACCTTAATCAAGGTCACGGCCGATTCCTTCCCATTCCTAGGCCTTTCCTATCCCATCGTCGCCATAAGACCTATCTGTGTCGGTGCGACGTAAAGCAAATAATAATAATAACAATAATAATAATAATATTTACCTATGCATTTTTTTGCCATTTACTCACATTACATTGCAGTAATACTGCATGCTTTGAGTAATCGTATTACAAATGTAACTTAATTTTCTAATTACATGTGAGATATATTCTTTATTCGATGGCTGTTATGATGTACATAAGTAAAAATAATGTAATCAAAACTATACCCTTTTTCCACAGTTGTTCAAATAAAATTGAGTTCGTGAAACGTAAGAACTGTTTAAAATAACTTTTGAGTAAGTCACTTGTCATGACTCAGTACCTAAAATATCTTTAATTAGAACGCTCTCAAGTCATTCAAAATGAAATAAAAAATGGTCAACAGTTTGATCACTGGCATTACATGGACATATGGAACTATCTAAAAATTTTAAACGAAGAAAACAAACTCTTAATTTTCCATGACCCGTTACCATTGCGGTGAAATTTGCCATTAAATAAATATGTTGGGAAAGTATGACTATTACACTGGGGAAAAGATAATTTATTACTGATCCTATCCACTCTGTCATTTTCTTACGCACTTATCTCTCAATTCCTTAATTAAAACTCCTTTAGTAATTTTGCTGTAGCATTCACTAATTTCACTGTCGTATGTATGTATGTATGTATGTATGTATGTATGTATGTATGTATGTATGTATGTATGTATGTACTGTATGTATGTATGTATGTATGTATGTATCATGTATATATGTATGTTACGTTTGTATGTAAGTATGTTACGTATGTATGTATGTATGTATGTATGTATGTATGTATGTATGTATGTATGTATGTATGTATGTATGTATGTATGTATGTATGTATGTACACTGACTGACAGAGCAAATGCAACACCAAGAAGGAGTGATTCGAAAGGGATGAAAGTTGGGGAAAAAACAGAGACGGCACGGACGAATAATTGATGTTTATTTCAAACCGATATGCAGGTTACACAATGCGCACGGCATCGACTCAGTAGGATGTAGGACCACCGCGAGCGGCGATGCACGCAGAAACACGTCGAGGTACAGAGTCAATAAGAGTGCGGATGGTGTCCTGAGGGATGGTTCTCCATTCTCTGTCAACCATTTGCCACAGTTGGTCGTCCGTACGAGGCTGGGGCAGAGTTTGCAAACGGCGTCCAATGAGATCCCACACGTGTTCGATTCGTGAGAGCTCCGGAGAGTACGCTGGCCACGGAAGCATCTGTACACCTCGTAGAGCCTGTTGGGAGATGCGAGCAGTGTGTGGGCGGGCATTATCCTGCTGAAACAGAGCATTGGGCAGCCCCTGAAGGTACGGGAGTGCCACCGGCCGCAGCACATGCTGCACGTAGCGGTGGGCATTTAACGTGCCTTGAATACGCACTAGAGGTGACGTGGAATCATACGCAATAGCGCCCCAAACCATGATGCCGCGTTGTCTAGCGGTAGGGCGCTCCACAGTTACTGCCGGATTTGACCTTTCTCCACGCCGACGCCACACTCGTCTGCGGTGACTATCACTGACAGAACAGAAGCGTGACTCATCGGAGAACACGACGTTCCGCCATTCCCTCATCCAAGTCGCTCTAGCCCGGCACCATGCCAGGCGTGCACGTCTATGCTGTGGAGTCAATGGTAGTCTTCTGAGCGGTCGCCGGGAGTGCAGGCCTCCTTCAAACAATCGACGGGAAATTGTTCTGGTCGATATTGGAACAGCCAGGGTGTCTTGCACATGCTGAAGAATGGCGGTTGACGTGGCGTGCGGGGCTGCCACCGCTTGGCGGCGGATGCGCCGATCCTCGCGTGCTGACGTCACTCGGGCTGCGCCTGGACCCCTCGCACGTGCCACATGTCCCTGCGCCAACCATCTTCGCCACAGGCGCTGCACCGTGGACACATCCCTATGGGTATCGGCTGCGATTTGACGAAGCGACCAACCTGCCATTCTCAGCCCGATCACCATACCCCTCGTAAAGTCGTCTGTCTGCTGAAAATGCCTCCGTTGATGGCGGCCTGGCATTCTTAGCTATACACGTGTCCTGTGGCACAGGACAACACGTTCTACAATGACTGTCGGCTGAGAAATCACGGAATGAAGTGGGCCATTCGCCAACGCCGTGTCCCATTTATCGTTCGCTACGTGCGCAGCACAGCGGCGCATTTCACATCATGAGCATACCTCAGTGACGTCAATCTATCCTACAATTGGCATAAAGTTCTGACCACTCCTTCTTGGTGTTGCATTTGCTCTGTCAGTCAGTGTATGTATGTATTGTCCCCATTTCACCGGGAAACTCAGCCGGTGAGCGATAGTCCCAGAAGCGGAACGTTCGCTTACAGGCAATGGAAAACATGTTAAGGGCAGGGATAACCTAAGGACTGGCGACAAATGAGAAGCACTGAAAAATGGGTTTTAACATTTATTTAAAAATAAGCACTTTCCATATCAAAACTTTCCAAAATCTTAAAATAAAATGTTTCTTCCCAGCCGGCTCCTAGTTCAACGGGATTTCTTCCTCAAAATTACGTTCTGTAAATATATGAAATAAAATTAGCTTGATTGTTTTAAGAAATTAATCATTTCGTTATTTGAGATAACCCTATCTCAAATTTTTAAAATCTGATTTTAAATCAATTAATTGAGTCGACAGTAATTTATCATTTACACTTGATTCATTGAATTTCCCTCTTCCAAAAAAATTAATAATTATTTCTTCTGATGAAATATTCCTACAGTTAATTATTTACACTCGAAATTATTTAACTGAAATAGTTTTAAGACTCACATTTAACTTATCATATTTTTAAACTTTGCGTAAATCAACGCAATGTTGTGCACAACTCACAATTCAATATCTTAAATTTTTTGACACGTAAGGTTATTCATTTACATTCAGTGAAATCAATCCATGGACGTGGCCCTTGCCTATCTATTTTTATTTGAAGCAATAGACCCAAATCTATCTTATTTCACCGTAAAAATGCTTAAAGGTTCATAACCGAGCCAAATATACTCGTCTAAAACAACATGGAATCGAAGAAAATTTACGCGCATAGCGTACAAAACATCATGACGAAAAATCACCATGAAAAATCATAGTCGTAAAATATTATCCAATCATCCATCTCACATTCATGATTAGGCCCACGGCAATATTAAAAAATAATTTTAACGAAATCTA
This sequence comes from Anabrus simplex, assembly GCF_040414725.1. Lineage (NCBI taxonomy): Eukaryota > Metazoa > Arthropoda > Insecta > Orthoptera > Tettigoniidae > Anabrus > Anabrus simplex. The sequence goes on along the minus strand of NC_090265.1, from coordinate 503,048,084 downwards.
GTCCTTGATTTTTATTTTTAATGCTTAGTCGAAATTGGAGAGATTTTCCCGATGACGGTATCAGCAAATGACTACTATTGCGATCATTTGATATGTGATGATATCAGGATTATCACTTTCACAATGAAATAAAATTCACAACGATGTTCCAGGGAAATTTTAAAATAGAATTCATCACACATAATTCCATAAAATTGCCTACAGCATCGGATAAATAAACATTCGCGTACGCGGTCTATGAGTCACGTCATCATTATTATTATTCTCCTACTATCTCAAAAATCTCAATTAATATGTGCTCCGCATGAAGAATCTATGTTCAGAGACATACTCTCTTCCAAAATCGACTCAAATAATGGACTCACAAATAAATACCTCTCATCCGATCCATTTCCAAGTCTAAAATATCCAATAACACAGTAAATGCAAATAAGTGAACATTCAAAACACGACCGTATCCCAGGCCTACATTTACTCGAATTTGAGCACACATTAACCTCTTATAAGCTCAATAATAATTATCCTTTAGACCGGAGTGATGCTAAATTATTATTATTATTATTATTATTATTATTATTATTATTATTATTATTATTATTATTATCATGCGCGCGATTACGTCCTCGTAGGCTATAGTTTAATAAATCATAGATGACTATCATATCCCGAATCCATAACAGACCACAAATCGTCTGGAAAAAATCTTAAAATAATAGAACACGTCAATATTCTGTCCCATTCAACTCAAAAATTATTTTAAATTATTTAATAAATTAATAATTATTATCGCATGGTTCAAATAATTTTAGCAGTCTCCTATGCTTATTCTGGGGCAGTGAGAACCCGTCTCGTAGATATTCACTCAAGTAGAACAAATTAATATGTCCCAAGTACACTCTCACACTCATCTCAAATTCTACCAACACCAAGGAAAGAAGAATGAAATTTCTAACTATGAAGACTAATAGAAATTATTGCAAATAGATAAACAAGGACTACGATTACAATAATATTACAAAAGAGTGATAGAAAATAATTTAAAATCTTATCTGAAGTGGACATGGTTCTGGACTTGGCGGATGATCAAGGAAATTGGATCCGTCACCCATCTCGAATAATATTCTCCCCTCGGCTGAAGTACGCCTTACATTTTAATAATTCATGGCTGCAGTGAGGGTAGACATGGAACAGCTGCTGACTCCTTTATACTGTTGAGGTTTCATCCTTGGAAAATTTTCTGGACTGCTTGCAATCTTCCGTCTTCCGTCTTCTGGTAAATAGCTGAAACTAATAAATCAGTCTTAATAATAGTTCCAAACACAAACACGACGAGTTAGGATGGAAAATATTACGTACTTTACTGTTTCTTTATTTCGCAGAATAAATGAAATCTGAACTGCTGTATTTCAGACATTTTTGAAAACTAAAATTTCCTCAGAAGCAGAAATATTGCCGTACGGTATCAGATAAGTGCTTATAGCTGCTAAAGTCAAGTAGATCGCCTCCAAATGAAATCAAGGAATGCCGGCGAATGCAATCAGGGAATACGACGGCGAGAATGAAAACAATTTCCCAGATGCACAAGTATTTAATATTCTTGAGACGTGGGTGTGTCTTCAAGACGTACGCTATTGGTTGAAATCTTGCGATCAGGCGAACCTTCCAATTCTATTGGTGAAACATTTTGACATACAAGTCCAGGAAGTATTGATCGCCGTAGACCTGGTAATTCCGTAGTCACGTGTTACACAGCTGGAGTCGAGGACACGGCATATAAAACCCAAGGGCACTGCTTGCTTGTCGGCAAAAAATCCGTTTCTGCTGCACGCTCGCGGAGATACTGTAGAGTTGAAATCTCCGTTCTGACTGGCAATTTAATGCATTAGTCCACCCTGATAATAAAATATTCTTCTCAAATAAACCAATTACCAATTTTGAAGGGTACAGTATGTATGTATGTATGTATGTATGTATGTATGTATGTATGTATGTATGTATGTATGTATGTATGTATGTATGTATGTATGTATGTATGTATGTATGTATGTAAGTATGTATGTATGTATGTACAGTTCGCCGGGCTAAGTGGCTCAGACGGTTGAGGACTGACCTTCTGAACCCAAATTGGTAGGTTCGATCATGGCTCAGTCCGGTGGTATTTGAAGGTGCTCAAGTACGTCAGCCTCGTATCGGTAGATTTACTGGCACGTAAAAGAACTCCTGCGTTACTTAATTCTGGCATTTCTCTGAAAACCGTAAAAGTAGTTAGTGGGACGTAAAGCCAATTACATTATCTATATATATATATATAAAATAACATGTCCTGACTGACTGACTGACTGACTGACTGACTGACTGACTGACTGATTCATCATCGCCGAGCCAGAAGAACTGGACATAAAGAAATGAAGTTTTGAGTAAACTTTTATATTACAGTGTAGGTACTCACTAAGGGAGGATTTTTGGATATTCCGTCGCTAACGGGGTGAAAAGGGGGGTGAATTTTTAAAATGAGTATATCTATATCCAAAAATCTTAAGAGTTTAAAGACTTAAAAATTGTTATTTGGAATCTCCTTTAAAAATAAAAACGCGTGTTTTTCTGTTTTCGGAAAATCATTTAAGGGGCTAAAAATATGTGAAAATGGGGTTGAATCCTTTTTATGATTATACTTATATCTCAATAACTGAAGATGTTACACGCTTGAAAACTGGTATTTGGAATCTGCTTTAAAATTAAAGGAACACATATATCTTTTTGCTTTCGGAAAATTCACTGAAATGGGGGTTAAAAGGACTGAAAAATCGGTTGATTTCATTTTTTGGGATGCGTATATCTCATAAACGGATGTTATAGTCGCAATCATTGGTATTTATACTCTCCTTTAAAAATAAAGATATTCGTATTTTTTTTGTTTTTGGAATGTCCTTTTAAGTGGCGTGAAAGGAATTGAAAATGGAGCCGAATTCTTTTTATGAGGTTATTTCTCGAAAAGTGAAGATCGGTATTTGTAATCCCCTTTAAAAACACAGAAAGTTTTTTTTTTCGGAAAATCCTCTCAACGGGGGTGGAAAGGATGAAAAAGTGATTGAATACCGGTACCTTTTATGAGGATACTTATAAATAAATAAATGGTGTCTAATATACGTGAAAATGGGTATTTGGAATCTCCTTTAAAAACAAAGAAACATATTTTTTATCCACTTAGGGGTTGGGGTGAAATGAAGTGAAGAAGGATTTTATTTATTTTTACGAGGCTACTTATATCTCAAAAACAGAAGATGTTACAGGTGTGCAAATTGGTATTTAGAATGGCCATTAAATATAAAGAAACACCTACTTTTTTGTTTTAGGAAAGTCCACTTAAAAGGGGGTCTGAAAAAGGGGTTGAATTATTTTTATGGGGATACTTATATCTCAAAAATTGCAGATATTACAGACGTGGTAATTGGAATCTCCTAAAAAATCGAAACGTGTGTTTTCTTCGACTTGAGAGTCGACTGTTTCTGACATGGACATTTCTATGTCGCATGATCCAGACCTGGTTATCTTAGCCTTCAAAGGCAATACCACAAACGTGGCTTGAAAAGAGGTACCGGAGTAAATGAAACTCAATTTTTGGTGAGTTTTTATGCCTTAGGAATTTTCAGGAAATGTCTTAGTGCGGTAGCGAGGAACGATAAATTTGATCAAATGACGTAATCCAGGCGAGTAAATCCGCGGGTAATAGCTAGTTATTGTATATACAGTTCAAAACTTGTAAGTTAATTGGACCCCCTGAAATTCCATCATCAATTACTGTCATAGAAAACTTAGGGGTCACTGAAGATGTACGCAACGGAAATCAGAAATGACGTAGTTTCCTATCGATTTCCTAGAAAGGCGGCATTAAGTCTGCCATGACCATTGAAAAGGGCCATTTCAATTCAGTATTTGAGGACTAGCGAACCCTGACGCTGCGCGGTGTCTGCCCAGGACTAACTCACCACTACCCTCTGTCGCTTCACCTGTGGTGATGTAATAACGCACGCTGACCTTGCCTTTTTACCCGATATTACAGATCATTTGATTGATTTAAATGTTCTTTGTGGGGGACAAAATGTGTTGCTATGTGGGACAGAATCCGTACTTTTAAGTTGAAACTTTCATTGTTCGAAAACACAATTACAGGAGAAAGATTTTTGAATAATTTCCATCTTAAATAATGCATATGATCGGATACCCATCCTGTCATCAACTTCATGTAGAAGGATGTATTCATATTATGTGTTTCTGTGATCGTTGGTTGTAGTAGCCTACGTTACGTGGACACAGGGGTGAAGAAAATTTTTGCTTCGTAAATTAAAGGAGTGTTATATTGAACAGTTAGGCTACAGGTATTGTGAACATAGGACTCATACGCCTGAGATGAATTGTTTCAGCGCTACGCGCGCTTAAACATTTCATATCGCTTGCCAACCTCAAAGGTGTTCGAGCGTAAACGTAACACACTGTTTGCTTTTCGTTTACATTTTAGCTGCATACAGTGAAAATGGACAAAGGTGTAGTACGTCAGAGCAGATGCTCGAAATGTCTCCCTCCAACTTGGCGGCGCAATTCACATCGACGCAACGATGATTCGCGTATCTTTTTGGAAAATTTCCGGTGCTTCTCGGACACGATGTGCAGGGGTGGCGTCGGATAGACGGAAGGACACAAGGGAGATCACATGGACAGTGGCCCAGCAAAAACGAAGTGGTTCGTTTAAGCTCGAGAGTTTGGAACGCAGGCAGCCAATAATAATAATAATAATAATAATAATAATAATAATAATAATAATAATAATAATGTTATTGTTTTCACGTCCTACTAACTATTTTTGACGGTTTTCCGAGACGCCGAGGTGCCGGAAGTTTGTCGTGCAGGAGTTCTTTAACGTGTCACTACAGTAAATCTACCGACACGAGTCTGACGTATTTGAGCACCTTAAAATACCACCGGACTGAGCCAGGATGGAACCTGAAAAACTGGAGCTAGAAGACTAGTGCCTCAATCGACTGTGCCACTCAGCCCGGCCTGAAACTAATCAGCACAGATCTATGGTTTCTATGATCAAAAACTTGAATTTGTGCCATCTCACACTCTCGTAATTTACGAAAATAAGTTTCGCTGCACCTTGTATAATGAAGTGCATGTTGGAACAAGCTCAAAAACCAGGTCCCAAATCAGAAGAATGAACTAAATACCTCACAAGAAAGTTTAAAATACTCTGTTACTAGGAACGTTACATGTTAGGGCGTGTGCAGTCCTGTTGTAAGTCGTAGAGATCACCGTAAACACACAAATAATAACATTGCTTGTTTACAATGCAGTGCGTTTTTCCCAGTTTGACCAAGCCAGAATTGTGGTTCTGATTCAGCGTGGGCGTACACAAGCATCAGTGTCACGCATCATAGCATTTACCCAATGTGCAGCGTCAAAAACGTGCAAAATGCCCCGTGGGACAAATGATGTGACTGACAGGCAGAGGGTGACAACACCACGTCGAGATTGGTATATCCACGCAACAGCGCAGGGGGGACCAATTCGACTGGTCAAAAAATACGATGTGACTTCCTGAAGACATCCGAATCGACGTGTTACACTACAGAATCATTGGGGATTGGAGAACTAGCGTAATGTTTACAGTTGAAACACGGATATCACTTAGGCCACATACACGACAGCACAGGGTGTACCGGGCGAGTTGGCCGTGCGCGTAGAGGCTGTGAGCTTGCATCCGGGAGACAGTAGGTTCGAGTTCCACTATCGGCAGCCCTGAAAATGGTATTCCGTGGTTTCCCATTTTCACACAAGGCAAATGCTGGGGCTGTACCTTAATTAAGGCCACGGCCGCTTCCTTCCAACTCCTAGGCCTTTCCTATCCCATCGTCGCCATAAGACCTACCTGTGTCGGTGCGACGTAAAGCCCCTAGCACAGGGTGTGGATACACAAAGGACCGGATATAAAGTACCAGCATGTTCGAGAGGTGTATGCATTTGGAGGTGTGGTGTAATGTTTTAGGCTGGGATATGCATGGTCGTCATACACTCGAGGGACGTTAACTGCCAAGCGGTATGCCGGTGAAATTATTTCACCATTTGTATAAACCTTTAGGAATGAATGTGGTGCTGAAATCATTTTCATCGGCGACAATGCTTACCCTCATCGAGATGCATGGCGAGATACGGTACTTCATGAGGGAGGCGGATACCAATTTGAATTCGCCAGCTAATTCACCGGACATGAACTGCATTAAGCATGACTTGGACAGACTGAAAATTGCTGTTTTTTATCGTACACAGACCCTTCCAGATCTCATTAGAATTGTCCGGATGGAATATAGGATCTTCATGGAACAATACCAGAGGAAACCATACACCGTAGTAAGGCAGAGTGAAGAGGGACAACCTTCACAAAGAAAACACAAATTATATCGGAAGAAAAAGATTTCATTTTATAAAAGTTGACTTTTCCAGGTTGTGTGTGTCTGTGATACAAAACGGAACATTCCGTAGCCTTAAGAAGAGGTTAGTGAAGTGCTTTGTGTGGAGTGTGGCACTATATGGGGCTGAGACCTGGACGTTGAGAAAAGAGGAAGAATGAAGACTAAAAGCACTTGAAATGTGGATCTGGCGGAAGATGGATAAAATCAGCTGGCAGGAAAAAATAAGGAATGACTACTAAAACGAGTTGGTGAAGGAACGAGAACGATACTGGAGTGCATTCAAAGACGGGAGAAAAATTGGTTAGGCCACTGTTTGCGACGAAATTATTTAATAACTGAATCACTGGATGGAAAGATACAAGGAAAACTGAAGAGAGGAAGGAAGAGGTTTCTGTTAGTAGACAGTGTAAAGGTAAATAGAAGCCAGTGGAAGACAAAGAGAATGGCTGAAGACAGAACAGCGTGGAGGATTCTTTTTTTTTTTGCTACGGGCTTTACGTCGCACCGACACAGATAGGTCTTATGGCGACGATGGGATAGGAAAGACCTAGGAGTTGGAAGGAAGCAGCCGTGGCTTTAATTAAGGTACAGCCCCAGCATTTGCCTGGTTTGAAAATGGGAAACCACGAAAAACAATCTTCAGGGCTGCCGATAGTGAGATTCGAACCTACTATCTCCCGGATGCAAGCTCACAGCCTCGCGCCTCTACGCGCACGGCCAACTCGCCCGGTCGTGGAGGATTCATGCGAAGACCTGCCGATAGGCAGACCACCAGTGATGATAATCCTTGATATTCCAATTTATTTTTGCGGTGTATAGATGCAGCTCAAAAACCTTACCCAGTCGGAAATCGAACTTGCGACCCCATGAACAGTAGGCATCAACGCTGACCATTCACGAAGAAGACGGACGATATCATGTTGCTAATGAGTGCCTTTACACCATCTACAGTGATTAATTGTCCATTTCAAAAACTTTGTCGTATGTTGACCAATTGAAAAGTCGAAGGTATTTTAAGTCAGATTGGGCAACGCTGAAATTATGTCTTCCGAACAAAGTGCTAAGCATATAGTGTTATCGACCGAGATGCCGCAAACTCATTTAATGAAACGAAAATATCAACGATAAATGAGTCTGAGTTCCAAGTTGATGGCTCATAGAAGCTAAGTTACATCACGCGAGCCAAACACGTGCGCATTCTTTACGGATGATCTGTTGTTGTGCAACACAAAATACAGGGAGCTCCGCCTTCAACCTTGGCCACCCACACAACATGCGAAGGAGTACCGTCTGCTGTAATTAAAAATCACCGTGTTAGAAGCACCGTGCTAAAATGGAAATGTTCTCACCAACACATCACGTATTTGCTGGGATTTTCGACTGGAGCTAAGTGTACTGAAACATGTGACCTTTCCTAGAAGAACATGCATTGTATGTACTTCCCATATTCGGCGATGAGTCATACAAATTGAATTCTTCTCTTATTTGCAGCCTAATGCAAGTTTATGAATGTTACAAGGAAAGATTTGCAGCAAGAGTATGTTGCCGTAAGATTATTATAGTATGTGAGTAGTGCGTGTAACACGACAATCGATCAGTCAATCAGTCAATTACCAATCTATCAATCAATCAGTCACACTGTTCTGCGCTTAGGTAATTTACCCAAGTGGCACATTTTCTATGGGTTGTTTACCCAGTCTTTTCCTAAATAATTTGAGAGAAATTGGAAATTTATCGAATATGGAAATCCACAGCCTGTTTCCAGTCATTTGACCGGGTCAGGAATGGAATGAATGAAGCCTCCATCTAGCGGCGAGGATAGGAAACGTGCCGGCTGCCGAAGCCTGTCGCACTGCTCTGGGGCAATGATAAATGACTGACAGATGAAATGAAATGTTAATGGAGAGTGTTGCTGGAATGAAAGATGACAGGGAAAACCGGAGTACCAGGAGAAAAACCTGTCCGCCCCCACTTTGTCCAGCACTAATCTCACATGGAGTGACCGGGATTTGAAACACGGTATCCAGCGGTGAGTGTCCGGCGCGCTGCCACCTAAGCCACGGAGGCTCTTATCGAATATCTCCCTAGTTAAATTATTCCAGTCTCTAAATCCTCTTCTCATAAACGAATATTCACTCCAATTTATCTTCTCGAATTCCAACTTTAATTAATTACATAATTATTTAATGAATTAAATTAAGGCCACGGCCGCTTCTTTCCCATTCCTAGGCCTTTCCTGTCCCTTCGTCCCCATGAGAACTTTCTGTGCCGGTGCGACGTAAAGCAAATTGTAAAAAAAAACCATCCTAGTCGAATAGCTTGTCTCCTCACTCCCAAGTCTTCCCAGGCTGAAATTTGCAACATTTTGGTAACACTACTCTTTTGCCGGAAATCACGCATAGCTGCTCTTCTTTGGATCTTGTCCAGTTCTCCAATAAAGTAATCCTAGTTAGAATCCCACACTGTAACCATACTCTATTTGTGTTCTTACCAGTAAATTATATGCCATCTCCTTTACATCCTTACTACAACCCTAAATACCCTCATAACCATATTAGGAGACCTGTAACACTTACAACTTCGTTAATGTGATTATCCCAAAGAGATTTGTCCTTACACACTTAAGTACTTACTGTGATCCCCATGAGGTACTTTCGCCCCCCATTAAAACAGTAAATTAAACGGCGGGTACTTTTCAGTTTTGTGAATCTTACACCCTGACTTTTGATCCCGTTCACCATTATACCGTTGCTTACCCCATCCTTACCAGGGAGCAACATCAATTAAAACACTCGCACAGGTCATAAATATCTTAACAATTATTCAGAACAACAATAAGGAATAGATGTCTAAAATTAGGAATTATCTCAATAATAATAATAATAATAATAATAATAATAATAATAATAATAATAATAATAATAATAATAATAATAATAATAATAATACAACTCCTCGGCTGGATGGTCAGTATTGAGGCCTTCGGTTCATAGTCCCTGCTTCGATTCCCGGCCGGGTCGGGATTCTTAATCGCGTCTGATTAATTCATCTGGCTCGGAGAATGGGTATATGTGTTTGTCCCAACACTCTTCTCTTCAAATTTTAACAACACATCACGCTACCAACCACCACAGAAACACGCAATAGTAATTATATCCCTCCAAATAGGATTGACGTCAGGAAGGGCATCCAGCTGTAAAACAGAGCCAAATCTTCATGAGCGACACAGGTAGCACCTGATAACTCAAAGGTGTATTAAAATCATGGGAATAATAATAATAATAATAATAATAATAATAATAATATAATATAGGAAGGTTTCGTGCGGTTTGGGCCATGTACATGTTAGCTTGTATTTGGGAGATGGTGGGTTTGAACCCCGCTATCGGTAGCCCTGGGGATGGTTTCTCGTGTTTTCCTCATTTTCACACTAGGCAAATGCTGAGGCTGTACCTTAATTAAACCCACGGTCGCTTCCTTCCCGGTCGTACAGTAGACCTCTCCAATACTATGGTCATCAGTAAACATGTCTGAACTGATGCGACATTAAACCAGCAGAAAGAAGTGTGGTCTCTGCTTCCATGATAATCCTGTAACCCCATTTAGACAGCTGTGCTTCATCTTCGGCCGTATGTTCTACTGTACCAGGTGAATTGTACTGAATAGCCTATTGCTAATTTTAATTAATTTTTCCAGGTAAATGCCGAATGTGTCTCCAGTGATCTTTTACACGACGACATCGTACGGCTTAGAGTACCAAATGGATTTCATTACACTCTTATACTCGTAAAAAGTATCCGACTACATCTGCCGGGTTTGAATCCGTGCTCCAAGGATCCGGAGACCGACACTCTGCTACTGACCTACAGAATAAGAAAAATATAACTAATTATTTGTTTCTGAAATATGAACTGTGTAATTGGGTATTAAGTGAAAACTAAAAACAGCAATTATTTACCTTTGCGTAAAATATATTTATGACAGGGAAGTGCCTCCTGCTAAGATATTTCTTTAAAATTGTATTGCAGTGATAAAATCGATTTAACAGATTCTACTTTCAGTCTATTTCTGTCATCTGTCCATTGTGAATTCATTAAAGAAAAACTTCTTACAAGTAAACAGAAATAAAACTGAGCTAATTTGAGCAATTCAGAATATTGCTTACGGATTTACGTTGCTTTAAGAACTGAACCCATTTCTTACTAGGTAACATGGACACAAAATAATTTTCATCATTATTCAACAGGTGCTCCCGGGCGGAAGTAGATAGCGTAGGTCAAGACTGTTACCATGACAACGTCAGGTAATGACGTCAGACTCAGCTTCAGCACGACTAAACAAAAAATTCCATTCCTTTTCAAAAACATTTGAGCAAAACTTTAAATAATTTGCTCTGATTTGTAAAATTTAGGACATTTAGGGAATTTTAAAAATTCATTCCGGATGTCGAGACAAATGCTCAAATTCAGGACAATCCCGCTTTTTCAAGACGTATGGCAACTTTATCTGTGCCCCAACTTTCCTAGCTGCCTTACAGATGTTTCCCATTGAGTCAGTCTTCGTTTGGCACGCATTGCGGCCACCATCGTCAGAAACGCATTTATGATTTTTCCACTGTAGTCCAAGGTTTGATAAAGTTTCCTCAACTTTTGAAAAACATTCTTCCCCAACAGTAGTAGCTGCCACACTCAATTATTCGGTAACTTCAAAGTTATTTTCGACTCCAAGAATAAATACAAGCAATTAACTTGGATCTTTGTGTGACTTAATGTAGTCACGTCCTAGTTCGTGAGTCATAGGCTACGGCTGAGTGGCCTAGTAAATAGTCCTCAGAGGCGGGATACCAGTTGCTATGTAATGAGAAACGGTATCTCGGACATATTATGTGCCATGGCCCACCCTGTCCTCAGGCGGCTAAGACGATACAATCCACCGTGCTCCCTAACCCGTTAGATAGGAGATTCTCACTGGGTCTATGTGTAAGAAAGAGTAGCATTCCAGCTTCACAGAATTTTCACCGAGCGCGCTCAGAACGTTTTAAGCAAGCCTCGGACCCATGGGAGTAACGGAGTCCCACTCCCATCTGAAAGGCGAGGGACTCCTTGGAAACAACTTGGCAAAGAGAAATGGAATTCGATGGCGAGCTATCAATATTCATGGCGCTTATGGAAGAAAGAAAGAAAGAAATAAAGAAAGAAAGAAAGAAAGAAAGAAAGAAAGGAAGAAAGAAATTAGAAATGGCTGAGTCAGCAAAAAGGATGCATCGGGAGGTGTTAGGAGTTAATTATATTCGGCTAAGGGGAGATACTAAGGAAGAACTAGGTAATTATTAACCTTAAAGGTTGTTGAAAAGGGAAGGGAAGACTGGGAGATAGGATTCTTCAGGAATATTATTGCACGCAATATAGTTTCTGTTATGCCGTACCTACACTGCTCATTTGGTATTTAATCATATATTTAACGTGGACTGCAGTCTGATGGTTCAAACGTAGCCGTTTGGAGTCGAGACAGGAAGTCAGACGGAGTGACAAGCGTGAGACACCTGCTAGTAGTTTTCTACCGACCGCATGAAGCTACAAATTTTGAAGCAAGCCAGCATCGAACGCACGTGTAAGGGAATATCACACCACCAGGTGAATCTAGCCAATGAGAAGCTAGGGATGTGGCTAATTTAAATACAAGGAAGCACGAGGCGATGAATCCAGAATGACCAACTTTATTGTGTTGGTGCTGTGATCATCGTAATGTGGTTTTTTCAATCCGTTATTTGTAGCTATTCCACAGGTCTGAGTGTGGCAAATATCAGGGAGAAAATTATGAAATCCAACTGAGTATTTAATATGAGTACTTGAGTGTATTTGATGATTATTTCATTGAAACACAGAGCCGTTAATAAGGACCAGACCACTGATTGGCTACTTGTTCAAACGCTAGGGGATTCCCCTTGAGCTAACGACCTCGGCAAGGATATTTAAGCTCGCCGCAAGGTGAAGCGTTCTCCTTTTTGCTATATTCTTGTGCTGTGAGAAGTGTACGCGACGCGAGAGACAGCTGCCACGTGTGTGGTCAGATAGACAGTAACAGTAACAGTATAATTTTGCACGAGTGAACCGTGAATTATTTAAAAGTAATTGCATTCGTTTGCCAAGTGCGGGACGACACTATTTCTTACAATAACTGTGTAAACTATTTTACTACAGACTAATAACAAAGCACGTGGGACGCTTACATTACCATCGGTCTGGTCGCGAATGCGTGATAAACTGTTCGAGTGTGTTTCGTGAAACGTTGTGCCGCTACTATGGACAAGCGTTGAACCTAAGATATTTATATTTTGAAGAGTATGACATGCAAACATTAATTTTCGCACATAGGCTTTGTTATTTACAGCCTGTATTCGTTCGATGCTGTGAACCGAGCACGTTTAGCGGTGAAGAGGAAATAATTCTATATATACTTCGCAGTTCTACAGGAACGTGTTTGAACAAGATGGCTTCACCAAGAGAAGAACCAAGGACTGATCTACTTGTGCCAAGTGTGATGATCATGGAGTAAGGAGTCGAGACACAGCGGCGATGTGATTCGCTGGCGGCGTCATCTGAGCTGCAGAAGTTAAGTGGCATGGTGTCTTTTTAATTGCATAATTTATGATATACATTATGTGCTAGTGAGAATTAGGTTAGTGATTTTAATGTAATTTTCAGCCAGATGGCATTTGCTTATTTTGCATTTTATTAATTGTAAATATGGATAGGGTTGGATTGCATGCTGTTTTTAATATTTTTTGTATATAGCTAGATAGTCGTGAACCGAGGGAACTGTAGGTATATTTTGTATATTTTCTGTGTGTTTTGTGCAATGCTATGTATTTTTATTCCTACGTTCTATGTGTGAAGGGTTAAATAGCCGCAATCATCATAATATTTAGGAGTAAACACTCGCTGCGTTGATATTATTTTCATTTCGTAATTACAGAAGATAGACTCAGATAGGATGTTTTGTTTGCATCAGTTTTCAGTGTCAACAAGAAGGAAGGTGTTGCATGCGCGCCATTGATTTTAAGCAGGCTTATTGAAATAGATTGGAGGCTTGTTTGGGAAATATTGAGCAGGAAGGTGAACCGTGGATTGTTACTGAAGAGCTTATTATAGTGCACGTTTGGTGAGAATGAAATGCTTGCTGATTTATAAGTGAATTAAAAGGGCACGTGTGGAATGCACGTTTGACAATGTTGTATTAAGTATAAGAGGCTAAAGTGAGCCCAGTATTTGAAAGGGGATAGATATTATTGAAATGCGAAAGGAAGTCTTGAGTGATTTGTCAGGCAATGAGATTACTATATGTATTTGTGAAAGATGTTAGTCTCCCCGCAGTGTTTGTGTTAATATGAGCCCACGAGAGAGGCTGTTCCTGGATCAGCTCGCTATCGAGCTATGTAATCAGCTTAGAGAAATATTAGCCCTGTGGTGAAATGAAAGGTCGCCTCCGTGCTAAGACTAGCTCCTAAAGAGTAACCAAGTATAGTGAGTAGATTTGCTTTTTGACATTTACAGCTCTTACCCCAGCCGGTGGCGTGGAAAAAGGAAAAACGACGATGGGCGTTGTATTACTCTTAAATGCAGCTGGATGAGACGGGACTATTGCCCGTCGCCTTCTTATTGTGCATTGTGATATTTTTGCTTTGTTTTTATTTCCAGGATTGTTTATTTATAATATGTGCTGCAATTTATGTTGTCTTGTTAAATTGGGGATACAGCCCGTAAGCTCGTTTGATGATTGATGATATTTTTAGTTCTGCCTAGATCTTTGTTGTGAACCGGAATTCACATGTAGAATATGTGTTTTTGGATAAGTTTTAGTTGCCCTACCTTGTACCAGTGTATATTACTTGATTCTCATTTCCGTATTAACGGAGGCACATATAGGATAGTTGAACTTCACTGGTATTTGATCGTATATCATAAATTCATGTTAAACACATGCAATCGTGGTTAGACCACTCGACATCATACTTAACCGAAGTAGGATCACAACCGTAGAACCCCGTAAACTTAGTTTGTTTTTGTCGTGACTCCATGTAAGCCAAGAACTTTGATTTAGTACATTTTGAATTGAGGCGATGTTTTCATTTTCATTTAATTTATAATCTTTTGAACGTTTTCCAAGTCAGTTTGATTTGTAACTATTTCTTTTTCGTTTTATAATGTTATCTAGTGCGGATCATTTGGAACCGATTTGAAATCATTTCTACTTTGATTTTATTTTTTTGTTTATCTGGATCGTTTATTTTCTGTAATAAATTCATCTTACCCCATAAATGTATTTCTTATTCGACAGAACTCCATTATTCCTGTCACTATACTTAAATATAAGTTTGAACTTCGGCTTTATTTCTACCCACGACAAACTAACCCACTCTCTACTCACTTGAGCTCAGTCGGATGTTTTAGACAGGAAATTGAGGCACCGTCCTAGGAGGTCCTTACCCCTACGGTAGGGTGCACTGTTAGGCACGTAAATAAGTGAATGATGTGGGTAGATTTGGCAATTGGAGAAATTAGGACGAGAATTGTCTCAGTGTATTCAGCGTGTGAGTGTGCAGAGGAGGATGAAGTTGACAAGTTTCGTGAATCATTGAGTAACATTGTAGTCAGTATCAACAGCAGGGAGAAGATAGAGCTGATGAGTGATTAGTGTGAGAGTTGGAAATAGAACTCAAGGATTCGAAAGGGCGATCAGTACATGTAGGGAAGATGGAAAGTAATGGGAACGGAAAGCGTTTTCTGGACTTCTCCGCTAGTATGGGATTAGTGATTACGAATATATTATTCAAACATAAGGATATTCATCGCTACGCATGGAAGGTTAGGGGAGTCAGGTCCATAATAGATTGTATCTTAACCGCCTTTGGATTCAGGAAATTTTTTAAGAATGTGCATGTTTTCCGGGACTTTTTCGATGATATAGACAACTATCTGACCAGTAGTGAACTAAGCTAGTAAAAATATCTGTCTGCAGACGAATAAGGGCAGAAAATCTCCACGACGGGGAAATTAAACAGAAGTTCATGGATATGATTAGTGAACAGTTCCAAACAATGGACAGTAAACCGATTCAAGATATAGAAAGAGAATGGACGGCGTACGCGGATGATAAATTATAAACAGGAAGGGAATCCGAGAAACAAGTATTTACAGATGAGAAAAAAGCGAAGTTCTTGGTGGAATAATGAATTTAGAGCAGCTTGTAAACGTAAAAGGAGGGCGTATCAGAAATAGCTCCTAACAATGATTGATGCAGACAGTGAACTGTACGTAGATGAAAGAATCATAGTGAAACAAATAGTTGTTGAATCCAAGAAGAAGTCGTGGAAATATTTTGATAATAATCTGAAAACGCTAGGTAAGGCTGCGGGGAAGCCTTTCTTCACAATAATAAAGAATGGTAGAAAGGGAGAGGAAAATGAAATGAATAGTGTTTGGGATAAATCAGGTGAACTCATAATAGGGAATCACTGGACAGATGGAGGAATATTTCGAACATCTTCGCAACCTAGTTTAAAAGGAAATCTTCCTGGTGACGTCACAAACAACTAAGCTTATGGCGAGCAAGACTATAATGTTGATGAAGTTACCCTTAAGGAATTGGAAAGTATAGTAAATTAACTCCATTGTCATAAAGCAGACGGAATAGGTGAAATTAGACCTGAAATGGTGTAATATATTGGAAAGGCAGGGATGAAACAGCTTCGTAGAGTAATAAGATTAACATGGAGTGTTAGTAAGGCACCTTCTAATTGGGAAAAAACACCTATCCATAAGCAAGGGAACATAAAGTATCGCAACAACTACAGGGGTATCTCACTGATCAGTATTCCATGCAAGGTGTTCACTGGGGCTTAGAAAGGGAGGGTGCGGTCAGTGATTGAGAGTAATTTGTTTGAAAACCAGTATGGTTTCAGACCACAGAAGGGCTGTCAGGTTCAGATTTTCAGCATACGCCAGGCAAGTGAAAAATGCTTCGGGAGGAATAGACAGTTACGTTTATGTTTCGTAGATCTAGAGAAGGCATGCGACAGAATAGTGAGGGAAAAGATATTTGCCGTACTTGTAGACTATGGAATTCAGAGTAGATTATTAAAATCAATCAAAGGAATTTATGTTGACAATTGGGTTGCAGTGAAAATTGATGGTAGAAGGAATTCTGGGTTCAAGGGATTGACTAGGCTGTACTCTTTCACCTTTTTTGTTCACAGTTTATCATTGCTTGTCGAAAGGAAGATATCTGGAATGATACGTGTAGACAGCTAAAGGCCGAAGGTAGGTTCTAGAATGGTTTTCAATTACTGTGGACTAATCAACCGATATATTTGTGCACAAGCTGCCAGAACAACGTCAGCTTCGTGTTTCTTCTCGATGAATTCATGCTTTTGTGAAGCCAGATATTTGTTGAGTTATTTCACTTTATTTTCACGCATCTGTCCACTAAATCCCGAATATTTTTTTACTGCCATAGTGCCTTCATATACTTCTGCCTCTGAAGCCAGTTTTAATCGAACCTGAGGTGAACTGATGACCTCTGAGACATTAGCTGCTTCAGTAATTGCTACTAGGGCGTAGAGAGAAGGTTAGTATACGAGGGAGGGCATACAGTACCTAGTTATGTTTATTGTTAGGAGGACAAAGATCGAGTGTCCTGTGCGCGCGTTAGTTCGACCACTTTCGTAACACTTTCTTCGGTTTTTGCTCAATAAGTCTTTACTAGTGCCTCCTCAAAAGAAATACTGGATCACTTTTTGTAGAGCAAAATGTTTGTTATAATGCACAGCATTTTAATTGCAGTGTAATTTTATTGAACTATCCGTTCGCCAATGTCTTAGTAGGATAGGGGTGAGCAAGAAGAAAGGAGGCAAGGAGAGGCTCGCTTTTTTGCTTTGTCATCATTGTTAAAGGAATGTAAGGGTTACCCAGGTTGATGAAGTGACAGATAGGGAGACGAGTGCCAGGCGCGTCCCTACACTGTTTTGGCTCTCAGTCGTTCCGATTGAGTTCAAAAGGTTATGCATTTGTTTATTGTGCTTCCACTGTGTGAGTTATAGCGCGTTACAATGACATCCTCATTGTCAGAGTGTTTTATATGAAAATGAGTAGACCATGATAAAATCAGTGAAATGCACAGCAGGGCTAACTTTTGGGCGTGGCATTGCTCTTGCCTAGAACCTGCATTACAAAACAAAGACTGATGAAGACCTTAAAGTGTACTTTCTATTTAAGCTAGTGCCCTTTCCGATGGCTCTCATTTGTGACGTACGGTTTCAGAAAGGTAAAACATCAATGTTTTATGATCCGTTCTCTCCAGTACCGAGCGAAATCTTGTTGGGGAGTAAGAAATATACAGGTACTGATGGTGGGTATCTTCTACATAAAGTCGTGCGGACTAAGACCAGCGGTCAAATTTGTGTCTGTGTTTAAAACCTATGTGGAATGTATGCAAGTACACTTCGGTTCAAATGCTGTGGTAGTTTCTGATGGATACCCTTATGAATTCACCCAACGAAGACCAAAATTGTGGGAGTGAACCACCGAGTTTTAGTTCACTCTCCTGTTAAG
This sequence comes from Anabrus simplex, assembly GCF_040414725.1. NCBI lineage: Eukaryota > Metazoa > Arthropoda > Insecta > Orthoptera > Tettigoniidae > Anabrus > Anabrus simplex. The sequence goes on along the minus strand of NC_090265.1, from coordinate 503,030,008 downwards.
ATCCTGTTCCACAAAACAACTGCAGTGACAATATCACAAGAGAGATTATTATCGAATAATAGCAACAAAAATGTTTTAATCGTATGTTAAGGATGAAATGGTAGATGTAGGCACTGATGTAGTACAGGCGTTAGAGGATGCGGATGTATTGATTATAAAAACTGAAACATATAAAGCAGCTGAATTTTATAGTGGTACCGTCAGATGTAAAGATATAGATCTTTTAGTTTTACTGACAGTAGTAGCATCTTTCTATTATAACATTTACTTTCAAAAAGTGGAAGAGGCAATGCATTATGCATCTTTTATCCCTCAAACGCATTCAAATATGATTTTGTTTATTCATGCATTTAGTGGGTGTGACACGAGGTATGGGGAAAAAAACTCTGCAGTGCTCTTCAGAAGCAACCTAATTTAAATGAAGTATTAGCTGCAATCAGAGATTCAGAAGCTATTCGTGACCAAATTGAAAAAATAGGTGCCAAATTGTTCATAACCTTGTATGCTGGGGACATGAATGCTCAAACTCATGACTCAGCTTTTTGAAACGCCTGTGACTGAAAGTAAGTTTCATCGTGCTAGATTGCCACCAAGGCAACATGGATGGGTAGGGATAAGAATCCTTTGGATTGGGGCTGTGCAAAAGGCACGCGAAGGCTGGTTCCTGTTAAAACAACAAATACTCTGCACCAGACTCGAAGCTACAGACAAACTTTTTCTAATGCAAGGCAGGATGTGCTAAGACCTACAGCTGCAGAAAGGTTGGTTTACCTTGCTCTAGTAGTGTACTTGTAAGAATTGCTGTGGGCAGTCATGCCTAAATGTTCCTGAGCTTATTACAAACGAACACACATAATGAACAAGCGGTTTCACATGATCGCCCAGGAAAATGAAGATATTGAACATTTTACCTTTGTTATAGAAAGTGATGAATGTGACTCAACGTTTCTATATATTTTTCTACAAAATATTTTGATTGCAGGTACGCCTTATTATTATAATAATATATAACTGCATTATATATATTATTTATAGAGAGAGAGTATTTTGTATGTACGCCTTATTTTTGAATGTATTGCTTGATCCAATTCAAGTATATTCCATGTATCATGGTCTTATTTGCAATTGTTTTAAGCACATATATTTAAATTGATCCATTATGATGATGGACGCTGTGATTTCTCGTGCCAGTTTACCCTAACTTTTGGAATAAAATATTCTTTGGATCCCTGTATTTTGGTAAATGCGAGGTTTAGGAATGTTATCGGAGTAAAACTGTAGCAAATTTTGTGCTTCACAAAAGACATACAAAGTAATTTTGTGTATGACGCACCAGTCCTATCGAGAAAAAAATCGAAAAAGGTGGCACAAAATCAGTCTTTGGAGCGCGCACAGGTGCGCTAAAATAGAATAAAGACTTTTAATAAGGACATAGGAATATGAACTATACCCCAAGTCCGAAACTACATGATGTTTTGAAAAGTAAAATGTTGTTGGCCACCGGGATATAGCCCCTACAAACGAATTTAAAATCAAAATAATAACAAAGGAAAGAGAAATTGTAAAATGCATGGTGAAATTTTGAGAAAATTTGCTTGGTTATGATGTACGTATGTATGTACTGTATGAACGTACGTGTAGTCGCTCAAAAGAGAATGAGTGTATCATAACATTGTATGTTCCTTGCATTTAATATTTTATCAGACTTAATTCTAATTATCATCAAAATATAACTCGCCTCCCATGTTGACAAAAACCTTATGGATTCCCACAACAAATATTATACCTACAGGTTCAATTGTGTACCTGCGAAGAGCCCATACATACACTCAATATTTATTTATTTTGTTTTAGGCGACTACATGTTGCTAGCAGTAATTACAGAACACCTAATTCTCAGAATTTTGTCGTCGCAAGGGTTCCTTTAAGAGCTGGAACTCAACGAAATGGTGGTTTAAAAAATATCAAATTCCACTGACCTCAGCAACAATTGAACACTTTGCGCTGTCTTAGGAACAGAAGGCCTACAACTAACCAATGACTCTACTAACCTTAGCGATCTCTGGGTTAACCTAATATAAATGTACACATTTGCAATATCTAATTAGTTAATGCCATTTATTTAAGGCGGGAAGTGCCGCTTTGTGATAAATTGGTATTTTCCAATTTATTTATTTTCTTTGTTGAATATACTGTACTTTACTCTTTAACCTCTTAAAACAACAATATTATCCCCGCTACTTCAAAATATATGTTTGTGAATGTCCATGTACGTTGCCTGCTACCTCCCATTCGGTCAAATCTCGTTACGCCTGCGAGGACCACCATGTGGCAGTGTTGTTGGAGAAATACTGACCCGCAGCACAGGTCTCATTAAGAACGCGAATAATTCTCAATATCGAACTTAAGACGACAGATCCTTACCAGCGAAAGTTTTAAGCTGAAATATGTCGCATAGCGATTTTCGCAGTTGCAGTGACAATACGTTGGTGGCTCATTTTCCCTAACGTTCACATGTATACACCAATACATACGGTTTTCAACAAAATTTAAAACTACTGAAGATATTTGCATATTATTTTTTTTATATGAACGGCATTATCTAGGCTATTTTCCTTAACATAAGTAATGCCATCTAGCGAAGATGAGTGGCAGAAGAACAGACAAAGCAAGCCTCAACTAACAGCAACAGTCAGTCAGTTATTGTTATTGTTGATAAGTTGACTTCGGACATTGTGCGCCATTTCATTCGACACCTAGGCTTCAAAACCCCTCTTTTAGGACTACTGAACGATATTTCCACGTCCGCGGTGCTCGCCGTTGGTGGACTTAGCAATAAAAACATAAATTCATGGATATCTCCATTATTAAAGCCAGTACAGTGGCAAGGTGTCAGACATAAAAGCTACAAAATTAAATTTTCTCTAACCGTTATTATAAACACTTTTTAGACAGAACTAATAATTACGGAAACGTTTGGACGTTTAAAATGTAATAATCGCGAGTTTCTCCGTCGTTATTAATTCAAATGTAAAATTTTATAAGTCCGCCTCTGTGGTGTAGTGGTTAGCGTGATTAGCTGCCACCCCCGGAGGCCCGGGTTCGATTCCCGGCTCTGCCACGAAATTTGAAAAGTGGTACGGGGGCTGGACCGGGGTCCACTCAGCCTCGGGAGGTCAACTAAGTATAGGTGGGTTCGATTCCCACCTCAGCCATCCTGGAAGTGGTTTTCCGTGGTTTCCCACTTCTTCTCCAGGTGAATGCCGGGATGGTACCTAACTTAAGGCCACGGCCGCTTCCTTCCCTCTTCCTTGCCTATCCCTTCCAATCTTCCCATCCCTCCAAAAGGCCCCTGTTCAGCATAGCAGGTGAGGCCGCCTGGGCGAGGTACTGGCCATACTCCCGAGTTGTATCCCCCGACCAAGAGTCTGAAGCTCCAGGACACTGCCCTTGAGGCGGTAGAGGTGGGATCCCTCGCTAAGGCCGAGGGAAAAACCGAACCTGGAGGGTAAACAGATGATGATGTAGATGATGATGATGATGAAAATTTTATAAAACAAATAAAACGATAAGATGGGAAAGGGCTAGGACTCGGAAGAAGGCAGCCGTGGCCTTAATATAAGGTACCTTTTCCTTTTTTACAATTTCGTTTGCGTCGCACAGACTCAGATAGGTCTTATGGCGACGATGAGATAGGAAATACCTAGGATTGGGAATGAAGCGGCCGTGGCCTTAATTAAGTTACAGCCCCAGCATTCGCCTGGTGTAAAAATGGGAAATCACGAAAAACCATCTTCAGTGCTGCAGACAGTGGGGTTAGAACCCACCATCTCCTGAATGCAAGCTCACAGTTGCGCGTCCCTCACCGAACAGCCAACTCGCTCGGTAAACACAACTTCAAAAAAATCGATTTGGAGATATTTCCTGTTTTGATCCCCGTACTACTGCTACGTCACTGGACAATAATCCGTATATCCCCGAACTTAAATACCGAGTTTCATAAAATTACGTCTAGCTGGTTTACCGCGATGTTCAGTCAAACATCCAGATAGTCATACAAAAATTGAACTGAACCTACTTTCACTTTCTGTATATCTAATCCGAAACAAAAACTAAGAACGAAGCAAAACTTTGAAATGAACATACAAACATGTAAGGTATTTCAAACACTGACCGGGCCCGTGGTGTAGGGGTAGCGTGCCTGATTCTTACCTGGAGGCCCCGGATTCGATTCCCGGCCAGGCCAGGGATTTTTACCTGGACCTGAGGGCTGGTTCGAGATCCACTCAGCCTACGTGATTAGAATTGAGGAGCTAAGTGACGGTGAGATAGCGGCCCCGGTCTCGAAAGCCAAGAATAACGGCCGAGAGGATTCGCCGTGCTCAGCACACGACACCTCGCAATCTGCAGGCCTCCGGGCTGAGCAGCGGTCGCTTGGTAGGCCAAGGCCCTTCAAGGGCTGTTGTGCCATGGGGTTTGTTTTGTTTGGTTTTATCTCAAGCACTATAGATTGCCTTTAATTCATATTAACAAAAGAATCACAAGGCGAGTTGGCCGTGCAATAAGGGGCGCGCGGCTGTGAGCTTATATCCGGGAGATAGTGGGTTCGAACCCCACTGTCTGCGACCCTGAAGATGCTTTTCCGTAATTTCCCATTTTCACACCAGGCAAATGCTGAGGCTGTACCTTAATTAAGACCAAGTCCACTTTCTCCCCACTCCTAGTCCTTTCCCATCCCATAGTCACCATAAGACTTATCTGTGTCGGTGTGACGTAAAACGAATTGTAAAGGAAAAAGAAAATAATCGTAGAAATATTCAGTGTATGTAAAATTTATGGTGAAAACTATAGCCCCAAGAAACGAACATGCAAATTTGATTTTAAACTATTTACAGATTACTAGTCTATTTTTGTAAAAAGTATTGTTTAATTAACATTTGTAGTTGCTGGGGTAAATGTATAGTGTCGAAATTTTCCTGCTAAGATTTCCTTAATGTGGGTGAAAGCAAAAAGACGTAGGGGAGGCAGAGAAGTGAAAGAAAGAGAGAAACCAAAAGAAAGAACACGTGCGTGTAGGAGTAGCGTGCCTGACTCTTACCTGGAGGCCCCGGGTTCGATTCCCGCCCAGGCCAGGGATTTTTACCTGGACCTGAGGGCTGGTTCGAGATCCACTCAGCCTACGTGATTAGAATTGAGGAGCTAACTGACGGTGAGATAGCGGCCCCGATCTCGAAAGCCAAGAATAACGGCCGAGAGGATTCGCCGTGCTCAGCACACGACACCTCGCAATCTGCAGGCCTCCGGGCTGAGCAGCGGTCGCTTGGTAGTCCAAGGCCCCACCAAGTCAGGATCTGAGAACGCTCCTCTGAATTATCGTTTAAATGACTGTTTATAACTGGTGATTGAAACTGAAACACTAGAGTCTTGCAAATGAAATTCCATTCCAGACAATTTCTAAATAGAGTATAATTTTTGTACACATGTAACTTAATCTCACGAGAAGTTCAATACAGTTGATGTCCACTGCGTTATGAGGTCGACTCCGAGCTTTTCTGTCAATCACTGGTCATACAAGGGGCTGTTAATCTAGTTCCTTATTGATGGGAAGCGAGAATACCGGGTACCGGATTGAGACAAGACAGGTGATGAGTCATTTGTTTCTCAAGAGGCGGCGACCTTTAACGAGGCTGCCTGTATTCTTGAGGCAATTGCTCGACTTCTTTACGTGCGCCCTGCCATCTCCTGGCCGAGGCGGTATTAGCTCAGCTTGAAGGCCACTCGATACTAAGAAATGCGGTTACGTTTCGCGGCGCGGGGTATGGCCATCATCTATATGACACCCGCGCCTCCAGCAGTAGGAACCTGTACGCGGCGCCGACATGAACCTGGTAAGTACCGGAGCACATCTGTGCGAAGAGCGCATGCCATATTCTATATGAATATTACTAAGGCAAACCGATCATCAGCATTGCCAACCTAACCTTTCCAATACTAAATTTAGTATTATAATTGCTCCTTTGCACTTTGCTTTTGACTACTACTCTTTAAAAACTTTAAAACTCTTCCATTTCTTCAACATAGGAATTAAATTTTTCAAACATTGATTTCCTTCAAATAGTGTTAAGAACGAAATACAATTGTGTCACAATTATTATTATTATTTTTTTTTGCAAATGCGTGGAACATCTTGCCTCGATTGTGTCAATAACTGAATAATGATGAGAAGCTAAACGTCCTAAAAACAATAGCGTTCAATATATTTTTGACTTTTGGAAACTGTAATACAGGGAATAATAATAATAATAATAATAATAATAATAATAATAATAATAATAATAATAATAATAATAATAATAATAATAATAATATTTCTTTCTGTTTATACTAGGACTATCTGCGGTGATTGGGGCCACTGTACCTAACTTTGTGTTTTGGCCAGGGTTTTAAGTTCAGAAGCCTTTCCTGATGTCACGTGCTTTTTTTTCTTTTTGCTTTGAAAAATCTAAACAGTCTAGATCAAGATTCGAATTTCGCCTATTCGGATGGAAAGCCAGCATCTAAGCAACAGCGCTATACGTGTCCAGTAGTAATAATAATTTCTCCATCTTATCCCAGTTATTTCTCGGGTATCTGGAGCCATCCAGGCTCATTTTCTGCTTTGGCCGTGGGTTTAACGCTGGATGACCTTCCTGGAGCCACAAGATTTTTGAGATATTCTCAACCTAGAATCGACCGGGATTAGGACCTCAGCCTTCCGGATGGGACGCCAGCAGCTAAAGCCCTGAGATAATCACGCCCTCCCAACTCTCCCTCACCCCCGCTACAATAATAATAATAATCTTGGTTTTATATCCCTTTAACTACTTTCATGGTTTTCGGAGGCTCCAAGATGCCGGAAGTTTGTCCCTCAGGAGTACTTTTACGTGTTAATAAATCTACCGACACAAACATCAAAGGGCTGAGCTAAGATATAACCCATCAACTTGGCCACAGAAGGGCAGTTTTCTACCGTGCGAGCCACTCTCCTGGGATTCGAACCTGAAACCTCGAGTATAGGAAGCGTTCTCCTAACCAGCTACGCTACGCTGGTTAATAGTAAATCCAGTTGACCAGGAGGGCTCGTATTTGATCCATGGTTCTGTTACTCAGGATAGTCAAGATAGAGCTACTATTTCAACCTGGTGGTTATTCGGCTTCACGGATAAATGGTCAGTATGCTGTCCATAGGTACAACGTGTCCCTGATTCGATTCCCGGCTTGGTCGGGGATTTTAACCTTCATTGGTTAATTTTTATGACTCGAGGTCTGAGTTTATGTGCCGTCTTCAACATTGAAATTGTTCGACTCCATTTATAAATGGTTAGCGTGCTGGCCTTTGGTCCAGATGGTCCCAGTTAGATTCTCGTTCGGGTCGGGGTTTTAACCTTCATTGGTTAATTCCGATGGCTCGGGGACTGGGAGTGTGTGCCGTCCTCTTTATTAGAATTCATCATAGGTAGGGCCCCAGTCTCATAGACCTACAGGTCACCTATACGGCATCAGCTCGAAAGACCTCCACCAGGCCTCTTCGGAGGCCACACGCCATTATTAAACATAGGTAGGGCCCATCCGCATATACGCGCAGGTCGCCTATAGGAGTCAGTTCGAGAAACCTATACCAGATCTCTCCGGAGGCCATACGAAGAGAAAACCTGGTAGTTAACAAGCTTGATCAGTGCCCCTAACCGAGGCAGGGTTTTACTCACCAAGCATAATGACCCGAAGATTTGCTCACGATATGGTGGCTAGTTCCATTCAACTTCTCCTGCAAGAGGAGCGCGACATCCGAGAGGTATGAACACTGGCTTCTAGACACGGCAACTGCACTTCGAATCCCGGCCAGTGTATAAGGGATCTTTGAAATGAAAAGTCCAGTCTTTGTGGTTTTCTTTCTACGAAAATCAGGAGATGATGACGATACCAGCAGATATGTAAGATTTAGTACTAGCTTGCTTTGTTATCCAGCCAACAGCTGACAACCACAATATCTCTTAATTTCGGAGATATCACGGCATCTGGTGTTCCAACACGACTCTGACGTTAGTTCCAGTCGTCAAAGACAAATAAACTAACATTCATGATTATTACATCCTCAAGAATTAAAGCAGCCTTCATTCAGCAGGCCAAGGTTACAGGGAGCTTACAACACAACATAACTTGGTTTCGGTGATGACCTGCACAGTGAAATTCTCGTCCTCTCTTGAAAATAGATATAACCATTCCAAGGTCCGGCTTCATGGCTAAATGGTTAGTGTGATGGCCTTTGTTCACAGGAGTCCCGGGTTCGATTCCCAGCAGGGTCGGGAATTTTAACCGTAATTGGTTAATTGCCCTGGCACGGGGATTGGGTGTATGTGCCGTCTCCATCATCATTTCATCTTCATCACGACGCGCAGGTCGTCTACGGACATCAAATCAAAAGACCTGCACCTGGCGAGCCGAAGTCCTCGGACATATCCCGGCACTAAAAACCATACGCCGTTTCATTTCATTTTACCATTCCAAGAATTATGGTCGGACAAACATTATGAGAACACGGGGTCTGACAAGCGGCCTGAATCTATACCAAGATCGTCTGAGATCACGCATGGCTTAGAAGTTGTGAGCTACAAGAGGGATAGCTGCTTGTTAGATACCGACATAACTGGGTATCATTTCATAATTATGGTATAAATCTTATAATTCGCTTAATCCGTTCAGCGTAGTAGTACCCACTTGTAATATTAATAATGTACATAAGCCGGCCTGAGCGCCTGAGATGGCTGAACGCAGGCCTTCTGGCCCTTAGTTAGTGGGTTCGAAATCCGCTCAGTCCGGTTTTATTTCAAGTTGCTCAAATACATCAGTCTCGATTCGGTAGATTTGCCTGCACATAAAAGAGCTCCCACGGGGCAAAATTCAGGCACCTCGGAGTAGCGAGTGGCAAGTCAAACTAATATTATTACATTTTTAAAGCTCTTTAGGTTTTAGAATCTTGAAATTAGCAGCGTTTCGCCCCAGTGTGTCAGTGGGCTTGCCAGTTGAATTGCCACACCTTTCCAAGACGCTGGTGGCTAGTGAGCCGTTGAGACACCACTACAAGCCTCCTACGCAGTAACGGAGCACTAGGCGATATAAGTATCTCCACTTGTATGAGCGCCTGCCTTTGACTTTTATGCCAAAAAGTTTCCCAGAATGAAATCATTCATTCATTCATTCATTCATTCAAGCTCTTTAGAAAATTACTATTAATGGGCATCAGTGTTATTCTACGAGCTTAGTGGGAACTATGCCTATATGTTTACCAACGCTTCAAAAGAACCTCAACTTGTAATCGAATTTCGTTTATCGAAACGACAGTTCGTGCAAGTTACAGGTTTCTGATATTCATGAATATTACCGCTACAAACGAAAAGAAGTAGTTGAAAAATAGATTACTCCCATCAACATATTTCAAAGTATAGAACTGTTTCAACAGGACAGTTTCTAAAATCCATTATACATTATCCAAGAAATGTTAAAACTATTCAGATATTCAGTTCTGGTAATGGATGGATTATCTCAGACAGAGGCTGGTTAAAATTTTGGTTAACCCTCAGTCCTACGGACACTTGTCTCCCTTCCACGTTGCTAACTTAAGTGTACCAGGACGGGCATTACTATAGTTTTGGGATCGCGTAGTTTTACAACTTATCCAGACCCAGCTCTAGTGGATACATTGCACTATATCTTCTGTTATGGGCTAGAACCAGCTGACATTTTCATCGCATTGTCTCTCATTCTTGGCTTTGATTATATGAAAGAGATTGAAGTATAGTAAATGCTAATAACACAATTCCTTTTCCAGCCAATCCGTGTGGTGGATAGTATGAAGGTAGGCCTATGGCCGGCACGGTCGGTTCATGTATACGTTACAAGAACTTGGCAGATTGATAAGTAACAGCAACAGGAAAGCAATGGGAAATTCATTTCCCAAGCAAGCCTCTTTAGTGACGCCTGGGCTTTCTATGAAAACTTATGGAGGAACTGTTGGTTTCACAACCACAATTCAAAAAATTTCAATTCTTCATTATGCAAACAAATCTAAGTAGTTTTTTTCCTATTGGTTATACGTTGCACCGACACAGGCCATTCTTACGACGACGATGGGAGAGCAACGAGCTAGGATTAGGAAAGGATCAACTGCGGCTTTAATTAAGATATAGCACCAGCATTTGCCTGGTGTGAAAATGGGAAGGTACAGGAAACGATTTTGGGGATGCCAACTGTGGTCTTCCAACCTACCATGCCCGAATACCAGCTCACAGCTACGTGATCCAAACCATCATCTATTTCTAACATATTTCCACCTAGATGCTTCTTTGATCTGACATCAGTCAGGTTAGGACAGTATGACGCAGTACCTCTCAACATTGGTGGCAGTCTGGATGGCCTGTTGTTATCGTGCATAAATAGGAGAACTCTTCACAACAACTCAGGTTGTATTCTGCTTGTTTCAGGTACTGACAAATACCCTTGACACAGAAATCAGATAACATCATGTTCCTCAGTGTTTGACCATTCTTCCATCAACCTCACCGTCTGACTATTGTTGTTGATACAGTCTCGTGACGTTAGGTAATTGTCATAAGTTGGTTGCAGTGGTATACCAGTTCAGGATTGGTGAGAATTAGGGAACAATATGTAAGATATATTGTTTCTTATTGAATCATCTAGGTAGTAGTCTAGTATCTAAATTTCTTGACTATTACACGAAAAATCGAACCCAAGTCTTTCCATAATGAACCAAGCATACTTTTGTATTATTATTATTATTATTATTATTATTATTCCAACCAACCATGTGACGATTTGATTCTACAATCTTGATTTTAAAAAGCAAGCATCTCACCAACTTAGTCACTCAGCCCGTGAATGTTTATTTCTGCTACATGGACTAATAAATTAAAACTGTACAGCAGGTTCTCCTTTTTTTTTTGTATTTGCTTTACTTCGCACCGACACAGATAAGTCTTAAGGCGACGATGGGACAGGAAAGGGCTAAGAATGAGAAGGATGCTGCCGTGGCCTTAATTAAAGTATAGCCTCAGCATTTGACTGGTGTAAAAATGGGCAACCACGCAAAATCATCTTCAGGGCTGCCGACAGTGGGATTCGAACCCATTATCTCCCGGATGCATGCTCACAGTTGCGCGGTACAGCAGGTTTACCAACACATATATTTCCTCTGCCTTCTGGTAGAGTAAACTAGAACATCCATATTAACACACACATTCGGCTTAAATGGGGTAAATTAACGCCTGCATATCAGGCTCCATGGCTAAATGGTTAGCGTGCTGGCCTTTGGTCACAGGGGTCCCGGGTTCGATTCCCGGCAGGGTAGGGAATTTTAACCATAATTTGTTAATTTCGCTGGCAGGTCTGAATTATGTGTCGTCTTCATCATTTCATCCTCATCATGACGCGCAGGTCTCATAAGGGAGTCAAATCAAGAGACCTGCATCTGGCGAGCCGAACTTGTCCTCGGACACTCCCGGCAGTAAAAGCCATACGCCATTTCATTTCCAACGCCTGCATGTGGCAAATGGGGACAATTTTGGCAGTGGTGACAATTATTATTTTAACTGGAAGTACAACTAGGCAACCATATTCTACAAACAATAATCAAACGAAACAATGGAAGGGCCCCAACATGGTGCAACAATCTCGATGGACCATTGCCTACCAAGTGACTGCTGCACAGTCCGAAGTTCTGCAGATTACGAGGTGTCGAGTGGTCGGCACGAGGAATCCTGTCGGCTGCTATGAAACCATTAGATAGTTCCTCGGTTGCAATATTTGGCAGAGTGGACCTCAAACGAGCCTACCGATCCAGATAAACATCCCTGACCTAACCGGAAATAGAACCTGAGGCCACCGAGTAAGAGGCAGCTACCCCTACACCGCACGGCCGGCTTCAAATAATGAAGGTACCTGCATAAGGAAGGAAGGGGCAACGAGTGGCATAAAACATGAAAAATTTGCAGAGCTAATGCCTTCATTGTCACAAGAGAATAGGAGCTAACCAAGGAAGGTTGGATATTAAAGTTGAAAGAGAAGAGTCCGACAGAAGTAACTGACAGCAATGCTAGATTCAGTGAGAGTCCCTGTGGTCACCAAGCCATTTTTCCAAGTTGAGAACACCCAGGTATACCCCTGCTAGTTGCCTCTTGTGACAGGCATGGGATATAGTGGATGTATTCTGCTGCACCCTCCCCCAAGGGAATAGCTGAGGACATATTATTATTATTATTATTATTATTATTATTATTATTATTATTATTATTATTATTATTATTATTATTATTATTATTAGTATTAATAATCTGCAGTGGAATTGACCACTGAGGATCACGCTGTAACATTTATTTTCTTTGTGTGGTGTTGCTTCTGTGTTCATTACTCCTTCATGGGTTCGCTGGCCTGCCTCTTACGATCTTCTTGAAACTTCCTTCGGCTTGAAACCCTTCCAAATGTTTCTCTTTGTTCCTATATTTCTGTCTAACACTTGGACCTCTCCGTAAGTTTTCTCGTTTCCTTAACCCATGCTGTAGCAGCATTCTTTTTTTTAAATAATGAAATACCTGCTTGGGAAGTCTATTCCCATTAATTCTATACATATGTCCGAGAAACGCCAGCCTCCTCCTCTTCATGGTTTTTGAGATTCTTTCAACCTTCTGGTAAACGTGTTTATTTCTGCTAAGTTTCCATTTGACTTCAATCTGGGCAGCGTCCACAGTATTTCTGAGCTTTCTGCTTTCTTCTATTATGAGGTTCAGAAAGACATGAAAGTAGAGGGAATGACTGCAGATACAACGGGCTGGGAGCAATGGCAGGAGGGTGCTCGAAACGGCGAGATAAAGGCGAAATTAAGAACGAACTCGATGGAAGAACCCGTGCTTATAAACGATGGTGGGGTCGTGTGAGGCGAATGGAGGAGAAGTATGGAACTGAACGAGATCACACAGCTAGTTGCAAATAGAGGATTGTGGAGGTGCGAATTTAATTCACAGAAGCTTGCAGACTGAACGTTTAAATACATACCAGTGTATAGTGACGAAGTAAACATATTATATCTATATATTTAATTAATTAATTAATTAATTAATTAATTTATTTATTTATTTATTTATTTATTTATTTATTTATTTATTTATTTATTTATTTAACCCGTTACCCTCCAGGGTTGGCTTTTTCCTCGGACTCTGCGAGTGATCCCACCTCCACCGCCTCAAGGGCAGTGTCCTGGAGCGTGAGATTTTAGGTCTGGGGATACAACTGTGAAAGAGGACTAGTACCTCATCCAGGCGGCCTCACCTTCTATGCTGAACAGCGGCCTTGTGGGGGTGGGGGAGATTGGAAGGGACGACAAGGAAGAGGAGAAGAAGCGGCTGTGGCCTTAAGTTAAATATCAACCCGACATTTGCCTGGGCGAGAAATGGGAAAATACGGAAATCCACTTCTAGGATGACTGAGGAGGAGATCGAAGCCCTCTCTACTCAGTTGATCTCCCGAAGCTGAGTGTACCCGGTTCGAGTCCTCGTACCACTTTTCAAATTTCGTGGCAGAGCCGGGAATCGAACTCGGGCCTCAGGGGCTGGCAGCTTATCACACTAACCACTACACCACAAAGGTGTATATTATTATTATTATTATTATTATTATTATTATTATTATTATTATTATTATTATTATTATTATTATTATTATTATTATTATTATTACATCGTGTAGACAAGGAATTATTATCAAACTCGAGTAGGTACGCAAGGATACTGAAACTTTAAAATGATGCTTGAAGTATGCTGACCTCCACCGCGACATGATTTAAAAGAAAAACATGAATTATGGTAACGGATGACTGCCGCCAGGCTCATTGTATAAACGTACATTCATTTGAGGTCAGACAGAAGGATAGGGCTCATTACCATACTGGGATGCGGCTGTGGTATTTAAAGTACCGATACCCGGATTATTTTAACTATGAATGGGAACGTCTGTCGTCGCTCCCTCGATAATTAATGGGTATTAAACCAGATAAAGTCCACGTCGTGAGCTAATTATTATACCGCGTTTAAAGAGGAATCTGTGACATTCAAGAAAAATTATCATTGGATTGTTTAATAAGGGCATAGGAATTGCTGGCGAGGTGTCGCAAACCGTGATGCGATACATAATTAAAAGAAATATCATAGAGACTTTCTCCCCACTCCTTTAAGACCTGCTTGTTTGTTATGAAGAAACAAAACCTTACTATAATTTTCTGCTTAATTATATGAGAGACACGACGATTTGGTTGCGACAAGGCACTGGTATCTGGAACAAATGCCAACAAGGCTAACTAACATTTGCATCACAGATCGTCCCATTTATTGTAGGCCTATATAAAGTGATGTTTCTCGAAGAACCACTTGTTAGCATTCCAATAATCAATCAATCAATCAATCAATCAATCAATCAATCAATCAATCAATCAATCAATCAATCAATCAATCAATCAATCAATCAATCAATCAATCAATCAATCAATCAGTCAGTCAATCAATCAATCAATCAATCAATCAATCAATCAATCAATCAATCAATCAATCAATCAATCAATCAATCAATCAATCAATCACCATTTATCTGCAATTAGGCTGTCGCCCAGTTCTTTGTTCTTAAATGGTTTCAAAGTAGTTGGAAATTTATCGAAATAAATTATTCCAATCGATAATTTCTCTTCCTAGCTGTTAGGTCGTCAGCCCAAAAGCTGGTTGGATCCTCAAATAGCATCACCAAAAGTTATGCGGCTGCAGGGAAAAACGCAAAAACAATAGCGGCACCATAATGGGGCGTACTAGGGAAGACGATGAGTGAGGTAGTTCGGTAGTTTGTCATTGCTTTACTCACTGATTCAGAAAGTGCTATTCCAGCACGACTGACCCTATCAGCAGCCCTGTCGTAAGAAACAGACGCAATGGTCATGCTCCAAAAGTCATTACTCAGCACCGCCCATTCCCCAGCAATTTCCATATTGTCACAGGCATGGATGAGACTGGAACTTCGGTGGAAGATCCTCTTCATATAAACGATTATCTTCTTCAATTTGTCCTCTTGAATTCCAACTTTATCTTCATTCTATCATCCTTTCTATAAAAACATTCGAGCTTTTTCGTCCACTAATGTCATTCCAAGCCATTTCTCCACCGACAGCTCGAAACATTCCGCTTAGTCGAGCAGCTCATCTCCTTCCTTCAAAGTTTTCCCAGCCCAAAGTTTGCAACATTTTCGTAACACTTTTCTTAGAAATTACCCAGAAATAAAAGTGTCGCTTTCTTTTGAACCTTGTCTTTTTGTATAAAGTAATCCTGGTCTGGGTCCCATACACTAGAAAAATACTGTAATTGGAGTCTTTCCAGTGAAGAATAGGCTTACTACAACCCCTACTTATGTTGAGGAGTTCGCATTCTAATCTGGAAGTTGTGAGATCGATTTCCGGACAAATATTTAGCTTAGATCTATGTTAACTGATTTACCAGTTCGTTAAGGAACCGTGATACTAATATCTTCACGTTCCGATTTCTACTTTATGCAGTTTTTTGGAGACGCCGAAGTGCCGGAATTTTGTACTGCAGAAGCTCTGTTGCGTGCCGGTAAATCTACGGACACAGGACTGGTGTATTTTAGTAGGTACCTTCAAATTCCATCGGACTGAGTTGGGGTTGAATCCACTAACTTTCGCTCGGAACACCAACGTCTTTCCGCATGAGCCAATCAGTTCGGAAGAAATGTAATCCGAGTTCTCTTAAAGCTGTCAGAAAGTGAAACACATCATACTACTGACTCTGATTTTAGTGCTATGAAAGATGCAGGAGTGATTGATACTAATTATAGCATTCCTTATGCAACCAGACCAAACGGAGGACGTGGGGCGTGAAGGTGTCTCTTGTAGGGTTGGTTGGTGGGCTCGGCCGAGTGACATACGTTGGCACATCTGGCCGGGTGAGGAAAACAACACGATATTATTATCTCAATCCTCATTTCCGTTTCATGCCTCTTTACTGGTGCCAGGGTTTTATAAGAATGATGGACATCTGACCAGCTTTCGTGAGGAGGACTCAATATACATATCATATAACATAGCCTACATAGAAATCTATCTTCGATAACAGATATTTCTCTTGAATAGCTACCTTTTTTATCATGAGCTAAAAACACATTATTAGAAGAGAGCACTGCTATGGAGGAGAATTCTTCACGCTGTTAAGTAAAGTATTGCTAATTAACTACCTGTAATTTATCAACAACAAAATATTCCGGTTTTTTTTTGTTCATATTCTCAATCATTGAAATTCCATTATGGCTCCATACAAGGAACTAAATTTCTGATTACCGAGCTCGATAGCTGCAGTCGCTTAAGTGCGGCCAGTATCCAGTAATCGGGAGATTGTGGGTTCGAGTCCCACTGTCGGCAGCCTTGAAGATGGTTTTCCGTGGTTTCCCATTTTCACACCAGGCAAATGCCGGGGCTGTACCATAATTAAGGCCACGGCCGCTTCCTACCAACTCCTAGGCCTTTCCTATCCCATCGTCGCCGTAAGACCTATCTGTGTCAGTGCGACATAAAGCAAATAGCAAAAAAAAAAAAAAAAAAAAAAAGATTTCTGATTTTGTTAAAATGCTATTTGTTCGGCGCATCAACCTAGAAAGATCTTTTGCCCCTACTTGCACCATATGCATGTGAGGAACCTGCATGTATTTTGTAAAGAGCGGAAGTGTAAAGTGTTGAATGTGATGAAAGGAACGTTAAGGGTGACAGGACGACACAAACACCCAGTCCCCAGGCCAGGGATATTAATCATTTACAATTAAAAACCCCTGACCCGGTCGGAAATCTAACTCGAGGCCGCTCGATACACCGCGGGTCCGGACAAATTTCTGATTAGTAAGCACGGTATTATGCTAAAGAAACAACACTGAAGTCTGATGTATACGGTTGCCTAGCAATGATGTATTTATTTATTTTATACATATGTCCTTAAAAAGGGTTCCAACATTTACAGAGGAGGCAGCACGTGGCAAACGAAGGAAAAAAGGTGCTATAAACATTGTTCGCAAACCCAGTATCTTCAGAGTTATGGTCCGCTACCACTACGATCAATAATCACTATGTCTCTGATCTACTCTCCACAACATGTGCTTGATATGACGTCCATCCATTGCAATACAGCCTTCCACGCTATGTCGCACGGAATCACGCATTCGTTGGAGCACCCTTGGCTGTTGCCGGATTGAATCACAGTGAAAACGCGTTCTCGTAGTGTATCCACATCATTTATGAGGACCGCATACGCCATGGCCTTTATTGGACGGTGCCTAGTGCGTTTCGTTCTTGCTTGATACAGGAAAAATGCATACACACGCTGCACGATGTATTGCATCACTTGTCTAGTACAACTGTTTCGCATTTATTTCGTGACAAAGTGCTCGGGCTGCAAGATATGATCCATAACCATAACACAACACGCTAGTAGGTTTACAATCAATGTTTACGGAGGAACGTATTACCGTTTGTTGTTGCACACAACCCTCCGTAAATTACTGGAACATCGTGATTATTGATAGCAGTAGTAGTGGTCTATAACTACGAATATATTCTGTTTGCTACCAATGTTTCTCCTTCATTTGTTGTGTTCTGCCTCTTCTGTAAACATTGGAACCGTTTTTCCAAGGACACCCTGTATTATAGTTTAAAGTTGTGATTGCAGTGTTATGTTGATTTCTGCAATTAAGGTGTTTATCGTGAAACATTATTTCCAGTCGTACGGAGAGTGGCATCAGAATGGGCCGAGTTTGCTTTACGTTAAAGAACAGAACGAGGAGCGATTTAATAAGGAGGCACCCAATAAGAGAAGAACGTTAATTGTCGTTCCGTCATACGAGATCAGACTAATTATAACCAAATGAGATAACAGGGTGCCTAAGAACCGTCAACACAAATGAAAATCATGGACGACTTCTCCAACAGGTGGTACAGTCCCCAAAGCATAGTCTACGACGAACATAAATAAAAATACACTCACACCGCATTCAAGTTGCTCAGCGTCTAAGAGAATGGAATGAGCGAGCCCTATTACAGTTTTGCAATCAAGCGTTGTCCATAACGTATGGGATCCAGATTTCTTCTGCGTCATATGGGTTAGTAGGAAATGTCGACTAGCCCGGTCTAACGTAATGTAGTGGGAGTAACATAAATCCTAGGGAAACCTCATAGCATTACCGTCGTGCGGGTAGACTCTACATATTACTCGCTTCAGTAAGTTTGTATTCTAACCTATTACTGCATAAACATCCGGGCCCTAGTCACGACTCACCTAAGGGCCCCGTGGTCGTCAACCCACGCTCCAAGGATAAGACCCCCTGGGGCCCCTTCTAGTCGCCTCTTACGACAAGCAGGCGTTACCGTGGCTGTTATTCTACCGCCCCCACATAGAGGGGCGGCATGTTGAAAGAGTGAGTTTTCAAGACACCTACAAATATTTCCGAATTATGCGAATAGAGCGAGGTGGCTATGTGGTTAGGGTCGCATAGCTGTTAACTTACATTCGGGAGATGGTGGGATCAAATCCCACCGTCGACAGACTTGAAGATGATTTTCCTTGGTTTCCAACGTATTCCTTTCCCATCCTCGAGTCGCTAAAAACCTTCAGTGTGTTAGTGCGACGTTACAACCACTAGCAAAATACGTAAGAATATAACGTCATGTTTTTGTGTAGTAACAGCAAGCTAGGTTGATCAAAATGTTCAATAATCTTCAGAAACACTACAAACAATGCGTGGTATGTGATAACGCACACTTTGAATACTTTTGTACCGACACAATTAACAAATCTGTTTGCCCCATACGTCATTAAGTACAACCAACGAAGTATCGGTTGAGTTGCACGCGACTAGCATTTGCAATGGAAAATTAATTCATTAGTGAATACAAGCCAGAAGAGTTTTTATTTAGAGTTATTTCAGCTGTCTGAGACGGTATTTTGATCTTAAATCACGTTTAGAATAAGTCGTCGCATGTCCGACTTGTTGGCTGAATGGTCAGTCAGTGTACTGCCCTTCGGTTCAGAGGGCCCCGGGTTCGATTCCCAGCCGAATCGGGGTTTTAAATCGCTTCTGATTAATTCTTCTGGCAATTAAGGCCATGGCCGCTTCCTTCCCACTCCTAGCCCTTCCCTGTCCCATCGTCGCCATAAGACCTATCTGTGTCGGTGCGACGTAAAGCAAATAACAAACAAAAACAAAAATTCTTCTGGCTCGAGGACTAGGTATTTGTGTCTTTCCCAACATTCTCCTCTTCATATTCACACAATAGACCACACTACAAACCACAACAGAAACACGCAATAGAAATTACATCCCTCCATACAGGGTTGGCATCAGGAAGGGCATCCGGCCGTAAAACAAGGCCAAATCCACATGTGCGACGCAGTTCGCACCCGCGACCCCACAAGGTGTGGGAAATGCGGTAGAAAAATCAGAAGAAGGAGTCGTCACGAGGAAGAAGGACAAAAAGAATAAAAGTTATTTTTTTTTGCTATTGGCTTTACGCCGCACCGACACAGATAGGTCTTATGGCGACGATGGGACAAGAACGGGCTAGGACTGGGAAGGAAGCGGCCGTGGCCTTAATTAAAGTACAGCCCCAGCATTTTCCTGGTGTGAAAATGGGAAACCACGGAAAAACCATTTTCAGGGCTGCCGACAGTGGGGTTCAAACTCACTATCTTCCGAATGGATACTGGCCGCACTATACGACTGCAGCTATCGAGCTCGGTTTAGATATTATTATTATTATTATTATTATTATTATTATTATTATTATTATTATTATTATTGTTATTGTTATTGTTATTATTCATCTATCTAGCTCTTCTCCCTACATTGGAGAGTCGGTTGGCAACCACGGTTACCATAGCTGAGCCTGGCATTGCTTCCACTTACTTGTGTCAGGCTCGCCGCCTTCATTTTTCTTATATGACCTCCCTTGGCCAACCCTTGATTTCTTTCTATCTCGATGGTATTAGGTTTATGTGGGAAGGGAGTCTCACTTTCACGTCTCTTGTGCTCCTTCGCTTTCTTTAGCCGATGTCTTCATTTTTCGAAGTGCCGGACCCTTCCATTCTATCCCTCTAGTTAGTGTTAACTGAGGATGTTTATCCAGTTGTACTTCCTCTTAAAACAGTAATCACCACCACCGCTATCTAGCTCTTTAACAGTTCATTTGAAAATGTATTTATTTAATTTACAAGCTGCTTTACATCGCACAGACACAGATAGATTTATGGCGACGATGGGATAGGAAATAACTATGGGAAGGGAGCTAACATGGTCTTAATTGGGCTACAGTCCCAGCATTTACCTGGTGTGAAAATGGGAAACTAGGGAATATCACCGTACAGGGCTGCCAACGATGGGATTCAAACCCATTATCTCCCGAATGCAAGCTGATAGCTACGTGGCACAAACCGTGTTGCCACTTGCTCGGTATCTGAGAACAGATTGATTCGGCTATATAAAGCGTTTATTTGAGCGGACAACTCCATCTGCCCACAATTCTTTCAGTTCTTCATCAAATAATGATTTACTTACTTTTTAACAATTTACGTCGCATCGACACGGATAGGTATTATGGCAATGATGGGATAGGAAAGGCCTAGGAATGGGAAGGAAGCGGCCCTGGCCGTAATTAAGGTACATCCCCACATTTGCCTAGTGTGAAAATGGGAAACCACGGAAAACCATCTTCAAGGCTGTCGACAGTGGGGTTCGAACCGAATATCTCCCGAATGCAAGCTCACAGCTGCGCGCCCGTAACGGCACGGCCAACTCTCCCAGTAAAGAAAGAAAGGTAAATAAAAGAAAGGAAAGAAGTAAGAAGAGTGGATTGCGGATGCTTTTTATAGATGCAGTTTTACCAAGCTATAAAGATGAGATGATATGATATTCTAGGTCGGGGCACAACCGGTTTGAGACTCGAACATTTCACAACGTCAAATGCTGTCAGGTACTATTTTTGAGTATTTCTCATTGGATTAGCGTCTGGCGCATCCCAGACCGGATCAGAACACGGCTTCTTCAAGGTCTTGAACAAAGGACAACGGAGTCGACTGTGCCACTAAATCGCCTTTGCGTGATGGAGCTGTTGACTTTGTTTTCATAAACGAACACGTAAAATATGTTAATTAAAGATGAACATTTTTGGGCTGAAGCTGTAAAGTGGTGGTGATTATTGTTTTAAGAGGAAGTACAACTGGGCAACCATCCTCTATATAACACTAATCAGAGAGAAAAAATATAAGGGGTCAGACACTTCGCAAAATGAAGGTATCGGCCAAAGGAAGACAAGGGCCACGAAGGGCGTGAAAATGAAAGACTCCCTAGGTCTGCATACGTAATACCGTCCGGGTCTGAAAAGAACAAGAGTTGACCAAGGGAGGTCGGATAGGATAGATAAAAGTGAGGAGCCTGGCACAAGTAAGTGGAATCAATGCCAGGACTCAGCTGAGGGCCAAAAGGTCGCCAACCCACGCTCCGAAGTCCTGAGCCCATGAGGCCCCTTTCAGGCGCCTCTCACGACAGGCAAGGGATACCGTGTGTGTTATTCTACTGCCCCCACCCATAGGGGGAAGCTGTAAAACTGCCTGGTTGTTCTTTAACTTCATTCGGAGGTTTGCAGTTCAAATACAGAAACATATCATCCGCATTAATTTGAGTATTAACAAAAACAATCTATGGCAATTGTTTCAGTTTCTAAGTATGGCACTCGAGAAATATATGTAAGCAGACCCTTAGCCTTCGTGTATATGATATTTAATTGATAAGTTCCATTCGCTATAGACAGTTAAAGATATAGCGACTTTCGCAATTGTTGCTAAGTAGTTCTTTGTTTTTACAATTTGCTTTACGTCGCACCGACACACACAGAGCTTATGGCAATGATGGGATAGGGAAGGGCTAGGTGTGGGAAGGAAGCGACCGTGGCCTTAATTAAGGTACAGCCCCAGCATTTACCAGGTGCGAAAATGGGAAACCATGGGAAACCATCTTCACGGCTTAAATAATAAGTACTACAATCAGCACTGTTAATAAGATGGCTTCGATATTGTATAATGATTATGATCTTCAGGGCTGCAGACAGTGAGATTCGACCCCACTATCTCCCAAATGCAAGCTCACAGCTATGTGGCCCAAACAACGCGGCCAGTCGCTCTGTAGTTATTTTACATATTATGCCAAACACTGTTTGTATGTGTCTGCGGAGGACCTTGGCATTTCTTTCTAAGGTGTTGAGAATTTAAGGCAGGTAGTCAGTTCCCTTCACTTCTTCCTTCTGTGAGTTTTGCTTGATCGTTTCTCTGGGATGCAAGAAAGGCTCTATGAATCTGCAAATCGCTGTAACCATTACCCTTGAATGTGACTGAGTGTACCCACCTCCACCTGAATATTTGATGTCTCGCAAATTCGTATCGCCCTCTTGGTGAGTGTCGTGAGAATGCCTGGTCCTCCGCAAACACAATATAAAAACCGTGTTTGGCATCGTCACTAAAATGGCTCACAGTCTGGGTAAAACCAAGGACAAATTGTCCCTACTTTTACATTCTGGGGTATACAAAATTCCATGTATTTGCGGTAAGGTATACATTGGCCAAACATGCCGTCTCAACCAGCCAGAAAAATCCGCAATAGCTGGGCACGCTCTAAAAGTTGGGTCATGATGTCATGTTCCAAGATGCTCGAGCTCTTACCCACACTAGACACTACAGGTCCAGGATTATACGGGAAGCTGTGGAAATACGTAGAAATCCTAACAATTTCAACAGGGACACTGGCTATCAGTTAAGTAATACGTGGTTGCCAGCCATTAAGAATTTACGTAGATCCCTTCAATTTTGTTATTTCGTTTGGTGTTTTTCAAATTCGTACGTTCCTCATCGCCAGATGTTTCATTCCAGGCTTGTGTCAATGTCACACCTTCATATGTACGTACACCTGTTATGTTATGGACCCTCTCAAACTGATTCTGATGGTTCCGTCAGCTACCGTTTCGAACGCTAGCACTGTGCCATATCCGGGGAGCCATCTGGGGACGAATGAACGTATCATTTCCACTTCTATTATAACGTCTAAAATCAAACCATATTGTTTGAGAGGCCTTTCTCGTGGACAGTCGAGATTTTCTTCTGAAGACGCAGAGCAAAATTCTCTGCGAAACGTAGAGAATTTCACCTTCTTTTCTTGACACGGCATAAGCCCAAAAGCCTATATCATGTTGATGATAAATTGCTGTGCTATCTATTTGATTCTCTTTTCCTCTGCGAGATTCCTTCTCTGTTCCACCACTGTTCTCCCTTTGAACGGGCCCTCTATCCCCAAAGAACGTAATTATCCTGCTTTATTTTTTACATAGAAACTGAGCTTTCTTAAAAGTATACAGTACATTGAAGGTCGCATGTTTCTTATTCTTTGTTATTTAAAAATACAGGTACATTTCCGGTAAAATAATTTGCCTTGTTTACAGACTGTTTAGAGGTAGTCAAAATAACCTTTCGACAGATTCGTTCACTATTTGGAATGTTTGAAGTGTTGTCCTGCATATGCTTTAATTTGGTTACTAAAAATATTGTGTATGTCGTTGTCAGATGTAAGTTTCAGACTATGTTTTTAATAAAAGAACTTACCCTGAAAACTAAAGAAAATAGTATATGACTGTCCGTCTTCCAGCTCATCAGCCCGGAAGCTGGTTGGATGTCCAAGTATCACTTTCAAAAGTTACTCAGTTATAGGGAAACCGCAAGAAGACAAATGGTTCCGCTAAATGAGGCGTACCAGGCTAGATGAGGAGTGAATTAGTTTGCCATTGCTTTCTTCACTGGGCCAGAAAGTGCTATTGCAGCTCGATCGACCGTACGAGTAAAATCTTTCATCACATTTAGACGCATTATCAATGCTCTAAATGTCATTACTCAGTATCGCCCATACCTCAGCTGCTTCCATATTTTCATAACCATGGATGGGACACAGATTTAGGCGGAAGCTACATTTTACTCTGGCCTGTGCCAAGAGACAGGTACAAAAATACTGCATCTATCATAAAATTACTACAATTAATTTATATGTCTGAGAGGGCGAAGCACATACCGATTCCCCATAAGAAGTATCTGCCTTTCAAACTGGTGGTTATACGAGAGAAAGATTTAAACAAACTATCGTACATGGTTATTCACACGTCACAGACATGAAATGATGTGTAATTTTGTTGATTTTCGATTTTGATTTTGTACAAGCCCTGAAGATGGTTTTCTGTGGTTTCCCATTTTCACACCAAGCTGTACCTTAATTAAGGCCGCTTCCTTTACATTTCTAGGCCTTTCCTGTCCCATCATTACCATAAGACCTATCTGTATCGGTGCGACGTAGAACAATTAGCACGATTTTGTATAAAAATGTCAATGTAACAGGTGTTTCTTTTATCTTCCTCATTATCATAACGACATACAGGGTGGATAAAACGTATCCTTGCACTTTGTAGGTATGCACTTCGTACGTACACATTGTTCAACAGAGTGTAATCTCGTAAATGCTCAAATTGACCTACTTCGACCTTGCAACATTCTTCGAACATGTCCATAACACAGTGTACGCATTACTACACAAAAAGTTATCTGCATCAGTTTCAATAAATGCCTCTGGGACGTACTCTTTTAATTCATCCGCTGTGTGGGGATTTTTCGTGTAAACATTATACTTTACAACACTTCAGAAAAAACTTAATGACATTTCTCAAACGTAAGCAAAGGGTATAGGATACTGGTTTGGAACTATTGTTTGAAAAACGTGAAACTAACAGTGAAAGAATCGTAAGTTTACTTACAGCCCACCCTGTAGATTGCAAACTTGTAACTAACGAGTACCCGGGTAATAAGAGAATCGGCATTTGAGTGATCGGGTTCCTGACTTGCCGGATATCACTAGCCCTAGTGGCAATGTCAAATTTAGCTCGAGGACATATGGTCGCGAACCCACGCCCCCAAGTTGAGAGCGTCATGGGTTACACGTTTTAGTCGCCTCTTAACGACAGACAGGGGATACCTCCCCCACTCATAGAGTTATTAACGACGGTAATTTCCACTGCCACACGTGGCGAGGTGTTTAATAAGACAGTCAGTGGGATGTATTATTGCATAAGAAGACGACAATCTGGAGCAATTTCCTTAGAATAACCAAATTACGCTCTTTAGTGTGTTGTGTCATATTAAAATCAAACTGTTTCAAATATTTTGATAAGGCAGGAGTGTGTAACGTAATCGAGAACCTTTCAGCTAATGACACACTGTCATCAACATATCTGTTAATATATTTTATTCTTGGCCTCAGTTGGAAACACACAAGCATCTTATTTAAATCTTCAGTTTTATTACGTCGTAGCTAACCAGGAAATTCACCTATAAAAAGAGGTGGACTCGGCAATGGAAATAGCCAGTACCAGTGCACGCGCGATGCGAAACATGCCGTACAATTTCATCTCACCCCAACCACAATCCGCCTACTGGGGCGCCGTGACGCCTTCAGGGACCTTCTGCTGCTTACGGCAGTACCGCCCTATGTGGGGGGTCGACATCCGACCAGACGAATCCTCAAGCCAGGGCTGAGTCTCAACAGATCGCAGCGTGGCAACCGCCCGGTACCTAAGTCGTCTAAGGAACCTAAGGAACTAAGGGTAAACATACATACTACTGGTTTATTGTAAAATGTATAGTCTTTGTAAAACGTCCATTATTTTGCATACTTTACTCCGGTAAGCTTCTTTGCCAATTACTTTTACCCGGATCTGAGGGCTGATTTGAGGCCACTGCGTGAAAACAATTAAGTTAAAAATCCCTACCCAGACCGGGAATAGAACCAGTGTTTCCGAGTAAGAGGCAGGCTCTCTACCTCTCAATTTCTTCTCTTAATATTTTAAACAATTTCTTTGAAACTTTGTACGTTACCATCTTATTAGTTTGCAAGATAACATGTCAAATGCTAGAAAGTGGCATCAAAGGAATAACTCGTGCAGATAAACCTGAAGTACAAACAGCTCTACGCGCTCGGGCGCGTGCTTCATCACATACAAGTCGAATTCCCTCTGGAACCATTATTGGGAATAGACATACATTCGTCTGATTCAAAGATATGCGTTTCCTGATGTAAACCATGATAGTATTTAGAAAAAGCTAAAAATGTACACTGTAGTTAGGTCTATCTGATCCTGAGCTATATTTGATGATTAGAGAACAGCTCTGTGAATTATTTCCCAAAGGCCTCTTTACGTACACTGTATTAGTGGACAACAAGTGGTTCGCTTCTCTTACTGACCCTTGACATAGCCACACCGAGCTGGACATAAGGAAGATAGCCGATAGTACGATCGACGCCTGCTACCCATTATTGCGGTTTTTAGCGGATAAAACGTGCGCATGTTCTGTAAATACGTAACTACCTATCATTTAGAAGAGGTTAGTGATTGAGAAATTACAATAATCTTGCATTTGAACTGAATATCTCAGGTATATCCATGTCAATCCGCCTCTGTGGTGTAGTGGTTAGTGTGATTAGCTGCCAAACTTGGACTTACGGGTTCGATTCCAGACTCTGTTTCGAAATTTGAAAAGTGGTACGAGGACTTCAACGGGGTCTGCTCAGCCTCTGGAGGACAAATGAGAAGAGGGATCTTCAATTCCCACCTCAGCCATCCTCGAAGTGGTATTCCGTGGTTTCCCACTTCTTCTTCAGGCGAATGTCGGGATGGTACATAACATAAGTCCACGGCCGCTTTCTATCCATCTTCGGTGCCTATCCCTTCCTATCCTCCCATCCCTCACAAGGCCCCTGTTCAGCATTGGGGGTGAGGCCACATGGGCGAGGTACTGGCCCTACTCCTCCGCTGTATCCCGGACAAAAAGTTTCACCCTCCAGACCACTGCCATTGAGATGGTAGAGGTGAAATCCCTGGCTGTGCCCAGGGGAAAACCAACCCTGGAGGTTAAACAGATTACATAAAATAATAAATAATATCCATGTCTGGTTTCTTGGGTGAATTCTCAGCGTACTGATCTTCGGTTCAGAGGGATGGGGATTTTATTTGCATATGGTTAATTCGTGTGGCTCGGGAACTGAGGTTTATGTTCGTCTTAACACACTTCACATAATCTACATAGAGTACACCTACCACCACAACAGACGTAAGTAAACGTATCCCTCTTCACAGAGTTATCATCAGAAAGGGCAGCTGGTTGTAAAACCGGGCCAAATCCACACCAAGAGCCGTCTGCAATAAACTGAGGAAAAGACCAGAAAGATCTAAAGTATATCCACATCAAATTTCAGCCCAACTGGCCCACTAGAGCGAGATAGATACAATTTCATTTTGAACTATTAAAACATATACGGAAAGTTCCCGTCGTTTAGTTCCCCACCACTTATAATAAGATCATTAAAGAACGAGTTTAACCATCAGTGCCTTCTGCCTCTAGTTCTTTTACCCACCAAGGCCATTTCATTATTTTTCCTAGGTATCCTATTTTCCTCCATTCGCCGGCTCACCCATAGGGTTTATTCCCAACTCAGCCTTTATCTGCTCATTTCAAGTAGACTCTTGCCGTTGTTACCACCTGATTGTAGCAGCGATCATTCTAGCTACTTTCATGTCTGTTATTTCTAACTTATGAATATGATATCCTGAGCCGACCCAGCTTTCACTCCTGAACTGCAAAGTCGTTCTAAAAAATCCCATGTAAGGATGGTTTCGTCCGGTATTCCGGTATGAAATGGCGTATGGCTTTTGGTGTCGGGAGTGTCCGGGGACAAGTTCGGCTCGCCAGATGCAGGTCTTTTGATTTGACTCCCGTAGACGACCTGCGCGTCGTGGTGAGGATGACATGATGATGAAGACAACACATACTCCCAGCCCCCGTGTCAGCGAAATTAACCAACTATAGTTAAAATTCCCGACCCTGGCGGGAATCGAACCCGGGACCCCTGTGACCAAAGGCCAGCATTTAGCCATGGAGCGGAATTACGGTGATGGCAGTGATTATTGTTTTAAGACGAAGTACAACTGGCAACCATCCCCTATATAACACTAATTAGAGGGGGAAAATTGGGAGGGTTCCGATACTTCGAAATATGAAGATATCGGCCAAAGAAAGACAAGGGTCACGAAGGGCGTGGAACTGAAAGACTTCCTAGCTCTCGAATGCTCTAATAGTGCCAGGATCGGAAAAGAACAAGAGTTGACCACGAGAGATCGAATATGATAGAAGAATGTGAGGAGCCTGGCACAAGTAAGTGGAAGCAATACCATTTTTTTACAATTTGTTTTACGTCGCACCGACACAGATACGTTTTATGGTGACGATGGGATAGGAAAGGCCTAGGAGTGGTAAGGAAGCACCCGTGGCCTTAATTAAGGTACAGCCCCAGCATATGCCTGGTGGGAAAATGGGAAACCACGGAAAACCATCTTCAGCGCTGCCGACAGTAGGGCTCGACCCCACTATCTCCCGGATTCAAGCTCACAGCTGCGCGGGAAGCAATGCCAGGACTCAGATAAGGGCCCCGTGGTCGCCAACCCACGCTCCCAAGTTGAGAGTCCCTGGGGCTCCGACATTCCGGCAGTCGCTTGTTTGCTGTACGGGTACATAAGCAAAAATCTGTGATGCGTTTATGTCACTTTTTCTTCTAATGCTTTAAATCGAGTTAATTTTAAATCCTACAGCATCTTATTTTACAAATTCACCCAAGTTTAATGTACTATGGACTCGAATTTCAAACTCCCATTGCGTTTTAAAATGATAAACTTAAGGTATGATGGAAGTCGTACATTTTATTTAATTTCTCCCAGACTTCACAGTAGCATTGGAGCTTTTACCGTTCATGGAGTTACCCTGTTAGATATCAGAGCTCAATTATGCAAAATAACTTACTACAGAATACTTTTGGTGAAGGAAACCTCTACGCAGGTCGATGTACTTTCACAACATTCGGTAGCTGCCTCTGTGGATAAGTGGTAGAGTGTCGGCCTCCGGATCCCAAGGCAGCGGGCCTAAACGCTACACAGGTAATCGGAATTTTGAAGGGCATGAAAAAGTCCATTCGACACTCCATGGTGTACGAGGTGGCATATAAAAGATCTGTGATGATACATTTGGTGTTTACCCGACAAAATTAAAACTCAGCTATAGACCCCTAAGCGAGATTCCATTTACTAGAGTAAAACGGAACGTCAAAATTGACGAGCAGACAGCCAGGTGCCGTCAAATTAAAATGTCTACACACGGTAGCTGAGACCGTACGATTATTATTATTATTATTATTATTATTATTATTATTATTATTATTATTATTATTATTATTATTATAAGAAGTAGTAGTATTAGTATTATTATTACCACGCTCGATAAGCCATAGACTGTCAGTATATCTGGTAACACTTTCATATCTACATGATATCAATATACTTACGCCACCGCTATGCTGAATACTGCTGTTCAGCTTGATTTAACAGCTCTCGTACCAAGTGATAGGTATGCAGCTGAACCAGGCAATGCGCATCATAACAGGATGCATTCGCCCTACAAACTTGGAGTGGCTATGTCTCGTGAATAAAAGTCGTCCAACGTTCTTAAGGAAGCTCCTGTCATTGTCTGAAGATTATAGAAAACAATCTTCGCCTTGCTATTGATATAAAGACATGAGTGACGTCTGCCAAAAGGCTAAGATCAAGACAACTTTCTTGGTGCAAAACGTCTACTGGACAAATCCCACTGAAAGAGAAAAACAAGAAATATTTTATTACGAAAGACCATAACACAGGGTGAGGAATACAAAGTTTCTTCCGTACAATAGACTGCTCAGTTCTATCTTCTCTTTTCAAGAAGTATGTCTTAAAATATGTCATACCGGGCGAGTTGGCCGTACGCGTAGAGGCGCGCGGCTGTGAGCTTGCATCCGGGAGATAGTAGGTTCGAATCCCACTATCGGCAGCCCTGAAAATGGTTTTCCGTGGTTTCCCATTTTCACACCAGGCAAATGCAGGGGCTGTACCTTAATTAAGGCCACGGCCGCTTCCTTCCAACTCCCAGGCCTTTGCTATCCCATCGTCGCCATAAGACCTATCTGTGTCGGCGCGACGCGACGTAAAGCCCCTAGCAAAAAAAAAATGTCATATTCAGAATGTTTCATGTCAAACGGGTGGTTTTTCATACTGGTGCATTTCTGTTTGGTGATAACTACAATCATGCAATAAGTTTAATATACCATGCCTGTGGGAGAATAAATGGCAGAAAATACCTCATTCAGTCAGTAGACACACATGTATCCGTCATTGCAAGTTCCTGGCAGTAAGCGGCAGGGTCAATATTGTTGAATTCAGTGAAAATATACTTATTTCAAATTGTTCTTGGCTGATTACGATTTAGTCGATCCTTAAAGTAACCACACAAGATAAAGTCTAGTGGCGTGAAGTCCGGTGATCTGGGAGGCCATAATGTCTCTGAAATCGTTCTGACATCAAAGAAACTTCCGATTAGGACGAAAGACTCATTTGAAGTGTGGTCTAGGACTAACCTGTCTCCTTAAACAAACGACGTAACTGATTTACGACGAGGCTGCTCTAGACGGGTCCAGGAGGCCTTAATTAAGGTGATGTGAAAAAGGGAAACTGCGGAAAACATATCCAGTGCTCCGACAGTGGGGTTCGAACCTACTATCTCCCGGACGCAAGCTCACATCTGCGTGCCCCTAACCGCACGATCAACTCGCCCGGTGTGTTACCTATATAACACGCCCTGATAGCTTATTTATTGATCGTATGATGCTTACATGAAAAATATGCGAAGAATAATTACAGACAACACAACTAAAACTAGCTCAGCAGCTGTCCCGTGGGTGAGTTCATGAACATTCCGGTGAATAGGAAGAGCCTTATTGAACAAGTTACCTGCGTCCGTAACATGGGTGACAGCGATCAGATGTGGTCCTGATGCCTTTCTGGGCCTCACGGCGATGGCTAGGGTTACTTCATGACCGACTTTCGGACAGCAAAAAGTACGTCCTCCTAGGTATGTAAGCAGGGTGTGTTTTGTCCCCCTTTTCATGTTTTCACCGAAATTATTTCAAATTTAATAGGGGCGAACAAGTTTTAAAATATAAATTAGTATTAAAGGTGGTGGTGGTGATGATTATTGTTTTAAGAGGAAGTACAACTAGGCAACCATCCTCTATACAACACTAATCTGAGGGAAAAATTGGAGAGATCCGACACTTCGAAAAATGAAGATATCGGCCAAATGAAGACAAGGGCCACGAAGGGCGTGAAAATGAAAGACTCTCTAGGCCTCGAGACCGTAATACCGTCGGGGTCGGAAAAGAACAAGAGTTTACCAAGAGAGGTCAGGTAGGATAGATGAAAGTGAGGAGCCTGGCACAAGCAAGTGGAAGCAATGCCAGGACTCAGCTAAGTGCCCCGTGGTAGTAACCCACGCTCCAATGCACAGAGCCATTGGGGCCCCTTTTAGTCGCCTCTTACGACAGGCAGGGGATACCGTGTGTGTTATTCTACCGCCCCCACCCACAGGGGGATTAGAATTAGAGAACAGAATAGTATTTTCGATCGTCATGTCAGCAGTAGAAATTTAGCAACGTTATGTCTCATGGTAGCTACTCGGATTTCCTTCTTCCAGTGCAGAATTTGAGAGAATATGTTTTTAAATGAAATATCTATGAATGGGTGTTACGAATAGATTTAATATTGATACAGTGAAGGCTGAAGTTTAAATTTGTGCAAAAGATGAACACTGCAGTAACGATGATAATAGTAGTAGTGATGATAGTAAGTCTGAAAGTGTACATATTCTACAATGTTTAATAAGCTATAACGTGACAATAATGATTAATGGAAGCAGCTCAAACAGACACAAGAATACCTCTAGAACTGCAACATTGGCATTGTCATACTATATGTAATACTATTTCCTTTTGTCAATATATTTTTCCTTGAAAATTGTGTTTGATATAGTAGGGGAAGAGGTGAAGTGTCTTCTTTTATTGGTTTTAGAAATCTGGCAACCCTAGCCATGACACAAATAACTCTTTTTTGGGACTCTAGTTTATGTTCATGAAATGTCGGTCCTTGCTTAAAACTCAACATTGAAGGAATCAGCGGAGCCAAAACCCAAGTGGATCACCCTCTTGATGGACTGGTGCAAAAAGAAGCACAACATACAGAAGACGGTTAATCAGAGTTGAAAGGTTTAAAAGAAAGGGTTATACTGTACAATGTTTGTAAGGCTGTCTGAGATGGCCAAAGTGATTATCAATATGAATATCTCATCTGATCGTGTTTTAATACTCTTTCTCCCTCCGGGTTCGACTGATCTGCTCATCTGCAGCCGGAAATATCACCTCAACACCGTCGTCAATGGCACTATACCGTTATCAGAGATGAGAAGCAGGGAAAATTTAGAACAGCGAAGGAGACAGCTGTGGTTTAGGTTAGTTATCATATCACCGGACGAGTTGGTCATGTGGTTAGGGGCGCGCTACTATGAGCTTGTATCCGGGAGGTAGTGGATTCGAACTCCATTACCGTCAGCCCAGAAGACGGTTTTCCGTGGTTTCCCATTTTCACACCAGGCAAATGCTGGGGCTGTATCGTAATTAACACCACGGCCGCTTCCTTCACACTCGTAGGCCTTTTCTATCTCATCGTCCCCATAAGAACTGTTTGTGTCGGTGAGACGTAAGGCAAAATATAAGGTACCATAACAGTATTTTTCAGGGATTTGTTTGGGATCTTGCAGATTGTGAGCGACGATTGAGATTTGAAAACTCATGTATTCAATTTTATTGTTCTCATGACAGTGAATGACTACACCCCCTGAGATGTTAAATCTCTTTCAAGGCCGGGAATCGAACATGGGACCTTCAGAACGAAGTGTCAGTATATGCCCCGAGATATACCCGTCTGATGGTAATCTCTAAAAATTATTCGATTCATGGTACCAACATGATTCTCAGGCTGATTTAAGGAAGTGTGCACTCAGCTTCAGGCATCAAATTGAGAAGCTGGGGGTAGCCTACAGCTACTGTAACTCTGGCACATGCTAGGAATGGCTTTCTTTCATTTTCCACTTTGCCTTCAAGCAAATGATAGTATGGCACCAAGATCAAAATGGCCTTTAGGTACTGGAGGTGCAGGTACCGCAATACTACTCTCTCACCGTTTACTTTACTTTAGTGACCGACGTAGCTGCCCATATTGGACAGCTTTAGGACCTGTCCAGAATCGAACACAGATCCTCCTAGCACGAGGCAGAGATGCTCATCTCCCCTATTCTAGCTTCTGTTATAAACTACGTATATAGAGTTCACACTTGCTATTGACTTATTTCATTTCAGGTACATTTGATGGTCGTTCTCGTCACCCTGAGCTGGGGCCACGCGGCGCCTCAGCGCAAGGACGGAGACGCTGTGATCGTCAGCGAACACCGGGAAGGCCCATCTCCGGACGGCAGCAAGTGGAGCTGGGGGTAAGGATCTAATCACTTTCTCCTCGGTCGTTTAACATAATTAGCAACTCATTCTAACGGCTGTACACGTAAATGCCGCTACACCAGCCAACACCGACTGTACAAACAACACATTGCGCATTAAACTCACGTGGTAAGAAGCTTCAAGGTGATGTCTTCCCCTTGAGAAGAAAAACAACTAATGATGGTCGATGCTAGCAATACAGTAGTGTGGTCAATTTAATATATAAACACAAGATTATACTTCCCGCTTACATAATTTTCTGTAAACCTAGGAAGGGGAAAGTATTTCGTAACATTGGAAAGAATTTGTGTACTGTATACAAGACATACTTTGGACTACTGGTATCTGTGCATTTCCGTGCATATACTACTAACAATAAGTTTTAAGAGAAAAACGTTTAAAGATCTTTTACTAGGGGGACGAATTTCTATGACGTTATATTTTTTCCTTAACATTATATCATGTAGTCTTGTATTTTCACCACGTTTCCAAGCAAACCAAACCAAACCCCACGGTTCAACAGCCCCGAAGTACCATAGCCTACCAAGCGACCGCTGCACAGCCCGAATGCCTGTATATTATGAGGTGTCGTGTGGTCGTCACGATGAATCTTCTCGGCGTTATTCTTGGCTTTCTAGACCGAACGTCTCCAAGCATGATAATCAAAATTAAATAGGTTTTATTTGGCATATAAATGCATACAAATTAATTTTTGTTTAGTTTCCTGGCAAATTTTGAACAAAATCTTATTATAACGACATATTTTGGTAATTTTCATTTGAACTTCGTATTTTAAAATTCAGAGTAAGGTGCAGAAATTATTTTTCAGGATAGACTGGAATATGTATCTACTGGAGAACCATTGAAAACTAGTGTATAGAATTTTTCCACCAGCTAAGAGCTATTATTTGCTGGTTGGGTTAATTCCTGGAAACCGACCTATTGTTTCCACGGAAGCAAAGGTAATTGTGCAGTAATTTGTATGCAGATTTCCAGGAAATTTTTCCAAATGATTCAAATATATTCAAGTACGCTTCCGTTACATCATGTGATGTTGAAAGAAGTTTTTCTCGCTACAAGACGATACTCAGCGACAACAGGAGAGCACTCATTCAACAACCTTAATATGCTTGTGGCCATAAATTGCAACAATTCTGATAACGTAGACTAGATCAAGTATGAAAGCTTCATTAAAATAACGCATATTTGTTGCATAACATAAAACATTGAATATTGAATAATTAAAATAAATGTAGTGTGAGTGTCTTTCACAGAGTCCATCCTTACCTAGGTTAATGCAGTGTAACCTTAATGAGTTCATGAACTATTAAGCATTATAATTGATTTTTAGGTTCACGATTTCGAAGAATTGCAACAATTTCAACTCTATTCATGATGTATATTTTGGGTTTATGCATTGTAATGAACCAAATAAACACTCAACGCGTTTCAAAAGGAACCGTTCCTTTCTTCATTAGGAGGAACAGAAAAACGAAACACGACCCATCAAAGGTTACTAAGAGAAAGCAACAAGGAACTTAAAATGGTGCCCTAAGAAGTAATAGGGATGCCATTTTAGCCCCATGCTAGAGACAACGAATGGCAACAGCAAAGCATCATTTTCTAATGGTTCTGATAATAGGTCGCTGTGATTCACTGAGGTTGCATCCTGTATCGCGGTTGAAATTGTCTGGGTGGTTACGTATTTCAATCACCATCTTCCTTATGAAAAAAGGCATGGTTCCTTTGGAAACGTGTTTAGTGTTTATATAGTTCATTACACGGCACAAACCAAATTATACATCATGAATAAAGTCACGGGCCGTGAAACTCTAAATGATAATATTTTAAATCTACATTAAATGCAGCCTGTAGCAATCGTAATAAAAGTGTTTCTCTATGTAACTTAGATGACATTCATTGTCAAATTTTGAATTTTATAGGTCATATCTTCCTGGGTTTTAGGTCATAAATGCATACATATTTCATGCATTTCTAGGTCATAGAAATCCACCTCCTACGTATTACTAACGTAATGGACCGAGTCGCACTTAATATCTCATTTCCTAATTAATATCTCAAAAACACTTTCTCTATGTTTGATGTTAAAAATTAATTTGAATTTTCAGGCCTTCTAATACCACGAAAACGATACTGCGAATCATTGCTTTAAAAGAAGTGTTCCTCTGGATGAACAAAAATGCTTACGCTCGTGAGCTTACTTCTGGGTCACAATTTTGAAACCCTGAGCTCGGCCCAACGGGGGACTTCGGATATGTACTATTTTTCTTGCGATTTTTTGATGCCATTCGTTGCCCCTTCCAGGTCGCCTATGGATGTCAAATAGAAAGACCCGCACCTGGCGAGCCGAACCCGTCCTGGGATATCCCGGCACTAAGAGCCATACGACATTTCATTTCATAAGAAAATGAAAATACAAAGTTATTTACCCCAGCAGCGCTGGGGTAGATGGGGTTCAGTGCACGCCGCTGGAGGGATGTATTCGCACTTCTGTGTTCTTGTGCTGCTTAGTAGTCTGGTATGTTGTGTGTAGGTAAAGGTGTGCTTTGAGACGAACACAAATATGAAGACCCCGTCCTAGAGAAATTAGCTAAAATCATGGACCGTTGGGAAATCGAAGCCGAGCTATGAACCAAAGGCCACTATATTGATCATCTAACTAAGCAGCCGGACGCTGGTTTCTTTAAGTGACAAATATTTAATTAAGTGCATTGGGAAGAATTAACATTTTAGATATCTCCTGTCACAAAAGTCTGCAGCAGTAGGAAGAAGAAGAAGAAAACAGATAATAAGGTGGAAAAGAAAGTGTTTTTACAGTTTTAGGGTTGCAATAACAGATGATTCATATACATCTATACGCTTCTCTACATACGTACTTGTAAGGTGTTTGTGAATCCTACCTCACAACCTGTGTTACTAATAGCGGGTTTCTCATGATAATTCCTTAGTACACACTGTGCAGGTTCTCAGTCAACACATCTCACGGTGAACGAACCTTCTTTATGTTGTCGACAATAAATTATACACTCCCACGACTCTTCGTGAAAAGGAGCCGTCGTTGTTTAACGGGAAAAGTGATAGCATTCAAGCTGGAAATGGCGTTCGTTTATTCTCGCCAGTGGTACTTTCCGAGTGGTTCTTGGTTCACTACTGTAAAATGTCTGTGCTAATCAGAAGTAGAAAAATTGCGCCTGGACGTTAAGAAAGTTGACGCTCATAGGCCCGGTCGTGCTGCAGTAGCACCTTCTGGTCCAGTGAGGAAAGCAATGGCAAACTACAGGTAACGCACTCTTTGTATTCCAAGGAGTTCCGTCTGTGGATCAGTGGCCTCTGAATATCGTATTCAGACCCGGCAGATGTATACTTGGATTCTTGAGAGGCGGAAAAAAGAGGTCCAACTGGCACTCCATGTAATACAATGTCGGCTTGTAAAATATACTTGGTGATACTTTTGGTGTCTTCTTTTCGAGGCATTTGGGCCGTAGATCTCGTCTAAAGCGACGTCGCGTTACCTGATCCAGTAGACCTTGGATCCAAAATTGCTAATTGATATACATATTATCATTGTTCTGGTCCCCTTTATCACAGACTGTACTTAATGAACTACATTTTTACTACCGCTCGTATAATCCCATTCCCCTGAAATAGGGTAGGAGGCCTCATGTTCTATTCCTGGATCGTCAAAGGATTTAGATATAGGTCTGATGACTGGAGTAGGTTGCACTCAGCCTCATAAGGTAAAATTAGGAACTGTCTCATAATGATAGGCAACTGACTTGAACAAAAGAGATAAGCAATACAACTCAGGATGTCACGCTGACCATATGACACACCAATATGCATTGGCTATCTCTTGATGGATGCAGTTTCTTGCCTCAGACCATAAAATGAACAGCTTCCATGAAATGAAATGAAATGAAATGAAATGGCATATGGATTTTAGTGTCAGGAGTGTCCGAGGAAAAGTTCGGCTCGCCAGATGAAGGTCTTTTGATTTGAAGCCCTTAGGCGACCTGCGCGTCGTGATGAGGGTGAAATGATGATGAAGTCGGCACAATACACCCAGCCCCCGTGCCAACGAAATTAACCAATTAAAGTTAAAATTCCCGACCCTGCCGGGAATCGAACCCGGGACCCCTGTGACCAAAGGGCAGCACGCTAACCATTTAGCCATGGAACAGCTTCCATTGAAGTCTCAGTCTCATTTATGACAAGCAGTATGCAAGCGGCAGAGGGATGGATGGTGCCGTGTAATGACATTCGGAGCACCAGTAGTGCGTCTGGACATTAAAAAAGATGGCGCTCATAGGGTCGGTCTACTGCACTAGCACCTTCTGGTCCAGTGAGGAAAGCAATGGCAAACTAATTCACTCTTTGTCATGCCTTGTACGCGGCAATATTTCGCCATCATCCGTTTTCGCGGTTTCCCTATAGTGGCATAATGTTTGGTAACTTTAAAATGGTGTATGGCGTTTAGTGCCGCTAGTGTCCGAGGACAAGTGTGGCTCGCCAGGTGCAGATCTTTTGATTTGACACTCGTAGGCGACCTGCGCGCCGTGATGAGGGTGAAGTGATGATGAAGACGACACATACACCCCGCCCCCATGCCGGTGGATTTAAACGATTATGGTTCAAATTTCCGACCACTTCGGGAATCTAACCCGGGGTCCTTGTGACCATATGCCAGCACGCTATGGAGCCGCCACGGGGTGCTGCTATCTGAAGATCCGACCTACCTCCGGACTGAAGACTTGTCAGAGAGATGCCTGACAAGCGGTCGTCGTGGAATGTCAAGGCCTTAAATGAGCTGTACGGGGCATCAAATTCGGTGTGGTCTTCTTTAATGTTAGTATATGGTCATCAAACTGCTGTTGAACACATGACATGACGTTTGCGTGACCTTGGCATCTGTTAAAGGTTCTTACAAAGCATCGTAACACGACAAGAGATGAAGATTAGCTCATCTTTACGGACTATTAGTTTCAAGGACATCATTCTAAGAATCTCAAGTTCACCTGTCCCGGATGTTTCTTTATCACGCTATAAGTTATATCAATGCTGCTTCTGAACGTACATTTCAACTTCGAACTTGAATAATAATAATAATAATAATAATAATAATAATAATAATAATAATATGCAATTTTCTCCCACACACTGCTGGGTCATGGGTGCGAACTGTAACGTAAACGTGGACTTGGCTTAGATTTACAACAAGATGCCCATTCTAATGCCTTGTGGAGAGAGCATTCATTATTTGGCATTTCTGTGGTGGTGTTGATAGTATGGCATGCTGTATAGGTGTGTATTGGGACAAACACAAACACCCAGCCCCCGAGTCAGAATCGAACCTCTGAACCGAAGACCATTTTGTTGACCATTCAGCCAAGGAGTCGGAAATAATAATTATAATAAAGTCATTCAATGTGTTCCGAAAGGTGTTTCAAAGCCGGATGCCCTTCCTGACGCAAGCATGTTATCCCTATTGTCAGGTTTCAAAAAAAAGCCGCCCACTTCGGATACCGACGATGTCCACAAGCTGCCCAATCTGAGTACAGACACTTGATTCCAGTGCCATTTCCTCTATTGATCGTCCATCGCCCTCCCATTGGAAGCTTCTCCGCCCACAGCTATTCACCTCCTATGGTTTGACTAGCTAATTACCTCCGCCCTATACTGGGCGTTGTGTCGCTGATTGTATAGTTTTCCCACTTCACATAGCAGGATTTCTCCTGGTCAGCCTCTTCAAGAAAGCAGACTGACGTGGTTCGGTCATGTGGAACGAGACGATTAAGTGGAAAAGACAGTACGAGGGCTGGAGATGTCAACGAGGAGGAGAATTGGCAGACGCAAACTAAGATGGGAAAATAACATAGCTGAAGACCTGCGAGATAGAGGCTGGATGAAAGCGGAAGCTCTGAACAGACAAGAGTGGCGGGAAAAGAATAAGGGATGTAGCCTATATGCCGACCCCACACAGATATGGGAAAAGGCTCAGTAAAATCTATATATATATAAAATAATTGTCTGTACATTGCTCAAGAGTTGCAAAGAATGTTATTTCTGTATAGGTCGTGTCTACAATAACAGGGAAATGCACTTTTTAATTGTCCGTAATGTCTGTCTGTCTGTCTGTCTGTCTGTCTTGAACCCATGTCCTTTATCTTAAAGTGTTCAGTAAGTATGTATGTGCGCGTATCGCGAGAAAATGGCTAAAAAGAATGTAATGAAAATCGGTATTTAAAGTCGGAAAGTAAGTCACTACAATATAGGATATAAATAATTTTATTCAAGCTGAGTGAAATGGTAGTTTAGGGGAAGGTGTAAAATTTAATTCTCATATATTTAGGTTATTAGTGGTCCTATCCATACATACCATATAACTAAAGTTATATAGAATTAAATTTCCTGCTTTGATAAGAGAGATATTCATCAATTTGGATTCTTGTTGCCTAGTCCATATCAACGCCGAGCTACGAGAAAATGGGTAAACCAAATTTTATTTCATTTATTTCATTATTTAATTTACCCAGGTTGAAATGGTAGTTTTGGGGAGGTGCTTAAATTTTAATTTTAATTACATTATTATTATTATTTACAATTTGCGTTAGGTCGCACCGACACAGAAATGTCTTATGGCGACGATGAGATAGAAAAGGGCTAGGGGTGGGAAGGAAGCGGCCGTGGCCTCAATTAAGATACAACCCCATCATTTGCTTGGTGTAAAAATGGGAAACCACGAAAAACCACCTTCAGGGCTGCCGATATTGGGGTTCGAATTTACTATCTCCCGGATGCAAGCTTACAGCTGCGCCCCCATAATCGCATGGCCAACTCGCCCGGTATTATTATTAAGTTATTTTTGCTACTTTGTGCTCTTCTTCATTCTCCTGCTCATTCTTCTTCTTCTTTTACATGTAAAACGTACTCCAGTATCCACACAGATCGTTATCCGCAGCTACTAATACTCATAAACTAAACACTCATTCTTATCTTCTCCACCTTACATAAATAGCCTATCCCTGTTAACTAAGTTCACTTATGGAGAAATATCCGTTCCATAGTTTATATCGCTGATTGACAACGATTATTTCATCAAGAGACTACTTTAACACACAATGGACTCAGAAATAATATTGTGCATTTATCCCAGGATAGAAGAAGTTTTCAAGCCAAACGAATGTCGGTCGTGGAATTTCCAGAGAGGGAAAAAGTATTTTATGGTTAAGGTGATGGGTTCAAGGACTGTTTGGCACAAAGACAAATCGCCAACTGCATTCCATGGATCCATGGATTAATGCTCAAACTCTACAGTATGTTGGCAGAAGCTGTTGCTGCAATGGCTGCAGGGCCAACCAGATAATAATAATAATGATAATAATAATAATAATAATAATAATAATAATAATAATAATAATAATAATAATAATAGAACTCCGCTATTACCGGTCCCAAGCCCGGGGCCTCGTCTATCAAGAGACGGGGAAGTGAGGAGGGGGAGGAGTAACAACCTCGTTAAAAAACCTGGGTCCATCTGGCTCCGGGTGGTAGCACCCAGTAAGGGCCCCTGCCTAGGGTTACAGGTGAAACCTGGCCAACGGTCTTGAAGGCGGAAGAGGAACTCTGCTTTAGTTCCGAACGGTGGAGAGAGCGGAAGAGCCTAGTGAAGTGAACCACGAACAAAAATCAAATTTCGGACTAACAATCCGATCTTATCCTGGAATCTAATTCCTCACTTTGTATTTTATACAA
This sequence comes from Anabrus simplex, assembly GCF_040414725.1. NCBI lineage: Eukaryota > Metazoa > Arthropoda > Insecta > Orthoptera > Tettigoniidae > Anabrus > Anabrus simplex. The sequence continues at coordinate 502,988,563 of NC_090265.1, read as the reverse complement.
TTTCAATTGCAGTATGGAAAGTCCGCTGAATGAAGGCACTACCCCAGGTGGTAACTCGAAAGAGAAATCCACCATTGCGTCACGCAATGCATTGGGACTAAAGGTTCTGGGGAGTCCCAACAACTGCAATCAGAAGGTTGAGTCGGAGCAACCTTGGAATCCTTCTAAAATGAAATTCAAAAAGGAATTCTTTTTTGGCACTTTAAATGTAAATTCTCTACTCAAGACTGGTAAACAAAAAGAACTAGAAATACTTCTAGAGAAAAACAAAATTCAAATTTTGGCAGTTCAAGAAACTAGATTCCTAGATGAAAATGTAATAGACACTTGTAACTACAGGATCTTTAAAGGCAAACCAGCAATCAAAATTATGAAGGGGATGCCACTACTTGGTACAGCTTTCTACATTCATAAAAGTATAATAGGAAATGTAACAGAATTTAAATCCAACTCAGAAAGAATATCTCTCCTATCAATTAAATGCAAAAACAAAACGTACACACTTGTTAATTGCCATGCACCAATAAATGAAGACAATAGGAAAAACCCTCAAAAAACAGAAGAATTCTGGGTTCGTTTGGAAAATGAAATATCCAAAATTCCGAAAATGAACACCATAATACTATTAGGTGACTTCAATGCACAAATAGGTAGAGAAAAGAAATTTAGAAATGTAGTAGGACATTACCCAGCCCACAGAAGAACAAATACAAATGGTATTAGGCTAATCAGTTTGTGTCAAAGCTATCACCTGAAACTAATGTCAACCTTCTTTAGAAAACTCCCCAGAAAAGCTAAAACGTGGATATCTCCAAACCCAATGTTAGGAGAGTTTCAGTTAGATCATGTGGCTGTTTCAAAAAAAAGTACAAAAGAAATTATGAATGTGAAAGTAGTAAGGAATGGTGAATTTGATTCCGACCATTTTCTCTCTAAAATTAAAGCCAAACTCCTACCTAATAAAGAACAAAGAAAGCCACAGAGGTTAATAAAATATAATGTAGACAGACTTACTATAACAAAAGAATCAATTAAAAACTACCAAGATGAAATTAAAGTGGCTAAACAAGGCAACTGGCAAGAAATATCCAAAGCAATTAATTATGCAGCACAGAAAACATTTGGGCCAATAAAAAATAAAAGGAAAATATGGTGGAATGAAATATGTGAAGAAGCTTTAGCAGAGAGGGCTAAAACATGGAAAAAATGGAAATGCTCAAAGAAAATTGAAGATTTTGATCAGTTTAAACAACAAAGGAAGGAAACAGCAAGGATAATCAGAAGTACTAAACGAGCCTTTCAAAAGGAGAAACTTATAGAAATGGACAAAAACTTTATAAAAAATAACACCCGTGACTTTTATCAGACTTTTAAGAATGAATTAAAGGGGTACCAAACTACAAATGTTAGTTTCAAGGATGAAAACGGCAGAATTGGACTAAGCAATACTGAAAATTGTGAGATATTAGCAAGATATTTTGATCAACTTTTGAACTGTCCTGAACCAAGTCATAAATTAGAATTTCAAGATATTGATGAAAATTTGGAAGAAGACATACCACCAACTATAAAAGAAATTGAAGAAGTAATTAAAACCCTCAAAAACAACAAAGCTAGCGGAGAAGATTCTATTACAGCGGAACTTTTGAAGTGGTCCTTGCCAAATATAGCAAATGAGCTACAATTACTCTTTGAAGAAATCTGGAAAACTGAAAAAATTCCTGAGGAATGGAAAGTAGCCTTGATACATCCACTCCACAAAAAAGGTAATAAACAGGACGTTAATAACTACAGAGGAATATCTTTATTAGCAGTGGCATATAAAATATTTTCCAAAATTTTATTAAACAGAGTAGAAACAACACTAGACAATCATTTAGGTGAATATCAAGGTGGTTTCAGGAAAGGAAGATCATGCTCAGAACAAATATTTAATCTTAAGTCAGTAATTCGCCACAGGTTACTTAATTCAAAGGACATTGTAGTCATGTTTGTAGATTTCAAAAAGGCTTTTGATTCTGTTGACAGAGAAACTATATATAAAATAATTCGAGAATTTGGCATAAAGTCTAAACTGGCAAATCTAATCCGTGAAACACTTACAGACACAGTCTCTAAAGTGAAATTTCTGGGAGAGATATCACAGCCTTTCAAAATAAAAACTGGTGTACGACAAGGCGACGGACTATCCCCAATTCTTTTTAATTGTGTCCTAGAGAAAATAGTGAGAATTTGGAACGAAAAACTTATTGAACTCAACATTTCACCGATAAGGTTAGGAAGAGGAAACAAAAGGATTGAAATAAATTGTCTTGCATTTGCAGATGACTTTGCAATACTTTCTGAAAATGTGACATCTGCTGTAACCCAAGTAAATGTCTTGGAAAGAATCGCCAGCAGAACTGGCTTAAGAATTTCTGCAGAAAAAACAAAATTTTTAACAAATATTTGGGATGCACCAAAATTTCTGAAAACAGATATTGGCCAAATAGAGAGGGTAAAAAAATTCAAATATCTAGGGGAAATAATCCAAGAAAATGGTTTAGAAAAATCTGCAGTAGAGGAGAGGGTACATAAAATGGAGAGAGCTTATGGTGTCACCAAAGATATCTACAATAAAAGATGCCTATCCAAAAATGCAAAAATAAGGCATTACAACACAGTAGTGAAGCCAGAATGCCTATATGCAAGCGAGTGTCTGGCATTAAACTATAATTTAGATAAGCTAGAAATACTAGAAAGGCGAATCATGAGGAAAATATTAGGCCCACAAAACACAGCAGAAGGTTGGAAATTACGAAGTAATGCTGAAATATATCAAAAAATAGAAAATATATCAGATGTAATGAGGAAAAGGAGACTTATGTTTTTTGGACATTTATATCGAATGCAAGATAGTAGATTAACCAGTAAGATTTTCAGATATTTGTGGAGTAAGAAATCAACGACAAGCTGGGTCAACGAAGTAAGAAAGGATTTAGAAAAAAACAATATAACAACAGAAGAAATAAATAATAGAGAAGGCTTTCGGTTAAAAGTATTGAAAATAGAAGGATTCCAAGGTAGGAAAGTAAAAACGACTGGTTCAAAGTGGTCTGAAGACAGAAAGAAGAAACATAGTGAACAGATGAAAGCGTACTGGAAGAAAAGGAAAGAACAAAGAAGAAGGAATTGAAATTGGCACGTGGTCCTCTGGTGGCCCATTCGAAAGAAGAAGAAGAATAATAATAATAGTCTAATAGCTCAGACACCGTAAGCCTACAATTCAATTATATGCCATCTAGCCTAC